>NC_057838.1:59343500-60015000 GCF_910594005.1 Cervus elaphus
CAACCTGACTATTGTAAATACTGCTGCAGTGAATATTGGGATATGTTTGTCCTTTTGAATTACGGTTTTCTCACATGTCCTGCTGTGAGCTCTCTGGGTGGTGTGGTCCTTCTCTTGATAGTTTTTGTAACCTACCTACCATTCTCCATGGTGGCTTTAGCAGTTTACATTCCCCCAGCAGTGCAGGAAGCCTCTCTTTTCCACACACTCTGTAGCACTTCCTCTGTATAGATTTTTTGATGATGGCCATTCTGACAGATGTGAGGTGATACTTCATTGTTGTTTTGATTTGCATTTTTCTAATAACTCTTAATGTTGAACATCTTTTTCATCCGCTTCTTGGCTGTCTCTATATCTGCTTTCAGAGATGTCCATTTAGATATTCCGGGCATTTTTTGATTAGGTTGTTTGTTTTTTGGATATGGAACTGCATGAGCTGTTTGTACATTTTGAAAATTAATCATTCGTGTGTTGTTACATTTGCAAATATTTTCTCCCTTTTTTTGTTCTGTTTTAGTTTTTGCTTGAAGTATGTTTTCTTTACAATGTCGTTGTTTTCTGCTGTGCAACAGTGTCGATCAGCTCTAAGTGTTCATGTTATCCCCCCTGTCTTGCGCCTCCGTCCCACCCTCACCACCCCACCCCTGCTGATCTTCACAGAGCCCCGAGCCCGGCGTCCTGTGGGATCTGGCAGCTTCGCGCTAGCTGTCCGTTTCACACGTGGTAGTCTACACGTCTGCTCCTCTGTCAGCGTGCCCCACCCTCTCCTTCCCCGCGTGCCCCATAGAGAGGTTCATCTATAACACTACTTCTAGATTCCACATATATGTGTCACCTATGATATTTTTTTCTCTTTCGATTTGTTCACTCTGTATGACAGCACTAAGTCTGTCCACGTCTCTACACATGATCCAGTTTCCTTTGTTTTTATGGTTGAATAATATTCCATTGTATATACATACCACGTGTTTAAAATTTATTTTGAATTGGAGAATAATCGCTCTCCAGTGTTGTGTTGGTTTCTGCTGCACATCAAGGAGAATCATACATATACACACACACACACATATATATATCTTCCTCTGGCTACTCCCTCCCACCCCCTTCCCAGTCCCACCCATCTAGGTCATCACAGAGCAGAGAACTGAGCTCCCTTGGTTGTATAGCAGCTTCCCATTAGATTTCTGTGTTGTACATGACCATGTATATATGTCAAGGCTATAGTTGCTCAATTAACCCCACCCTCTCCTTCCTGGACTATTTCAACAAGTTCCTTCTATATGTCTGCAGCTCTATTCCTGCTCTGAAAATCAGTTCTTCTGTATCATTTTTCTGGGTTCCCCATATAAGTATTAAGATATGATATTTTCTTTTGTCTTTTCGGACTGACTTCACTCCGTATGACAGCTCCAAGTCCATATTTCTACAAATTACACCAATTTTATTCCTTTTTGTGGCTGAATAATTTTCCTTTGCGCATATACACACACACACACACCCCGCTTCGTTTTTTTTTTTTTAATGTATTTGTTTTCAGTTGGTGTAGAATTGCTTTACAATGTTGTTAGTTTCTGCTATAGAACAAGGTGGATCAACTATAAGTGTGTGTGTATATATATATCCCCTTTCATGACCCTCCCTCCTACCATCACCATCCCACCCCTTTTGGTTTTCACAGTGTACCAAACTGTGTGTTATCCAGCAGCTTCTCATTAGCTTTGTATTTTTTACGTGATAGTTTATCCATATCAGCGCCTCCCTTCCAATTCACCCCACCCTCTTCTTCCCTCACTATGCGTACAAATTTGTTGTCTTTCTTCGTCCTTGTTCTTGCCTTGCATGTGGGTTCATCTATACCTTTTTTCTAGATTCCACATATGTGTGTTAATATACGATATTTGTTTCTCTGTTTGACATACTCTAGAGGCATCTACAAAACTACAAGTGATCCAGTTTCATTCCTTTTAATAGCTGTGTAACATTCCACTGTGTATATGTACCACAGTTTCTTTATCCATTCATCTGTTGACAGACTTTGAGATTGTTCCGTGTCCTGGCTTATAAATCATACTGCAGTGAACCTTGGGGTACAAGTGTCATTTTTAATCATGATTTTCTCAGGATATATGCCCAGTCGTGGGATTTCTGGATCATATTGTGGATCTAGTTGTAGTTGTTTAAGGAACCTCCATATTGACTCTATCAGTTTACATTCCCAGCAACAGTGCAAGAGGGCGCCCTTCTCTCCACACCTTCTTCAGCATTTATTGTTAGTGGATTTTTTTTTTCCTTTGGTGATGGGCCATTCTGACCCATATCATGTGGTACCTCATTGTAGTTTTAACTTGCATTTCTCTAATAATCTGTAACGTTGAGCATCTTTTCATGTGCTTCTCAGCTATCTGAGACATCTACTTTGGCCTTCCTCCCATTTTTAGATCTGGTTGTTTGCTTTTGGATATTGAGCTCCACGATCTCCTTGTATGTTTTAGACACCGATTTGTTGTCCGTTGCTGCGTTTCCAAATAGCCCACCCCTCTTGTTTTTTCAGTTTTTGGTCAGAGTCCAGTCACTTCCAATGTTTTGTTGGTTTCTGATGTGCAGCAGTATGCATCGGCGATAAATAGACATCTGTCTCTTGCCTCTTCAGCCTGTCTCCCGTCCTTACCGCTCTGACCTCCTGGTCCTCACAGGACACCGAGCTGGCCTCCCTGGGGTGTACGGAGTCTCCAGCTCCCTGTTCCCACGCTGGTGTGTGTGCGGCGGTGGCTGTCTCAGCTCGCCGCACCCGCTGCTCCTCTCCTGTCTCACCTGTCTGTCCACTGGCACATCTGTTCTTGCCCTGCAGATCGACTGAAATCTGTTTCTAGGTTCCACATATATGTGTTCATGTCCTGCATTTTTTTCTCTTTCTGATTTATTCACTCTGTATGACAACATAGGTCTATCCACATCCCTTCAAGTGACCCAGTTGCCTTCCTTTTTATGACTAATATTCCACTGTGTATACATACCACAGTTTTTTATTTATTTTTAATTTGGAAGATAATTACTCTCCAGCGTTGCGCTGGATTCTGCTGTACCTCAGCGTGAATCAGCCGTAAGCACACGGACGTCTCCTCCCTCTGGAGCCTCCTCCCACACCCCGACTCTCACCCCACTGGTCCTCTCGGAGCAGCGCCGCGCCTCCTGTGCGTGCAGCAGCTTCCCGAAGCTCTCTGTTTTATGCGTGGTGGTTTATCCGTATTGGTGCTACTCTTTCAGTTCACTCCACAGTCTCCTCCCCACTGTGTTCTCCCTCTGCGTCTCTCTCCCTGCCCAGCATGTAGATTCATCTGTGCCACTTTTCTAGATTCCAATTATATGTGTTAATATATGATATTTGTTTTTCTCTGTGACTTACCTCACTCTTTATGATGTACACTAGGATCATCTATATCACGACAAGTGACCCAATTTCCTTCCTTTTTATGGTTGAGTAATATGCCATTCTATATATGTACCACAACTTCTTTATCCATTTGTGTTTCCTGATGGCTCAGATGATTTAAAAAAAAAAAAAAAATTCCTCCCGCAGTGCAAGAGACTTTGGTTCAAACCCTGGGTTGGGAAGATCCTCTGGAAGAGGGCATGGCAAGCCACTCTAGTATTCTTGCCTGGAGAATTCCATGGACAGAGGAGCCTGGCGGGCTACAGTCCATGGGGTTTGCAAAGAGTTGGACACGAATGAGCGACTGACACTTTGACTTCACGTAGACAGGTTATTTCCACATCCTGGCTATTGTGAATACTGTAGCAGTGAGTATTGGGATACATGTGTCCTTTCAAATTATGGCTTTCTCAGGTTATGTGCCCAGTCGCGGGATTGCTGGGTGCTGTGATAGTTCTACTTATAGTTATTTGAGTAACCTGCATACCATTTTCCATAGTGGCTGTACCAGTTTTCTTTCTGACCGAAATGCAAGACGGTTCTCTTTCCTGCACCCTCTTCAGCATTTACTGTGTGTAGATGTCTTCATTGTGGTTCTGAGCATCACTCATCTACTTCTCGGTCATCTGCATATCTGCCTTCTGTCAGTTCAGTCGCTCAGTTGGGTCCGACTCTCTGCGACCCCATGGACTGCAGCACGCCAGACTTCCCTGTCCATCACCAGCTCACGGAGTCCATTGCGTCAGTGATGCTATCCAACCATCTCATCCTCTGTTGTCCCCTTCTCCCACCTTCAATCTTTCCCAGCATCAGGACTTTTCCCAGTGAATCAGTTCTTCGCATCAGGTGGCCAAAGTATTGGAGTTTCAGCTTCAGCATCAGTCCTTCCAGTGAATATTCAGGACTGATTTCCTTTAGGATTGACTGGTTTGATCTCTTTCTCCAAGAATCCTCTCCAACACCACAGTTCAAAAGCATCAATTCTTCGGCACTCAGCTTGCTTGATAGTCCAGCTCTCACATCCATACATGACTACTAGAAAAACCATAGCTTTGACTAGATGGACCTTTGTCGGCAAAGTAATGTCTCTGCTTTTTTTGTTTTTTTTTTTTTGCACTGTGCAGCTTTATTAACCATTCAAGTACAGTAGTGTCTGAAAAATATGGAACGCTTCACGAATTTGTGTGTCATCCTTGCGCAGGGGCCATGCTAATCTTCTCTGTATCGTTCCAATTTTAGTATATGTGCTGCCGAAGCGAGCACTGTCTCTGCTTTTTAATATGCTGCCTACATTGGTCATAGCTTTTCTTCCAAGAGCAACGTCTTTTAATTTCGTAGCTGCAGTCACCATGTGCAATGATTTTGGAGACCCCAAAAATAAAGTCTCTCACTGTTTCCATTGTTTCCCCATCTGTTTGCCATGAAGTGATAGGACCAGATGCCAGGATCTTAGTTTTCTCAAAGTTGAGTTTTTAAGCCAACTTTTTAACTCTCCTCTTTCACTTTCATCAAGAGACTCTAGTTCTTCTTCACCTTCTGCCATAAGGGTGGTGTCATCTGCTTATCTGAGGTTATTGGTATTTCTCCTTGCAATCTTGATTCCAGCTTGTGCTTCCTCCAGCCCGGCATGTCGCATGATGTACTCTGCATAGAAGTTAAATAAGCAGGGTTACAATATACAGCCTTGACGTACTCCTTTCCCCATTTGGAATCAGTCTGTTGTTCATGCCCAGTTCTAACTCTTGCTTCTTGACCTGCATACAGATTTTTCAGGAGGCAAATAAGGTGGTCTGGTCTTCCCATGTCTTGAAGAATTTTCCACAGTTTGTTGTGATTAACACCGTCAAAGACTTTGGAATAGTCAATAAAGCAGAAGTAGATGTTTTTCTGGAACTCTGTTGCTTTTTTGGTGATCCAGCGGATGTTGGCAATTTGATCTGTAATTCCTCTACCTTTTCTATATCCAGCTTGAACATCTGGAAGTTGTTGAAGCCTGACTTGGAGAATTTTGAGCATTACTTTGCGAGTTTGTTAGATGAGTGCAATTGTGCAGTAGTTTGAACATTCTTTGGCATTGCCTTTCTTTGGGATTGGAATGAAAACTGACCTTGTCCAGTCCTCTGGCCACTGCTGAGTTTTGCAAATTTGCTGGCATATTGAGTGCAGCACTTTGACAGCATTATCTTTCAGGACTTGAAATAGCTCAGCTGGAATTCCATCACCCCCACTAGCTTTGTTCGTAGTGATGCTTCCTAAGGCCCACTTGACTTGGCATTCCAGGATGTCTGGCTCTGGGTGAGTGATCACACCATCATGGTTATCTAGGTCATAAAGATCTTTTTGATATAGGTCTTCTGTGTATTTTGCTACCTCTTCTTAGTATCTTCTGCTACTTTGAGAGATGTCTACTCGGCCTTCTGGCCATTTTTTATTAGGTGGTTTGTTTTTTGAATATTGAGCTCCATGAGCTGTTTGTATATTTTGGAGAGTAATCATTTGTGTGTTATAACATTTGCATATATTTTTTCTCATTCTTTTGTTGTTTTAGTTTTCAGTTAGAGTATAATTGCTTTAGAGAGTTGCTTGTTTCTGCCGTACAACAGTGTCAGCCGGTTAAAAGTGTACATGTGTCCCCCCTGTCTTGAGCCTCCCTCCCACCCTCAGCGTCCTGCCCTCTTGGTCATCACAGAGCATGAAGCTGAGCTTTCTGTGATATCCGGCAGCCTTCTAGTAGCTCTCTTTTACACGTAGTATCGTGTGTATGTCAGTGCTACTCTCAGTTCTTCACGTTCTCCTTCCACCAATGTGTCACAAGTCCATTTTCTACAGCTGTGTTTCTCTTCTTGCCCTGATTATAGGTTCATCTATACCGTTTCCTAGATTCCACATATGTGTTAATATATGACATTTCCTTTTATTTCTGATTTAATTGACTCTGCTAACTCTGTGTCCATCAATCTCTCTCCAGGTGACAGTTACTTCTTTTTGTGGCTCATAATCTTCAGTTGTAAATAAGTACCACCTCTTTTTAAAATTTATTTTTAATCGAGGGATAAGTGCTTTACACTGCTGTTGGTTTCTGCTGTGCTTCGGCATGGTTTGGTTAAAAGTATACACACACTCCCTCCCTCTTGAGCCTGCGTCTCACCCCTGGAGGTTGTCGCGGAGCCTCGAGCTGGGCTCCCCACCGGCTGTCTGTGATACACGGGTAGTTGTCCACGTCAGTGCGCCTCTTCCGTCTGCCCCTCCGCTCCTTGTCGAACAAATCCACCGTGTGTGTCCGCAGCTCTCTTCCTGCCCTGCAGGCAGGTTCGTCTGTACTGCTTCTCCAGATTCCACAGAAGTCTGTTAATGTACGCTCTGCGTTTTTCTATTTCTGACTTCTTCACTCTGCATGGCATGCTCTAGGTGCATCTACATCACGACAAGTGACCTGATTTTGTTCCATTTAGTGACTGAGTAGTTTTTCATTGTATATTTGTACCACATCATTTTTCAAATTTTATTTCTTTTCAATCGGAGTCTAATTGCATTAGAATGCTGTTCGCTTCTGCTGCACAACAGCGTGAATCAGCTCTAAGTGTACATCTGTGTCCTCCCTCCCGAGCCCCCTCCCGCTGTCAGCGTCCGACTCCTCTTGGTTTTCACAGCCCCCCGAGAGAGCCCCGTGTGCGGCATGGCTGTGTGGCTGTGTAGTTTTTACACGGTAGTTTATCCGTGTCAGTACTGCTACTTCAGTTTGCCCCACAGGCTCCTCCTACCCCTCTGTCCAGAAATTCGTTCTCTTTGTTTCTGAATTCCTGCCCTGAAAGAAGGTTCACCCATACCTTTTCTCTAGATTCCACATTGCACCTTTGTGGAATACCTTTTTTCACATTCCACCCCCGTGTGTTAATATACAGTATTTGTTTCTCTCTCTGACTTACTTCACTTTGTGTGACATAGTCTGGGTTCATCTTTGTCACTACAGGCAATCTAATTTCATTTTTAATGGCTGTATAATATTCCATTGTATATCTGTATCACAGTTTCCTTTGTTCATCTGTTGATAGACAGGATGTTTCCATGTACTGGCTACTGCAGATTGTACTGCAGTGAATATTGGGGTACATGTTTTGTTTTGAATTATGGCTTTCTCAGTGCATGTGTCGAATCATGAGATGATTGAATCATACGGTAGTTCTGTGTGTGGTTTTTTTAAGGATCCTGCATGCTATTCTCCTTACTGGCTGCATCAGTTTATGTTTCCAGGAACAGTTGTAGGAGGGCACCTTTTTCTCCAGACCCTTTCCAGCATTTATTGTTTTTACATTTCTTTTTGATGATGGCCATGTTGATTGGTGTGTGGTGATGCCTCATTGTAGTTTGATTTGGATTTCTCTAGTAATTTGTCATGTTGGACATCTTTTCATGTGCTTCATGGCTAACTGTTTGTCTTTGGAGAGACGTCTACTTATGTCTTCCTCGAATTTTTAGATCTGTTTCTGTTTTTTTGGATACTGAGCTCCATGATCTGCTTGTGTATGTCTGACCTTAATTCTTTGTCCTTTGCAGATATTTTCTCCCATTTTTTTTTTCACTGTGGAGTCCGATTACTTTACAATCTTGTGTTAGTTTCTGCAGTAAAGCAGCATGAATCATCTGTAAGTATGCATATATCCCTTCTCTCTTGAGCCTGCCTCCCACCCTCACCATCCCACCCTTCTTGATCTTCACCCATCACCGAGCTTAGCTCCCTGTGGTATCCGGCAGCTTCACTCTGGCTACTGTTTTACTCTTGGTAGTGTGAGTATGTCGGTGCTGCTCTTCCACTCACCCCATCGTCTCCTTTCCCCTCTGTGTGGAACTAATCTGTTATGGACATCTGTTACGTTCCTGCTCTGCAGGTACTGTCGTCTGTATGTCTTTTCTGTATTCCATGTCTCTGTGTGTTAATATGGGCTTCCCTTGTAGCACAGCTGGTAAAGAATCTGCCTGCGATGCAGGAAATCTTGGTTTGATTCCTGGGTCAGGAGGATCCCCAGGAGGAGGGAATGACCACCTACTCCATTGTTCTTGCCAGGAGAACCCCAAGGACAGGGGAGCCCGGTGGGCTGCAGTTCCTGGGGTGGCAAAGAGTCGGACACGACTGAAGTGACCAAGGGCAGCATGTTAGTATATTAACATAAACATTGTATGTTAATATACAGTGTTTGTTTTTTTCTTTCTGACTCTTACTTCAGGCTTTCTCACATACTCCAGGTTCATCTACATCTCTGCCAAGGGGCCCCGTCTCATTCTTTTTAATGGCTGAATAATAACTCCATTGTATGTATGTACCGCAGTTTCTTTATCCATTCATCTGTTGATAGACGCTGAGATTATTTCCCTGTTCTGGCTTGTAAATTGTACTGCAGTCAGCCTTGAGGTACTTGTGTCATTTTTAATTATGGTTTTCTCAGGATATATGCCCAGTCATGGAATTTCTGAATCATATTATAGTTCTGTTTACAGTTTTTTAAGGAACCTTCACATACTTCCTGTCTCAATTTATGTTCCCACCACCAATGTCAGAAGAGGGTGTCCTTTTCTCCATACCTTCTCCAGCACTTACTCTTTGTTGCTTTTGATGATGGCTCTTCTGACCTGTGTGAGGTGATGCCTCATTGTAGTTTTGATTTGCATTTCTCTAATAATCTGTAACATTAAGCATCTTTTCATGTGCTTCTCAGCTATCTGTGTGTCTTCTTTGGAGAGATGTCTACTTAGGTCTTCCTCCCATGTTTAGATCCTGTTGTTTGTTTTCGGATATTGAGCTCCACGATTGTATATTTTGGACATTGATTTTTTTTTTTTTTTTGGTCTGTTGCTTCATTTCCAAATATTTCCAGTTGGTTTTTTTTTTTTGCTCTTCAGTTAGATTCTAGTTGCTTTACAGGGTCTTGTTAGTTCCTCCTGTACGGCAGCATGAATCGGCTCTAAGTACACATGGGTCTCCTCTGGAGCCTCCCTCCCACGCCCCCGCCTGTCACCCCACCGGGCCGTCCCAGAGCAGTGTGGCGGGCTCCCTGTGTTGGACGGCAGCTTCCCGTCGCGCTCTGTTTTATACGTGGGCCTGTGTCCATTTCAGTGCTGTTCTTTGACTTCACTCCACCCTCTGCTTCCCCCGTTGTGCGTACAGATTTGTTCTCTATGTCTCTGTTCACTCTCTGCAGGTATGTTCATCTGTACTGCTTTTCTAGATTCCAGGTATATGTGTTTATATATGAAACTTGTTTTTCTCTTTCTGACTTACTTCACTCTATGACATACACTAGGTTCATCTATATCACTACATGACCCGGTTTCCTTCCTTTTAGGGCTGAGTAATATTCCATTGTATGCATGTGCCGCGGCTTCTTTATCCATTCAGGTTTCCATAGATGGGTTGTTTCCACGTCCTGGCTGTTGTAAATACTGAAGCAGTGAATACTGGGATGTATGTGTCCTTTTGGATTATGGTTTTCTCAGGTTGTATGCCCAGTCGTGAGATTGCTGGGTGCTGTGATAGTTCTCTTTATAGTTTTTTAAGTAACCTCCATACCATTGTCCACAGTGGCTGTACCAGTTTTACCTGCTGGATGGCATCGCTGACTTGATGGGCATGAGTCTGAATAAACTCCAGGAGTTTGTGATGGACAGGGAGGCCTGGCGTGCTGCGATTCATGGGGTCGCAAAGAGTCGGACACGACTGAGCGACTGAACTGAACTGAACTGAACTGAACATTGTAAGAAGGTTCTCTTTTCCACACCCTCTACAGCATTTATTCTGTGTAGATTTTTTGATGAAGGCCATTGTGATAGGTGTGAGGTGATACCTCATTGTATTTCTCTAATAATTCATAATGTTGAGTATCTTTTTATCTGCTTCTTGGCCATCTGTATGTCTTCCTTGGAGAGTTCTCTATCAGGCCTTTTGGCCATTTTTTAAAAAAGATATTTATTTATTTGGCTGCACCAGGTCTTGGCTGTAGCATGTGGGGTCTAGTTCCCTGCCCTGGGATCAAATCACAGCCCCCTGTACTGGGAATGCAGAGTCATAGCCCCTGGACCACCAGAGAAGCCTCTCAGCCAGTGTTTGATTGGGTTGTTTGTTTTCTGAATATTGAGCTCCATGGGCTCTTTTATATATTTTGATTGTTTAAATTTTTTGTAATTTTTGTAATGTTAATTTTTTGTAATCAATTACCTAATTAGGTGACAAAACAGTCACTAATTTCTGGGTGGGTTTATCTCTGGGCTTTCTGTTCTGCACCACTGATCTGTGTTTTGTTTTTGTGCCATACCTAACTGTCATGATTAGTGTAGCCTTTTTTTTTTTTTAATTTATTTTTGGCTACACTAGGTCTTCATTGCTGCGCATAGGTGCTCTCCAGTTGCAGCCAAGAGAGCTCCTCTCTAGTTGCAGTGGCTTCTCTCTCTTCAGGGCAAGGACTCTATAGAGTGCGGACTTCAGTGGTTGTGATGAACAGACTTAATGGTCCTTTGGCATGTGGGATCTTTTCTGGAACAGGGCTCGAACCTGTGTCTCCTGCATCGGCAGGCAGAATCTTAACCACTGGACCACAAGGGAAGGCTCTTGTAGCTTTGTAGTGCGGTCTGAAGTTGGGTGCCTGAATCCTCCAGTTTCATTTTTCTTTCTTAAGATGGGTTTGGCTATTTAGAGTCTTTTTTGTTTCCATACACATGGTAACATTTTTTGTTAAGAGTATCATTGTTAGTTTCATAGGGATTGTACTGAATCTGTAGAGTGTTCTGGGTAATATAATCATTTTCACTTTATTGTTCCAGTCAAGAACATGGCATATATCTCCATCTGTGTCATCTTGATTTCATTTGTTAGTGTTTTATAGTTTTTTCAGTACAGGTTTTCTGCCTCCTTAGGTTTATTCCTAGGTATTTTATTCTTTTTGTTGCAGTGTTAAATAGGATTGTTTCCTTCATTTCTCTTACTGCAAGTTTTTGTTGGGGTGTGAGAATGCAAGAGATTTCTGTACATTAATTTTGTATCCTGAAATTTTACCAAATTGATTATCTCTAACAGTCTTCTGGTGTTTAGGATTTTCTGTGTATAGTATCATGTCTTGTGCAAACAGTGACAGTTTTACTTATTTTCCAATTTGTATTCCTTTTATTTCTTTTTCTTCTCTGATTGCTGTGGCTAGGACTTCCAAGGCTATGTTGAATAAGAATTGTGAGAGTGGACATCCTTCTCTTGTTCCTGATCTTACAGGAAATGTTTTCATTTTTTTTCACCATTGAGAATAATGTTTGCTGCGAGTTTGTCATATATAGCCTGTATTATGTTGAGGTAGGTTCCCGCTGTGCCCACTTCCTGGAGAGTTTTTGTCATAAATAGGTGTTGAATTTTGTCAAAAGTGCGTTCTGCACCTATTGAGTTGGTCTTATGTTTTTTATTCTTTAATTTGTTGATATGGTATATCACACTGATTTGCATCCCTGGGATATATTCCACTTGATCATGGTGTAGATCATTTTAGTGTGCTGTTGAATTCTATTTTCTAGTGTTTTGGGGGGTTTTTCTGTCTGTGTTCATCAGTGATATTGGTCTGCAATTTTCTTTTTTTATGAAATCTTTGGTATCGGGGTAATGGTGGTCACACTGACTGAGTTTGAGAGTGTTCCTCCCTCTGCCGTTTTTTGAAAGTGTTTGAGATGGATAGGCGTTTGCTCTTTATATATTTGATAGAATTTGTTTGTGAAGCCATCTAGTCCTGGATATTTGTCTGTTAAAAGATTTTTAACACAATTGCACTCATCTCACACGCTAGTGAAGTAATGCTCAAAATTCTCCAAGCCAGGCTTCAGCAATATATGAACCATGAACTTCCAGATGTTCAAGCTGGTTTTAGAAAAGGCAGAGGAACCAGAGATCAAATTGCCAACATCCATTGGATCATCGAAAAAGCAAGAGAGTTGCAGAGAAACATCTATTTCTGCTTTTTGACTGTGCCAGAGCCTTTGACTGTGTGGATCACAATAAACTGTGGAAAATTCTGAAAGAGATGGGCATACCAGACCATCTGACCTGCCTCTTGAGAAACCTGTATACAGGTCAGGAAGCAACAGTCAGAACTGGACATGGAACAACAGACTGGTTCCAAATAGGAAAAGGAGTACGTCAAGGCTGTATATTGTCACCCTGCTTCTATGCAGAGTAACTTCTATGCAGAGTACATCATGAGAAACGCTGGGCTGGAGGAAACACTAGCTGGAATCAAGATTGCCGGGAGAAATATCAGTAACCTCAGATATGCAGATGACACCACCCTTATGGCACAAAGTGAAGAAGAACTAAAGAGCCTCTTGATGAAAGTGAAAAAAGAGGGTGAAAAAGTTGGCTTAAAGCGCAACATTCAGAAAACTAAGATCATGGCATGTGGTCCCATCACTTCATGGCAAATAGATGGGGAAACAGTGGCTGACTTTATTTTTCTGGGCTCCAAAATCACTGTGGATGGTGATGCAGCCATGGAATTAAAAGACCTTGCTCCTTGGAAGGAAAGTTATGACCAACCTAGACAGCATATTAAAAAGCAGAGACATTACTTTGTCAACAAAGATCCATCTAGTCAAGGCTATGGTTTTTCCTGTGGTCATGTATGGTGGTGAGAGTTGGATTATAAAGAAAGCTGAGCACAGAAGAGTTGATGCTTTTGAACTGTGGTGTTGGAGAAGACTCTTGAGAGTCCCTTGAACTGCAAGGAGATCCAGCCAGTCCATCCTAAAGGAGATCAGTCCTGGGTGTTCATTGGAAGGACTGATGTTGAAGCTGAGACTCCAATACTTTGGCCACCTGATGCGGAGAGCTGACTCACTGGAAAAGACCCTGATGCTGGGAAAGATTGAGGGCGAGAGGAGAAGGGGACAATAGAGAATGAGATGGCTGGATGGCATCACCATCTCAATGGACATGGGTTTGGGTGGACTCAGGGAGTTGGTGATGGACAGGGAGGCCTGGCGTGCTGCGGTCCATGGGGTTGCAAAGAATTGGACGTGACTGAGAGACTGAACTGAAAACATTTTTAATGACAGTTTCAATTACTGTTCGTGTGATTGATGTCTTCATGCCTTTCTGTTTCTTCCTGGTTCAGTCTTAGAAGGTTGTCCCTCTCTAAGAATTTGTCAGTTTCTTCCAGGTTGTCCATTTTATTGGTATATAGTTGCTTCTAGTCGTCTATTAGGATTTTCTGTATTTCTGCCATGTCAGTTGTAACTTTTCCTCTTTTCATTTCAAATTTTAGTGATTTGAACCCTCTCCCTTTTTTCTTGATGAGTCTCCTTGAGATTTATTAATATTATTTACCTTTTCAAAGAACCAACTGTTGATTTTATTGATCTTTGTTATTCTCTTTATTTCTGCTTCATTTATTTCTGCTCTGATCTCTGATTTCTTTTACTAACTTTGGGTAATTTTTTATCCTTCTTTCTCTGATTAAGGTGTGAGGTTAGATTTTTTTCATACACATATTTTTAATTATTTTTATTTATTTATTTAGGTTGGGCTGGGTCTTTGTTGCAGCGGCTTTCTCCGGTTGCCGTGAGTGGGGGCTACTCTTTGTCGTGGTGCGGCGGCTTCTCTCGTTGCAGAATGTGGGCTCTAGGTGCACAGGCTCAGTGGCTGCAGCGCGCGGCTTCAGTCGCGGGGGCATGCCGGCTCCAGGGTGCGCAGGTTTCTGTAGTTGAGGCTCGCAGGCTCAGCAGTGGTGACCTGCGGGCCCTAGAGCGCTCAGGGTTAGGTAGTTGTGCCGTGCAGGTTCAGTAGTTGTGGCCGGCGGGCTCTTGAGCCTGGTCTCAGTAGCTGTGGCACACATTTAATTGCTCTGCAGCATGTAGAATCTTCCCAGACCAGGGGTCAAACCCGTGTCCTCTGAATTGGCAGTCAGATTCTTATCCACTGTGCTACTGGGGCTGTTTCTTAGATTGCTTGAGCGTCTTGCTTTTTGAGACTAGATTGAATTGCTGTAAGCTGCTTTCTTAGAACTGCTTTTTCTGCATCCCAGAGGTTTTTGGTCAGTGTTTTTATTGTCATTTGTTACTTTGGGGCTTTTTGGTTGGTTTTCTGGGGTTTTTTAGGCTGCTCTGTATCCTCACTGCTGTGTGCAGGCTTTCTCTAGTTGAAGCGACCTAGGGCTACTCTCTGGTCGCAGGCACAGGCTTCTCGTTGCAGTGACTTGTTGCAGAGCATGGGCCCTAGAGCGTGCGGGCTTCAGAAGTTGTGGCATGCACGCTCAGTAGTTGAAGTTTACCAGCTCTAGAGCTCGGGCTGAGGGGTTGTGGCACACGCGCGTAGTTGTTCTGCGGCTTGTGGAGTCTTCCCCAACCAGAGAGCACACCCTTGTCCCCTGCGTTGGCAGGAAGATTCTCAGCCACCGGACCACCAGGGAAGTCCTCTGTGTGTTTTTTTCCTTTTTTCCTTTTTAATTTCTTCAGTGATCTCTTGGTTAATAATAGCATATTATTTAGCCTCTATGTGTTTATGTTTTTCATAGTTTTTTTTCCCCCTGTGAATGATGTCTAATCTCATAGTATGATTGGAAGAGATCTCTGACAGAATTTCAGTTTTCTTAAATTTAGTGAGGCTTGATTTCTGACCCAAGATGTGATCTATCCTAGAGAATGTTCCACGTGCACTTGAAAAGAAAGTGTATTCTACCACTTTTGAAAGAAATGTTCTATGTCCGTTAAATCTGTTGGGTCTATTGTGTCATTTAAAGCTTGCGTTTCCTTATATATTTTCTGTCTGTGTGATCTGTCCATTGGTGTAAGTGGGTTGAAAAGTCTCCATTATTACTGTTACTGTCAATTTCCCCTTTTATGGCTATTAGCATTTGCCTTGAGGTGCTCCTGTGTTGGGTCAACAAATGTTTATGATTGTTACATCTTCTTATGAGATTGATCTGTCGATCATTATGTACCGACCCTCCTTGTCTCTTGTAGCAGTCTTTATCTTAATGTCTATTTTACCTGATATGAGTAATGCTATTCCAACATTCTTTTGATTTCCATTTGCATGGAATATCTTTTCTATTGCCTCACTTTCAGTCCGTATGTGTCCCTAGGTCTGAAGTGGGTCTCTTGTAGACAGCATATCTATGGATCTTGTTTTCTTCACCCATGCAGCCAGTCTGTATCTTTTGGTTGGAGCATTTAATCCATTTACATTCAAAGTAATTATCCATATGTATGTTCCTATTACCATTTTCTTAATTGGGTTTCTTGTGTCTGTGGCTCTTTTTCTTCTCTTGCTTTTTTAGCCTAGAGAAATTCTTTTAGCACTTGTTGTAAACCTGGTTTGGTGGTGCTGATTTTGCTTAAGCGTTTGTGTGTAAAGCTTTTTTACTTTTCTCTTTTGGCTGAATTTGGCAGTATGTGGGATCTGGTTCTCTGACCAGGACTCAAACCTGGAGCCCCCTGCATTCGGCCACAAAGTCTTAGCCACTGTACCACCAGGGAAGTCCGTGAATATGTAGTTTTGTGTGGAAAGGTAAAAGGTATGAGAAAGCATAAGAAAACAAAACTCCCATTCCGCTTATAACTAATCCTCAAGGTTTCCCAAAGGGCGAGATGTCCACTTCTCAGGAGTTTGTTTGCTGGCTGTAGGCAGGCTTGACAGGTCAGCCCCTGGTACTTTCTTACCCTAGAGTGATGTACCCACGGTTTTACCCCATCCGGGTTTAGAGAATCGTGAGTGGTATGAAGGACGTGGTAGGGTCCCTTCCATTTCTCTTCCAGCTGCTGCTCTGTCCTGGTTCTTCCCACAGTCCCAGCAGCACCATTTCCTGCCTTGTGAAGGGCTCCCAGGGAGCTTCCAGGCGAGGGGAGACCTGGAGACACGCACTCAGGCACGTGGTTAACAGTCAACCAGTCTGTTGTTCAGTTCCGTTCAGCCGCGCGTTCATGTCCGACTCTTTGCGACCCCATGGACTGCAGCACAGCAGGCCTCCCTGTCCATCACCAACTCCTGGAGCTTACTCAAACTCATGTCCATCAAGTCAGTGATGCCATCCAACCATCTCGTCCTCTGTCATCCCCTTCTCCCCCCGCCTTCAGTCTTTCCCAGCATCAGGGTTTTTCCCAGCGAGTCAGTTCTTCATATCAGGTGGCCAGAGTGTTGGAGTTTCAGCTTCAGCATCAGTCCTTCCAGTGAACACCCAGGACTGATCTCCTTTAGGATGGACTGGTTGGATCTCCTTGCATTCCAAGGGACTCTCAAGAGTCTTCTCCAACACCACAGTTCAAAAGCATCAATTCTTTGGCGCTCAGCTTTCTTTATAGTCCAACTCTCACATCCATACATGACCACTGGAGAAACCATAGCTTTGACTAGACAGACCTTTGTTGGCAAAGTAATGTCTCTGCTTTTTAATCTGTTGTACATGATGTTTAATTTTTACCTCTTTCGTTAGAATTATTTGTCTTTTTTAAAACTACCTATTTATTTTATTGTAGTACAATCAGCTTACAATATCGTGTTTATTTCTGCTGTGCAGCACAGTAACTCATTTATAGACATATATACATTTTTTTTAATGTTCTTTTCCATTGTGGTTTATCCCATTGGGCTGAATCTGGTTCCCTGCCCTCTGCACTAGGACCCTGTTGTCCATCAGTTCTTTTTTTGGGTGGTGGTGGCTGAGCGGGGTCTCCTTTGCCGCGTGCCGGCTTTCACTACTGCAGCTCTCAGCCGTCTTTTGTTGTGAGCATGGGCTCTGGAGCACACACTCAGTGACCGCAGCTCCCAGATTCTCTAGTTGTGACCTGATTTAGTTGCCCCGTGGCATGTGGGATGTTAGTTCCTCAACCAGGGGCCTGACCTGCACCCCTTGCATTGGAAGGCAGACTCTTAACCACGGGGCCACCAGGGACATCCCTGTTCATTCTCAATATGAGAGTTTTTATCTGCCAACCCGAACCTCCAGTCCACCCCCACCCCCTCCCCCTCGGCAACTAAAAGTCTGTTCTCTCTGCCCGTGAGGCTGTTTCTTAGGTGGGTTCATTTGTGCCCTGTTCTTTTCCCCCTCTCTGTTTGATGATCTGCCGCTCTTTCTTGCCCTATCTCTCTTTCTCCCTCCCACCCTCCCTCTTTCTTTTTCTCCTCTCCCTCCCTCACTCCCTCTCTTTCTTTTTTTGTCTTGCCCTGTTTCTCTTTCTCCCTCCGTCTCTCTTGGGCTCTCTCTCTCCACTGGTCTGTTTTTCTGTTTCTCTCTCTCTATGCCTCCCTCCTTCTCTCTTCCTTTCTCTCTCTCTCTTTCTCTCTACTGCCTTCTCTGTCTCCGTATCAACCTCTCTCTCTCTTTCTCCCCTCCTCTCACACTTTTTCTTCCTCTCTCTTTTCCCTCACTTTCTCTCCCCTTTCCACTCTTAGTCTCTCTTTCTCTTGCCCCCCGTTTCTCTCTTTCTCTCTTTCCATCCCACCCTCTCTCTCTTTCCCTCTCCCTCCCTCCCTTTCTCTGTCTCCTATCTCTTTTTCTCTCTTTCCATCTCTCTTGGTGTCTCCCTGACTCTCTGTCTCACTCTCTTTCCTTTTCTCGCTTTCCGTCACTGTCTATTTTTCTGTCCCTCCCACCCCCTCTCTCAGTCTCTCCCACCCCTTCCCACTCTGGGTCTCTCTCTTTTTCTCCCTTTCTCTCCCTCCCTCCCAGCCTGTCTCTTGATCTCTGGGTCTCTCTCTCTCTCTCTGAGTGTCCCTCTCCCTCTCTCTCCTGGACTTTCTCTTTCCACCTCCTGTTTTGCAGAAAATTTTCACTTTCATCTCAGGTTCAAAGGATGTGTTAACAAAAGCAGCCGCTCGTTATATACAAATAAATAATACCCACATTCATTAGAGAATTATCTAGCATACTTTCAGTATACTCACATCACAAGAAAAGACAAATAGAAACAGCAGAGGATACCTCTCCAAAGTGGGTTTTGGCCAACATCCACACCTGAGCAGCGCTGGGAAGTCCCGTGACACAGCACATCTGGACCCCCAGTGGGGAAAGGTCCTCGGCAGCAGGTCGCCTCCTTGGGTGAGATTTCAAAATTTGCAGTTTGGGTTCCCGCTTATAATCCCAGGATGCACACTGATACCCTGGTCAGTCTGCGAGCAGATAGCAGCTCTGCTTTCCTGTTAATGCTCTTTGTTTTTTTCTGTAAAACTTGGAATGTTGTTAAGCCTGGGACCTGGTTGGCCAGACCCCCTCCTGGGGCTCAACAGTAAGATTCATCCCTTCTTATCTAAGGTGCAAGGCTCGCAGTCTTAGCAGGCAGGGTCAGAGGGCTGCTCTGCTCAGTCTCTGAAGCCTAAACAAGACTGACGATTTAATTTCCCCACACCCCCCTCCCCTCCCCCTTCCTTTCTCTGCCTCTCCGTGTCTTTCCCCCCTCCCTCCCTGCCCCTCTCCTTCTCCCGTCTGTAGCTCTCCTTTTTCTCACTCCTTCCCTCCCCCTTCCATATCTGTCTCTTTTCTCACTGCCTTTTTCTCTCTCTCCTGCCCCATCTCTCCCGCTATTCTCTCTCTCTCTCTCCCTCCATTCCTCTCTGTCTCACTCCCTGTATCTGTTTCCCTGTCTGTCTGCCTTCCTCACTTTCTCACTCCCTACGTCTCTCTCATTCTTTCTCCCTTCTTCCTCCCTGCCTCTCTCCCCCTCACTCATTCATGCTCACCCCCAACCCCATACCCCTCTCTCTTCCTCGCTGCCCCCCTCTCTTGGTCGCTCTTTCTGTGCCCCCTCTCCCCCCGCTGCCTGTCTCGCGCTGTATCCCCTCTCTCTCTCTCCCATCTTCCTCCCTCCCTCCCTCTCTTTCTCTCTCTGTCTGTCTCTCGTCTCCCTTTCTTTCTTTCTCTCCCACCTTCCTCTTTCTCTCTGGTTCTTTCTCTCTCTTTCTGCCTCACTCTCCATTTGCCCTATTTATGTTCTGCGTATCAGTGATATCATACGGTATTTGTCTTTCTGACTGACTTCACTTAAGACGATGATCTCTCACTGCATCTATATTTGCTTCAGATGGCATTGTTTTGTTCTCTTTTTAGGGCTGAGTAGTACTCCATTGTGTACATGTATCACATTTTTATCCATCCATCTGTCCATGGGAATTTAAGTTGTTTCTATTTCTTGGCTTCTGTGTGTAGTGCTGCTGTGAGCATAGGGGTGCATGTATCTTTTTGAATTAGTTCATTTATTCATTTATGGCTGCGCTGGGTCTTTGTTGACGCGGGTGGGCTTTCTCAAGTTGCAGTGCGCGGGGGCGACTCCCTGGTTGTGGGGTGGTGGTTTCTCTTGCTGTGGAGCACCGTCTCTAGGGCGCCCGGGCCTCAGCAGTTGCAGCTCGCAGGCTCAGCAGTTGAGGCGCAGACTGTAGAGCTGCAGACTTCAGGAGTTGCGAGGTGTGGGTTCAGTATTTGTGGCGTGTGAGCTCCGTAGTTGTGGCAGATGGACTTAGCTGTCCAGCAGCACATTGAATCTTCCCAGACCGGGGATCTAACCCAGGTCCCCTGCGTTGGCAGGCAGATTCTTAACTACTAGACCACCAGTCATGTCCTCTCTGTATTTCTTTATTTCTGCAGTGATCTCTTGGTTATATAGCGGCATTTTATTTAGCTTCCGTGTTTTTGTGGTTTTCTTTTTTTCCCTGTAATTGATTTCTAATCTCAGTTCTGTGGCCAGAAAAGATGCTTGATACAATTCTCATTTTCTTAAATTTAGTGAGGCTTGATTTGTGACCTAAGATGTGATCTATCCTGGAGAATGTATCATGTGCACTTGAGAAGAAAGTGTATTCTACTGCTTTTGAGTGGAACGTTCTATCAGTATCAGTTAAGTCTGTCTGACCTGTTGTGTCAATTAGAGATTGACTTAAATTTCCTTATTTATTTTCTGTCTGGATGATGTACCCATTGGTTTTAGTGGAGTGTTAAAGTCCTCCACTGTAATTGTGTTGGGCTTCCCCGTGGTTCAGAGGGTAAAGAATCTGCCCTCAATGCAGAAGACCTGGGTTCAAATCATGGGTCAGGGGGATTCCCCTAGAGAAGGGACTGGCTCCCCACTCCAGTATTCTTGCCTGGAGAATTTCACGGACAGAGGAGCCTGGCGGGCTACATCCATGGGGCCACAAGATGTCAGACACAGCTGAGAGACAACACACTACAACTATCACCACATAATTGTTACTATCAATTTCCCCTTTTATGGCTATTAGCATTTGCCTTATGCGTTGATCCGCTCCTGTGTTGGATGAATAAGTAATTATAGTTACACCTCCTTGTGGAATTGATCCCTGATCAATAGTGACCTTCCTTATCTCTTGTAACAGTCTTTATTTTAAAGTCTGTTTTACCTGATAATGAGTAATGCTAATCTCTAATTCCAGCATTCTTTTGATTTCCATTTGCATGGATTATCTTTTTCCATCCTCTCACTTTGATACAGTATGTGTCCCTAGGTCTGAAGTGGGTCTCCTGTAGACAACATATATAAAAAAGGGTTGGTTTTTCATGCATTCAGTCAGTCTGTGTCTTTTGGTTGGCACATTAATCCATTTACATTCTAGCTAATTGTCAATATGCATGGTCCTTTTACCATTTTCTTAATTTTTTTGGATCTGTTTTTGTGATTCCTATTCTCCCTTGTGTTTTCAGCCTAGAAAAGTTCTTTAAGCAATTTTTGTAAATCTGGTTTGGTGGTGCTGAATTCTCTTACCTTTTGCTTGTCTGTAAAGCTTTTTTTTTTTTTTTTTTTGGCTGCTCTCTGAGATATGTGGGATCCCAGTTCCTCGACCAGTAATCAAGCCCATACCCCCTGTATTGGAAACTCAGAGTTTCAACCACCAGGGAAGTCCCTTATCTGTAAAGCGTTTGATTTCTCCATTGAATCTGGCTAATATTGCTGGGTAGAGTAATCCTGGTTGTAGATTTTTCCCTTTCATCACTTTAAATATATCCAGCCACTCCCATCTGCCCTCTGCTCAAAAATCAGCTGATAACCTTATATGGATTCCCTTGTATGTTATTTTTGCTTTTACATTGCTGCTTTCATTTTTTTTTTTTTAATTAAATTCTGTTAGTTTGATGAATATGTGTCTCAATGTGTATCTCCTTGGGTTTATCCTGTATGGGACAGCTTGAACTTGGGTGGCTATTTCCTTTCCCATGTTAGGGAAATTTTCATCTATAATCTCTGCAAATATTTTCTCAGACCCTTTCTCTTCTGAGACCCCTATGATCTCAATGTTGGTGTGTTTAATGTTGTCCCGGAGGTCTCTGAGCCTGTTCTCATTTTTATTTTGATTCTTTTTTCTTTATTCTGCTCCTCAGCAGTTCTTTCCAGCATTCTGCCTTTCAGCTCACTTATTCGTTCTGCTTCATTTACTCTGCTATTGATTCTCTCCAGTGTATCTTTCATTTCTGTTCATGTGTTTTTCATCACTGTTTGTTTGCTCTTTAGTTCTTCTCGGTCCTTGTTAAACATTTCTTGTATTTTCTCAGTCTGTGCCTCCATTCTATTTCTGAGATTTAGGATCACCTTTGCTGTCATTCTCTGAATTCTTTTTCAGGTAGGTTGCCTATTTCCTCTTCATTTATTTTGTCTTGTAAGTCTTTACATTGCTCCTTCATCTGTACCGTATTTTTTGCTATTTCTTTTTTTTTTTTTTTGATGGGCTGTGTTCCTGTCTTGGTTGTTTGGCCTGAGGTGTTCAGCACTGGAGTTTGCAGGCCGTGGGTGGAGCCGGGTCTTGGAGCTGAGATGAGAACCTCTGGGTGAACTCACTCTGATTGATGTTGCCTGGGGTCTGAGGTCCTCTGTTAGTCCATGGGATGGACTTGGTGTTCCCACCACAGGAGCCCAGGCCTGGTCCCTGGCCCGGGAACCATGATGCTGCAGGTTAGTGCTGCCAAAGAAACAGCAAATAAGGAGCAGAACAGTAACAAGGAGTGAAAAATTAAAAAGTAGGAAATATATTTAAAAAATAAAAACATAACAACAACAACAAAGTTAGAATCACAATAGGAGGGAAATAGCTAGCAAAGGCCCTGGGGGTGGGCTTTAGGCTCAGGACCTGCGCAGCCATGGGGGACCCTGAGGGGTAGAGAGTCAGGCCCCGGACCTCAGCTGGCTTCCCAGGTCCTCAGCAGGTGGAGAAAGCGCTTCCCAGCATCTCTCTGTGCCTCGGAAGGTCTCTCCCCTACCCTGCTGATCGTGGGTGAGAGTGAAAGTCACTCAGTAGTGTCCATGGACTGTACAGGGCAGAGTTCTCCAGGGCAGAACACTGGAGTGGGTACCTTTCCCCTTCTCCAGGGGAATCTTCCCAACCCAGGGATCAAACCCAGGTCTCCCACGTTGCAGGTGGACTCTTTACCAGCTGAGCCACAAGGGAAGCCCAAGAATACTGGTGAGGGTAGCCTATCCCTTCTCCAGCAGATCTTCCCAACCCAGGAATCGAACTTGGGTCTCATGCACTGCGGACGGATTCTTTACCCACTGAGCTATCTCCTCCACCACGTCCTACCGGTTTGCAAGGAAATTCTCCAGCCCCTTACGTGTCTGAGCTCCCCCTGTTCTCCTACTGCACCATCCTTACCCCACTTCTGGTACCCAGTTTTGTTCTGAGAACTCGGCAATCTTTTTTTTTTTCCTAGTTTTAAAAGATGCATGACTTTATTTCTCGTTTTTGGCTGTGCTGGGTCTTCGGTGCTGCCCTGGATTTTCCTCGTGTGGAGAGCAGGGGCGCCTCTGTCCTGGCAGCGCACGGGCTTCCCTTGTCCTGGAGCGCGGGCTCAGCAGTTGTGTGCGTGCTCTCAGCTGCTCTGCAGCGCGCGCAGTATTTCCAGATCAGGGATGGAACCCGTGTATCCTGTGTTGGCAGGCGGATTCTTTATCACTGAGCCACCAGGGAAGCCCTCATACTCCTCAGTCTTGAGGAGAACAGATGCTGGACAATAGAAGGAATAATCATTGCTGATAGAGGTGTTAATCGTAAACGCAGTAGAGGAAGTCAGTTTTATTAAGGGGGCTTAGTTTTAATCCCCACTTCAGTTTTATCTTTCCCTGAATCTTTCAGGGAACAGAGAGGCACCTACTCTGGCTACTTCCTGGGGGGGGGGGGCAGGGGGCCCTGCAGTGCTGTGTGAATTCGGGGCACTGGAGACTGAATTAGAAACACTTGATCCCAAGCCCTGCACCCGAGGGTTGTGTGGTGAGGATATCAGTCCTGGGGCGCCGGCTGCAGATATAGCAAATATCTCGTTTCCTCAGATTCAGGAGAAGCCGGAAACCCGGTCTGCCCCTCACTTCACAGGGAGACTCGCTGTAGCCAGTTGTTTCCAAACCATTCCCTGTAAGAGGGAAACGCACCCAGGCAGTGCTGAGGACCTGGGGGTAGGGAGCTCACCACTCGTCCAGCAGTGAGGGTTATCAGAGAATCAGCATATGGCGCTGTCGCTTGGGGTTTTGGTTTTGTTTCTTGGTTTTGGCTGCACTGGGTGTCCTTGCAGTTCACGGCTGTTCCTTGTGGCCTTGTGGCGTGTGGGCTTCTCTCGTTGTGTCGTGAGGGCTCTAGGATCCCTGGGCTCTAGTCCCCCAACCAGGGATCAAACCCGGAGCCCTCTGCATTGGGCCATGGTGCCTTAGCTGCTCGACTGCTGGGGAAATCCCTGGATCTGTAGTTTTTGTGGAAAAGTAAAAGGTGTGAGAAAGCGTGAAAGTGTTAGTCGCTCAGTCGCGTCCGACTCTTTGCGACCCCGTGGACTGCAGCCCGCCGTGGACTCTGTCCATGAGATTTCCTAGGCGAGAAGACTGCAGTGGGGTGCCATTTCCTCCCCAGGGCATCTTCCCGATCTAGGGGTTGAACCTGGGTCTCCTGCATAGCAGGCAGGTTGATTACTGCCTGAGCCCCCAGCAGAGCCCATGAGAAGGCGTGAGAAAACAGAACTCCCATTCTGCTTGTAACTGATCCTCAAGGTCTCCCAAGGGGTGAGACGGCCACTGCTCAGGAGTTTGTGTGCTGGCCGTGGGCAGGCTGGACGGGTCAGCCCCTGGTATCTTTACAGTGATGCACCCGCGGTTTTACTCCAGGTTTAGAGAAGCGAGAGTGGTAAGAAGCGGGGAGGGTGGGAGGGTCCCTCCCGTCTCCCTCGCAGCTGCTGCTCTGTCCCGGCTCTTCCCACAGTCCCGGGAGCATCCGGGCGAGAGGAGGCCTGGAGACACGCACTCAGGCCCATGGTTAACAGTCAGCCAGTCTATCCTACATACTGTTTAACTTTACCTCTCGTGTTAGAAATACTTCTCCTTTTTAAAGCTGTCTAGCTATTCATATTTATTGTATTGAAGTATAGTTGATTTAATTTCTGCTCTACAGTAAGGTAACTGTTCACACATATCCATCCTTTTTACTGTTCTTTTCCGTCGTGCTTTATCCCAGGAGATTGAATCTAGTTTCCTGCAGTAGACAGTAGGATCCAGTTGTTCATCCATCCTTTTTTTTCTTTACAGCGTGTGGGCTTCTGCAGTTTCAGCTCCATCTTCTTGCAGAGCACGGGCCCTAGAGCGCATGGACTTGGTACTGGGGCTCCCGGGTTCTGCAGTCGCCTGTGGGGCGTTAGTTCCCCAACCAGGGGTGTAACCTGCATCGGAAGGCAGACCTCTCTGTTCATTCTAAATGCAGAGTCTGGGTCCACTAAGCCAGAACTCCCAGTCCATCCTCTCCGCCCCACCCCCCCACCCCCCTACCCCCGCCCGTGGCAACTAAAAGTCTGTTCTCTGTATGTGGGAGACCGTTTCCTAGGTGTGTTCTTGTGTGCTGTTTCCCTCCCTGTTAACATTTTCTGTCGCTCTCTTTTGCCCTGTCTCTTTCTCCCTCCCACCCTGCCTCCTTCCCCCTCTCTTTCTTTCTCCCTCCCTCTCTCCTGGTGTCTGTCTCTCTCCCGCTCTGTTTCCCTCTTTCTGTCTCTCTTTCTCCTTCCCTCCCTTCCTATCTCCCTGTCAGCCTCTCTCTCTTCTCCCTTCCTCGCATGCTCCCTTTCTCTTTCTCCCTCTCTCTCTGTCTCCTTCTCTCCCTCCCTCCCCTTCTGTCTCCTTCCCTCCATCTCTCTCTGTCACTCTCTCTTTCTCCCTCTCTCAGTCCCTCTCGCTGTCTCCCTGCTTCTCTCTGCTTCTCTCAAGGTTGCCCTGCTATTCTGTCTCTCCCTTTGTTTTTCTTTGTCCCTCCCTCCCTCTCTTTTGCTCTTCCTCCCTCCCTCCTTTCTCTCTCTTGCCCCCATCTCTTTCTGCCTTCACCCCACGCCCTCTCTGTCTCTCTCCCTCCCTATGTCCTTTCTCCCCCCTTTCTGTATCCCTCACCGTTTTCTGTCTCTGCCCCTCTTCCCGTCCCTGTCTCCTTCTCCCTCTGTGTCTCCTCTTCCTCACTCCTTCCCTCCCTCCCGGCGGATCTCCCGTCCTCACTGCCTCTGTCTCTGTCACTCTCTCCTGCCTTGTCTCCTCCTCTCTTGCTCTTTCCTTCTCTCTCCCCTGTCCCTCCTTCCTTCTCCGTATCTCCATCTCTCTCTCTCCCTCCTTGCCTCTCTTTCTCTTTCTCACTCCCTATCTTAGTCTCTCTCTCCCCCTCTCTTTCTTTTTCTGCATCTCTCTTGCTCTGTCTCTCTCTGCCTCCCTTTTTCTCAGCCTTCTCTTTCTTCCTCCCTCCACTTCTCTGATTGCTCCCTGACTCACTCTCTTTTTCTCCTTCTTTCTCTCTCTCTTTATCCTTCCCTCTTTCTCTCTCTGTCACTGTCTATTTTTCAGTCCCTCCCACCCCCTCTCTCAGTCTCTCTCCCTGTCTCTCTCCCCCCTTCCCACTCTCCGTCTCTCTCTCTTTTTCTCCCTCTTTCTCTCTCTCCCTCCCTCCCTCCCAGCCTGTCTCTTGATCTCTGGGTCTCTCTCTCTTTCTCTGAGTGTCTCTCTCCCTCTCTCTCCTGGACTTTCTCTTTCCACCTCCTGTTTTATAGAAAATTTTCACTTTCATCTCAGGTTCAAAGGATGTGTTAACAAAAGCAGCCGCTCGTTATGTACAAATAAATAATACCCACATTCATTAGAGAATTATCTAGCGTACTTTCAGTATACTAACATCACAAGAAAAGACAAATAGAAACAGCAGAGGATACCTCTCCAAAGTGGGTTTTGGCCAACATCCACACCTGAGCAGCGCTGGGAAGTCCCGTGACACAGCACATCTGGACCCCCAGTGGGGAAAGGTCCTCGGCAGCAGGTCCCCTCCTTGGGTGAGACTTCAAAAATGGTAACGGTGACCCTCTATGCGAGACAGCAAAGGAGACACAGATATAAAGAACAGTCTATGGACCCAGTGGGAGAAGGCGAGGGTGGGATGATCTGAGAGAATAGCATTGAAACATGTATATTATCATATGTGAAACAGATCGCCAGTCCAGGTTGGATGCAGGAGACAGGGTGCTCAGGGCTGGTGCACTGGGATGACCCTGGGGGATGGGGAGCACGTGCACCCGTGGCTGATTCACGACAGTGTATGGCAAAACCCACGGCGGTGTTGTAAAGTAATGAACCTCCAATTGAAATAAATAATTTAATTTTAAAAAAGAATTAGTGAAAAAGTAATTAAGCAGTAAATGATAAAAAATAAAACTTAGTGTAAATGTTAATATTTAATACTTTCTCTAGTCAGTCATTAATTTTAAACCAAAGAACAACAATAACAAAATTGCACTTTGGGTTCCCGCTTATAATCCCAGGATGCACACTGATACCCTGGTCAGTCTGTGAGCAGATAGCAGCTCTGCTTTCCTGTTAATGCAGTTTGTTTTTTTCTATAAAACTTGGAATGTTGTTAAGCCTGGGACCTGGTTGGCCAGACCCCCTCCTGGGGCTCAACAGTTTCAAGATTCGTCCCCTGTCTTATCTAAGGTGCAAGGCTCGCAGTCTTAGCAGGCAGGGTCAGAGGTCTGCTCTGCTTAATCTGAAGCCTAAACAAGAGTGTCCATTTAATTTCCCCACACCTCCCTCCCCCGCCCCACAAGCTGCCCGTCTCCCTCCGACTCTCCCAGTCCTTTCCCCTGCTCTCGCGGGCTCTCTCTCTCTGTCTCTCCCCGCCCCCTTCTCTCTGACTGTTGTCCTCGCTCCCTCCTCTCTCTCTCTCTCTCTGTCCGTCCCTCGCTCCCTCTCTCCCCTGCCCTCTCCCTCTCCCTCTCTCCTTTCCTCCCTCCCCATCTCTGTCCCCCTTTGCCTCTTCCTTCCCTCCTCCCGTGTCTCTCTCTCATTGCCTCTTTTTCTGTCTCTCTGTCCTCTCTTTCTCTCCCCCCTTCCTCTGTCTCTTCTTTCTCCCTGAATTTCTCTCTCCCTTGCTCTTTCTCTCTCTCTCACCCTTTAATTCTCCCTCCTTCACAACCTGTCTCTGAGTCTGTCTCCGTTTTCTCTTTCTCTCACTTTCCTACCTTTCCTCTCTGTGTCCTTTCTTCTCTTCCGGTCTCCCCACCCCCACCCCCCAATTCCTGCCCTCACCCGGCGTCTGTCCCTGCCACCTCCCACCTCTTTCTCTGCCTCTCCTTTTCTGGTCTGTCTTCCTCCTTCCCTCGCTCCTTCTCCCCAGCTCCTTCCCTCCCTGCCTCTGTCTGTATCTCCTTGCTTCCCTTTCCTGCTCTCTCTCTCCCACCTCCCCTCTCTCTTTCTCTCCAATTTTCTCTCTTCTCTTTGTCTTTCTCTTTTTTCTCCCGCACTCTGTTAATCCTATTTCAGATTCTGCATATCAGGGTTATGGTATCTTTCTGAGTTAGTTCACCTAGTATGATAATCTCTTACTGCATCCATGTTTGCTTCAGATGGCATTATTTTGTTCTGTTCTTATGGCCGAGTAGTATTGCATTGGAGCACTCCCCTGGAGAAGGCAGTGGCACCCCTCTCCAGTACTCTGGCCTGGAAAACCCCATGGACGGAGGAGCCTGGTGGGTTACAGTCCGTGGGGTCGCGAAGAGGCGGACACGCGTGAGTGACTTCACTCACTCAGCGCTCCGTTGTACATATGTGCCACGTCCTTATCCGTCCATCTGTCCATGGGAATTTAAGTTGTTTCTATTTCTTGGCTGTTGTGTGTAGTGCTGCTGAATTAGTTCATTTATGGCTGCGCTGGGTCTTTGTTGACCCGGGTGGGCTTTCTCAAGTTGCAGTGCGCGGGGGCTGCTCCCTAGTTGCGGGGTGGTGGTTTCTCTCGCTGTGGCGCGCGGTCTCCAGGGCGCCCGGGCCTCAGCAGCTGAGGCGCAGGCTCTGGGCTCTGGGACTTCAGGAGTCGTGAGCCGTGGGCTCAGCATTTGCGGCGTGTGAGCTCAGCAGTTACGGCGCACAGGCTTAGTCGCCCTGTAGCATGCGGGATCCTCCCAGACCAGGGATCAAACCCGGGTTCCCTGCGCTGGCAGGCAGGTTCTTAACCGCTGGACCACCGGGGACATCCTCTGTGTATTTTTTTGTTTCTGTAGTCATCTCTGGGTTATTTAGTAGCATGTTGTTTATCCTCCATGTGTTTTTGTGTTTTTCATAGTTCGCTTTTTTCCCTGTAATTGATTCTCATAATTCTGTGGTCAGAAAAGATGCTTGATATGATTTCCATTTTCTTAAATTTATTGAGGTTTGATTTATGACCCAAGATGTGATCTGTCCGGGAGCATGTTTCGTGTGCACCTGAGAGAAAGTGTATTCTGCCGCTTTCGAGTGGACTGTTCATCAGTATCAATTAAGTCTCTCTGGTCTATTGTGTTAAAGATTGTGTTTATTTATTTTCTGTCTGGATGACTTGTCCATTGGTGTAAGTGGAGTGTTAAAATCCTTCCCTGTAATTGTGTTGGGCTCCCCTGTTGGCTCAGACAGTAAAGAATCTGCCTGCAGTGCAGGAGACCTGGGTTCAAACCTTGAGTCTGGAAGATCCCCTAGGTAAGGGAATGGCTCCCCACTCCATTATTCTTGCCTGGAGAATTCCATGGGCAGGAACCTGGCGAGCTACATTCAGTCCATGGGGTCACAAGCAGTCGGACGTGACTGAGTGACTAACACACTACACTTATCACTACATAATTGTGTTAATTTTGATTTCCCCTTTTATGATGATTAGCATTTGCCCTATGCATTAAACTGCTCCTGTCTTGAGTGAATAAATATAATTGTTATACCTCCTTGTGGGACTAATCCTCAATCACTGTGTAGTGACCTTCCTTGTCTCTTGTAACAGTCTTTATTTAAAGTCTATTTTACTGGATATGAATGATGCTATTCCAGCATTCTTTTGATTTCCATTTGCATGGAATATCTTTTTTCATCCCCTCATTTTCAATCTGTGTGTGTCCCAAATTCTGATGTAGGTCTCTTATAGACAGCATATATACTGTTCTTGTTTTTTTTCATCCATTCAGCCAGTGTGTGTCCTTTGCTTGGAGCATTTAATCCTTTTACATTCTAGATAATTATCAACATACAAAACAATAAGAAAATGGTAAAAGGAACATGTATCTGTTTTGTGGGTCCGTTTCTTGTGTTTTCAGCCTAGAGAAGTTCTTCAAGAATTTGTTGTAAACCTGGTTTGATGGTGCTGAATTCTCTTAGATTTTGCTTGTTTGTAAAGCTTTTTTATATTTTATTTTTGCCTGAGCTATGCAGGATGTGGGATCTAAGTTCCTTGACCAGGGATCCAGCCCACGCCCCCTGTATTGGAAGCACTGGGTTTTAAACACCTGAGAAGTCCCTTGTCTGTAAAGCTATTGATTTCTCCTTGGAATCTGAATGGCATCCTTGCTGGGTAGCGTAATCTTGGTTGTACTTTCTTTCCCTTTCATCACTTTAAATATGTCCTGCCATCCCGTCTGTCTTGCAGAGTTTCTGCAGAAAATCAGCTGATAATCTTATGGAGATTCCCTTGTCTGTTTTTGCTGCTTTTACCTTGCTCCTTTTTTTTTTTTTTTTTAAGTTTGATGAATATTTGTCTTTGTGTATCTCCTTGGATTTATCCTGTTTGGAACTGTCTGGACTTGGGTGCCTATTTCCTGTGTTAGGGAAATTTTCAACTGTAATCTCTGCATGTATTTTTCTCCGACTCTTTCTCTCCTTCTAAGACCCCTGTGATTTGAATGTTGGTGTGTTTAATATTGTCCCAGAGGTCTCTTGAGACTGTCCTCATTTATTTTGATTCCTTTTTTCCTTATTCTGCTTCTCAGCAGTTCTTTCCACCATTCTTTCAGCTCCCTTATTTGTTCTTCTGGTTTGGTCACTCTGCTATTGATTCCTTCCAGTGTATTTTCCATTCTAGTTTTTCTTGTGTTTCTCATCATTGTTTGTTCTTTAGTTCTTCTAGGTCCTTGTTAAAACACTTCTGTATTTTCTCGACCTGTGCCTCCATTCTCTTTCTGAGATTTAGGATCATCTTTACGGTCATTACTCTGATTTTTTTTTTTTTTTTTTTTTTTAGGTAGATTGCCTATTTCCTCCTCATTTGTTTGGTCTTGTAGGTTTTTACATTGCTCCTTCATCTGTACCAAATTTTTTTGTCTCTCTTTTTTATATTTGATGGATGGGACTCTGTTCTTGTCTTGCTGGTTGTTTGGCCTGAGGCGTCCAACCCTGGAGTTTGCAGGCCGTAGGTGAGTGCTGCGGTGAGGACCTCTGGGAGAACTCACTGTGATTAATATTGCCGGGGGTCTGAGGTTCTCTGTTAGTCCAGGGGTTTAGACTCAGTGCTTCCCCCACAGGAGCTCAGGCCTGATCCCTGGCCTGGGAACCATGACCTCATAGGTCACACAGTGCTGCCAAAAAAAAGGACAAGAAACAACAAGGAGAACAGTAAAAACGAATAAAAAATAAAATAAATCTAGAAAATATGTTATAAAAAATAGGGACTTCCCTGGTGGTTCAGTGGCTAAGACTCCACGCTCCCAATGCAGGAGGGGCCCAGGTTTGGTCCCTGGCATGGCCAAAAATATATATATTAGAAAAATTAAAATGTAACAGCAGCAAAGCTAAAGAGAATCACTACAGCAAGGGGAAAATAGCCAGAAAAGACCCTGCGGGGCTGGGCTTAGGCTCAAGACCTGCACAGCCAGAGGGGCCCCTGAGAATGGAGATTCAAGCCCTGGACCTCAGCAGGCTCCCGGGTCCTGAGCAGGTTGGGGAGACCGTTGTCTTGTTCCCCTCGCTCCCCCAGCCACCCCTCAGGGGTGCCCGTCCCACCCCGCCTCTGCTTTTCCCCCCTCCCTCCTTCCCACCACATCCTGCCTGTCTGCACGGAGGCTCCTCCAGTCCCCTAGGTCTGAGGTCCCCCACCAGCACCTGGGTGGTGCCCCTTTGTTAGGAGGCGTGAATTCCTTGTCCTGTTACCCCATCAGCTGTGCCTCAGCTCTGGTTTCCATTTTTGTTCTCAATACTCCTCAGTCCTTTTTTTCCCCACTGTTTTAAATATATGACTATTTATTTGGGTGAGCTGAGTCTTCAGCGGTGTGTGGGCTTTCTAGGGATTAGAGCACCTGGACTCGGCAGTTGCGGCTCACAGGTTCTCTAGTTGTCTCAAGCTGGTTTAGTTGCCCCGAGGCATGTGGGATGTTTGTTCCCCAGCCAGGGATCTAACCTGCATCCCCTGTTCATTCTAAGTGTCAGAGTTTGCTTCTCCTAACCCTAAACTGCCAGTCCATCCCTTCCCGCCTCCCCTCCCTCTTGGCAAGTAAAAGTCTGTTCTCTCTGTGAGGCTGTTTCTTCAGCTCAGCCGCTCAGTCATGTCCAGTTCTTTGTGACCCCGTGGACGGCAGCACGCCAGGCCTGCCTGCCCATCACCAACTCCCAGAGCTTGCTCAAACTCATGTCCATCGAGCCGGTGAGGCCATCCAGCCATCTCATCCTCTGTCGTCCCCTTCTCCTCCTGCCCCCAATCCCTCCCAGCATCAGGGTCTTTGCCAATGAGTCAGCTCTTCGCATCAGGTGGCCAAAGTATTGGCGTTTCAGCTTCAACATCAGTCCTTCCAATGAACACTCAGGACTGATCTCCTCTAGGACGGACTGGTTGGATCTCCTTGCAGTCCAAGGGCCTCTCAAGAGTCTTCTCCAACACCACAGTTCAAAAGTATCAATTCTTCTGTGCTCAGCTTTCTTTATGGTCTAATTCTCACATCCATACACAACTACTGGAAAAACCATAGCCTTGACTAGATGGACCTTTGTCAGCAAAGTAATGTCTCTGCTTTTTAATATGCTGTCTAGGTTGGTCATAACTTTTCTTCCAAGGAGCAAGTGTCTTTTAATTTCATGGCTGCAGTCACCATCTGCAGTGATCTTGGAGCCCGAAAAAATAAAGTCTGTTTCTTAGGTGTGTTCATTTGTGCCCTGATTCTTCCCCCCTCTTTCATTCTCTGTTTCTCTTGCCCTGTCTCTTTCTTCTCCCTCTCCCTCACTTCCTCCGTCTTTCTTTCTCTTTCTCTCCCTGCCTCCCTCCTTCTCTCCTGATCTTTCTCCCTCTCTTATCTGCTTCTTTCTCTCTCCCACCCTTTCCATCTGTCTGTCTTCCTCAGTGTCTCTCTTCCTATATATCTCTTGGCCTCTCTGACTGTCTCCTGGTCTCTATCTGTCTCTCTGTTCCCTTCATCCCTTTCTCTTCATCCCTTCTTTCCTATCTATCTTTCCCCGTCTCTCCTTCCGTCCTCCTCTATATGCCGCTCCCTTTCTCTCTCCTTCTTTTCCTTCCCTTCCTCCCTCTCCCCTTCCCCACTCCCCTTTCTTTTCTCTGTCTCTCTCCCTGTCACTGTTTCTCCGTCCCTCCCACCTACTCTCTTGGTGTCTCCCTATTTCTCTCTCTGTCTCTCTCTCTCCCCCCTCTCCCCATTCCCTATTTCTCTGTCCGTCTGTCTCTGTTCCTCCGGCTTAGTCTCTCTCCCCATCTCTCTTTCTCTCTCGCTCTGTCTTTCCCACCCTCTTTCCCTCTCTCTTGGTCTCTCTCCTGTCTGTCTCTCCCTTTCCCCACATCTCTCTTTCTCTTTCCTTCCCACCCTCTCTCTGGACCTTTTTTCTGTCCCTCTCCCTCCCTCCCTCTCCATCTCTCTGCATCCCCCTTTTCCCTTCCTCTTCCTTTCTGTCTCTCCCTCTGCCTCCCTCATTCCCTCTTTTTCTGTCTCTCTTTCCCTCCCTCCCTCTCTCTCTCTTTTCCTCTACCTGGCCCCCTGTTTTCTTTCACTCCTCTTTCTCCCTTCTTCCCTCCCTCTCCTTTCGTCCCCCTGTATCTCGTCTCCCTCCCTCCCTTTTTCTCTCTCCCCCTCCCACGTTTTCTCCTGCCCTCTCTCCCCCTCCCTCTTTCTCTGTCACTCTCCCCCTTCATCCCACCCCTTCTCTCTGCCTCTCTCCCTCTCTGCCTCTTGCCCTGTCTCTGTCTCCACCCTCCTTCCCTCTTTCTTGGTCTTCTCTGCCTCTCCCTGTGGCTCTGTTTCTCCCTCCCTCTCTCTTTCCATCTCTCTCCCCCAGTCACCCCGTCTTTCTATCCCTCTTTCTCTTCCTGTCTTTCTGTCCCCCCCATTCTTCCTTTGTTTCTCCCTCACTCCCTGTATCTCTCTCTCTGCCTCTCTTTCTCCCCTCTTCCCTCCCTCTTTCTCCCTCGCTCCTCCCCCCAGCATGTCTCTGTCTCTCTCACCTTCCCTCCCTTCCTTCTCTCTGTGCCCTATTTACATTCCACATATAAGTGATATCATATGGAAAGATTTGTCTTTCTGACTTCACTTGATATCATAATCTCTAGTTGCAACCTTCCGTGGCATTATTTCGTCCTTTTTCCCTGTGTCTGAGTAGTACTCCTTGTATGAATGTACTACATCTTTAGGGGCTTCCCTGCTGGCTCAGCTGTAAAGAATCTGCCTGCGATGCAGGAGTCCCCGGTTTGATTCCTGGGTCGGGAAGATCCCCTGGAGAAAGGATAGACTGCTCACCGCAGTATTCGTGGGCTTCCCTGGTGACTCAGATGGTAAAGAGTCTGCCTGCGATGCAGGAGACCTGGGTTTGATCCCTGGGCTGGGAAGGTCCCCTGGAGGAGGGCATGGCACCCCACTCCAGTGTTCTTGCCTGGAGAATCCCGTGGACGGAGGAAGCTGGCGGGCTACGGTCTGGGGTCTGGGGTCGCAGAGAGTCGGACACGGCTGAGCCACTAAGCAGGCACACCCAGCACATCTTATCCATTCATCTGTCACTGGGGGTGTGTTTCTGTGTCTTGGCTGTTGCGTATAGTGTTGCTGTGAACACAGGAGTGTGTGCACCTTGGAAATTGGTTTTTATTTATTTATTCTTGGCTGCGCTGTGTCTTCGTCGCCGCACATGGGCTTCCTCAAGTCTCAGCGAGCGGGGGCACTTGCGGTGCGGGGCTTCTCATGTGGCTGCTCTTGTCGAGGGCCAGGGGCTCTAGGGCAGGCGGGCCGCGGCAGCCGCAGGGCACGGGCTGGCGTTGGCAGTGTGAGCTCGGCGGTCGTGCAGGCGCTTGGTTCCCCTGCCGTGTGCTGTCGGGTCTGACTCTGTGACCCCGAGGACTGTAGCCCGCCAGGCTCCTCTGCCCATGGGATTCTCCAGGCAAGAACACTGGAGTGGGGTGCCATTTGCTCCTCCAGGGGATCTTCCCGACCCAGGGATCGACCCAGGTCTCTTGCGTCTCCTGCACTGGCAGGCGGATTCTTTACCACTAAGCCTTCAGGGAAGCCCCTGCAGCACGTGGACTCTTCCCGGACCAGAGAGCGAACCTACGGCCCCTGCATTGGCAGGCAGATCCCTAACCACTGGATCACCAAGGAGGTTCTTGAATTATAGTTTGACTAATAACATGCCCACGAATGGAACTTCTGGATCATATGGTGATTCTATTTTATTTTTCTGAGGAACCTCCACTCTATTTTCCATAGTTTCTGTTCCAGTTTGCATTACCACCAGTGGTGGAATTCCCTTTTCTCCACACCTTTTCTAGCATATGTTACATGTAGACTTTTTAATGATGGTCATTCTAACGTGTGTGAGGTGGTATTTCTTTGCATTTTTGATTGCATTTCTCTCATAATTAGTGATGTTGAGCATCTTTTCATGTGCCTGTTGGCATCTATATGTTTTCTCTTAAGAAATGTCTTATTTATGGTCTTTTGCCCTAAATTGTCTATTTGGTTGTTGTTTTGTTGAATTGATGTTGAACTATTTGTATATTTTGGCAATTAATCCCTTGTCTGTTGCATCCTTTGTAAATATTTTGTCCCCTTCTACAGGCTGTCTTTTTGCCGTTGTTAAGGTTTCCTTTGCTATGCGAAAGTTTGTAAGTTTGCTTAGGTCCCATTTCTTCATTTTTGTTTTTATTTGTATTGCCTTGGGAAACTGGCCTGAGAAAACACAGGTACGACTTAGGTCAGAGGATGTTTTGCCTAGGGGTTTTCTGGTGTCATGTTTGTGTGTGGTGTGAGGGTGTGTTCTGGTTCAGTGGTTTACATGCAGTTATCTAGCTACAGCTTCCCAATGCCACGAAATGCTTCCCTAGATGGTTGGATGATGGCATCACCGACTCAATGGACATGGGTTTGGGTGGACTCCAGGAGTTGGTGATGGACAGGGAGGCCTGGCGTGCTGAGGTTCATGGGGTCACAAAGAGTTGGACGCGACTGAACTGGACTGAACTTACTCTTAGGAGCCAGGAATGGCCTTCGTATGTCGTTACAAGGGGGCTCAATCCTAGCCACTTCTAGGAACCACCTGTATACAGAGGGGAGCAACTGGCAAGACGTTCCTTTTTTGATGAGTTTCCTGGCACAGCTTGGGCAGAGTTTTCTTCAGGGTGCAGTTACCTTTTCAGCCTTTTTTTGTAGGTTGGGGTCTCCATGCTGAGTGCAGTTTCCACTTTGTACCTAAAGCTTTGTTTACTGTTTGTGTTATTTCTGTGATGAAAGCGGATCCATGGGTCACTCTGTATAGTAGAGGGAAGGCCGTACCTAGGAATAATGTCCTTAAAAAGGACTTTTGTCACTTCTGATGCTTTTCCTTTTGGCTGCAAAGGGCTCTACTCAACCTTGATCCAGGTGTAATCCTTGCAGTCTTTAGCTAACATCTTGAGGAGGTTGTGGGAATTTTTAAATCCTTTTGGCATCCCAAGTCTGACATAGCTCAGAAATGTCAAGTTTATAAAAACACGGGAATGAGCCTGAAATCACATCCTCAGTGGTCACTTAAGTTTTACCGTTGTTACTCCACTTTGACTTTTAAATGCATCCCTCTCATCAGTGTCAAAGAAGATGTACAGTGCATATGTGAGAGGTCACAAAACAGGCCACTTTTTAAAGTTAAACCATGTGTTAATATAAGCCAGTGACTTCCCCATACCTCAGTACATGCAGATTTTTATCACTTCCCCTTCTGATTGCAAATCTTTCAGTAGAAAACATTGATAATCAAAATATCTATCCAGTTCACCCTGGATGTAGATCATGTCTCTCAGTACTGGGTCTCCTTTATATGTGCCTAGTTAATCCATGTTGGGGAAAACCGATCAGGTGTGGTGAGCAGGCTCAGAGGTATGTTAATGAGGAAACACTAAAGGCCATACATTTTATCGCTTACATCCGGCTGTTATACAGTAGCACATGTGTAGCAGTACATCCAGCTCAGCAGCATGGTGTGAAATTTATTAGAGACCTGTATTTGTCATAAGGTCCTTCCCAGAAATTTTCTTGAAGATGAAGCACTTTTGCAAAAGCATCAGAGTACAACTGTCTATAAATGACAGGACTTAAAAGGGCATGGTTAAACATCTGATTACAGTGTAATGAAACTTACAGTGTAAGGAAACTTTGTTACAATAACAGAATTACAACTGATTATGTTTAAATTAAAGTATCAAATGTTGTTATTCAGTCAAAGTCCTGTCTGACCCTCAGCAACCTCGTGGACTGCAGCGCGCCAAGATCCCCTGCCCTCCACTGTCTCTCAGAGTTTGCTCAAATTCATGTCCACAGAGTCAGTGATGCTCCTGACCATCTCATCCTCTGCCGCCCTCTTATGCCTTCAGTCTTCCCCAGCATCACGGTCTTTTCCAATGAGTTGGCTCCTTGCATCAGGTGGCCAAAGTATTGGAGCTTCAGCATCAGTCCTTCCAATGAACACCCAGGACTGATCTCCTTTAGGATGGACTGGTTGGATCTCCCTGCAGTCCAAGGGACTCTCAAGAGTCTTCTCCAAAACCTCAGTTCAAAAGCATCAATTCTTCGGCGCTCAGCCTTGTTTACGGTCCAACTCTCACATCCTATGTTACTACTGGAAAAACCATAGCTTTGACTATATACATTCTCAAGTCAGCTCTATGTTGGGGGCCAGATTTGATGCTGAGAAAACAGCCTCTGCGCACCAGTGCAGAATCAAATCTGAGAGTCTGGGATGAAGTAGAAGAGAACAGCTTTATTGCTTTGCCAGGTTAAGGGGAAGACAGCAGGCTTGTGCCCCCGAAAAACCACCTCACATCCAACCCAGGAGGAACTAGTGAGGAGTTGTTACAGCAGTGGTTCAGGGTGTGTGCGGGGCCTGCACACCTTCATCGTGTCTCAGGCAGCCTCCTGCTCTTCTCTGGCCTCGGGTTTCTCAGCTGCTTCTCCCCTGTGTCTGCACCCTTTCCCTTCCCAGACTAGCAGCTGTTTGTATCTGTCCTTTGGAACCCAGGGAAGGTCATAGAGGCTGGAGTCTCCTCCCTACAGACAAGAAACAGGGGACAGAAGGCTTCCGTGCCCAGGAGCCCCATGGGGTCCTGTTCCGTTTCAGAGGCAGCAAATGTTATTAAGTGACTGGCGGGCAGCTGAAATCTGATTAGAGGGGCCTCACGGTGAGGCCCGTGGCAGGTGCAGAGTCTGCAGCTCCGGCCCTCCCCAGTGCTCCTCACCCCGATACTGTTCCTAAGTCCCAACCCCAGCTTCAGCAAGTGGAGAGGGTCAGAGCACAGCCAGGTGTTCCCTGGGGCTTATAAAGGCTGGAGGAGGAGCAGCTGGGGGCATCAGTGCGGTCACCCTGTACCCCTCGGCTCCTGATCCCGCCTGTGGGACCCTGGGCGGGGGACTCTGAGCCTGTGTGACCCGCCGAGCTAAGAGCACCCACCTTAGGGCGTCTCAGGGCCTGCCTCACACTTGCACCTCCTCCTCTAGACCTCCTGCCCCCTGAGGTCTGCAGTCTCCTGAACCCCGCGGCCATCTATGCCAACAACGAGATCAGCCTGCGCGATGTCGAGGTCTACGGCTTCGACTACGACTACACCCTGGCCCAGTACTCGGACACGCTGCACCCGGAGATCTTCAATGCCGCCCGTGACATCCTGGTCGAGCACTACAAGGTGAGGCCGGACCACCCCTGGCTGGGTGGCTGAATGGATCCCGAGGCAACTGCCCGGCGGGCAGGTGTGCCAACACCGCTGGCTCAGGCCTGGCCTCGTTTCCCCCAACAGTACCCAGAGGGCATTCGGAAGTATGACTACAACCCCAGCTTTGCCATCCGCGGCCTGCACTACGATATTCAGAAGGTGAGCGGCCCCTCCTGGGGGAGGCATGTGGGGACCGCTTCCTCAGCCACCCGTCTCCTGGCGGCGGTGGGCTCATTTTCCTACTCCTTTGGCCTCAAAGCCGTACTTCCTCTTGGCAAGCGTGGGGTGCCCTTGCTACCACCCAGCTGGGGCGTGGGGGCTAGAAAAGGCTGGCTCAGAGCCGATGGCGGGCTGTCGCCTCACCGCCCATCTTGCTCCCGCGGTGCCCCTAGAGCCTTCTGATGAAGATTGACGCCTTCCATTACGTGCAGCTGGGGACCGCCTACAGGTCAGTGCTGCCCCGGCCTGGCCCCGTGCCCCCACCTTACACCAGGGCGCCCCTGTGGACTGGTGGTCTCTCTGCACCCACCCAGGGGCCTCCAGCCTGTGCCAGACGAAGAGGTGATCGAGCTCTACGGGGGCACCCAGCACATCCCCCTCTACCAGATGAGTGGCTTCTATGGCAAGGTAGGTGCCCGCCTCCCGGGGCGCAGTGCCCGCACCCTGGTGTCCCCGCGCTCACCCCCAGGGCACACTGCCCTCGGGTCTCCAGGGCTGGAGGGCTTGCTCAGTCAGCACTCCTTCCCCAGGGCCCCTCCATCAAGCAGTTCATGGACATCTTCTCACTGCCAGAGATGGCACTGCTCTCCTGCGTGGTGGACCACTTCCTGGGCCACGGCCTGGAGTTTGACCAAGCGCACCTCTACAAGGATGTGACAGTAAGGGCCTGGGCCTGCGCCCCAGGGTGGCGTGGACGGGAGTCCAGATACAGCAGGGCAGGTCGTCCTGGGCTCCAGTGAGGCCTCACTGCCCCTCCACTGCCCCCAGGATGCCATTCGGGACGTGCACGTGAAGGGCCTCATGTACCAGTGGATCGCGCGGGACATGGGTAAGGGGGCTGGGCCCTGCTGCGGCTGCCGGGGCCGGCGCGGGGCTGGCCCTCACCACTCGCTTCTCCCCCGCCATGTACTTCCCAGAGAAGTACATCCTGCGAGGGGACGAGACGTTCGCTGTGCTGAGCCGCCTGGTGGCCCATGGGAAGCAGCTGTTCCTCATCACCAACAGTCCTTTCAGCTTCGTGTAAGCGCCCCTGCCCCGGCGGGGAGGAAGCGGGACTCGGGGACTCAAGTTGGTGGCAGAGGCCTGGAGCCTCCCTCGGACGCCTGCCGCCTGTCCCACTCGGCCCCTCTCCGCCCAGGGACAAGGGGATGCGGCACATGGTGGGTCCCGACTGGCGCCAGCTCTTTGACGTGGTCATCGTCCAGGCGGACAAGCCCAGCTTCTTCACCGACCGACGCAAGTAAGGCCTGGCCGGGGTGGTGGGCCCAGGGCGCGGGGGCGGGCTCGTGCTTGCTGCCCTGTGGACCCGGGGCCGGGGCACCCCTGTGCTGACGGGCGGGTGTGCCGCCTGTGGTCCGGCCGCAGCCTGGGAACCAGGCCCTTGAACCTCACCCCAGGCCTTTGAACCCACCCCAGGCCTTTCAGGAAACTTGATGAGAAGGGCTCGCTGCACTGGGACCGCATCACCCGCCTGGAAAAGGGCAAGATCTACCGGCAGGTGAGAGCTGGCTGGGTGGGCGCTGCCCCACACCTGCGGGGGTTCCGTCCTCGCTCAGGGCCTGGGGAGGCCCAGCCCCAATGCTCGGCGTCTCCGTGCCATGCTTGCCTCACCTGGAAGAAGCAGACTCTCCTCACATGTGCTGTGAAGCTCTCCGGTAGCTCAGGCGTTCAGTAAGCACCCACTCAGTGGTGCTGGGCCGTCTGCTGCAGCCAGACAGCCTGGTGGGGGCGGCTCACAGGCCCCCGTCGAGACCCCTTTTCCTGGCTGGCTAGGAAGGGGAGGAGGGGCCTTGTGCTTGGCGGGGAGGTGCTAGGTGGCTGTGAGCAGGAGGTGAAGTATTTGGCTCTGGATGGAGTGTGGAAATTCTGGCTGAGCTGGGGCTTCTTAGAGACAGTGGTTCGGGGTTGGGGGTTCCGGCCAGTAGCGCAGCCTCGGGCTGCCTGATGCCGAGCCCAGCTTGCAGGCAGCACCCCGGCCCCGCACCCTGCCCGCTGCTCAGCCTCCCGCGCTGGCGGCCCCCTTGGGCAGAAGCTGTGAGGATGACACTGTTGTCTTGGCCTCCTGGCTGAGCCTGGGGAGCGTCACTCCACCTTTGTGGGAAACGCTGAGTTTTCTTCTTTGGCAAGTTTTAGACTTTTCTTTAGGCCTCATGTTCTGAAATTTCACCACGTATGTGGTTTCTCTGCTCTCTCCGTGTCTCCTGCCAAACTTGGCACATCCTCAGCACTCCGCCCGCTCATCCTTCCCTGATCCTGGGGCCTGCACCTCACTCTCTCTACCTGAGTTAACTCCTCCTCACCTGTCTCCCCCGTGCCTCTCACACTTCTGCTGTCCCGGCCCACCCCGGTGTCTGCTCCCCTACCCGCGTCCCCTGCTGTGTCTGATGGAGCCTGGCTGTTTCCATCTTTTCTCCAGCTTTGGCGCAGGAGGGGCAGGCAGCCTCACAGGGAGGTCTGCCGGGCCGGCCTCCTGGCTTCGGGGCCGTGGGGTCGCGGCTGCAGTTTGTTTCCCACAGAGTGGACTTGGGCCCTCGCTGGCGCGGGTGTGAGGGCACAGGGCGGGGAGGCCTTCCTGCCGCGGGCAGACCCCGCGGGCCGGGGCCCAGAGGGGCCCACAAGGCCGCGGGAAAGGGCAGCCCTGCATCCGGCCTCGCTGCCTCTGGGGAAGCCTGGTGGGGAAGAGCCCCGGGGGAGCCCCCGCGGCACAATGAGCGTAGCTGTGGGCCCCCCCTCCCCCCAGGGAAACCTGTTCGACTTCCTGCGGCTGACGGAGTGGCGCGGCCCCCGAGTGCTCTACTTCGGGGACCACCTCTACAGCGACCTGGCGGACCTCATGCTGCGGCACGGCTGGCGCACGGGCGCCATCATCCCCGAGCTGGAGCGCGAGATCCGCATCATCAACACAGAGCAGTACATGCACTCGCTGACGTGGCAGCAGGCGCTCACCGGGCTGCTGGAGCGCATGCAGGTGCGGGGCCGCGGGTGCGGGCGGCGGCGGCGGGGCTGCCCCGGGCCGCTCACAGCCGGCACACCCCTGTCTCCCCCAGACCTACCAGGATGCCGAGTCGCGGCAGGTGCTGGCCGCCTGGATGAAGGAGCGGCAGGAGCTGAGGTGAGTGGGGGGCCCGGGCAGGCGGCCGCGCCCCGCCCCGCCCCCTGGGAGCCCCCCGAGTGCCCGTGTCTCCTCTGGCAGGTGCGTCACCAAGGCCCTGTTCAACGCCCAGTTCGGGAGCATCTTCCGCACCTTCCACAACCCCACCTACTTCTCCCGGCGCCTCGTGCGCTTCTCCGACCTCTACATGGCCTCCCTCAGCTGCCTGCTCAACTACCGCGTGGACTTCACCTTCTACCCCCGCCGCACGCCCCTGCAGCACGAGGCGCCACTCTGGATGGACCAGCTCTGCACGGGCTGCATGAAGACGCCCTTCCTGGGGGACATGGCGCACATCCGCTGAGAGTACCTTTATTGTCTGGATCAGGCCCAGCCCCACCTGTCCCGCCCTCTCCGGGCAATAAAAGCCGTCTCCCTCGTGCCTCTGCGTCACTTCACCTCGAGGATCCTCTGTGTGTCGGGGAAGTCCTCCTCCAGGAGCGAGTCCTGAGGGGAGGATCGTCGGTTAGTGTCTGGGCCGAGACTGGGTCCCCTTCCCAACACCCCCAGCCTCACACTCACATTGAAGGGCTCACAGAAGGCCTCCTGGCTACCAAAGACCGGGTTAGGGACGGAGACCAGAGTGGGGCTGGTCCCTTCCTGCCACGGGGAGAAGTCATCAGCAGCGTCATCTTCTGCCTAGAAAAGCAGGTGAGTCCTGAGACCTCAGCAGCCTTGCTGGCCCAGACCCCACACCTCCCTCAGCCCCCAGCCCAGCTACCTGGAAGGCAGAGAAGCCAAAGCCTGTGGACCGGCTTCGGGCACGGAGGTAGAGGGCTCCGGCCACCAGGCCGAGGACGGCTCCAGCAGCCACCACGGCCCCCACGCCCGCTGCCACAGGCGGGGCCTCCGGGGCCACCACTGCCCGCTGCAAACAAGAGCATCAGGGACCTGGCCGGAGTGGTCCCCTGACCCCTCCCTGCTCTGCCTGTCCACGCTCAACTCACAGACTGCGGGGGCGCCAGCAGGGGGCTGGCCAGCGTGTGGATGATGCCGTTGAAGGCCAGGATGTCCCACACGATGACGCGGCTGACCACAACTGCCCCTGGGACCTGTAAGGAGACCAGAGTCAGGCCCAGTGATAATCAGTGAGGGCTGGGCCAGCAGGGCAGGGGCCACCTCCAGACTTGCCTCAGGGGCCCGAGAACCGTTGCCAGGGCCCAGGTCACTGATGACGAGGCTGAGGCCCGAGTGGGCGGGAAGCAGGGCACCCTGGCTCGCGTTGGTGCTCAGGAAGGTGGTGTTGGAGGCGTGCAGCTCCAGGTCTGGACCACTCAGTGTCTGCGGGCACAGCACAGCTGTTGTCGTGGACCAACCACAGAAAGCAGAACCAGGCCCTGCCCTCCCCACACTCCATGTTACCATGTTGTCGACAAAACCTTCGTTGACAGGGACGAAGAGTGTCTTGTAGGTGTGTTCGTCATCCAGGAAGTCCAGAAACTCAAGACCCCTCGGGGTGGCATTGGCGTAACCCAGTAGCATCTGGAGATGGTGGGACACAGGGTTGTGGGTGGGTTCCCTCCATAAGGATCCCCGCCGCACCACACCCCTGGCCCCTGGGTACCCCATAGAAGGTGGAGAAGTTGGCAGTGGTGGCCAGTACATCCAGCAGCTTCCCATTGCACACGCTGGTCCCATCACCCACGAAGCCATTGCGGCATCGGCAGGCCACGTCTGCAGGGAAGGCAGCGCAGCGAGTGAGTGGGTCAGCAGGGAGAGGCAGAGCAGTGAGCGGGCTTGGGGGGCGGCCGAACCTTGCATGCGGAAGCAGTAGGCGTCCCAGCGCTCCGAGCGGTTCTCCCGGGCGCCCAGGCTGACCACGCCCACCTGGCCATCCCCACAGTCTGCCGCGGGGAAGACGACGGGGTGGGCAGCCGAGCCGTTGGCCAGCCAGCCCACAAGGCAGAGATGGAGGCCCAGCTGTAACAGGACAAGCAGAGGCTGAGACCCAAGGCCCAACTGAAAAGAGCCCCCACAGGCTTGGCTCCAGACTCCCAGGCCCCACATACCTGCTGGGCAGCAGAGAGCTGAAGGAGAGAGGCAAGGACAGCTCCCTGGGCCCCACAAGCCGCCTCGGCCTCTGAGAAGTTCAGGCCGTAAGGGCCACTGGGGGCCTGGAGGTGGAAGACACCAGCTCGCTTCTCTGCAGAGGGGAGGGATGCGCGGTCAGTGGGCCACCGCCGGGTCAAGCAGGGGTGTGGGGAAGGGGCGGGGAAGCACACCCTGGAAGTGCAGGTCGGTGCACACGGCATCCGCGTGACAGGGAGGTGGCCGGTCCAGGCAGCGGTCCACGGGCGGCTCGGGTTCCAGCAGACACTGCAGTCCATCGCCCACGTAGCCGGCATGGCACACACAGCGCCGTGCGTTCTGGGGCAGGAGAGCAGGTGGGCACCCTTCAGGGCCTGGGGCAGCCAAAATCGGCTCCCCCACCTCCGCCCTGTGGCTTGGCGCCCTCTGCTCACCGGCCCAGTGTTCAGGCAGTCGGCGTGCTCGCTGCAGCCCCCGCGGTGGCCATCCTCACAGGGGTTGCGGGCCCGGCAGCTCCAGCCGTCGCCCTCGTAGTCTGGCCAGCAGGTGCAGGTGACCGCTGTGCCCTCCTGGCTGCAGTTGGCGTGCTCGCTGCAGCCACCACGCCCATCCTGGCACAGGTCCACCACTGGGGAGGGCGGGGAGGGCGGGGTTGGACCGGGTAACGGGAGGGGAGGGGAGGGGAGGGGGCCCTCCACCCCTGCACCCCTGCTCACCTGTGCATGTGCGGCCGTCCCCTTCATAGCCCAGGCTGCACTCACAGCTGTTGCCAGCGCGGCACACGGCCTGGGGTGCGCAGGGCGGAGCACACACAGGCTGCAGCTCTGTCCCCCAGGGCCCACCCCACACATCCAGGTTAGTGGCTGCCCTCCTGGACTCCCTTCCATCCGAGTGTGCACTTGGGGCACGCACTGGTGTGTGCAGGGTGGGCATAAGCACAGGGCCCACTCACCCAGCTGCACCTCACAGCGTGGCCCCGTCCAGCCCTCCTCACAGAAGCAGGAGCCGGAGCCCCCCAGGCCCTCATCACAGCGGCCGTGGGAGGTACAGTTGCAGGCTGGGGGGAGGGACAGGAAGGACGGTGTTGGCACACAGGCCAAGGCGGTCAGGGGGCCGGGCCGGGCCGGGCCGGGCAGCACAGCCTACCTTGGCACAGGGGCCCGAAGGCTCCTGGGGCACAGAGCTCACAGGCCGTGCCGGCGAAGCGCGCGTGGCACCTACACTCCCCGCTGCCGCTCATGCCGTCCATGCACGTGCCGCGGTGGTTACAGGGGCTGCTGGCGCCACCAGGGCAGGCTCGGGGAGGGGGTGAGGAGAGAGGTGAGGTCAGGGGCCTCGTCAGGAGCCCCGCACATGCACCCCTAGCCTGGACACACTCCATCCTCCACCCAGTGGCAGCAGAGGCTCCAGCACAAGCAGCCCCCGTGCCCTGGAGAACACCCGGACCCCTAGCCCAGTCCACCAGGACCCTACCACCTACACAGCCACCTCCGCTCAGAACACTCTCCTGTGGGTCCACTCACCCCAGCCTGACCACCCCGAGCCCCTATCTGAGATTCAGCGGCCAGAGCTGTGCCCCCGGCCGTCTTGGGGGCTGGGAGGGCCGGTCAGCAGAGTCTGCAGCCTCGGGACACTCACCTCGGCACTCGCTGCCGTAGTGCCCAGGGCAGCAGCTGGGCTTCCAGGTGGTGGTGACACAGTTGCGGTAGCAGCCTCTGCCCAGGCCTTGGGGCTGACCCCAGTGGCTGGGCCGGGTCCACACACCGCGCAGGGCCAAGGAGTGCAGCGGAGGGGACGTCCAGAACTTGGAGAAGTAGCGCCAGCATGCCTCGGGGCTGCCCTGGGCCAAGAGGGATCGGGCTGCAAACCTGCACTTGTTGGGCCCTCCCGGGCCCCACCACCTAGCACCCAGCCCCTTACCTGCTCCTGTGAGCCCGGAGGGCAGGGGGGTTCTAGCCCACAAATGCTGCAAACTTTCTGTGAGGAAAGGAAGGCAACATGGCAAGTCGAGAGGGTGGACAGGACAGTGCCAGTGGCCTTGACACCCCCCTCCGCCTCTGGCCTGTGGCCTCCCTCACCAGCCACAGCGGTCGGGTCTCAAAGCGGTCACAGCGGGCACCAAGGCCAGGCGGCTCCAGCAGCTGGTCAATGCCGTAGGCCAGGCCCCCCTCAAAGGGCAGGTGTCGCTGCACAATTCGGGCGTCGTCCTCTCCCACCGTGAGCGCGCCCTGCCGGGGAAGGGTGTGGAGTAGGGGGGGGTGTCACAGGTGTACTGCAGCCCCCACCGTCCCGGCCCCTGCCTCCTGCCCCCCCATTCAAGCTTCCCCAGACTCACCGGCCGTGCGCGGCTGCAGGAGAAGGAGATGGGGGTCCCATGCATGGTGCGCAGGGAGCCCAGGTTGGGCAGGTCAGACGCCAAGGCCTGAACACATGGAGCCACAGTTGGAGCTGGGTGGGCAGCCTGAGTGGCAGGCAGTAGGGACCACGCCCTGGGGGTGCACCCACCTCGACGTTGCGGATCACGTGGCCCCGCAGAATGGCTGCCAGCTTGTCACGGTGGTCCTTATGGTAGAGCCAGGCCTGGCGATCGGGAGGCAGGGCTTGTAGGGCGGAGTCTGTGGGCCACAGCATGGTGAGTGGCCTGTGGAAGGGATCTTGAAGCAGGGGCAGGAGGCCAGCCATCTGGTGAGAGAGGAGGTGTGGCAGTCACAGCCTCGGCCGAGGCCAGTGGGCCGATGGAGGGGCCCGCACTGCAGGGGCTCCCGGGACCCGGTGATCTCCCCACCAGCCACACTCCTCTGCAGCCATCCCAGGCCGACATACATGCGTGCAGTCAGGTGTGCGGGCACGTATCAGCGCACACACCGACAGTCACCCACGTGTACACACGCACACATGCACATGGGCACACACTGCAAAGCTCACACACGGGGGCAGTACCGTCACGAGGCCGCTGAAGATCTTGTAACCGAAGGTCTCTGCAGCAGCGGTGAAGTTTCTCTGGGGACAGGGGCTCAATGAGCAGCGAGTTCGGGAGGGGAGGGAGGGGAGGGAGGGGAGGGAGGGAGGGGAGGGAGGGTCCCAGGCCCGCACCCAGGTCCTACCCGTGGAGCTGGGGCAGCGTCAGCTTCCCAGTGCAGCACTTCAGGCGGCAGCAGGACACGGTCGATGAAATGCAGGACACCGTTCACAGCCTCCTGGTCGCTGCTCACCACACGCGCGAAGTCATTGATGTAGATGCTGCCCTGGGGGGTGGGCCCGGGGTGGAAGGAAGCCAAGTGGTGGGGGGCCTGGTTGGGCAAGTCTTGGGGGAGGAAGTGGGGGCAGGATCAAGGCAGAGGGTGGGTTTCGCCTCCTGCCCGGGGAAACAGCTGTTGGATTTGGCTGGTGGGAGCCCCGTGGACACTGGGCCAAACTCAGACGCCCAGGACTAGCCCCTGGCTGGTAGGAGGTAGCACCCAGGGCTGGAGTCACCCTGTCAGGAAAGCCGCCCTGGGAAGGTGAGAGGGTTTTGAAGGCGCAGGCGAGGACGCTGAGCGCGGTGGAGACCTGGGTCAGTGGCCAGCCTGTGTCGGGGCAGGCGGAGCGGGGCCTACCTCCCTCTCGCTGAAGCGCAGCGGATGCCCTGAGAGTGCAGTGGCGTAGCCCTCCTCCAGCAGCTCCTGGCTCCGCAGCTGCCGGCAGCCGACGACGTGGTAGCGGAACACAAGCTGGCGGTTGGCGCGGATCCGGGCCAGCTCGTCCTGGAGCGGGAGCCACGTGGGTCAAGGGCGCCCTCACTCCCGCCTCTGTGCCCAGGCAGTGCCCACAGCCCAGCAGGGCCACCCCTCCCCAGCCTTGCTCCAAGGGCTGAGTTACCTGTGACATGTTGGTCATTAGATCTGCATGAGGCACAAAGACTGTGAAAGGCCCGTCCCCCTTGAGGTCCTTGTATTCCTGAGGGGAGAGGGTAACAGCTTGATAGGAAGAAAGTCAACTTGGGACCAACTCAAGGCATCTACTGATTTTTCAGGAAAGACCTGGACTCAGAAACCAAACCAGCCAGCTTCTGAGCAAATGAGATTATCAAGGGACCTGCAGGTCAGAGCGACCCAGGCTAGACCAAGGATGTGCAGGCCAGCTGGTCACTCACCAGGAGATGGAGGCTGAAGAAGGAGGCGTGCTTGTCCCGAAGCAGCTCCTGAGGCAGGGAAGGCAAGGGTCAGCTCAGAGTCTGGTCGGCCTGCAGTCAGGGCTGGTGCTTGTTCCAGCACCAGGAGCCCAAGGGCTGGCCGAGGCAGAGATGAGGAAAGGAAAGCCAGGGCAGTCTGCTCTGGGATCAGAACGGGTTTCATGGACCGTAACTGGGTCAGGCCCAGGTGGAGTCAGGTGTCAGGAGCAATAGCCAATACCATGGCTTAGGCCCACGGGGGGCACTGCCAGGGTTGGGTCGGGGTCCCCCCGGGCATCATTACCAGGCTGACGCGGGCTCGGCATGTGAAGCCATCCCCCACGGTGCGGACTGCGTCGCAGGTGCACGTCCTCTGGCCATCCCCCGTGCTTTTGCACACGGCGTAGGGGCTGCAGCCTCCGTTGTTCTGCGGTGGGGACAGGAGAGAGGCAGCAGCGACTCCCAGGACTCCTCGGCCAGCCCTGGGGAAGGGGCCGCGAGCTTCCCTGTCCAAGCCCCAGAGCCCCGTTTCCTCCTGGTCAGGCCTGACCTTGTGGCGAAGGTGGCCCTCCCTCCAGAGGCCCTCAGGACCCCGCTGGGGCTCCGGAAGGCTGGTCACCCCTCCCCAGCCCCTCCCTCTTTGACACTGGGGGTGCCCTGGGGGCCTGACCTGGGAGCAGGGGTCCAGGAGCACACAGGCCCGGATGCCGTCCCCACTATAACCTTCGCGGCAGCTGCAGGAGACCTGTCACAGATCCCAGTCAGAGGAGAGGGGCTGCCGGATGGAGGCGCGCCCCTCCGAAGGCCTGTTCCTAGGAGCGCCGCACCCGGAGGGGGGCGGCCCAGCCCCAGTGTGCCGTTCCCCCAGTTGTCTCACCTGCTGGGGGCCTGTGGAGATACAGTCGGCATGCATGTGGCAGCTCCCATGGTGGATGAGACAGCTGTTGGCTTCTGGGGGAAGACGCGCTGGGATGAGGGGTGGCCCCTCTGTCCATCCGTCCATCCATCCGGGTGCTCGCCCCCTACTCTCAGAACCCACACTCCCGTGTGCCCCCCCAGCCCGTCCTGGCCTGACTGAAGCCAGACTCCACCCCCAGCCGGCATCGGGCCTCGTGGGGCCCCCCAGCCTCACCCTGGCACAGCTCCCCGTCGCCCGTGTAGCCGTCCAGGCAGGTGCACGTCCGCTGACCTGGTGCCACGGTCGTGCAGTTGGCGTGGGGGGAGCAGCCGCCGTGGTCATGCGCACACGGGTCCACCACTAGGGGCAGACGGGCCCAGAGAGCTGTGAGCAGGGTGGGGGGGCCGTGGGACAGCAGGGACCAGGAGGAGAAAGGGGAAGGCCAGGGCGAGGGGTGAGACCCCAGAGGGGACAGAGACTGGATCTAAAGGGCGCAGAAAGGGCTCTGGGGCAGTGGAGTGGCTGGACCTGAACAGGAGACGCCGTCGCCCGAGTACCCCGCGGCGCAGACACAGGCAGGGGCTGCACCCGAGTCCTGCACGCAGCTAGGGGGACAGCAACAGCTCAGGCGGGCCTGTCGGCCCCCCGCCCCGGCCCCAGTGCCCCCGCCCACTGGCCCCAGGGCTGAGCTCACTCACTTGGCATTGGGGTCACACTTCTGCAGGCACTGAGGGCCACTGATTTCTGGAGGGGTAGGAGGATGATGGTTCTGACCACGCGGACCCCGGAACCACCTCCCCAGGACTCGCCCCTCTCCCCGGGGGGCCACTCCTCACTCTGGTTGCAGCGTAGGCCCTGCCAACCCACGTTGCAGACGCAGCTTCCGTCCCCGCGGAGGCCCTCCTGGCACAGCCCGTGTTCACAGTCGCACACTGGGAGGAGGACGGGGGGTGGGGGGTGACAGGCGTCAGCTGGTGCCCTGCCCCGGGGCCTCCATGCCCGCTGCCCCTGGCGGCATCCCCACCTCTCCTGCCCGTCCCCCGGGTTCACCTCCGGTGCAGTTGGGCCCGTAGCGGCCCAGCTCGCACATCTCACAGGCCGTTCCGTGGAAGCCCTCGCGGCAGCGGCACTCCCCGCTGCCCAGGAGCCGGTCCTGGCACTGCCCGTGGCCCGAGCACACACCGCCTAGACCCCCCGGGCACGGCTCGCACAGGGTGCCGAAGAAGCCAGGGCAGCAGTCGGGCACCTGCGGGGGGCGTGAGGACGTCAGGGGGTGGGAAACCATGGGGGACGGCAGGGCCGGGCATCTTGGGGCCATGGAGAAACGGAGCCTGCCCTCTACAAGCCTCCGCAGCAGAACTGAAAGAAGGGCCAGACCGGACCCCACGGTGTGGGGCACAGCTTGCCCCACTGCTGCCCCCAGGGCTTGGCTGGTGCAGTCAGCTCCAGGCTGAGCCCCTTCCCCAGCTCCGCACCCCCAGTCCCTGGAGACACGGCCTCAGGGACACACACCAGCCCCTCCAACCTCAGCCCTCTCTCCCGTCCCCTTCCTCGGCGCCGCCATGGCTTCCCGGCTTCATCTTCGTACCAGCCCCCGCCACTGCCCCTGAAGCCTAATCTGGCCTCCTGCCCTGGCCCTCTCCCACCTCCTCCTCTCTGGTCAAAGCTGGGGGGTGGGGTGGGGGGCCTGTTTCAGGGCAAACCTGGATCTTCTTGGCACATGTGTACGAACAGCCCCGGGAGAAGGAGTAGCCAGACCGGTAGACACAACTCTTCCTGGGGGTGTCCTGGAAACGGGGACAGGCAGAAGGCTCAGCCAGCGGTCAGGGACGGGCAAGGTGGTGGATGGGGAGACAGACAGACTACAGCGATCAGCGCGTGAGACAGGTGAGCAGGACAGACAGCACAAGGGTCAAAGGAGGACCAGGACGGACCCCAGGAAGACAGCGCGGGTGAGACCCGGGCGCGGGCCGCAGGGGCAAGGCTTCAGGCCGCCAGTCTGGGTGAGGCCTCCTCTGGGCAGACCTGACCCAGGCCTCCGGGCATCCAGGGGAGTCGAGTGGCCCACACTGTCCAGGAGCCCACACCCGGGTGAGCAGAGCTGGGCCGGGGAGCCTGGGCACCTTGGGCGCGTGAGAGCCGCTGAAGCAGGGACAGAATGAGCCGGGCCCCTTCTCACCTCCAGCTGGTAGCCCTGAGAGCAGCGGAATTTCCGGCTACAGTTCACACATTTCTCCTGAGGAGAAAGAGGGCAGAGGATCAGGCGGTCCTGAGGCGGGGGCTCCAAAGCCACCTGGCCTCCTCGGCGGGCTAGCAGCTCTCCCACCCTCCCCAGGCGCCCTCCCTCCGGCCGGCGCCTCCAGCTCTTCACTGCCCCCTGCCGCCTGGCCTCTTACCCGCAGGGCCTCTGCGTGGCTGTGCAGGCAGCGGCTTGAGCCCACCGTCAGGACCGCAGACAGGCCGAAGAGCGAGCGGCCAGGGGCCTGCAGCACAGGGCCTTCCAGCGGCACATGGTTCACCTCGGGCTGGGGTGGGGGGCAGAGGCTGAGCCCCTCTCCCCAGTCCCTCCCCACCCTCACCTCAGGGGCTGCAGGCCAGGGAGGCACCCCAGACCTGGCGTAACCCCATGGACTGGGGAGGCCATCCCTGGACCCCAAAGGAAAGGGGTGCTCGGGGCAGGGTGCCTGGGGCAGGGTCTCCTTGGCCTGCCCCCCGCCCAGTGCCAACCTGGCCACTGTGGTTATAGAAGACAAGCCAATGGGCGGGCCCCAGGAGGGAGGTGCGGTGCCCCCCCTTGCCCAGGGCCTCCGTGGAGAGCGCCTCGCCCAGGATCACGTGGTGTCGCACGACGTCCGCGTCCTGGAGCGAGGAGGAGAAGCTCAGGGGCCGTGGGATGGCAGGCTGGCCCGCCCCTGGTGGCCCCGGTCCCAGTGATCTCACCAGGCTGCTGCTGTTGGCCTGGGCCTCCAGAGAGCGGTTGGTTGGCACGAAGATGGTGTAGGCGGTGGCAGCCTCAATCTGGGGAACCAGCCTGTGGCGCTAGGGGCAGGGGGCAGGTGTCAGGGGTGGCCCGCTCGCCCTCAGTCCTCACCCTGGGAGCCAGAAGCCAGGACACAGCCAGGGGGAAGGCGCCCCTGACCGGACGCCCCCCTCCGCCCGCCCTTACCTGCAGCAGCTCCCGGAAGAGGTGGAAGGCGGGCACGGAGTCCAGCTGCTGCAGCAATCCCTGCCCCGCCGGCACAGCCCCTCGTGGAGGCAGTAAGACCTGGCATGGAGCACGGGGGCCGCTCAGCACGTCCCTGCCCCCCGGCCTGACTAGAAGCTTCCCGGTGCGCACACCCCCCTCCAGCCATACCTGGCTGAGGACATGTAGGACACCATTGGTGGCAAGGAGGTCAGCCACAACCACGCTGGCGTTTTGCACCCAGATCCTCTGGAAGGTAGAAGGGAAGAGCTCATGCAGACACTTACGAGCGGGGGTAGCACCAACAGAGGCTGCTGGCCGCAAGGCACCCAACCAGCCTGGACATCCTCAGACTCAGGACCTACCCCATGGGCACACAGACCCTCGCTGGGGCCCAGGCATGCACATGCAGACCACAATGGACAGACAACCCTCAGCCGGGCAGTCACTCCGGCCCGAAGACGCTGCCCAGCAGTGAATGTGTCCTGAGCACAGTGTCTGCGCTCGGCCCTGGCCGGGTGAGGGGACCCTGGGCTGGGAAGCCTGCAGCCACCACTCGAATTGCCCCCATGCCCGTAGGGCCCCTTCTGCCCAAAGCTCACCACATACCCCACTGACGTTGTGAATCTCCCAGCGCACGGCGGGGTTCAGGGTGGATACATTCTGCCCGTGCAGCCGAGCCAGCTCATCCTCGGACAGGGCGCCCTGGAGAAAATGGGCCCTGGAGGGACACGTTTTAGGGGGGCCATGGAACCAGGCTAGTGTAACCTATACACTTCACCCCAAAGGGTGAACACATGCCAAGTTGAGGATCTCTGGGGAGGGGCTGGGTCTTGCACAAGAGCCTCCTCCCAGAGCCCAGCCCTGGCAGCCCACCTGACCAGCTGCGGCAGCATCCTTGGCTGAAGCCAGAAGGCCTGGTCCTTGGTGCTCAGCCGACGGATGGCAGACTCTGAGGGCACCAGGGCTGTGACTCGGCTGTCGGCAGGAAGAGTGATGCCGGCCCCCTGTGCACGCGGTGTGTGGGGTACAGGAGTCATGAAGGCAGCCACCACTTTGAGATCGCAGTCCCCGGCCTCCGGGCTGGCCCTCCACCCTCAGCTGTTACGTGTCCTGGATGTGAGTCCCCAGCCCCGGCATTCCGCCCGATCCTACCTTGATCCACTGGTAGAAGACGGAGAAGTGGGCATTTGCCTCCAGCTCCTGAAGGGAGAGAAAAAGCTGAAGTCACCTGTCTAGGGTCAGACTTGAGCCCCTTCCCGGGGACCCTGAGCACTGCCCCACAGCCCTCCCCAACCCCGAGTACATGAGAGGACTCCTGTCAGAGAGCAGGGAACCACTCACCTTGAGGATGTCTCCGTAGCAACTGAAGCCATCACCCCCATAGCCAGGGGGGCATGTGCAGAGCCGCTGGCCTCCCCCCACTGCCCGGCAGGTGGCCTGGGGTGGAAGGGCAGACACGGCCTCCATTCAGCACCCGTTTGGCGAGCAGGATAGCATCCCCCCCTCCACCTCTCCACTCACCCTGGCCCATCCTCTTGTCTGTCCGCCTACCCACCCCTACCACAGGTCTCTCCCCCGACCCAGTCTGTGTTCAAGCGGCTCCTTTGCTGGGCCTGGCCCTGCCCCCCACGACCAGTGAGCATTTGACATGGGTCACCCTAACCCACCACAGCAGACTGGGGCAGCTGGGAGGCCCTGGACCCTCAGGAGAGGCCGGAGCTGAGAGCAGGAAGAGCTAGCCAGGCCAAAGGTATGGGGCGGGGAGGCGGGACGGGCAGTGGGGATGGAGTCTGGGCAGGGGTGCAGCCTTCATGAGGAGGAATCAAAGCTCTGTCTTATGGGCAAGCAGGTGACAGGGTTCAGATTTGGGGTTCAGAAGGATCCCAATCCTGACCGGAGACAGGGACACTGCTAGGGCCAACCTCCCCCACGTCCGATGCCTCCCCTGGACACGGAGACCTCTCAGGGTCCCCCTCACCAAATCATGGCAGCCGCCGTTGCCCGCCCGGCAGGGGTCAATGGGACTGCACATGTAGCCGTCTCCCGCGAAGCCCAGCTTGCAGGTGCACCAGCTCTGGAGACGGAGAGGTTGGGGGCAGGGAGCCTCATCTCACCAGAAGCATGAAACCCTTTCCTCCCCAACTGCTCAGCCCACGATGGGCGCGCTCCGCTTGGGAGGCCCATTTAGACCCCTGAGGAGCTTTTCCTAGCCCTACCCTCGGAGGGCCATGTTCCAGTGCAGAGACTGAGGCCCTGAAGGGAGACTGGCTCTCAGGAAGAATCCCAGGAAGTGATGCCGTCGGGAAGGGCCTCCCATGGAGCCTGGGGCCCGGCCAGGCTGCTGAGGTCTGCAGCATGTGGTGAGTGGGCAAGTCCTGCCTAGGCCAGCCCAGAGATGGTGGCTGGGATCCCACCTGCTACCCCATCACTCTGCTTGGCTGCCCCAATCCTCCCCGCTAAATGCCGGTGTCCCTGGGCTGGTCCACACTGCAGGGGAGCCACTAGTGAAACTTTCTGCATCTCAGCTGCCCCTCTCTGCATGTTGGGGGCACCTCCACTTGCGTACTCCATCCTCAGCTCTGAACTTGAAAGCTCCTAATGGAGTTCACATCCAGCTCTCTGGTCACCTGAGTGCCTCTGCTAAGACCCCATGGCTGTGGTCCAGGAGCAGAGGGAGCCCCATGGTTCCCTGCACCAGCCCAGGCCACCCAGAGGCTGACCTTGACACAGCCAGGCCTGGCCTCCCAACTTGCATGTTCGATTCTTCAACACCAGGCTCACCAGGCCTGACAGGCTTCACAGGGATGGTTTCAGGTTCTGAAATCCTGTGACTGGAATCTGAGACTCCCAAGTCCCAAAGCTGGATGTGCACAAGTCTAAAGATTTCAGGATGTCACTCTCCTTGGGGCAGGGGTCTCTTCTAGCTTTTGCTCAGGACTGAATCCCTACATCTAGAACAGTGACTCGCATGTGACAGGCGGCTGGTGATCTGTGGGAAACCAGCAAGCGAGTGGATGAGCTACTTGTCATAAGACAACAGCCCCAGCGGCCAGTTAGAGCAGAGATCTTGTGGATTCTTGGTTATATGAGTCCTCACCCAGAGAGGCAGGAGTCACAGCCTTCTGGTCTGGAAACAATGCTGCCCTAGACTGGCAATGGAACGTACCTTCCTCTCAAACTATCGTGACCTTCATGCTGGCTCGTAGCACCTACCTGTCCACTGCTTTCAGATTGTACAACTCAACATTTCAGAACTGGATTCTCATTTGTGCCTGAGGTTTGAGACCCTGAGCTTGAATTCTTAGAGTGGATGTTGCTAGAGGCAGATGAGCTAGGGGGAGAGTCCCCCAACCCCCACCCCACCCTGCTCTGTTGAGGCCTGCCAAGCTCACCTGCCCGGGTCCCACATAGCTGCAGATGGCGTCAGCATGGCAGCCGCCTCGCGAGGCCAGCTCACACTCGTCGATGGCCACGCAGACACGACCATCCCCACTCCAGCCTTTGTGGCATGTGCAGCGGTGGGCGCCCCGGGCCCCAGGGACACACTCAGCCTGTGAGAGCCGTGGATGAAGGACTCAGGGCGGCAGGGTGGCAGGTTGGGGATGAGGGAGTCCCGCCTCTAGCCCACGGGTCAGGTCTCCAGGGCAGGGGCCAGGCTCACGTTCTCCGAGCACCCGCCGCGGTCCGGGCGGGAGCAGGGGTTGCTGGGTGTGCAGGAGAAGCCGTCACCCTCAAAGCCATCCAGACAGAGACACCTGGGGGTGGGTGGACGAAGGGCCTCCGGTGAGCCTCAGGGAGCTCTGAGCAAACTGACAAACAGTCACGGCGGGTGGGGGGCAGAGAGGGAGCCCACGTCCTCACCTGGCGACACCACCCTGGTTAACGCAGCGGGCGTGTGGGTGGCACTGCTGGGCCTGCTCCCTGGACCCGCAGCTCACCGTGGACTCGTTGCAGAAGCGGCCGCTGAAGCCTGGGGCACACGTGCCATGCTGGCACACCCCCCCACTGCCCGGACGGTTGTCACATAGACCGTGGACACAACCGCAGTCTGCAAGAGCAGATGGAGCAGGGAAACTGAGGCAGAGGTATGGCTGGCTGGGAGCCAGGATGCAGCTGGGCAACGCCGGGACTGGAGCAGCCAGAAGAGGTCTGACTGCAGCGTCGCAGAGTCAAGTCATCCCAGACTCAGAAGGAGAGAGGAAGAAACAAGAGCAGAGCAATTCATTGCTTGCAGTCACCCTCTTCTAGCTGCCTGCTCCCAACACCATCAGAAAGTTCTTCTGTGTGTCTGACCTAAACCCTGCACGCTTTAGTTTGAACTGTGGTTGTCTTTCTGGCATGGATCAAACAGACATCTGCTTGTGTTTCCAAAACCTTCTCCATGACCTGAGGTTGTATTTCATGTCTTGGGAGTCCCCAGACCCCCTTGCAAGCAGACCCTTTATCTCCCTGGCAGGGGGCCTTGGCCAGGACCACCCACCTTCCTGGCACTGGTCTCCATGCTTGTTTGGGTTGGAGCAGATGTGGCAGGCGATGCCCTTGTAGTCTGGGAAGCAGAGGCAGGCCCCACTGCCCTGGACCCCATCGCTGCACTGGGGGTGGGCAGGAGGCAAGAACAGTCACTGGGAGGCGATTATCCACACCCTCTCCCCCAACACCCCTTCTCCCCAGGAGCAGGGAGCGTTAGGAGGCTAACTTTGCGCTCCTGCTCCCTACAGAAGACCTCCTGCTGGAAGAGACCTTGAATCACAGATGCTGCCAAAAGAACCAGCCCCCTAAAAGGCACCTGGCCCTGGAAGGTTCATGGGTGACTTCTGCTCACCCTAGGCACCCCTATCCCCACCCCCCACCGCTCATGCCAGGGCAGGAGGGGACTCACATTGCCTTTGCCATAGCAGGGGTTGGAAAAGCCCCCAGGACACTGTAGACAGTCGGGCCCAAAAAATCCTTTGCAGCAGCCAGGTTTCTGTAAGAGAACACATCTGAGGGTCCACTGGGAGCCACGCTGACCCCCCGGTCAGCTGGCTTCTGCTCCCTGGTCCTGTGTCTGGAGCAGGGGGTGGGCGAGGCCCCTCTGGGACACCTTTTCCACCATTAGGATGCAGAACAACTCTCTGAGGATGGCAGCCCACCCAGCCATCCTGGGGGGCTCCCGAGGAGAACCCAGTGCCCCGGGTCACCAGGGAGCGAGCATCCCATGCCCAGGCTCACCTGGATGGTCTGGTTGCAGTAGTGGGCGCAGCCCTTCTTCAGGACGTTGAGCCCAGTAGGGTCGTGGATGTAGACACACTCCTCAGGAGAGATGTCCTGGGTGGGCAGGGCCAGGCTGGTCAGCAGACGGGTCCTGGGCCGGCCCCCTCACCAGGCAGCCCTGGTCAGAGGACCTCACCCCCACCCCTGGGCCGGGCACTTCCACTGTCAGCGGGGCTATGCCTCCAGGGCCAGCCGAGTCTCCCAGCCGAGCTTCCCCACCCTGACCCAGGGCAGAAACCTCGCTGGGCAGTCAGGAGTCAGCCCCCGAGGACTGGCCCAGGGGATGCTCACCAGCTTCACGCTGTTGGGAGGGCACGTGCTGGTGTTCAGGGCTTGGCAGTCCACACAGGAGCCCTGGGCAGGGCAGGGGGAGGAGGGGAGAAGGGTTAGTCATGGTTTATTTATTTAGCAAACCCTCAGACGGTGGCACTGAGCCCAGGCCTGAGATAGGAGAAGAGCCAGCACAGGAGGGGAAAGGGGAGTGGGGAGGGGGCATTCCAGGCAGAGGGAAGAGGGCGAAGGCCTCGTGGTGAGAGAGCTCGTGTGAGAGCAGCCGAGGCCTGGGCGGGGAGGCTGGAAACAGGGTGGAGAGGCGTGAGTGAAGGCCAAGGGTCCGTCAGGAGGACTGCTGAGGGCTGGGCGTGGGGCATCCAGGCCAAACTGTAGGGCCTACGCCCAAGCCCCAGAGCCACCCACTCTCTAGAGGACTAGAAAGAGGCGCCTCTCCTCCCTGAAAGATGACCCCCACGTAAGCGGCACTCACCGCCACGACCGCATGCTGCTCCTCGTTGCAGAGCTTGGGCAGGATGGGCAGGATGGTCGGGGGCAGCAGGATGCCCTCCAGCATGTGGATCACACCGTTGGCAGCCAGCACGTCCACTCTCCGCAGGGGGACCCCCTCAGGTCCCAGCAGGATGCGCCCCTGTGGCAGAGCCCAGAGTGCATCCTCGGCCTGGCCCCCACCTCTGCACTCAACGTGCTGTTGAGGCCCACCCTGCCGGCCACCTCTTCACCCCTTCCCTGGCAACATCTCCTGCCCTGGCAGAACTGCTCCAGCCTCCACACCCTGATCCATGAGGTTTCTGCCACACAGAGCCCCCCCGAGTTTGCTGGGACCCAGGAGAGGGATTTGGGTTGTGCCTGCTCCCAAATGACCCCCACCAGGGCCTGCCTGGGCTCACAGCACAACAGCAGGTCTGAAAGAGGCTTGACACTGGCTGGTCATCACCAGCCCCTCCACTGGTCCATCCCTGTGGAGCTCACCTCCTCTGAGATATTCACAGCCAGGATCTGGTTTGCCATGGTGAGCACCCGACCCTTGGCGATGAGCTTTTCAACAGTCAGCTGAGGTGGAGGAGAGGGTGGCTTTAGGCCGGGCACTGGCCACACTTTGGAGCCATGCCCAGTCCTGCCCAGGTGACTTGCGGCTACCACCTTGGTCCCCAGACTCTTCCCTGTGCTGCAGAGTCCAGCTGGCAGTGGGGAGGAGAAGGGGCCCCGGGGGAAGACCGGACTCTGCAGACACATCCTCTGAGGGCCCAGAGGCAGGTGTCAGCTGGCCACCCTCCCAGAGGACCTCTCACCTGGCCATGGTTGTAGACGTGGTACCTCACCAGTTCCTGCAGTTTGGAAAGACCCTGGCAGGAGAGAGGAGTCTTGGCTGCTCAAGGCTCTGGGCCCTATATCCCCAGCCCCGTCTCTATGATGAGCTTACTGCCGTGAAGAGGTAGACCAGGCGGCCATCCCGCAAGCCATCCACTGCCTCATTGCTGGGGGCAAAGACTGTGAAGGGCCCGGGCCCATCGAGGAAGGAAGGCAGCCCGCAGTTCTGTAGTGGTGAGAAAGAGGCTTGTGGGCTCCGTGGCCAGCTCTTACCTCTAGGTCCTGCCTGGGCCCTGTGGAGCTCAGCCTACAGGGGACGCCCACCAGAAGTAAGTGGGAGACACTGGCAATGTCTTCATGCTACCACAGAGCCTCAGAGTGCGGATGGGCAGGTTCTGGGATGGGGGCGTGGGCCAAGGCCCGTCCTACTCCGGAAACCCAGAGCACTGTGGAGCTACATTCTGGGCAGTGAGGGGTCCTGACCCAGAAGATCAGATGGGCTGGGACCTTTCCCCCAGACTCACCTCCAGGATGGTTTCAAACCGGCTGAACACCTCATTGGAGGCCAGGATCTGGCCAATGGTCCTCTGTAAGAAGGCGCGAGCGTGAGGCCCAGAGGGGAAGGAGCTCTGCTCCAGCCCTGCCCAGAACTGCCCCGGGACCTTCTCTGAACTCAGTGAGGGTCAGAGGTCATCCAGTGGCACAGGGCTGGGGGACTCTAGCTCACCTTGGGGTCCTCAGGGAGCTCTGGTGGGGGCTGCAACCTCAAGGCAGTGACGACGTGGAAGAGGCCGTTGGCCGCTGGGTAGTTGGCCTTGTGGATGGTGAATGTCTGCTGCGGCAGGTCTTGGTATTTGTAGGTATATTTCTGATGAGACATGAGATCTTTGACTCAGACTCCAAACACCCACCCCTTGTCCTAAGGCTCTGTCTGCCTCCACGCCTTCTCCTGGGCTGTATTCCCCACCTGTGACTCCTCTGGTCCCCAGGAGGAGGCCCCTGCTTACCCTGAAGCGGCTGAAACTAACAGTGATCTCCTGCCCGGCCAGCGTCCACCACCGGCGTGGAGCCTGGCTCCCCGCCTCCTCAAGCATGTGCTGGCCGGCGATGATGTGCTGTCTGCACAGCTGCTGGGCGACGGATGCCTGCGGGCACAGGGGCGGGGGTGCCGAGTGGGCCCAGGGCGGGCGGTCCTCTTTGTGCCACTCCGCCCAAGCAATGTGGGGACAGGGGGCCTCCCAGGGCTAGGGTCCCAGAGCGCGCGGGCGGTGGGGACGCTCTGCAGGCCCTGCAGCCTGGGGCGGGTCCAGGGAGGAGGCGGGGGCTCACGTTCATGGTCCTGGAGGAGACGAGAGGTGCCAGCACAGTGAACGGGCCCGACGTGCTGAGGATCTCCCGGCAGCCCTGGTCTGGGGGCAGGAGGGGGCGTGTCAGAATGGTCTGGGAGGCCCGCAGGCATCAGTCCTGGGTCTTGGAGAGTTGTGGGGGGTGTGGGGTGGAGATGTTGGGGTAGGTCTCGGGTAAATGAGGACATCAGCATCTTGGGGGCTAGCTCCCACCTCCATCATGCACCCCAGGCATGCTCTGCTTCTACAGCTCTTGGGCAGAGAAACAAGGCATCTCCAGAGAGTCCACCAAGGCTGCTGGGTGTGAGGGGCGGGGTCTCAGGCGGGTGGCAGGGTCACACACCCAGCATGGCAAAGCTGACTCTCAGCCGCAGTAGCATGCTCGTCTGGCTCGCCTTCTGCACCTCGTGGAGCAGGTGTCCGTAGCAGGCGCGCCCGTCCCCGACCTCGCCCTCCTTGCACACGCAGCTGGGGACGTGGTTAGAAATAGAAACCAGTCAGATTGGGGGGGCATGACCAGGCTCCCCCTCCCAACCCTCACCCACCATCCGCACAAGCCCCGAGGTTCACACGGGCACACACTTGCCCCGGCCCAGCGGCCCTCTCCCTGTCCCTGGGGCCCAGTCCGAGGCCCCCATGCTCACCTGGTCTTTCCATCAGGGGTCACCTGGCAGGTGGCGGAGCGGTCACAGGAGAAGGCGGAGCAGTAGGCGAAGCAGCCCGCGGAGCTATCGTGGGCAATGCTGACCAGGCCTGGCTTACATGAGCAGGAGGCCTGGCCCGCCCGGACGGGAAGGGTGGGGGTGATACCATGTCCATGAGAACCCAGAGAGTTCCGCTGGGCCCCCACGGCTACCCTCCCAGAAGCGGGCTGCCATCCTCCTCCCGTTTTACAAATGGGGCAGCTGAGGCTCCTAGGAGAGCCGTGACAGACCCACAGCCAGAGTGAGTGGGGGGAGCGCTGGGGGCCGCCAGCTCACCTGGCCTGGCTTCCTGTACAGACACAAGGTGGAGTTGCTGGGGCAGCCGCCGTTGTTGGTGACGCACGGGTCCTGGGGCAGACACACCGTCCCATCCCCGTGGTAGTTCTCAGGGCAGCGACACTGGGCCTGCCCCCTGGGGCCCACAGAGCACTGGGCAAGTGGGGAGCATGGTGACGGCTGGCAGGGGTCAGAGGCTGTGGGGGCACAGAGAGAGCCCACGTGAGCCAGGCCCCCAGAATCGCCGCCCTCTACAGCCTCTAACCAGGATGGCCAAGAGACGGTGAGCAGGCTGATCCACACCTGGGGGACGGGCCCTATTTCCCTCTGTCAGGGACAGCTCTCCCTCCCTGAAAATGGTCAGATTACTGCTTTAAAAGGATGCTCGCCCTGAGCTGGGGCCCTGGCCTCCTCTAGACCTCTGACTTACCCCGGCACTCGCCACCCTGCTGGGTGTAGCCAGGCAGGCAGCTACAGCTGGGGGCCTCTTCAGAGCAATGGGAGTTCCGGGGACAGTTCAGGGCCAGGCACTTGAGCATCTCTGAGTGGAGAAAGGAGAGGATTTATTGCAGCAGCTCCAGGTTCCAGGCTGAGGAGGAACACTGGAGTGAAGAGGCTCTGCCCACTCTGCTATGTGACCCTGGCCAGGGCCCCACCCTCTCTAGGCCTGTGGGCGGTGAAGGTTTCAGATGAGACCTCCCCCAGCCAGCTGTGTGTCTCTCACACTTAGAAGGAAGTGGGGCTGCAGGCGGAGGTCCCATCCTGCTCTGGCCAGTGAGGAGTGCTAGCCCAGCAGCTGCTCACCGCGGTCACAGCGGGGTCCAGTGTATCCAGCGAAGCACAGGCAGCTTCCATCCCCGCGCGGCCCGTGGCTGCACACGCCGAATACACAGCTGCACACTGGGAGGGACACACAGGGAAGGTGGGATCCCAGCCCCACCCGGCAGGCACATGGGGATGAAAGTCCTTGCCCTCTGCATCTCCAGAACTCAGCGCCCGCAGGCACAACCTCCAGATGACAGAGGTATGGGGCAGGACCGCAGGGGAGGTGGGAGCCCAGCGCAGGCACCTGGCCTCGTGTGGGGGCTCAGGGAAGGCTGTCAGGAGCAGGCCTCCAAGAACAGCACGTGCAAGGGCTAGAGATGTGATCAAGCAAAGCTCATGTCCCCAGAGGAGATGTGTGAGGCTGGATGGCTGGGAGGGAGTCTGACAGTGGTTGGTTGGAGGGACTGGGTCCACACTGGCCCCCAAGTGGACACTGGCCCTGCCCTCCTGCTGGGCCAGCGCTCACCTGACTGGCAGTCAGGCCCAAACCGGTTGGGGTCCCGACACTCCTGGCAGGCTGAGCCACCGAAGTTCTCCTGGTGGAGAGATGCACCAAGTTAGCACAGCCCCTCACGCCCGCCCCGCCCCCCTCACCCAGCGCCACCAGGCCCTCACCTGGCACACGCAGGTCCCGTTCCCATCTATGCCATCCAGGCAGGTCCCATGGCCGCTGCATGGGGTCTCGGCACCGCCAGGGCACTCTGTAAACCCCCCACCACAGAACTCAGGTCTGCCCCGAGGACCTCTGGTTCGCCCAAGCCCAGCAGCTCTGGGCAGCCCCAGATGTGGTCCCTCCCCTGGGGGCAGCCAGAGTCAAGTGGCCAAGCTGTGCATTAAATGAGCCAGATGAAGGGGCATGCTGGCAGGCGGGGGCATGAGGAGCAGGGCTGGGACCCCCCCCCACCTCCGTACCATAGCACTGGGACCCCCAGTAGCCAGGGCAGCAGGCCTTCTGCACCACGTCCTTCCAGCACTCCAGGCTGCAGCCGCTCATGGACAACAGAGAGTCCCCTAGCTGGACCTCGTATCTGGGGACCAAGGATGGGCAGGGTGACAGGAGGACCGCCCCCTGCAGCCCCCAGCCCAGCCTCCCTGGGTTCCGCAGCTCTTATTACGCCCCCATCCCTTCCCTCCTGGCCCCGAGCTGAGCACAGGGCCTGGTCCACTGCGGACGCTCAGTAAATAGTACTTGGCCCACCTCTTTCTCCTTTCTCCCTTCCTACCTCTGTCCCACTGGAGGGGCAAAGAGACAGGTACATGAGTGAATCCCTGCCCTCACTCCCCAGGCCTGCCAGGCCCTCCTGGTCCCCTGCCACCCCACAGGACACCCCTGGAAGCAAGCAACGGTGGGGACACACACCGGCAGTCCTGTGAGATCTTCTCTGGAAAGGCCCGAATCCAACCCAAGGGACACACTCGCTTCTTGATGGCGGGGCACGGGGTGCAGGGTATGTGAGTGATGAACTTGGTCTTCACATCGCAGCGTTTGGACTGGACCTGGGCCAGGGGCAGGGTTTGGAGTGAGGGACCTGGACGCTGCACACAGCCAGGACTCGTGATCACAGCGAGGCCTAGCACCCCTCTCTCTAGGCGCTGACTCCCCATCTGGTCATCGAGGAGGCCCTGAGTCTGGGGGGACCCTGCCTGTCACAGGCTGTCCTCTGACACAGTGCGTCCCTACGTCCACAGCCGCCCACCTCTGCCTGGGGGCCCGGAGGCACGCACAGAAGCCTGAGTCTCTGCCTTCTGACACAAAGGGCATCTGCCATTTTTGTTCCATTCTGGGTGATTCAGAGGAGGGAACTGAACTCCGGGCAAGTGGCCCTCGCCCGGAGCCGCTCAGGGACTTGAACCTAGACTCCCAACCTAGTGCTCATCCTCACCTTTCATTTAAACATAAACACAAAGTGACACAGACACTGCTGGGGAGGGGGACACGGCCACACCATCCCACCCCCAGGCAGGACGAGAGCTTCAGCCACACGTGTGGGGCTGGCCGCCCAGCTGGCCCTCTACTCAGCACATCCCGAGCTCTATGCTGACTGACCCCTCCGCCAGCCAAGGGCCCTGCTTGCTCCCTCAGGTCAGAGGCCCAGCAGCCGGCACCATGCCTGCAATTGACCCACATGAGCAGGCATGTGGGAGGGAGTCTGAGTTTGGGCCAAGCGGCCCCAAGCCCTGATCCAGGCCTGACCCATGACCCCACATGCCAGCTGGGACCCAGGGGGCCACTGCCCATCACTAGGCAGGCAGTGTTGGCAGTGAGGGAGCTGAGAGGACCCATGTGGCGTCCCGCAGAGGCGGCAGTTGAGCTGGGACCTGCAGGATGCATGAAAACTGGTCAGAGGCAGTGCTCCTGGCAGAGGGGACAGGAGAGACAAAAGCCAGGAAGTGGGAAGAAGCAAACGGCTGCGTGTGATGAGGCAGAGACAGGCAGAGGGGCTGGGGCCAGGCCAGCGAGGGGAGGTAGAGTCCGGAGGAGTGCCAGGACTCACTTGTGTTTTCAGTGGGTCCTCTGACTGCTGCATGGAGAACAGAGCAGGGGACAGGGGAAGGGAGTCATCCAAGTGCCAAGAAAGCCCGAAGTCCCACCTGCTGGCCTTACAGCTCCAAGTCCACCACCACTGGGGCTACCATTATGGCAACAACGTTCCAACCTTCTCCAGCACTGACCTGGAGCGACATTCCCGGCTGCTGCCGGTGGAGAAGAGACCCCAGGGAGGAGAATTTTGATGAGGAGAGGTTTCAGGGACTTGAGGCCTGGCCTGGAGAAGCTGAGACGTTCCCATCTAAAAAATGCTGAACAGACTCCAAAGGGAGCGAACCCAGAATATCTCTTTCCTAGAACACATCACAGATGTGTGGCTCTCCAAGAGAGAGAAAAGGAGAAATAGTGCCTGAACCCTTTTCTGGTGAACATGAAGGGCCCAGAGCCTCTTCCCCACTGCTGCGATTTGGCCTTTTCCGCTCCCTCTGTGGTCTGCGAAGAGGGAAGTTGCTGTGGGGGGCCTCAGGCTGGCTGTAGGCTGGATGCTGTGGTCTCATTCCCCATCCTGACGCTCGGGCTTTGCTGACCCAGGGAGCAACTAGGAAGTTGGGCAACTCCCAGCCAGGCAGCTGCTGGCTCAGGGCAAAGGCTTGGCATGCAGCTGGTTCCCCTTAGGACCACCTGGCCAGCCAGACACAGCTGCCAGCATCATCACCAGGGGCCTGGGGACCAGCGAGAGGGCACCGTCCTTACTCCTGGACAGAAGGGGGTTCCATTAAGTGGGGCACGAGTTGCCGGCATGGGAGGAAACTGGAACCTGTGCCCTGTTGGTGGAGTGGATACGCATTCACTAGATGTTGCATCTGTAAATCGGTGATGGATGGATGGATAAACCAGTGACCAAATCACACCTCTCCGGGACCTCATCGGAGGTGGGCATTCAGGCCCCCTCTGCCTGGCGGCCTATAACCTCACCACTGATCCCACTGGGTGGAGTGCGGCTGGATCCCAGCCGAGTGCTGAATCAGATTCCCTTCTTCCCGAGGGCATCTCAGGACCCGTCTGAGCCGGGCGGGCACTGCCCCCCTGCCTGTCCTAATCCAGAACTGATTCTGCAACGTCTGCTTCCCACAGAGAACTGCTGGGGAAGTTAAGGAGACACGAGGTGTTGAGCTTGTTGAGAGAAGATGAAAGAAATTCCCCCAAGCTGGGGTCTAGGGCCCAAAACCCAAACTCCCTCGAGACCAAGGGATCCACCAAACTTCTTGCTGTATAGATCAATGTCCCTCTCCCCTCAAACCCCAGCTGAAGACTGCAGGCTTCACTTGTAGCAGCACGTGCCCAGCAGAAAGGGGTACTGGGTGAGACTTGGATAGGCAGGTGCTAAGCCCCCTCCTCCAGGAAGCCTTCCCTGACTCTACTGCCTGAACCTCCGTGTGTCAGAGTCCTACTCCTCACTAACTGTGTGACCCAGAAGTCATCCCATCCCCTCAGAGCCTCGGCTTCCTAATGTTCACACTGAGTCTCCTGCTACGCAAGGTGCCGAAAGTGCTGAGAGGCCAGCGTTGACACATTCCTGACAAGAACCCCAGAGCCCACTTCCCTTGCCCAGGCTGGCTGAGCCCCAGCCCCAGAAGGCAGATTTACAGGTGGTCTGTGACGAGAAAGGGCTTCCCAGATGGTGCTAGTGGTAAAGAACCCCCCTGCCAATGCAGAAGACTAAGAGACATGGGTTTAATCCCTGGGTCGGGAAGATCCCCTGGAGAAGGAAATGGCAACCCACTCCAGTATTCTTGCCTGGAGAATCCCACGGACAGAGGAGCCTGGTGGGTTACGGTCCACGGGGTCGCAAAGAGTCGGACACAACTAAAGCGACTTAGCATGCAGCACACACGTGACAAGGAGAAACTCCCAGCCTGAGTATCCCTCCAAAGACCCCTGTCACAAGAATGTGAGGTGGCCTTTCAAATCCCCTTGCACTGTACACGTGAGGAAACTGAGGCAGGGAGGGAGCAGGAACCACTTGCAGGGCTCAGCATGGCCTGAAACCCTCGGCTCTTCCTCACCCTGACTTTGTCAGCCTCAGATCTGCCCATCCCCAACCCTGACGGGGCCCTGAAGCTGAGGAGGCCCCTCTCCCCACCCCTCCTCTGAGGGACCACAGGCGAATAAGTGAGCCCCATGGTGGCATGGGGCCTGGGTCCCCACCTGGTCCTGCCTGGCAGTGGGGCCCTGGGCAAGACCTCAGTCTGCCTGTCAGTGATTCGAGGGCTGTCACCATGCCGAGGGCAGGGGGCTCTTACAGAAACTCCGGTCGGGATAACATCCCCACAATGGGGCCTGGGCGGATCTGCAGACAGGCAGTCCGAAGGGGGCTTGTGCACGTGAACCCGACAGCCGTACCCTCGGACCCTGTCGGCTCCTTCCTTGTGGCCGGATCGGGACTTGCAGAGCGTGACTCCGGAGCAGGACTAACCTGTCTCTATAATCCCTGGGCCTTGGCTGCCTCAGGCGGAGAACAGGGCCCACTGCTCGGGGACTGGGAAGATTCGAAGGCATGACATCCCTGCTCCCAGGGCTGTGTACGTGGCGAACAGCCACTCTTGATTGGTGGCTGCTGTTTGCCCAGGAGGACTGGGTATGAAAAGAACTCACTGTGCCCCTGGGCACTCTCAGGGCAGAACACAAGCACACACACGTGCACACACACCCAGCACGCCTACGCACGGCCCACGTGAGCCTCTGTCAGCTCTGCAAGGTTCGGGGTGATCACATCTCCCACCCCCAAGCCAGAGCCACAGAGAAACCGGGCCTCATTCCAGGCAGGGGGATGGGCCTGGCTCCGTACCCCTAACCCTCAGGCTGGGGAGCCCTAGGGGAGCTGCTCACACCACCTAGCTGCCTAGCCAGAGACAGGAGGGAAGGCTGACCTTCTCTGCCACCCCAAAGCAGCGAAAACACAGACCTCAGCCTGGGGAAGTGGGCACAAGAGCCCAGCCCTCCGTCCGGCTCAGAGAAGGTCAGACAAGAAGCAGCTGCCGTGTGTCGCCAGCCCTGGGCCTGCTCCATGAGCACACCCTCCTTGCTCCCACCATGGCCAGGAGAGCCTGGATATCATGCCCCCCGGTGACGAGCTCATACTCACCTTCTGCCCCCCAACGAAGCTGAGGCCTGCCAGGCAGAGAGCCAGGAAGCAGAGCAGGAGGCGGCCACGGGGCCCTGCCATGGCCGGTGGCGGCTGGCGGGCACGTTGTCCGGGACAGAATCAGGGCAGCGGCGTGGGGAACGAGCTCAGGAGGCAGGCACTTCGCGAGCAGGCAGGACGGGGCGGGCAGGCGCTTTAAAAGCAGCCGGGAGGCCCCGCCAGCTCCCCCCAACAGGAACCCGCCAGGATTTCCTCCTGCATATCAGCAGCCTGCAGGCGGAAGGGAAGGTGCTGGCCACTGACCCCTACATGGATGCCTGGGCCCTGCTTGGGGCTTCCTGGCCTGGGACCCTCCTCCTAGCATCACAGCCTCCAAGCCCACCATTAGCCACAAGCCTGGGGTCTATCAGAGTTGGCGAAGCCCATTCAGGGGCAGATGCAGACAACTCCCCACCCCAAGCCTCTACAAGCCCCTATAGCATGTTTCATTCAGAAGCTCTGGGGGGTTCTGGGGGGTCAGGGAGAGGGCAGCCTCAGAATCTGGTCTGCCTGCCTCCATCTGTCCAGCTGCTCAGGGCACCTGCCGGCCTCTGTGCTAAGAGGAAGCTGTTCCCCTCACCTGCCCAGCTTCACTTGCTCACCTTCGACTGAGTTTGCCCCACTCAGCCTCCACCACCCCCGGATCCCCATCCCCGCCAAATCCCCTCTCCCAGGGGGCACCCCCACTGCCAGTAGCTCTCTTGCCCCAGTCCAGTCTCCACTCAGTCCTGAGGCTTCCCCCTGCGCCTTGCAACCCCCTCCACACCAGGCTGGCCCCTCTGACCTGCTGCCTGCTCCCCCTTCTCTGCTCCACCACAGGTTTTTCTATCAATATGTTAAGCATAGGATAAGCTCCCTTGGCAGTGCTATTACCCCCCAGATCCTCACAAGACTCACCACAAAGTTCATTCTCAGGTCAGAGGTCTCCAGCCTGCACCTCCTTCTAGCACTGGCCACCAGCGAACACCGGTTTATTTATTTTCCATCCCCTGCTGGAATGTCAGCTATGGGAGAGCAGGGATGGAGTCTGGCTGATTCACACACAGATATTCCGTTCAGATTGGTGGGATGAATGGAGGCTCAGAGGGGTAGGGAATTTCATCCAAGATTGCTCGGCTAACCAGTGGAAGGATCCAATCCCAGGTCTGTGGCTTGTGGGGTACCCTGCCCCCGACTACACTGCAGATGACCCCGGCTAGGTCCTGTCCTCATGGACCCAGGCTGGGGTCTGGACTTACCTGTTGGGCTGCAGGGTCTGGGAACAGCAGTCCAGGTGTACGCGTGGTGGGCCCTGCCTCTGGACTATAACTCTCCAGTTATGGATGATGTGACCAATGAAGACCAATGAAGGGGCCTTGGCACTGCCCCCTCCTGTACCAGCTGAGAGGCTATGGGGCTCATCTTCAACATCTGGCTGAGGGGAGGTGAAAGGGGAGAACCTCCGCTTGGTGGCTGCCCCCATCTGCCAGAGGCTTCCTGAGAGTCATGGGCCCTCCGGGCGAGGATTCCCCACTGTGCTGCACCAGGGAAACTGAGGAGGGGCAGGCCTGGGAGCCAGGCTGACCCCCCCCTCCACCCCCAGTGCTGCTCGTCCTGAATGGTCCTGCAACCTTAGGACCCAAGGCTCCTGACGGGGCCAGGATGAGGGAGAGGAGAGCGGGCCTCGGGAACCCTGCTGCAGGGCAGGAATGGGTTGAGGAAGGACGGGGCACAGGGGCTGCCTCCCACAGAAACCTCATGTTCTACCTCGGCAGGGCTCCCTGAAGCAAACCACCTCTCAGGAGATGAGCCCAGACACGGACAGCACGGGGTCCTCCTCCCCGCTAGCCACCACCAGGGCTACCTCCTCTGCAGGCCATCCTGGTGAGACCCCGAGACCCCACACAGAGAGCTGTCCCAGACTCCAGGCCCGACCCTCACAGCAGGCTGGGGGTGACATTCCAGACCTGAGGGGGCAGGGCAGCAGCTGGGGTGCCAGGGGCTCCTAAGGAGCTTCCGGTTTGCCCTGAGGCTCCTGGTTTAGCCACAGCCCAGCAGGGGCCTGTCCAAAAAGCCGCTTCTATCTCCCCTGTCCCAGGCTCCTCAGAAACCCATCCAGTACCCGGCCCTGGGAGAGCCGCTCCCTTGCAGCCTCCTCCCCACTCCGTTCCCCCAGTAGCTCACCTTCTTATGTCTCTATGGCACCCTCTCTCCCTCAGGCCAACCATGCCCTGCACCAATGCCCTGCTGGGACCCTAGTGGCCCTTGAAATAAAAGACCCAGACTGTGTCAAACTTGGCTTTACTGGAATAGAGAAAATAGGCAACAGGAATCACACTTGGTGCTGGCAGCTCTAGGTCCCCTGCCCCCAGCCCTCTCAGCCCCAGGGCCTGGCAGCCTCCGCCCCCATGGGGCTCTCCCGCTAGTCTGGACCAGGAGAGGCCTCCCCTCTGGAAAACTGTGTGGGGTGGGAGCCTTCAATGTGCATTTCACTGTCAGCTTCATAATTAGCAGCAAATGTCCACAATGACAGCAACAGCAACAAGACTGGACTTGACATCTCAGGAAAGGACGCGCAGAAGAGTAAACCAGACCCACGGCGCCACAGATTAACAGCAGTCTCACGACAGAAGACACGACACTGGCGTGCCCGGCCACACAGCACGAGGGGCAGGCGACAGATCTGCGGGAGGCTGGCAGCGCATGGAGGCCCTGGGGGGGCCAGCGCTCTCACTCCCAAGATTAGAAAGAATCGACTGAACACAGGTGTCACATTCTCTGGGAGGACAGTCAAACGAAAGAATCGAAAGAGAGCACATTTTAAAAACAGTGAAGATGGCCTGCTTCCCGGCCCTGGGTGGACACCGGGCCAGACACGGCGGGCAGCAAGGGCCAGCCCACCCGGGCGGGCCTAGCCGGTGAGCTCCACGGGCAGCTCCCGGCCACACAGGGCCTCCCACTGACGGGCCAACAGCGAGATGAGCTTCTCTCGGCTCTCGGCGCTGGGGACAAACACCTGCCACTGGACCTCACGGCCCTGGCCGCCTCCGGCCAGGCCACCTGGCACCTCCCCGAAGTGGTCCAGGGTGACGTTGCCCATGAGGTCGTGGCCCTGCACATCATCAAAGACCAGGGTGAGGGCCTGCGGGTATGTCTGGTAGCCCATGAGCACGCGGTCCAGGTCCCGGACGCGGCGCCCGTCGTCCAGCCGGTACCGGTCCCTCTGTGGCGGCTCTTTGGCGAACTCGGGCAGCGGGTAGTGGACAAAGTCCTCGTCCAGGAGGAAGATCTCAGCGCTGGTGAGCAGGAGCGTTTTGGGGCGCAGCAAGCCCCTGTAGCGCCCTGGCTGCGGTGAGCCCACCTGGAAGGCCTGCACATACAGCAGGATGCTGAGGGCCGGCGCCTTCTCTGGGGCAGCCATCTTCTGGGCCACAGTGAACGTCAGGTCTCCGACCTCCTCCTCGCTGGGGTAGGTGAACTTGACGCGGCTCGAGTGGATCAGCTCATAGTTCTCCATCTTCCCTGAAGAGAGAGATGCCACCAGGGCTGCAGGCTGGAACTGGCCTGTGGTGGTGCTGGGCTCACCAGCAGCCCCAAGGCCCCCAGAGACGGCAGCATGAGTCACATGACCGTCAGAAGCAGGAGAGAGTGATCCAAGCCCCACCCCCGCTCGGTCTGAGACCCTCAGGCCAGCAGCTCAGAGCAGGGCAGACAGAAATGCACCTGCTGAATGGCTGTGGATTTGCTGGCACAGAGACTCTGCCATGGAAAAGTCCATGGAGGGCTTCCTTGGTGGTCCAGTGGTTCAGAAACCGCTTTGCAATAATGCAGGGGACACTGGTTCGAACTCTGGTTCAGGGAGATTGATTTCACATGCCATGGAGCCTGGGCCCACAGCTACAAAGCCTGCACTCTGGAGCCCATGAGCCACAATTACGGAGCCCACACACTGCCACTACAGAAGCCCACGCAACAAGAGCCCACGCTGCGCAACAGGAGAAGCCACTGCAGTGGGAAGCCCACACACCAGGACAAGAGAGCCTCTGCTCACCACAACCAGAGAAAGCCTGCGTGCAGCAACAGAGATCCATGACAGCCTGACAGCCAAAAAAAACCCCAAACCATGGGAAACTCTAGCTGACTAAGCAGGAAGAGAGAGCTAGGAGCAGAGAGGCTGCTGGGGCGCAGGGACGCTGTCCTGGGGCCTGCTACAGCCCTCAGGGTCGGCAAGAGACCTGAGCTGGGCGGGGTACCTGTGGTCTTGTTTCCAAACTCAGAATAGAAGTCTCTGTCCACAGGCTCAGGTGAGGGTGTGCGCTCGAGCAAGGACAGCACAGCCATGAGGTGCTGGAGGAAGCGGTGAGTCAGGTAGCTGTCCCGTGTCAGGCAGGTAACCACCTGCGCCGCGCAGGGGCCTGCAAGAGAGGCACAGCCATGACCGCAGGTCGCCGCTCCCCCGGCCCCGGCCCACCCCTGCAGTCTTCTCCAGTCTCCGGCAGGTCAGCCTGGACCTGAGGACCACAGAGCCGGGGCCAGGAGAGCCCACGTGGGGAAGCATCACGGGGCCTGGGGAGACAGCCGTTTCTCAGGCCGGAAGGGCTGTGACATTTTTCTGGAAGGGGATACAGAGGCATTAGGGAAAGAGCTTAGCTTTCTCTCTTCAGGAAGTATGAATCAGACACATCCTGCCCGAGAGCCCAGGGCCCACTCTGCCCGCCCACCCAGCACTTCGCAGCCTCGGCCCCTGGCCTCCCGCTCCAAGTCCTGGGGGTGAGTTCTGCTCTCTCAGCAGTTCCTGAAGCGGCTTCCTCCCGCTCCGGTGAACTGGCCTGTGAGCAGACACATAACTCTGCCTGCAATAATGCACCCGTGTGTGAAGGTGGAAGCCTGCTGGGGACACTGGCCTTCACCCAAAACAGGACAAAGCAGAGTGGCCACTCACCCGTCAGCCGGAAATACTGGTCGAAAAGCCCAACGTTGACTACCTGCAGGTCGCTGAGTTTCAAAACAAAGCACTGAGAAATGTGGAAGGGGCTGTTGTTGTAGTCGGTGTTTTTCTGATGCCAGAAATCTGTGATAGGGAGAAAGGGACCGAATGTGGTGGTGGCTTCTAGGTACGCAGCTGCCTGGAGCAGGAAAGGGCCCCCTTGATGGCCTGGCCTGCCGAGGCCTGGCAAGAAGCCACCATCGCCTCTGCACACACAAGACCTCATGGGAAATGTGTTCTACAGTCTGAGCGTGCCTGGTGTGCTGGACACACCAGGAGTCCTAGGACAGCCCGCTGGCTGAGGAATCCACCGAAGCCCCAAGGAGCAGAGGCTGCCCAACCTCCCTGGTCACGCTTGGGTCCCAGTCCCTCAGGGGCCTGGCTGGGTGCATTCACACCTGGCTTTACATCCCTTCTGCCAGCTCCAGAAGCAAAGTGCTGACATCACCCGCCTCCCTCTGAAGAGTCTCAGCCCCGTGCAGCCAAACCACTGCTTCCTCAGGTCGCACAGGGGTCCGGAGACAGCAGCCCTCCTGCCCCCTCGGGCCCCAGTGCCCACCCTGCAGCGGCTCCGAGAAGTAGCGGCGGAGGCCGTCATGCAGCACGAAGTACACGGCCTTGGTAGACAGCAGCACGCAGGCGGTCACCTCCAGCCCCGGCGTCTGGTAGAACACCACCGATGACCACAGGAGGTGCCGCAGCTCCTCGTTTTCCACCTGGACACAGAGGGGCCGGTTGGGGCTGCAGGACAGCAGGTGACCAGGGTGTGCGGCTCCTCCTCCAGGTTTCTGGGAAGGGGCTTCCACCAGCCCCACTGGCTGGTGACCTGCTGCCCCGGGGTGGCATGGGACTCTACCGCGTCTTGTCAACGAATGTATAAATACAGGAGAGAGGAGGTGAGCGGGGGATGGTATGCGGTAGGGTCTGCCCAGGGACCGAGGCGGGGGGAGGCACAGGCCACAGGGGGAGGCAGCGATGCGGGGGACAACTGGCCAGGGGAGGGCAGTCCGGGTCCTCCCTACTCAGGTTCTCAAAACTGTGAAGAGCTGAAGCTGGGGAAAAGCCAGCACAGAGAAGGCTGGGAACCCAAAGCTGAGCCCAAGGCGAGCCTGCTGCAGCTCCGGGGCAACCGAGCCACCTTCCTCCACAGGTGTGCCAGCCCTACCTCGGCAATGCTGCTGTGGAAGAACTCGACCACGGCCCGTCCACGCAGGCTGGCGATGTGCTGGAGAGACGGGCAGGCGGGCAGGTGTGACGGGATCTGATTGTCCTCCGACGTGGACCGGATCAGGGGCTCACTTGGGTACTGTGCAGGGGCCTCTGCTTGGGCCAGGGCCTCCACTGAGGCTGAGGCCTCTGCTGGGATCTCTGCTGAGGCCTCAGCCTCCGCGGGGACCTCCACTGGAACCAGAGCTGGCACTGAGGCCTCTGCTGGAGCTGGGGCCTTTGCTGGGCTGGGGGCTGAGGCCTCTCCTGGAGTGAGAGCTGGGACCTCCGCCAGGGCCGGGGCTGCAGTCTCTGCTGGAGCATCTTGGAGATTCTGGTCACCGCTACATATCCCAATTCCCCCCAGAAACACCACATTAACATGCGGGCCCCAAATGCAGACACCCAGTCCACGTGAGCCTCAGCGTGAGGGGACCACGTGCACCACACACCACCTCTGGGGCCAGCTGGGGATCTCAGCTTGGTTCCTCATGGCAAGAGCAAAGGGAAAGATACCCAGGCCCCTGCTCTTGGGAGGGAGATGGGAGGACGGACCAAGGCTGAGACAGGCAGCTGTGACCCACGGGCTGAAACATCATTCTGAAAAGGTGGCAGAGGTATCACAATGCCACTCCAGAGTCCAGAGTGTGGACCAAGGTGCCCAGGGCTGGGAGCTTGGGGCACATGCAGTTGAGAAAGAAAAACTCAACCTTTCCTCAATCTGCCTTTGAGGCCTCCTCAGGTGTCCCAGGATCTCACCCACCTTGGCCACCACTGCATGTAGCCACACTGGATTTTCCCCCGACTGTTCCAAGCACCAGGTCCAACAACACTCAGAAAGAATCCTCGTATATGTTGGGAGCCCCCTGCAACCAGCCTACACACCCACAAGCCCAGGCTCATGTCAGTGGGGAGTCCTGGATATCATCCTCTCAATCGAACAGCTGTCTGTTGAAAGAGATCCCTGGGGCCCTGATCTGGCACGGGGCCAAATCCCCCCAAGCCTCCCAGGCTCTCCTCCTGCTGGCCTGGGGCAGACACGCATCTGCGGGGTGAAGCAGGGTGCCTGCTTTCTGTGTGCAGTCCCCGCTGTGGGCAAGGTCCGGCCGGGTTTGGGGGCGGCAGGGAAACAAGACAAGGTGTCCCCATCTGAAGCCCCATCGTGGGGGCAGGGAGGCGGAGAGACAGCCTCGCGAGGCCCTCTGGCACAAGCAGCTCCCCGAAGCCCCATCATACATGAAGCTGGAGGAAGTCACAGGAGAAAGGGGCACCCTGAAGGGCACATGGAGCCTCTTGAGCCCGAGGCAGGGATGAACCGTGGGTGTGACCACAGTCCCCCTCACAGGCTACTCTACCCCAAGCCCAGGCAGCTCTGAGGGGAGCCGGCTCAGCAGCAGGAGCAGGGGAAGGAGGGAAAAGTGAAGACGACAAACACAGGGATGCGAATTCCTCCTCTCTCTGCACCTCAGTCTCCCCCAGAAGAGCAGGAGCTCTGCACAAAGTGACCACCCCGCTTACACACTCAGACCTTGCTGCTCTCAGCCAACAGGTTCCTCTGGAAGGGTCTCACAAAATTACACAGAGTGGGCCCCTGAGCAACCCGGGTCCTCCTGAGGAGGAAGGAGTGTACGGCTCACCAAAGGGTAAGGCTTGAAGCTGGGGGTCAGCAGCAGGCAGTGCCAGCAGCAGCTCCCCCAGCCCAGCTCAGAAAGCCAACCACGGGACTGGGAGCCCAGGGGCGAGGGGACACGGGTGAGGCCTAGAGGCCATGCTTGGGCCCAGTGGGGAGGGCCAGGCAAGGTGGGAGCAGAAGCCTGGAGGCCCAGCCACGCAGGGCTCTAAGTGGCAGAGAACTGGGCCCCTTACAGGCCCAGTGTCCTTCCACAGAGAAGGACCTCTCCTGGAGCCTGGGAGATAAGGAGCAGCCCAGAACCAAGCCTGAGGGAGCCAAGGGCAATGCTGACGGGGGTGAGAGACCCGGGTATGTGAGTGGAGTGGTCTCAGCCAGCCCCCTGGCCCCTGGCCCCCAGAAGCCCGTGCTCGGTCTCACCTGGCCCTGCCCTCGGCAGGCTGGCCATCCACGAGGGGGCTCTGAGGCCCGCCCCCGGTTCCAGGGGTCTTGGCGATGACCACGGTCTTCAGGTCCTGCAGCGAGGCCCGCAGCTGGTTGTAGATGCGCAGGAAATGGAACTTCTCGTGGGGCAGCACGAAGATGGCGGTGACGAAGCGGTAGCCCACGAGCAGCTCGAGCACGTGGCCGTCCGCGAAGGCGCCCCGCGGCTGGGTGCAGCTGCGCGTGGGGTCCAGCAGCACGGTGGAGAGCGGCACGCGGCTGAGCTTGAAGCTGTTGCGGTTGCGGCAGTTGTGGGTGCCCCGGTTGGGCATGGGGTTGAAGTCGGCCTTGATGACGTTGAGGTGCTGGGGCGTGAGCAGCAGCCAGTAGGGGATGGCGGCGGACTTGACGGCCTCGGAGGGCGCGCAGCAGGAGCGCCGCACGGCCGAGCAGAGGGTGCAGCTGGCCCACTCGATGTTGCCCGAGTAGTCCCCGGCGGCTGTCTGCACCATGCGCTTGTCGCTGTAGACCAGGTAGACGGGAAAGCAGCCCTGGCTGCACTCCTGGCAGCCGCCCGCCACCTTGTAGAAGGTGAGCAGCTGGCGCAGGAACTCCTGCAGGCTGGTGTGGCTGCCGTAGAGCGCGGGGCTACACAGCATGGCCACGTGCTGCGGGGCGAAGCAGGCGCGCAGGTCGGCGTGGAACTCGTGCAGGTGGGCGGCGTCCGAGATGATGAAGAGCGTGTTCTCGCTGTGCCGCACCTTCAGCACCAGGCACAGCTCCGGCATGAGGAAGCCGAACTCGGTGAGGTCGCCGTGCGGGAAGCAGAACACGAAGCGCAGCGAGGACAGGATGTGCTGGCTGCTGCCCCGCGACTCCTGGTGTGGGATCTCGAAGACGGCGATGCCGAAGTCAGTGAGCACGAGGCAGGCGGCGAACTGGCGGATGCCGCCCTGCACGTGGATCAGGAAGCACCAGAGCACCTTGAGGATGCGGATGCGCTCCAGCAGGAAATCCTCGTCTGCGCCCAGCGCCCACTCCAGAGCCAGGCGCTCCTCCTCAGCCTCCTCCTCCTCCTCCTCTTCCTCCTCTTCTTCCTCTTCCTCGCCTGGCCCACCCTCCTCCTCTTCCTCTGCGTCCGGGGGCCCCATTTCAAAGTAGCGGTTCTCAGCAACCTCCTCCTCCTCCTCCTCCTCCTCGCCCTGCTCCCCCTGGCCCTCCTCTCGCTGGTTGGCGGCCTCGATCCAAGCCGGGAGCTGCCGCTCGATAGCCTGCCGGATGAGCGTGCTCAGGCGCTGGATGAAGTCCTGGTTGGTGGCAGTGTAGCCAATGCAGGTGAAGGGCAGGAAGATGATCTGGCCAGACCCAGGCACCACCTGGACCTCTGGCTCTGCGTGCTCGGGGCTGTGTGGGGAGAGGCCAGGTCAGTGGCATGCTGGGCTGGGATGCCCCCACCTCCCACATCCAGATTCTGCTGCTGTCCCCCTGGTCTTGAGGAACCAATGCATGGGTCTCACAAGCATCCTAACCAAGCCTGCTCCTAGCAAGCACCCTGATAGGGAGCTGAAGTGCTGGAAGGCTGGGACAGCCACACTTCCAAGGGCCCAGACCACAGGCATTCAGTGCAATCCTGCCCACGTCATGAAGATGTGTCTCAGTCCTATAGACACTGGCCACAAGCCCCAAAGGCAATGAGTGCTCAAGGGCGTGGACTAACTTGACAAACAGTTTCCTTCAGGGGAACCCAGTGACCTTGAGAGGGGTAGGGAGTGGGATAGGTGGGTCTGAGGACCTTCACATTTAAATTCAAGCTCCTCCAGAGATAGGCAATCTACCCGAGAAAGAATTCATAGTAACAGTAAAAATGATTCAAAGTCTCAGAAAAAGAATGGAGGCACAGACCAAGAGGATACAAGAAATGTTTAACAAAGAGACAGAAGGTTAAAAGAACAGAGAGATGAATAATACAATAAGTGAAAGGAAAAATACACTAGAAAAAAATCAATAGCAAAATAACTGAGGCAGAAGAATGAGTAAGTGAGCTGGAAGACAGAGAAGTGGAAATCACTGCCACAGAACAGAACAAAGAAAATGGAAATTGCTGCCACAGGACAGAATAAAGTAAAAAGAATGAAGAGAAATAAGAAATGTCTTAGAGACCTCTGGGACAACACTAAACATACCAACATCCACATTATAGGGTTCCAGAAGAAAAAGAGACAGGGAGAGGGCCTGAGAAAACATTTGAAGAGATTATAGCCAAAAACTTCCCTAAAATGGGAAAGGAAACAGTCATTCAAGTCCAGGAAGTGCAGAGTTCCATACAGGATAAACCCAAGGAGGAACATGCTAAAACACATATTAGTCAAATTGACAAAAGTCAAATACAAAGAAAAAATATTAAAATCAAAAGGGAAAAGTAACGAATAACACACAAGGAAATCCCCATAAGGTTATCAGATGGTTTTTCAGCAGAAACTGCAAGCCAGAAGAGAGTGGCAAAATATATTTAAAGTGATGAAAGAGATAAACCTACAATCAAGAATACTCTACCCAGTAAGGTTTTCATTCAGATTCAGAGAAATCAAAAGTTTTACAGATGAGCAAAAATTAAGAGAATACAACACCACCAAACTAGCCTTACAACAAATGCTGAAGGAACTTTTGGGGGCAGGGGTGGGGGGCGGGGCAGATGGTAAACTGTAAAGAACACACCTGCCAATGCAGAGTTCGATCCCTGGGTCAGGAAGATTGCCTGGAGGGGGACATGGCAACCCACTCTAGTACTCTTGCCTGGAGAATCCCATGAATAGGGGAGCCTGGTAGGCTACAGTCCACAGGGTCGCAAAGAACTGGACATGACCAAAGCAACTTAGCATGCACGCACGCGCACACACACACACACACATGCCATCGGGGATGGGGGTGGGGAGGCCAAAACTAGAAACAAGAAAAGCACAATTGGGAAAGCTCAACAATAAAGGCAAACATGAAGTAATAGTAGGAAACCATCCACACACAAATATCATATCAAAATCAGCAACCACGAGGGGAGTACAAATACAGGAAATCAGAATTACTCTTGAAATCAAGAGACCAGCAACTTAAAACCACCATGCACAAAGACTGCTATAGCAAAATCTCAAGGGGGACTTCCCTGGTGGTCGAGTGGTTAAGAATCTGCCTTGCAATGCAAGGGACTCGGGTTTGATCCCTCCTCGGGGAACTAGGATCCCACATTCCACACAGTGATTGAGACTGAGTGCCACAATGAAAGTTCCCATGGCCCACAACAAGGGTGCCACAAGCCCCAACGGGTGCAGCCAAAGTACAAACACAAAAGAATCCAAACCTCATGGGAACTGCAACCAAAAATCTGTAACAGATACACAAACAAAAAAGAAAAAGGCAACTCAAACACAACACTAAAGATAGTCATCAAACCACAAGAGAACAAAAGAAGACCAACAAAAACAAATCCTAATCAATTAAGAAAAATGGCAATAAGAGCATGTATTATCAATAATTACCTTAAATGTAAAATTTAAATAAATGCTCCAAACAAAAGGCACAAACTGGCTGAATGGATACAAAATAAGACCCATATATATGCTGTCTACAAGAGACCCATCAGACTTAGGGACACATACAGACTGAAAGTGAGGGGATAGAAAAAGATATTCCATGCAAATGGAAATCAAAAGAAAGCTGAAATAGCAATATACATATCAGACAAAACAGACCTTAAAATAACAACTGTTACAAGAGATAAGGAAATGGGATTTCCCTGGTGGTCAAGTGGCTAACCCTCACTCTCAACACAAGGCTTGGGGTTTGATCCCTGGTCAGAAAACTAGATCCAACAGACAAAGAGTTTGTATGCTGCAACTAAAGATCACGCAGGATACAACAAAGATCAAAGATTCTATGTGCTGTACCTAAGAGCTGGTGTAGCCAAGTAAATACATAAATATTAAAAAGACAAGGAAGGACACTACATATTGATCAAGGGATCAATCCAAGAAGACACAACAATTTCAAGTACATGTATGTACCCAATACAGGAGCACCTCAGTATAAACATAAAACAAATGCTAATGGTCATAAGGGCTTCTGTGGTGGCTCTGCTGGTAAAGAAGGGGGAAATCAACAGTAATATAATAATAGCAGGAAACTCAACGGACAGATCATCCAGACAGAAAATCAATAAAGAAACACCAGCCTTAAAGATACATTAGACTAGATGGACTTAACTAATATTTATAGGGCATTCCATTTGAAAACAGCATACACTTTCTTTTCAAGCACACATAGAACATTCTACAGGACAGATCCTGTCTTTGGCCACAAATCAAGCCTCAGTAAATTCAAGAAAACTAAAATCACACCAACTATCTTTTCCAACCACAATGCTGTAAGATTATAAATCAAATACAAGAAAAAAAAACAACTGCAAACCCCCACAAACATATGGAGGTTAAACAATATGTTATGAAATAGCCAATGAATCACTAAAGAAATCAAAGAAGAAATAAAAAATACCTAGAGACAAATGAAAATGAAAACATGACAATCCAAAACCTATGGGATCCAGCAAAAGCAGTTCTAAGAGGGAAGTTGACAGCAATACAATCTTACCTCAGGACACAAGAAAAATCTCAAATAAACAACCTAACTGCAGGACTTCCCTGGTGGTCCAATGATTAACAACCCACCTACCAATGCAGGGAACATGGGTTCAATCGCTGGTCCAGGAAGATCTCACATGCCACACAGCAACTAAGCCTGTGTGCTACAACTACTCAGCCTGAACTCTAGAACGCATGCTCCCCAACAAGAGAAGCCACGTCGATCAGAAGCCCATGCACTGCAGTTAGAGAGTAATCCCCACTCACCGCAACTAGAGAAAGCCTGCGCACAGCAAAGACCTAGAAGGGTCTCTCTCTCACACACACACAAGCCTGTGCCTAACAAACACCAAGGACAATCACACACACACACACACCCCACCTATAGGAACTAGAGAAAGAACAAACTCCAAAGTCAGTAGAAGGAGTTAAATTATATTGAACAGAGCAGAAATAAATGAAATAGAAATGAATAAAACAATTGGAAAGATCAATGAAACTAAAAGCTGATCCTGTGAAAAGATGAACAAAACTGATAAACCTTTTAATTCATTGGGAGAAAAGAAAAGGAGAGGGCTCAAATTAAAAAAACCAGAAGTGGGGACTTCTGCGGTGGTACAATGGATAAGAATCTGCCTGCCAGTGCAAGGGGACACTGGGTTGATCCCTTGTCCAGGAAGATTCCACATGCCGCGGAGAAACCAAGCCCATGTGCCACAACCACTGAGCCCACGAGCAGCAAACACCAAAGCCAGCACATGCACCAGGGCCCACAAGCCACAACTACTGAGCTCGTGTGCTGCAATGACTGGACCTGCGTGCCCTGGAGCCCACACGCAGCAACTGCTGAGTCCAGGGGCTGCAATGACTGAAGCCCATGCACCCAGAGCCTGTGCTATGCAACACTGCACAGTGAGAAGCCACCGCAATGACCACAACGAAGAGAAGTCCCGGCTCACCACAACGAGAGAAAGCACGTATGCGGCAATGAAGACACAGCACCCCAAAATTAAAATTATTTTTAAAAAAAGTAGGAACGAAAAAGGATGTTACAACTGACACCATGGACATACAAAGGATCGTAAGCGTATGAGCAACTATGGGGGGCTTCCCTGGTAGCTCAGCTGGTAAAGAATCCACCTGCAATGCAGGAGACCCAGGTTCAATTCCTGGGTCAGCAATATGCACTGGAGAAGGGATAGGCTATCCACTCCAATATCCTTGGGCTTCCCTGGTAGCTCAGACCGTAAAGAATCTGCAATGCGAGAGAATGGGGTTTGATCCCTGGGTTGGGAAGATCCCGTGGAGACAGAAACAGCTAGCCACTCCAGTACTCCTGCCTGGAGAATTCCACGGACAGAGGAGCCTGGCAGGTTACAGTGTACGGAGTTGCCAAGAGGCGGATACAACTGAGCAACTTTCACAAGCAACCATACACCAATAAAACGGACAACCTAGAAGAAATAGACAAATTCTTAGAAAGGTACAACTTTTCAAGATTGAACCAGGAAGAAATAGAAAATAGAAACAGACCAATCACAAGTACTAAAATTGAAACTGATTCAAAAACTTCCAATAAACAAAAGTCCAAGACCAGACAGCTTCACAGGAGAATTTTATTAAACATTTACACAACAGTTAACACCTATCCCTCTGATATTCTTCCAAAAAAGTGCAGAAGAAGGAACACTCCCAAGCTCATTCTATGAGGCCACCATCACCCTGATGCCAAAACCAAAGATATCACAAAAAAAGAAAATTATAGAACTTCCTTGGTGGTCCAGGGGTCAAGAATCCATCCTGCAATGCGGGGGACACAGGTTCAATCCTTGGTAAGGGAACTAAGACCCCACATGCTGGAGCAACTGACCCCACGGACTGCAAATACTGAGCTTGCACACAACTAGAGTCCATGGGCCACAATGAAAGATGCTGCACAACGCAACAAAGATCCTGCGTGCTACAACTAAGATGTCACGCAGCCAAATAAATAAACAGTAAAAAAAGAAAACTTAAAATAAATGAAAAAAAAAAAAAAAGAAAAATTAAGGGCCAATAACCCAGAGGCAAAAAAAAAAAACCAACTCAGCAAAACACTAGCAAACCAAGCCCAACAATGCAATGAAAGTTTCACACACCATGATCAAGTGGGATTTATTCCAGGGATGCAAAGGTTTTTCAATATAAACAAATCAACCGATGTGATACATCACATTAACAAACTGAAGAAGAAAAAAACCGTATGATCACCTTAACAGATGTAGAAAAAGTTTTTGACAAAATCCCACACACATTTATGGTTTAAAAAGAAAAAAAACTCTCCAGAAACTGGGCATCGAAGGAATCTACCTCAACAAAACAAAGACTGTATACAACAAACCCATAATTAACATCATTCTCAAAGGTGAAAAACTCAGAACATTTCCTCCAAGATCTCCTGATATCCACTCTTACCAATTTGACGGAACACAGATCTGGAGAGTGTAGTCACAGCAATCAGAGAAGAAAAAGAAATGAAATCCAAATTGAAAAGAGAAAGTAACACTGTCACTGACTGCAGATACACAGAAAATCCTAAAGACACTACCAGAAAACTACGAGAGCTCATCAATGAATCTGGTAAATCTGCAGGATAGAAAATTAACACCCAGAAATCTCTTGCATTCCTACACAGTAACAACGAAAGATCAGAAAACATTTTATTGGAGTATAACTGCTCCACAATGCTGTGTTAGCTTCTGCTGTAGAATGAATGAATCAGTTATCTGTATACATACATCCTCCTCACGCACCTCCCTCCCACCCCCGATCCCACCCATCTAGGTCATCACAGAGGACCAAGCTGAGCTCCCTGCGCTATACAGCAGGTTCACACTAGCTCTCTTTTAAATGCGGTAGCGTAAATATGTGAATCCTAATCTCCCAATTCATTCCACACTCCCCTTCCAGCCACCCTCCCACACCCACATCTGTGTCTCTAGTCCTGCCTGACAAATAGGTTCATCTGTACCATTCTTCTAGATTCCACATATATACATTATATACAATATTTATTTTTCTCTGACTTACTTCACGCTGTACATCTCCAAAACACAGAACAGCTCATGTAGCTCAAAACCAAACACACAATCAAACTATGGATAAAGACCTAAATTAACCTCTCTCCAATGAAGACATACAGATGGCCCAGAGGCACATGAAAAGATGCTCAACATCAGTAACTGACAGAGAAATGCAAATCAAAACTACAATCAGGTGGGAATTTCTGGTGGCCCAGTGGTTACAAATCTGACTTGCAATGCAGGCAATGTGTGTACAATCCCTGGTCCCACATGTCATGGAGGAACTACACCCATAAGCCAAAACTACTGAGCCCACACACTCCAGAGCCTGTAGGTCACAACTACTGAAGCCTGCATGCTCTGGAGCCCCCATGCCACAAGAAAGATCTCACGGGTCACAACTAAGGCAGTCAAATACATAAAGTAAAAAAGAAAAAAGCTACAATGAGGTATCACCTCACACAAGTCAGAATGGCTATCATCAAAAAAATCTATAAATAAATGCTACAGAGGGTGTGAAACAAAGGGAACCCTCTTGCACTGCTGGTGGGACTATAAATTGATACAGCTACTATGGAAAACAGTATGGAGATTCCTTGAAAAACTACGAATAAAACTACCATATGACCCAACAATCCCATTACTGGGCATACACCCTGAGAAAATCATAGCCCAAAGAGACACATGTACACCAAGGTTCACTGCAGCACTATTTACAACAGCAACCTAGATGTCCACTGACAGATGAATGGATCAAGAATTTGTGGTACACATACACAATGGAATATTGTTGTTGTTGTTTTAATCACTAAGTTGTATTTGATTCTTTTGCGACCCCATGATCTGTAGTCTGTCAAGATTCCTCTGTCCATGTGATTTCCCAGGCAAGAACACTGGAGTGGGTTGACTTCTTTCCAGAAGATCCTTCTCCAGGGGATCTTCCCAACCCAGGATTTGAACCTGAGTCTCCTGCACTGGCAGGCAGATTCTTTACCACTAAGCCACCAGGGAAGCTCCACAATGGAGTATTACTCAGCCATAAAAAATTTTTTTTGATGTTCTAGTGACGTGGATGAACCTAGAGCCTGTTACAGAGCAATGTTAAGTCAGAAAGAGAAAAATAAACATTGAACACTGACCTACATATGTGGGATCTAGAAAAATAGCACTGATAAACCTACCTGCAGGGCAGGAACAGAGATGCAGATAGAGAACAGGCCTGTGGACACACCAGGGGAAGGAGAGGATGGGATGGACTGAAAGAGCCGCACTGAAACATACATATTACCGTATGTAACAGTTAGTGGGAAGCTGCCGTATGATACACAGACAGAGTCCAACCCGTGCTGTGACGACCAAGAGGGGTGGGGCAAGGTCAGGGGGGCGAAGGGAGGTTTGAGAGGGAGGGGATCTATGTGTACTTATGGCTGATTCATGCCATTATATGGCAGAAACCAACACAACATTCATTGTAAAGTAACTATCCTCCAGTGGAAAATAAACTAAAAAAAAAGTCTTCTGGGATGTCCCTGGTGATCCAGTAGCTAAGACTTCACGCTCCCAAAGCTGGGGGTCCTGGGTTTGATCCCTGGTCGGGAATCTAGATCCCACATCCCACAAGTAACAGTTTGCATGACACAACTAAAAACTCCCCTGTGCTGCACTTGAAGAGCCCACACGCTGCAACGAAGATCAAACATCCTGCATTCCACAACCGAGACCCGGGCAACCAAATAAACAAACAGAATATTTTAAACCTGTATCTCTTGAAAAAAAAAAAAAAGTCTCTAAACAATAAATGCTTGTGAGGGTAAGGAGAAAAGGGAACCCTCCTACATTGTTGGCAGGAATATAAATTGTTACAGCCATTATGGAGAATGGTATAGAGGGTCTTTAAAAAACTAAATACAGACCTACTACATGATCCAACAAGCCCACTTCTGGACATATATCCAGAGAAAGACTAATTTAAAAAGATAACATGTACCCCAGTGTTCACTACAGCACTCTTTACAACAGCCAAGACATGTAAGAAACCTAAATATCAACTGACAGGTTAATAATGAAATATTAGTCAGCCATAAAAAAAAGAATGTCATGTCACTTGCCCCAATGGGATGGATCTAGAGATTGTCATACTGAATGAAGTCAGATAAGGACTAACATCACATATTGCTGTATGTGGAATCTAAAAAAATAATGGTACAAATGAACTTATTTATAAAAGAGTCATAGATGAAGAAAACAAACTTATAGTCACCAAGGGGAAATGGGGAAGAGGGATACATCAGGAGTTTGGGATTGACATAAACACACTATTATATATAAAACATAACAAACAAGGACCTACTACTGAAGAGCACAAGGAACTCTACTGAGCCCCCTGTGATGACCTATGTGGGGAAAGAATCTAAAAAAGTGGAGATATAAGTATAATTGATTTATTTTGCTGTATACCTCAAAGTAACACATTATAAATCAACCATATTCCAATAAAAATTTAAAAAATACGAATAAATTCTAGTACCTCTTGGCCTCCACTGCCCTTGTGAAAAGGGATATATAAAATGCAGTTGGGGAACCTCTTGTGTAAAAATGAGAGTAACAGTCGAGGCTTTGGAGACTAACCCACCCACATCACTTTTTTTCTTTAAAGCAGCTCTTTGAGAATGGAAAAACATTTCCAGTTCAAGACGGCAGAATAGAAGGGCATTTGCTCATCTCCTCCTGTGAGAGCACAAAAAAATCACAACCAGATGTCGAGCAACCGCTGACAGGAGCATGCTGGAACCCACCAAAAAAAGATACCCCACGTCCAAAAACAAAGAGGAAGACGCAGCCCAATGGCTGCAGGAGCACAATCATGATAAAATCAAATCCCATGCCCACCAGGTGGGTGACTCAAAACCTGGAGAACAATACCAAAGAAGTTCTCCCACTGTTTCGAAGGTTCTGAACCCCACATCAGGCTTCCCAGCCTGGGGATCTGACAAAGAAATGGTACTCCCCAGGGAATCTGGCCTTGAAGGTCAGTGAGATTCAATTACAAGACTTCCACAGGACTGGGGGAAACACAGACTCCAGTCTTGGAGGGCACAAACAAAACCTTTCATACATGAAGATCCAGAGGAAAGGGACAGTGACCTCACAGGAGACTGAACTAAAACTACCTACTAGTATTGGAGGGACTACTATGCAGGCAGAGCTGGGCAGAGGCTCACCACAGGGACAGGGGCTCGCCACAGGAATGGGGCATTGGCAGCAGAAGGCCAGCAGGGTACCCCTTGGCATAAACCCTCTTGGAGTTCCCCATTAATTTAGACTGTTAATTAAAAATAGGCAAAAGCAACAAAGGTTTACTGTGCATCACAGGGAACTATAGTCAATATCTTGTAATAATCTATAATGGAAAATAATTTCAAAAATAAAGTATTTGTATATGTATAACTAAATCACCAACTGAAACACTGTAAGTCAACTATACTTCAATAAAATATAATTATATACTAAGAAAGAAAAAGAAAAAAAATAATAGCATGGGACTTTAATATCCACTTACACCAGTGGATATCCAGACAGAAAATCAATAAGGAAGTATAAGCATTAAAGATACAATAGACCAGATGGACTTACTGATGTTTATAGAGCATTCCATTAGAAAGCAGCAAAATACACTTTCAAGTGCACATGGAACATCCCCCAGGATAGAGCTTATCTTTGGCCATAAATCAAGCTTCAGTAAATTTAAGAAAACTGAAAACATATCAGGCATCATTTCCAACCACAATACTATAAGATCAGAAATCAGATACAAGAAAAAAACTGCAAAAACCCACAAATATATGGAGGCTGAACAATACGCTACTCAACAACCAATGGATCACCAAAGATATCGAAAAGGAAATAAAAAAAATACCTAGAGACAAATGACAATGAAAACACGACAATCCAAAACCTATGGGATGCAGCAAAAGCAGTTCTAAGAGAGAAGCTGAAGCAATACAATCTCACCTCAGGACACAAGGAAAAATCTCAAATAAACAACCTAATTGTGGCACTTCCCTTGTGGTCCAGTGGTTAAGAATCCACCTGCCAAATGCAGGGGACACAGGTTCAATCCCTGGTCTGGGAAGATCCCACATGCCACAGAACTACTAAGCCTATGTGCCACAACTTTTGAGCCTGTACTCCAAGGCACATGCTCTGCAACATGAGAAGCTACCTCAGTGAGAAATCCATGTACCGCAACTACAGAGTAACCCCACTCACTACAACGAGAAAGCCCGCACAGAGCAGACACCCAGTGCAGTCACACGCACACACACACCACAAGTGAACCAGAGAAAGAACAAATAAACCCCAATGTTAGCAGAAGGAAAGAAATCATAATGACCGGAGCAGAAATAAATGATAGAAAGATGAAGAAAACAATAGAAAAGGTCAATGAAAATAAAAACGGGTCCTATAAAAAGATGAACAAAACTGATAAACCTTTAGACTCAAAGGGAGAAAAAAAGGAAGAGGGCTCAAATCAAGAAAATTAGAAACGGGGACTTTCCTGGTGGTACAGTGCATGAACATCCACCTGCCAAGGCAAGGGGACATTGGTGTGAACCCCTGTCCAGGAAGATTTCACATGCCATGGAGCAACCAAGCCCATGGGCCACAACGACTGAGCCCAAGAGCAGCAAATACTGAAGCCAGCACACACTCCACGGTCTACGAGCCACAACTACTGAGTCCTCGGGCTGCAGCCACTGAAACCCACGCACCTAGGGCCGGTGCTACGTGAGGGCCACGGCAATGGAAGCCCAGGCACTGCCACAAAGAGTGGTCCTGGCTCACCATAACTAGAGAAAGACTGTATGCAGCAATAAAGAAATAGCACTGTGAAGTAATTAGCCTCCAACTAATAAAAAAATTAAAAAAAAAAAAAAAAAAGAAATAGCACAACCAAAAATTACTTATTTAAAAAAAAAAAACAACTAGGAATGAAAAAGGGTAAGTTACAACCGGCACCATGGACGTACAAAGGATAAGAGACTACTACAAGCAACTATATGCCAATAAAATGGGCAATCTAGAAGAAATGGACCAATTGTTAGAAAAATACAACCTTCCAAGACTGAACCAGGAAGGAACAGAAAACATGAACAGACCAATCACAAGTTCTGAAACTGTGATTCAAAAACTTCCAACAAAAGTCCAGGACCAGATGGCCTCACAGATGAATTCTATCAAGCATTTAGACAACACTTAACACCTATCCTTCTGAAATCCTTCCAAAAAGCTGCCAAAGAAGGAATACTCCCAAGCTCATTCTACGAGGCCACGATCACCCTGATACCAAAACCAAAGACACCACAAAAATGAAAATTACAAGAACTCCCCTGGTGGTCCAGAGGCTACAAACCCACCTTGCGGTGAAGGTGAAACAGGCCTGACCCTTGGTGGGGAACTAAGATCCCAAAAACCGCAGAGCGACTAAAGCACACACACTGAAACCGCTGAGCCTGCGTGCTCTGAGCCTGGACACCACAAGTAGAGTCCATGAGCCACAGTGAAAGACCCTGCACGATGTAACAAAGATCCTGCGTGCTGCAACTAAGACGTCACAGCCAAATAAATAAATGTTAAAAACAGAAAAGAAAAATTACCAGCCAATATCACTCAACACAGACACAAAAAATCCCAATAAGACACTAGCAAACCAAGTCCAATAACACATTAAAAGATTCATACACCATGATCAAGTGGGATTTATCCCAGAGATGCAAAGATTTTTCAATATACACAAATAAACCAATGTGATACACCACATTAACAAAATGAAGAGTTAAAACCATATGATCATCTTAATAGATGCAGAAAAAGTTTTTGACAAAATCCAACACCCATTTATGATTTAAAAAAAAAAAAAAAACTATCCAGAAAGTGGGCATACAGGGAATCTACCTCACCATAATAAGGCTACATACAACATCACTCTCAAAGGTGAAAAACTCAAAACATTTCCTCCAAAACCTCCTGATGTTTACTCTCGCCACTTTTATTCAACACAGTTCTGGAGATTCTAGTCACAGCAATCAGAAAAGGGAAGGAAATAAAAGAAATCCAAACTGGAACAAGAATGTAAAACTGTTACTGTTTGCAGATACACAAAAAATCCAAATCCAAATCCAAAGACTATCAGAAGACTATGAGAGCTCACCAACGAATCTGGAAAATCTGCAGGATACAAAATTAATGAAAAATCAGAAAAAAATTTTATTTGAGTATAATTGCTTTCCAATATTGTGTTAGTTTCTGCTATACAATGAATGAATCAGTTATATGCATACAAATATCCTCCTTTTCCTCTCTGACCTCCTTCACACCCTCATCCCCACCCCACTCATCTAGGTCATCACAGAGCACCAAGCTGAGTTTCCAGGGCTACAGTGCAGATTCGCATTAGCTCTCTATTTTACACATGGTAGTGTAAATATGTGAATCCTAGTCTCCCATCCTATTTCACACACCTCGTGTGCTATCCCCACCTGTGTCCACATGTCCATTCTCTGTCTCTATTCCTGCCCTACAAATAAGTTCATCTGTACTATTTTTCTAGATTCCACATGTATATATTAATAAACGATCTTTATTTCTCTCTCTCAATTATTTCGCTATGTATATCTCCAAAATATAGAAATAGCTCATAAGCTCAATATCAAACAAGAAATCAAATCAAACTATGGGCAAAGACCTAAATTGACATTTCTCCAAAGAAGACATACAGATGGCCAAGAGGCACATGAAAAGATGCTCAACATCACTAATTATTAGAGAAATGTAAATCAAAACTACAATGAGATGGGACTTCCCTGGTGATCCAGAAGCTAAGACTTCACAATCCCAATGCTTGGAGCCTGGGTTTGATCCCTGGTCAGGGATCTAGATCCCACATGCCACAAGAAAGAGTCTGCATGCCGCAACTAAAAACTCCCCTGTGCTGCACCTGAAGAGCCCACATGCTGCAACAAAGATCAAAGATCCTGTATTCACAACTAAGACCTGGGCAACCAACCAAACAAACAAACAAAACAAAATAAGACTCTAACAATAAGACCCTGATGCTGGGAAACACTGAGGGCAGGAGGAGAAGGGGACGACAGAGGATGAGATGGTTGGATGGCATCACTGACTCAATGGACATGGGTTTGGGTGGACTCTGGGACTCGGTGATGGACAGGGAGGCCTGGCGTGCTGCAGTTCATGGGGTCGTAAAGAGTCAGACACGACTGAGCGACAGAACTGAACTGAAGATTAAGTGTTTGTGAGAGTGTGGCGAAAAGGGAACCCTCCTACATCGCTGGTAGGAAGGTAAATTGTTACGACCGTTATGGAAACTGGTATTGGAGGCTCCTTGAAAAACTAAATACAGAACTGCTATATGATCCAACAACCCCATTCCTGGGCATATATCCAGAGAAGAACTTTATTCAAAAAGTTACAAGCAAAAAAGAAAAAAAAAAAAAGATACAAGCACTCCAATATTCACTGCAGCACTATTTAAAATAGCCAAGACATGGAAGCAAACTAAACATCAATTGACAGGTCAATGAATAAAGATGGGGTAGACACATTACTTTGCCAACAAAGGTCCGTCTAGTCAAGCCTATGGTTTTTCCAGTAGTCATATATGGATGTGAGAGTTGGACTATAAAGAAAGCTGAGCGCCAAAGAATTGATGCTTTTGAACTGTTGTGTTGGACAAGACTCTTGAGAGTCCCTTGGACTGCAAGGAGATCCAACCAGTCCATCCTAAAGGAAATCAGTCCTGAATATTCACTGGAAGGACTGATGCTGAAGCTGAAGCTCCAATACTTTGGCTCCCTGATGTGAAGAACTGACTCACTGGAAAAGACCCTGATGCTGGGAAAGATTGAAGGCAGGAGGAGAAGGGGATGACATAGGATGAGATGGTTGGATGGCATCACCAACTCGATGGACATGAGTTTGAGCAAGCTCTGGGAGTTGGTGATGTACAGGGAAGCCTGGCTTCCAAGTGCTGCAGTCCATGGGGTTGCAGAGTCAGACACGACTGAGCAACTGAACCGAACTGAACATACATATAATGGAATAATACTTGGCCATAAAAAAGGAATGAAATAAGGCCATTTGCCACAACATGGATGGACCTAGAAATTATCATACTGAATGAAGTCAGATAATGACAAATATCATGTATCCCTTACATGTGGAATCTAAAAAGTAATGGTACAAATGAACTTATTTATAAGAGGCATAAATGTAGAAAAGTTTACAGTTACCAGGGAGAAATGGGGAAGAGGAATAAATCAGGAATCTGAGATTGAAATATATAAACTACTATATCTAAAACAGATAACAAGAACCTACTAATCTATAGCACAGGGAACCCTACTTAGTACTCTGTAGCGATCTATATGGGAAAAGAATCTAAAAAAGAGTGGATATATGTGTAACTGATTTACTTTGTTGTATACCTGAAAGCAACACATTATAAATCAACTATATTCCAGTAAAAATTTAAAAAGTAATAATAAATTCAAGTGCCTCTTGGCCTCTAATGCCCTTGTGAAAAAGGAAATATAAAATGCAGTTGGGGAACCTCTTCTGTAAAATTCACAGTAAACAGTCAAGGCTTTGGAGACCACCCCACCCACATCACTTAAAAAAAAAACAAAAAAACAGCTCTTCAAGAATGGAACAGTTGGCTTCCGGTACAAGATAGCAGAGTAGAAGGACGTGCACTCATTTCCTCCTGCAAGAGCACCAAAATCACAACTAGCTATTGAGTAATCATCAATAGAAGGATGCTGGGACCCACCAAAAAAAAGATACCTCACCTCCGAAGACAAAGAAGCTGCAGCCAGATGGCAGGAGCGGCACAATCACGGTAAAGTCAAACCCCACACCCAGCGGGTGGGTGACCCACAGACTGGAGAACACTAATGCCAGAGAAGTTCTCCCTCTGTTGTGGAGGTTCTGAACCCCGTATCAGGCTTCCCAACCGGGGATCTGACAGAAGGAGTGGGAATCCCCGGGAATCTGGCCTTGAAGGCCAGCAGGATTTGATTACAAGGCTTCCACAGGACGAGGGCAAACAGTGACTCCAGTCTTGGGAGGGCACAAACAAAACCTTGCGTGGACCAAGACTCAGAGGAGAGGAGCAGTGACGCCACAGGAGACTGAACGGAAGCTACCTGCTAGGGTTGGGCCTCCTGTGGACGTGCGGGTTGGCAGGGGCTCGCCACAGGGATGGAGGGACAGGCAGCAGCAGTCTGGAAAGGCCCCCCTTGGCAGAAACCCTCCTGGAGGTTGCCATTAACCTGATCGCAGACTCGAGGGCTGGGTCACCTCAGGCCAAGAAACTACCAGGGAGGGAGCACAACCTTACCCAAAAGCAGGTAGTTGGATTAAAGCTTTACTGAGCAAGGTCCTGCCCACCAGAGCAAGACCCAGTTTTTCCTACCACCAGTCTCTCCCATCTGAATTAAATTTGTCCATTCCCATCCATTTTAGTTCACTGATTCCTAAAATGTCGATGTTCACGCTTGCCATCTCCTGTTTGACCACTTTCAATCAAATTTACTTTGATTCATGGACTTAACATTCCAGGTTCCTATGCAACATTGTACTTTACTTTCACCACCAGACACATCCACAACTGGATGTCATTTCTGTTCGGGCTCAGCCTCTTCATTCCTTCTGGAGCTATTTCTCCACTCCTCTCCAGTAGCATACTGGACATCTACTAACCTGGGGGGCGGGGGGCGGGGGGCAGGTCATCTTTCAGTGTCATATCTTTTTGCCTTTGCAAACTGTTCATGGGGTTCTCAAGAGAAGAATGCTGAAGTGGTTTGTCATTCCCTTTTCCAGTGGATCACATTTTGTCAGAACTGTCTACCATGACCTGTCTGTCTTGGGTGGCCCTACATAGCACGGCTCATAGTTTCATTAACTTACACAAAGCTATGATCCATGTGATCACTTTGGTTAGTTTTCTGTGATTGTGGTTTTCATTCTGTCTGCCCTCTGACGGGCAGAGGCTTGTGCAAGCTTCCTGATGGAAAGGGGGAAAACTGGGTCTTGGTCTGGTGGCCAAGGCCATGCTCAGTAAGTCTTTAATCCAATTTCCTGCTGACAGGTGGGGCTGTGCTCTCCCCCCCGTAGGGTAATGGAGACCTCCTCCAAAAGGACTTACACCAGCACACACCCCAGAACAGCTGCTGACCCCGAGGCCGGCCACTGTCGACCCACGTCTCTGCCAGAGACTCCCAGACACTCACAGGCAAGTCTGGGTGTCTACTGTGGGGTCACTGCTCCTTTCTCCTGGGTTCTGGGGTGCACGAAGTTTTGTTTGTGCCCTCCAAGAGTCTCTGTTTTCCCAGTCCTGTGGAAGTTCTATAACCAAATTCTACTGACCTTCAAAGTCAGATTCCCTGGAGATTCTCATTGACATTTTAAGAATAAGTGAACTAAAATGAACTGGAGTGGGCGAATTTAACTCAGATGACCACTGTATCTACTACTGTGGGCAAGAATCCCTTGGAAGAAATGGAGTAGCCCTCATAATCAACAAAGAGTCTGAAATGCAGTACTTGGGAGCAATCTCAAAAACGACAGAATGATCTGGTTTGTTTCCAAGGCAAACTATTCAATATCACAGTAATCCAAGCCTACGATCCAACCAGTAATGCTGAAGAAGCTGAAGTTGAACAGTTCTATAAAGAACTAACAAGACCTTTTAGAACACCAAAAAACAATGTGCTATTCATCACAAGGGATTGGAATGCAAAGTAGGAAGTCAAGAGATATCTGGAGTAACAGGCAAGTCTGGCCTTGAAGTACAAAATAAAGCAGGGCAAAGGCTAAAGTTTGGCCAAGAGAACGCACTGGTCATAGCAAACATCCTCTTCCAGCAACACAAGAGCAGACTCTACACTATTGCCCATCACCAGATGGGCAATACAGAAATCAAATTGATTATATTCTTGCAGCTGAAGATGGAGAAGCTCTGTCCAGTCAGCAAAAACAAGACCTGGACTGTGGCTCAGACCATCAGCTCCTTATTGCAAAATTCAGGGTCAAATTGAGGAAAGTAGGGAAAACCATTAGGCCATTCAAGTATGACCTAAATCAAAGAGAGACACGCAATGAGACGCAAATCAAGAGAGAGGGTGGGGGGAGAGAGGGACAAGGGACAGAAAAGAAAAGAGGGGAGGGGACCGAGAAAGAGGGAGGCGTGGAGAGAGAGGGAGGGAGAGACATGGGGAGGGAAGGAGAGAGGAAAGAGAGAGAGAGGGAAGGAAGGAAGGAAGAGATGGGGGAGAGGGAGAGAGACAGAGTTTGAGAAGGAGGGAGGCAGAAAGGGGGGGAGGGCAGAGACAGAGGTAGGGAAGGAGAAAGAGAGAAGGGGGAAGAAAGGAGAAAGAGAGAGTGAAAGAGAAAGAGGGAGGAAAAACAGAGAGACAGTAAGAGGGAGGGAGAAACAGAGAGAGACAGAGAGAGAGAGACTGAGAAGGAAGGAGGTGTGAAGGCAAAAAGAGAGACCAGACAGAAAGAGACAGGGAGAGAGACACACCCAGAGAAAGAGAGACTGAGAGAGAGTGGGGGAGAGAGAGAGAGAGATGGAGGAAAAAAGGAGGGAGAAAGACAGAAATTGAGAGGGAGGGAGAAAGAGACAGGGAGAGAACATTGAGAAAGAGAGGCCGAGAGAGACTGGGAGGGAGGAAGATGGAAAGAGAGAGGGAGAAAGAGACAGAGAAAGAAGGAAGAGAGGGAGAAGAGACAGGGTGAGACAGAGGGAGAAGAGACAGGGTGAGACAGAGGGAGAAGAGACAGGGTGAGACAGAGGCAGAGAAGGGCTGAAGGGGGAGTGAGAGAAAGACAAGAGAGAGACCGAGAGGGACAAGAGGGTGGAAAAAGACAGAGCAAGAGACAGAAACAGATGGAGAGAGACTACCCCGGAGGAAGAGAGACAGACGGACAGAGAAAGAGGGAATGGGGAGAGGGGAGAGAGAGAAAGGAAGAGGGAAGGAGGATAGGGGGGTACAGAGAGAGAGAGACCAAGAGACAGGGAGGGAGGGAGACAGAGAGAGAAAGAGAGAGAAATAGACAGCGAGAGACCAAGAGAGTAGGTGGGAGGGAGGAAGAGACAGTGACAGGGAGAGAGACAGAGAAAGAAAGGGGAGTGGGGAAGGGGAGAGGGAGGAAGGGAAGAGAAGAAGGAGAGAGAAAGGGAGCAGCACATAGAGGAGGAGGGAAGGAGAGACGGGGAAAGATAGAGATAGGAAAGAAGGGAGAAAGAGAGAGAGACAGGAAGAGAGAGAGAGAGAAACCAAGAGAGGCAAGGAGGGAGGGAGAAAGAGAGAGAAAGAAAGAGGGAGGGAGATAGAGACAGATCGGGCAGGACAGAGAGAGACAGATACAAAGAGGGAGGGAGACAGGGAGGAAGGGATGGGGAAAAGGAGAGAGAGACACGGGGTGGGGGGCGGAGAGACAGAGAGGGACCAAGACAGTAAGTGGGAGGGAGGGAGAAATAGAGTGACAGAGAGAGAGAGAGAGAAAGAAAAAGGGTGTGAGAGGGCGAGCGAGAAAGAAAAGGGGAGGGAGAAAGAGAGACAGACCAAGAGACAGGGAGGGAGGGAAAGAGAGGCTCAGAGGATGGGAAGAAAGGAGTAAAAGCAAGAGGGACAGAGGGAGAGACAGACACAAATAAAAACGGGGGCGGGGTGGGGAGAGAGACAGACAGGGCAAGGTAGAGAGCTAAAGAAAGATTAAGGCAGGGAGAGAAGGAGGGATGGAGGGAAAGTGACAGAGAGGGAGGGAGGGTGGAAAAAGAGCAAGAGAGAGAGAGACACAGGGAGAGAGACCAAGAGGGTGAGTGTGGGGGGGTGGTGGTGCTGGGGGGGTAGGGGAGAAACAGAGAGTGACAGGGAGGCAGGAAGAGACAGAGCAAGAAAGAGGGAGCAACTCCAGGGGGTGGGGGAGCTAGAGAGAGAGGGAAGGAGGCCAAGAGAAAGAAAGAGCGAGGGAGGAACAGCGGGTTAGGGGAAGAGACAGGGGGGAAAGAACGGAGAAAAGGAGAGAGAAAGGGGTAAAGGGAAAGAGACCAGGAGAGAGAGAGAGAGAGAGACAGAGGAAGACAGACATACAGAGAGGGTGGAAGGGAGAAAAAGGCTGAAAGGAGGAGGGAGAAAGAGATTCAGAGAGACAGATCAAGAGAGAAGGGGAGAGGCAGGGAGAGAAAAAGGGAGGAAGGGGAGGGGGAGAAGGAAAGAGAGACAAGGTGGGAGGGAGAAAGAAAGACGGCGAAAGAGAAACAGAAAATAGAAGGATGGAAAAAAATCAGGGCACAAATGAACCCACCTAGGCAACAGCCTCACAGACAGACAGAACAGACTTTTAGTTGCCAAGGGGGAGGGGAGGAGGGAAGGGAGGGACTGGCAGTTCTGGGTTAGTAGAGGCAAACTCTGATATTTACAACGAATAGGAATGTCCCTGGTGGTCCAATGGTTAAGAATCTGCCTTCCAACGCAGGAGCCGCAGGTTAGATCCCTGGTTGGGGCACTAACATCCCACATGCCACATGGCAACTAAACCAGCTCGTGACACCAAGAGTTTCGGGCCGCAGCTACTGAGTCCATGCGCTCTGGAGCCCGTACTCCACAAGAGGAGACTGAGAGCTTCAATCAGGGGAAGCCCACACGCTGTAAGGAAGACTCAGGCAAATACACGAAGTCACATATTTAAAAAAGGGGGGGCGGGGAAGACTGAGGAGTACTGAGAACAAAAATGGAAACCAGAGGCGAGGCACAGATGGTGGAGTAGGAGAACAAGGCCTCCTAACAAAGGGGCACCAACCAGGTGCTGGTGGGGGACCCTACGGGCCCTGGAGGAGCCTCCACACAAACAGGTAGGATGTGGCAGGGGAAAGAGGGCGGGAGGAAAAGCAGAGGTGGGGTGGGACGGGCACCCCTGAGGGGTGGCTGGGGGAGGGAGGGGCCCCCACACTTGGAGAGCCCACCCAGGGTGCAGGGATCAGTAGGGAAGGAGAGAGATCTTCTCGGGAGAGGGACATGGGAAGGGTACATGACAAGGGTCTCCTCAACCTGCTCAGAACCCAGGGAGCCTGCTGGGGTCCAGAGTCTGAATCTCTACCCTTCAGGGACCCCCTGGCTTGCAGGTCCTTGAGCCTAAGGTCAGCCCCCCCAGGGCCTTTTAAGGCTATTTCCCCCCTGCTACTGTGATTCTGTTTAGCTTTGCTGTTGTTGCACTTTTTTTTTCCTAATATATTTTCTAGTTTTATTTTTTATTCCTTTTTACTGTTCTGCTCCTTCTTGTTTGTTGCTTTTTCGGGGGAGGGGGGCAGCACTTTGTGACCTGCGGGGTCTGGTTCCCAGGCCAGGGATCAGGCCTGAGCTCCTGTGGTGGAAGCACGGAGTCTAAACCCCTGGACTAACAGAGAACCTCAGACCCCCAGCAGTATTAATCAGAGTGAGCCCTCCCTGAGGTTCTCATCTCAGCACCAAGATCCGGCTCCATCCACGGCCTGCAAACTCCAGGGTTGGATGCCTCAGGCCAAACAACCAGCAAGACAGAAACAGTCCCACTCACCGAAAAAAAGAGAGAGACACAAAAAATATGATACAGACGAAGGAGCAATGTGAAAACCTACAAGACCAAATAAATGAAGAGGAAACAGGCAACATACCTGAAAAAGAATTTAGACAGCAATGACAGTAAAGACGATCCTAAATCTCAGAAAGAGGATGGAGGCACAGGTCGAGAAAATACAGAAGTGTATAACAAGGACCTAGAAGAACCAAACAACAAACAAACAGTGATGAAAAACACAAGAACTGAGATGAAAGATACACTGGAAGGAATTGATAGCAGAGTAACTAAAGCAGAAGAATAAATGAGTGAGCTGAACGACAGAATGAAAGAACTGTTGAAGAGCAGAATAAAGAAAAAAGAATCAAAATAAATCAGGACAGTCTCAGAGACCTCTGGGACAACATTAAACACACCAACATTCAAATCACAGGGGTGGGTCCTAGAAGGAGAGAAAGGGTCTGAGTGAATGTTTGCAGAGATTATAGTTGAAAATTTTTCTAACACGGGAAATAGGCACCCAAGTCCAGACAGTCCCATACAGGATAAATCGGAGAAGATACACACCGAGACACATATTAATCAAACTAACAAAAAATAAATTTAAAAAAAAAGCAACAAATAATATGCAAGGGAATCCCCATAAGGTTATTAGCAGATTTTTCAGTAGAAATTCTGAAGGCCAGACAGGAGAGGCAAGATGTATTTAAAATGATGAAAGGGGTAAATCTACAACCAAGATTACGCTATCTGGCAAGGATATCATTCAGATCCAATGGAGAAATCAAAAGCTTACAGACAAGGGATTTCTCTGGCAATTAAAACTCCACGCTTCCAATGCATGGGGTATGGGCTCGATCTCTGGCCAAGGAAATAAAATTCCACATACTGAGGAACGCAGCCGAAAAAAAGTTAAAAAAAAGCTTTCAGACAAGAAAAAGCTAAGAGAATTCAGCACTACCAAATCGATTTACGACAAATGCTTCAAGAACTTCTCTAGGCTGAAAACACAAGAGAGAAAAGGACCCATTAAAAACAAATTCACAGCAAATAAGAAAATGTTAATAGAAACATGAATATCAATAATTACCTAGAATGAAAATGGATAAAACGCTCCAACCAAGACACAGAATGACTAAATGGATGAAAAAACAAGACCTGTACTATCTAAAAGAAACCGACTTCAGACCTACAGTCATATACAGACTGAAAAAGAGGGAATGGAAAAAGATATATTCCATGCAAATGGAAATGAAAAGAAAGCTGGAATAGCATTACTCACAGCAGATAAAATAGACTTTAAAATAAAGACTGTTGCAAGAGATAAGGAAGGCCACTACATAATGAAGGGATCAATCTCACAAAGAGGTATAATAATTATAAATGTTTATTCACCCAACACAGGAGCACCTCAATGCATAAGGCAAATGCTAACAGCCATAAAAGGGGAATCAACAGTAACAGACATAGCAGGGAATTTACCACCCAACTTACACCAATGGACAGATCATCCAGACACAAAATAAATAAGGAAACACAATCTTTTTAATGACACAATAGACCAGATAGACTTAATTGATATTGACAGAATGTTCTACTCAAAAGTGGCAGAATACACTTTCTTCTCAAGTATACATGGTACATTCTCCAGGACAGATCACATCTTGGGTCACAAGTCAAGGCTCACTAAATTTAAGAAAATAGAAACCATATCAAACATCTTTTCCAACCACAGCACTATGAGATTAGAAATCAATTATGGGGGACAAAACTATGAAAAACACCAAAAACACATGAAAGCTAAATAACATGCTACTAAATAACCAAGAGATCGCTGAAGAAATAAAAAATTTTAATATTAATTTTTAATTTAAATAATTTTAAAATAAAAAATACATAGAGGGCTTCCTGGTGGTCCAACTGTTAAGAACCCGCCTGCCAGTGCAGGGAACCCAGGTCCGATCCCTGGTCTGGGAGGATTCCGCATGCTACAGGGCGACTAAGCCCGCGCGCCGTAACTGCTGAGCTCACACGCCGCAAATGCTGAGCCCACGGCTCACGACTCCTGAAGTCCCAGAGCCCAGAGCCTGCGCCTCAGCTGCTGAGGCCCGGGCGCCCTGGAGACCGCGCGCCACAGCGAGAGAAACCACCACCCCGCAACTAGGGAGCAGCCCCCGCGCACTGCAACTTGAGAAAGCCCACCCGGGTCAACAAAGACCCAGCGCAGCCATAAATGAATAAATGAACTAATTCAGCAGCACTACACACAACAGCCAAGAAATAGAAACAACTTAAATTTCCATGGGCAGATGGATGGATAAGGACGTGGCACATATGTACAAGGAAGCACTGCTCAAGCCATAAAAACAGAACAAAATGATTCCATTTGAAGCAAACATGGATACACTGAGAGATTATCATACTGAGGGCAGTAAGTCTGAAAGACAAAATATCATATGACATCACTGATATGCAGACTGTAAAATAGGGCAAACAGAGAGTGAGGGAGAAGAGGAAGACAGAGAAAGCAGCAGAGAGAAAACGGGAGACAGAGAGAGGGAAGGTGGGAGAGAGAGAAAGAAAATGAAACAAGGAGAGAGACAGAGAAACAGAGAGGGAGGGAGCAAGGGAGAGAGAGACAAGGGGGAAGAGAGAGAGAGAAGGCAGAAAGAGAGAATGGGGGAGAAAGAGAAAGGGAGAAAGACAGGCAGAGAAAGAGGGACCCAGGGAGGGTGGGAGGGGGGAAGAGAGAGAGACAGATGGGGGAGGGTAGGAACCAGCGAGGGGTAGAGAGAGACAGGGAGGGAATAAGGGAGAAAGAGAGAGAGAGAGGTAGGGCTGGAGGGTGAGAGAGAGAGAGACAGAGAGAGGAAAGAAAGTGGGAGAAAGACAAACAGAGAGACAGGGAGAGAGACAGAGACAGAGGGTGGGAGGGAAGGAGAATCAGAGTGACACAGAGAGAGAGAGAAAGAGAGAGAGAGAACAGGGAGTCAGGGAGAGACTAAGACAGACACAGGGAGTGAGAAAGAAAGAAAGATGCAGGGAGAAAGAGAGACAGACAGGGAGAGAGACATCAGAGACAAACAGGGAGGGAGAGAGCCGGAGAGAGGGAAAGAGACACGGCTGCAGAGAGTGACAGGAAGAGCAGCAGCGAGAAAGAGACAGACATGGGGGGAAGAGGGAAGATGCATGCGAGACGGAGGAGGGAGGAAGAAGCAAGAAAGAGGAGACACAGAAGAGAGAAGGGAGAAGGAGAGGGAGAAAGAGCAAAGGACACAGGGAGAAAGGCAGAGGGTGAGAGAGAAATAGAGTGCATGAGGGCGGGAGAGAGAGAGACACAGGGGAGAGAGGGAGGGAGACAGAAAGAAAGAGAGAGAGAGAGGCGGATGGGACAAGACAGAGACAGAGAAACAGAGAGGGAAGGAGAAAGAGAGAGACCAAGAGAGAGGTCGAGGGAGGGAGGGAAAAAGAAACAATGAAGAGGAAGAGAAACTGAACAACAGGGCAAGAAAGAGAAAGGAAAAAGAGAGAGAGAGAAGGAGGGAGGGATAAAGAAAGAGAGAGGGTGAGAAAGAAGGGGAAAGAGAGAGAAAGTGTGTGTGGGAGGAAGGGAGAAAGAGAGACAGAGCAGGAAAAAGAGGCAGAGAAAGAGACCAATAGAGGGAGGGAAATAGGAGCGGGGTGTGAGTGGGATAGAGAGACAGGTGAAGAGACAGGGACAGAAAATGAAACAGGGAGTGGGGAGAAAGGCACAAATAAACCTGCCAATGAAACAGATACTCTGCCTCACAGATACAGAGAACAGACTTTTAGCTGCCAAGGTGGAGGGGAGGAGGGAAGAGATGGACAGGGAGTTCCAGGTTAGCAGATGCAAACTCTGGTATTTATAACGAATAGGTATGTCCTTGGTGGTCCAGCGGTTAAGAATCTGCCTTCCAATGCAGATTAGAGCCCTGGTTGGGGAACTAACCTCACACGTGACACAGGGCAACTAAACCAGCTGCTAACAACTAGAGAACCTGTGAGCCGCAACTACCAAGTCCATGCGCTCTAGAGCCCATGCTCTGCAACAAGACCAAGAGCTGCAACTAGAGAAAGCCACGTACTGCAAAGAAGACCCAGCTCAGGCAAAAAAGGATGGATGACCAACAGAGTCCTACGGTACAGAGCAGGGAACTAGATCCAATCTCCTGGTATAACCATAATGGAAAACAACATTAAAAAGAATGTATATATGTGTATAACTGAGTTACCTTACTGGACAGAAGAACTACACAAAAGAGGTCTTAACGACCCAGATAACCACAATGGTGTAGTCACTCACCTAGAGCCAGACATCCTGGAATGCAAAGTCAAGCAGGCCTTAGGAAGCATTACTGCAAAGTTAGTGGAGGTGATGGAATTCCAGCTGAACTATTTCAAATACTAAAAGATGACACTGTTAAAGTAGCACACTCAGTATGCCAGCAAATTTGGAAAACTCAGCGATGGCCACAGGACTGGACAAGGTCAGTTTTCATTCCAATTCCAAAGAAGGGCAATGCCAAGGAAAGTTCAAATTATCACACAAATGCACTCATTTCACTTGCTAGCAAGGTAATGCTCGAAATCCGTCAAGCTAGGTTTCAACAGTATATGAACCCAGAACTTCCAGATGCACAAACTGGATTTAGAAAAGGCAGAAGATGAACCAGAGATCAAATTCCCAACATCCACTGGATCACAGAAAAAGCAAGAGAATTCCAGAAAAAACACCTACTTGTGTTTCACTGACTACGCTAGAGTCTTTGACCATGTGGATCACAACAAACTGTGGAAAATTTTTAAAGCGATGGGAATACCAGACCACCTTACCTGCCTCCTGAGAAACCTGTATGCAGGTCAAGAAGCAATAGTTAGAACCAGACATGGAACAACAGACTGGTTCAAAATGGGGAAAGGAGGACGTCAAGGCAGTATACTGTCACCCTGTTTATTTAACTTATATGCAGAGTACATCACGCAAAATGCCGGGCTGGATGAAGTACAAGCTGGAATCAAGATTTCTGGGGGAAATATCAATAACCTCAGATATGCAGATGACACCACCCTTACAGCAGAAAGTGAAGAGGAATTAAACAGCCTCTTGATGAAGGTGAAAGACGAGCGTGAAAAAGCTGGCTTAAAAGTCAACATTCAAAAAATGAAGATCATGGCATCCAGTTTCATCACTTCATGACAAATAGATGGGGAAACAATGGAAACAGTGACATATTTTATTTTCTTGGACTCCAAAATCACTGTGGATGGTGACTGCAGCCATGGAATTAAAAGACACTTGCTCCTTGGAAGGAAAGCTATGACCAATCTAGACAACATATTAAAAAGCAGAGACATCACTTTGCCGACAAAGGTCTGTACAGTCAAAGCTATGGCTTTTCCAACAGTCATGTAGGAATGTGAGAGTATTTGGACCATAAAAAAGGCTGAGCGCTGAACAATTGATGTTTTTGAACTGTGGTGCTGGAGAAGACTCTTGAGAGAGTCCCTTGGACAGCAAGAAGATCAAACCAGTCAATCCTAAAGGAAATCAACCCTGAATATTCATTGGAAGGACTGATGCTGAAGCTGAAGCTCCAATACTTTGGCCACCTGATATGAACAGACAACTCATCGGAAAAAACTCTGATGCTGGGAAAGAGTCAACGCAGGAGGAGAATGGGACAAAAGAGGATGAGATGGTTGGATGGCATCACTGACTCAATGGATATGAGTTTAAGCAAACTCCGTAGATAGTGAAGGACAGGGAAGCCTGGCGTGCTTCAGTCCATTAAGTCCTAAAGAGTCAGACACAACTGAACAACAACAAGGACCTCCCACTAGGGAATTTACACAAGCCTCTTAGCCTCCTCCATCAGAGGGCAGAGAGAAGAAGCAAGAAGAACCACAGTCCCACAGCAGCCAAGACAAAAGCCGCATTACAGAAAAGTCAACAGCATGAAAAAGCAGAAATCTATGTCCCAGATGAAGGGACAAGATGAAACCCCAGAAAAACAACTAAATGAAGTGGAGATAGGCGACCTTCCAGAAAAAGAATGGAGGCAAAGAATGAGAAGATGCAAGAAAGTTTACCAAAGACCTAGAAGAACTAAAGAACACACAGAGAGAGATGAATAATACACTACAAGGAATCAATAGCAGAATAACTGAAGAAGAACAGATAAATGACCTGAAGGAGAGAATAATGGTCATCACTGCTGCAGAACAGAATATTGAAAAAAAGAATGAAAACGAATGAAGACAGCCCAAGAGACCTCTGGGACAACATTAAATGCACAAACATTCGCATTATAAAGATCCCAGAAGGAGAAGAGAGAAAGGACCTGAGTAATTATTTGAAGAGGTAATAGCTGAAAATTTCCCTAAAATGGGAAAGGAAATAGTCAACCAAGTCCAGGGAGCACAGAGAGTCCCAGGCAGGAGAAACCCGAGGAGGACACACAATAATCAAACTGACAAAAATTAAAGACAGAAATAAAATATTAAAAGTAACAAGGGGAAAACAACAAATAACATACAAGGGAACTCTCATCAGGCTATCAGCTGGTTTCTCAACAGAAATTCTACAAGCCAGAAGGGAATAGCATGATATATTTAAAGTGATGAAAGGGAAGAACCTAAAACCAAGAATATTCTACCCAGCAAGACTCTCCTTCAGATTTGATGGAGAAATCAAAAGCTTTCCAGACAAGCAAAAGTTAAGAGAATTCAGCACCACCAAACCAGTTTTACAACAAAAAAACTAAGGCAGGAAACCAAGAGAAAGAAGACTTACCCACAGAAAATAAACCCAAAACAATTAAGAAAATGATAATAGGATCATATATATTGATAATTATCTTAAATGCAAATGGATTAAATGCACCAACCAAAAGACAGAGCAGATGAAAACATGTGCTTGTAAGCACGTCCACTTACCAAATCACTCTGCTTGACCCCTCAAATTGTAATTATTTTATATTGTTAGGTTAATCATGTTCCCATTATGACTTACAATTTTAATTATCTTTTATTTTTTGTCTGGCTACTGATTCTGCGAACTGATAAACATCTTTCACTAATGTGATTACCTAAGTATTACTCACTTAATACTATTGTATCATGACCAGTCAACAAAAAGAATAGAATTCTTTATCACCAAACTACCATTCAATAGAAAAACCTGTAATCACTTTTTAAACTCCAAACACATATCAGAATTATCTCGGAATTTTTGGAAAAATACAAATACCCAGGTACTGCTTTTTTTCACCAGAGTTCCAGATACATTTCTAATGAGAAGCCATGTTGAAATTTCAACAACTGGACTATACAAGGCTCTTTTACTTTTATCTACTTTGTTTCACTTTTTCTATTTCATATTCAGTGCTCTCATTTCATTTAGTTTATATTTTCCAATTTCTCCATCTCTTTTTTTTAAAATCATGTTCTTTCTCAAACCTTTTGTCAGTTTAGTTCAGTTGCTCAGTCGTGTCCGACTCTTTGCAACCCCATGGACCGCAGCACACCAGGCCTCCCCGTTCATCACCAGCTCCTGGAGTCCACCCAAACCCATGTCCATTGAGTCAGTGATGCCATCCAACCATCTCATCCTCTGTCGTCCCCTTCTCCTCCTGCCCACAATCTTTCCCAGCATCAGGGTCTTTTCAAATGAGTCAGCTCTTCGCATCAGGTGGACAAAGTATTGGAGTTTCAGCTTCAACATCAGTCCTTCCAATGAACACTCAGGACTGATCTCCTTTAGGATGGACTGGTTGGATCTCCTTGCAGTCCAAGGGACTCCCAAAAGTCTTCTCTAACATCACAGTTCAAAAACATCAATTCTTTGGCACTCAGCTTTCTTTATAGTCCAACTCTCACATCCATACATGACTACTGGAAAAACCATAGCCCTGACTAGTCAGACCTTTGTCGGCAAAGTAATGTCTAAACCTTTATCAAGGGTAGTGGAAAAGATCTTTTACAGGAATGTAAACTGATACAGCCACTGTGGACAACAGTCGGAAGGTTCCTTAAAAAACTAAAAGCAGAACTACCACATGAGCCAGTAATCCCACTCCTGGGCGTATACCCTGAGAAAACCATTAATTCAAAATGACACATGTACCCCAATCTTCACTGCAGCACTGTTTGCAGGAGCCAAGACAGGGAAGCAACCTGAATGTCCATCAACAGAGGAACGGATAAAGAAGACATGATACCTATACACAATGGAGTATTACTCAGCCATTAAAAAGAATGAAATAACTGCATCTGCAGCAACATGGACGGACCTAGAGATTGTCATCCTGAGTGAAATAAGTCAGACAGAAAGAGAAATGTCATATGACATTCCTTACATGCAGAATCTAAAAAGAAATGATACAAATGAACTTATCTGATAAACAGAAAACAGACTCATGGACTTGGAGAACTTGGGGAATTGCCACAGGGGAAGGGATGGTTACAGAGTTTGGGATAAATATGTAAACACTGCTGAATTTAAAGTGGATAAGCAGCAAGGTCCTACTGTATAGCACAGGGAACTCAATGTTATGTGGCAGCCTGGATCAGAGGGGAATTTGGGCGAGAATGGATACATGTATATGAATGGCTGAGTCCCTTTGCTGTCCACCTGAAACTATCACAATGATAATCAGCCAAACTCCAAAATAAATTATAAAGTTTAATAATAAAAAAGGAATGAAATTAGAAAAAAAAGCTTTTATACATATATAAAGAATACATATATAGTTTAGAAATTATTTAGAATTTAGACTTATGAATTTTTGCCTAAGTAAAAAGTTTACATTTTGACTCCACTTGTTTAACTTAGTATGAATAGAATGCCAGATTTCTATTAAAAAAATAATAAATATGAACAAGCAACAAAGGTTTACTGTGTAGCATAGGAAACTATAGTATCTTGTAATAACCTATGATGGAAAATAATTTCAAAAACAGTGTATCTGTATAATTGAATCACACACAAAAAAGAATTCTACTTTTTGAAATTTAATAATATTTATATTTTTGCCAGTTTCTTTAAATGTCCTACGGACATCTGATAACAATCTATGAGATACAAAATTTTAAATGTATTCATGTAGCATATAAGATTAACATAAATTAACATAAATACAAATCTATTATTGTTTAATTATTGATGACATTATTCAAGATGCTCCTGTTATTTTTCCTACATTTAATAAAATATTCTCACAGAAATGTTAATGTTTCACTATGATTATATATATATATATATTTTCCCTTATATTTCTTCTGATTTTTTATGTATCTTTGTTTCTTTATTGTCAGATGTCTTAACGGGTTAAGATGTCAATCTTGTTTATGAATTGTACCTGTTATCATTAAAAATATTCATCTTTGTCTCATTTAAAAATATATAAATAAAAAGAAGAATGGAACAATCATTTTTAACTCACAGACTGTACAAAACAGGCAATGGACTAAACTGGCCTTGATATGCTGACCCCTAGTATAGGATAATGGTCGTGAAAAGCAAAATTTAGGGATTAGAACTGTGAAACAGACCAGAGCCCATTTCATCTATTTATTCAAAGGAAGAACTAGTTCTATGGAGCTTCCATGAACAGATTTTTAACACAATCTTGGTTACAACTAGCCCACAGCTGAGCACATGCAGAAGGCCCAGAATGTCTTCTACAACAGCCTCTTCCCTACCTTACACCGCCAACAGCTCCCGGCACGTCCCTTAAATCATCAGAAGGTGCCTGCCAGGAAAGGAAACACAGTCAGCCCCCACCTGCTCAGTCATGCCCTGGCAACCACCAGGTACCTGCCCTAAGCCCTCCCTCAAGGCCCTGCAGGAAGCTCCTCGCCAGCTTGCGGTGGATCCTAGGGCCCGAGAGACAGAGAATCAGCCAGTTATCCTGCCAGTGCACGGCAGGCTGAGGTTCCCACCTGTGTCCGACTCCGGTCCATGCTTCCAACCTCTGGGCCAGAGCCTCTCACCCTCTGCAGCTCAGCGTGTGCCTTTGGGTCTGGCACCTGAACGCTCCCTGTGCCACACCAGAGAGTCTATGTGGACTGTCTACCAACACGGTGAGCAGAGGCCGTGGAGGGCCTGGCAAGGCCTCCCAGTGGTCTCTGGGCAGCAGAGAAGACCTAGGGCTCAGGAGCCTCCTACTGTGACCCCGGGGAGGGTGAAGGGAGAGTGCTGGGGAGTGTCGGGACAGAGCAGAACTGCCCACTGCCCCAGGGCCCCAGGGCACGACTGTGAGCAAAGACAGGGCTGGGCAGGCTCAGACACCAAGGACACTCCCCACACACAGCAAACGTGCCCCTTGCACACCTGCTGGCCTCTTTCTTCCCAAGACATAGGAGTTAACTCAGGGACCCTCAGCAGCAGCCACAGAGGAGGTAACAAAGTCACAATGTATCCCAGAATACCAGGCTGACGTGTAGAAACTGGCAAAATGGCCCAGGGGGGCCAGACAGCAGGGGAGAAACTTCTTGATGAGTTTGGAACGCAAACAAGCCCCCCCAGGACCTTTTGAACTGCTTTCCTCAGGAAGTCTGTTCACAGGCACTAAGGGTTACCTGGCTTCGCCCCCCAGGACCCAGTGAGAGAAAACTGCCTATCCCCATCAGCCCAGAGAGACAGACAGACACACAGATGCTAACTGAACAGACCCTGAACCACAGCAGGGCACGCCAAGCTTTGGCAACACCTGCCATGACTCCAGCCCGGCCACCTCCTACTTGCAGACAGCCGGAGGCAGAAGAGTGAGCCACAGGGCCACCAACCCCAGGGAGGAGGAGGAGGTTACCTGTCCCGCAGGGATGGACTCCAAGGAATCAGAGCATCCTCCCGCAATGGACCGGTCCTCAGGAGTCAGACTGTCGGTGGATGAGAGGCTGCTGGCCAGGGCCTCCTCTTGCACGAACATGATTCCTGGAGAGACCAGGGGCAGGCGGGTGGGGCAGGCGGGGCAGGAGAGCAGCCATTCAACAAATGGGGCTGTGCCCTTGGGCTACACGTGGCTGGGAGCTAATCAGACCCCCCAAATCCAGGCAAGTGGATTACAGAAGAAAATGTTAAAACCGAAACCTTAAGATAACTGGAAGAACGAATGATTGCTCATCTAATCTCAGGAAGGAAGAAAATTTCTGAACCTGAATCCAAAGGAAGAAACTGAGGTGTGACTACATAAAAACTAAACTTCTGTGAGAAAAAAAAAAAAAACTCGAATGAAATGAGAAAAAAGTGCTCACAGTATTTGTCAAAGGCTTGTATCTTTAATCTGTAAAATGCTCTTACAGATAACAAAAATGGGGGGGAAAAATCCCATTAGGAGGCTGCAAAGAACGAACGGACATTCCACAAAGGAGCCAATGGGCGTGACACAAGACCAAGCTCACCCTCCCAAACCATCCAAGGGAGAGTTCTGCCTCTCACTTCAGCAAAGGTCAGGCTGTGTGGCCTAACTGGGCAGAGGCAGGCACCGCGGGGAGCCCCGCCCGTGCAGAGAGCAGTTTGGCGAAATGTCCAGGAGCCTTACACGTGTTTGCTCCTAGACCCTCTTCCTGGGGACAGAGCCGAAGCCTCTCCACCCCGCCACCCAAAAGCCCTGGCAAGCTTTGCGGATCCCGGAGCCCAGGACCCCTCATCAGAAGGCCGGGCCTGCTTGCTGGCTCGGGTTTCCTCCGGGGTTGGCAAGAACCACCCAGGCCCAGCTTCCCACAGGACACATCCCACTGACCCTCCCCAAGGCCACCGCCCATGGACAGCACGCTCTGACTCATTCAGGCTGTTTTTAAAGCCTGCTGAGGTTGTTGTATGAATTCAGCTCATCTGGGTCCCTTATTTCACTCCAAACATTTTCCAGACTGGTTGAGGATAAAATGTTTTTTAACTTTCTCCTAAATGCAGCTGGTTGGATGACTGCTGGGCGTCAACCCCTATTTCCACCAAAATCTCCAGGAGGCCAGGGCTTGCCTCCATAGCCTGGCCTTATCACCAGTCACAAAGGCTCAACAAAATGACTCGAGAGCTCACAGAGCCCCACACCCTTGTCCAGCTCAGGTGCGGCTTGGGGTCAGGACAACTCGCACACCCCAGGTCCTCTACTCATGGGCTGGGCAGGCAGATGGTCCAAATCCAGACCCCCCCCCCCCCCAGAGTGAAGCAGCAGGGGCGATGCACAGGCAGGAAGGGCGGCAAGCACACAGCCAGGCGTGAAGCATGCGCTTCTCTCCCGGAATCCACCCGCTCCTCCCTCACGTGCTCAGATCCTACCATCCCTTGAGAGTCACCTCACATACACCTCCAGAGCAAAACCCTCTCTGCTCTAGACAGACCTCTCTTTCACAAATGCCCCAAACCATTCTGCCCCATCCTCCCTTGTGGGTACAGCTCAGCTTCGCAAGAGGCTCCAGGGTTCTCAGGGGACTGTCCTGGTCACCTGGAAACCCTCCAACACACACATAGGCGGGAAGCCCTTACTGACCGCTTCTGATGGACCAGCAGCAGTGCCAAGTGCTTCCCCAGCGTCAGCTCATGCCCACCTCCCATTATTTACCACAGCTCATCAAATCTAAGATGCGTAGATGTGGCGCCATCTTGGTCTTAGCAGGTGTCCGCGGAAGGTGTTCCCACAACTCCATCACAAATACCAGCTGGCTGACAGCAACTATGAGACGCCACTGACCGAAAGATGCGTCTCAACTTCAGAGTCACAAGGTGGAAACGTGTGCATCTTAGAATCGATGAAGGAGGGTAGGGAAAACAGAGCTCTGGAGGCGACAAGTTGCTTGAGGGGCCACAGCCAGGGAAGCTGGGATGTAAACTCAGGGGACCCAGGCCAGGCGCCTGCCCTCCTAACCACCTCTCTACAGCCTCCTCTCAGCCCCTGGACCTGGCCTGGCTGGAGGTTCAACTCCGACACTTCCCACATCAGTCCCTGTGGCCAAAACCCTCCATGGCTCCAACAAGCTGGGCTAGCAAGTCCTGAGGTGACCAGAGGCCTGGTGATTCATGGACAGTGTCCCTTCCTGGTGGGCCTCCGGGGGTAGGGGGCAGCTTACTCACAAGTGTGTCCACGTCTACAAAAACAGGCTGGGAGCAAAGCTGATCCCTGCAGGAAGAAATCCTTGCCCATACACAGGCAAGGTCCAGTAGCACAAGGGTGAACACAAATTTCTGTGGATTCTGCCACATTAGCAATAAAAAGCAGCATTTTCCTGTCACGACCCTCCCAAACCCTGTTTGGAGCTGAGGAAATGTGAATAGGGACAGTTTTTCTGCTTCCTTCCTGGACTGGTCTGTACAAACAAGTGGTCAGAAAGGGCCACTCAGGGGACGGGACAGGGGACATCAGAATGCCTAGATGGGGCCCAACCCTGGTTGTTTCTCACCAAAAGGAAAGAGATGTGCACACAGAGACATCCACTGCAGTTTTATTTATAAGAGGATCTGGAGACAACGTCTAAATGTCCAGCAGAAGGACTGGGAAGGGTAGGGGGAAGACTACAGCGAGCCACTGCGTGGTGTGTCCCCCGGAGCGGGGGCAGCGAAGAAGGGGACTGAGCCTGGTTCTGGGGGCTGCAGAGGCGTTGCCACCAAAGGGGACCGCCCACGACTGCAGCTGTGGGGGGCAGACACCTCCCTCGCCACCCACAGCTCACTGGCTTGCTCACACTCACTGATTCCTTGCCTCGACAAAGGCAGACTGAAAACTGGCTGGTCCCCAGCCTGGCGGGCCAGCCGCACCTCCTGGTCCCCAGAGCCTAACCATGCAGACCCTCTGCAGGCCCCAGGGCTGTGCCGGGCAGCGTGAGGCAGGGAGGGGGCCTGAGGAGGGCTCTGGCCCCTCGACAGGAGACCGGTCAGGGAAGCATCTTCAAAGTGATACAGGCCCCCTCCCCTTTTACATTAAAAAAAAAAAAAAGAAATAGAAAACCGGAATTTCTCAATCAAGAATGTTACAAAAGCAAACAGATGACGACTCCGGCACCGACGTGCCCCATCCACTCTCTGGCTCACGTCCACAGCTGTGACCTTGGTGAGCTGCCCTGCACAGGCTCTCTGACTTCACCCAGCATTCTTCATATCCCACCTTCCCCTCTCGGCTGTAATGGCTGCAGGGTACTCTGGACCATGGCTTAACCTCCCTCTCTCTCACGCCGTCGTGGCCCATGCTTTGCTGGTAGAAACAGCGCTGCGGCGAGCGTTTCACCTCCCCCTTCCCTGTTATCTTATCCCGCTAAGATAAAATCCCCACCAGCGGGGTTACCAAGTCAAGGGGTGGGAACGTTTTTCTGGCTCTTGAAACATAGGGTCAAACTGTTTTCCCAAGACCTCACACCAAGTTCTCCAACTCCAGGAGCCCGGGTGGGCGGCGTTCTTTCCTGTGTGTCCCGAGCCTCGGCTCCACTCGGGACGGCACACCCTCCCCTCTTCCGTGGGGCCGGGCCAGCAGACACTCATGGGACCTGCTTCACTCACTCATCTCCGAGGATGCCTGGGTTCAGAGGTGAAAGCCCTTTGAAAACGCTAAGACAGTGGGTGGGTGAAAGGGATTGGTCTTCCATGGGCCCACCAACAGCCCATCTCGGCCCCACCAACACTGCGTTTGGGGCCACAGTGATGAGGCACACTCCCCACACAGGGATGGGGCGGGGAGGTACCTGACTTAGGGAAGTAACCAGGAGGCCTGGCTTCTCATTAACAGGGAGCCAGCCTGCCCACACTGCCTGGAGGCACGTAGGGTCCTCATGGGCCAGCAGCCCCAAGCCTACTCAAAGAGCACACCCCGCAGTACCCTAGAGGAACTGGATGTGGGTGTCACAGCAATGGGCAGTCTTCACTGAGCAAACGAGAAATCAAGCCAGGCACCCCCGGCCATGCGCCTCCCCAGGAGGGGCTGGTGTGCAGACAGCACCGCACCCTCCCTGCATCCGAACCCGCTCCCCCAACCCCAGCCCAGCTGGGGGCCCCGGCAGGGCCTGTGCGGCTGTCAGGGAGGCAGACACACACACCACGCGCACAGGTGCACATGCGCACACACGCGGTTACCTTGGTTGGAGAGGATGGGCTGGGGCAGGGAGGCAGAGGTGGGAGCCACGCTGGGCGGGGAGCTGCTGGGTCTGACACAGGGGGCAGCAGCGAGCCGAGAATCCTCACTGACCTGAGGGAGGGTGCTGAGTCAGCCGGGCAGAGGTGAAAGATCCAGGAGAACAGAACTGGACAGAGCCAGAGACGTGAGGAGCGTATGGTGCTCACAAACATCGGTAACAGGGAGGATCGCGACTAACCCTCAGCAACCCCACGAGGCAGGTCCGATGGCCGCCCCCATCTCACGGGTGAGCACGGACAGGCACGCACAGCCAAGGGGAGGAGGGCAGGGTGGTGCAGCCAGGACGCCACTCCTTCACCACCACCTCTCCTCCCACCTCCCACGCGAAGACCCACCTTCTTCTCAGAGTTGCTTAATTTAGACTTGACCTCTTTGGCTTTCTGAATCGCTTTTAGCACTTCCACTGTGTCCAGCTCTTTCTCTGTGGTCACTGTGTTGTCCAGACAGACCTATGGTGTTCAGAAAATGGCCATCAGCACAGGGGCTGGCAAGCATGCAGCGAGCAGAATGGCGGGGTCCCGCCGAGGTGTGGGCCAGGCCCCATGAGGACACACAAGGCTGCAGAGGCTCAGCTTGCCAGGAGGTGAGATCTTTGCCACCCGCAGAAGTGACCTGGGAGCTCCCTGGAGTGACCCAGGGAGGCCTCACACTGCCTAGCCTGGCTCCGGGAGCTCCTTTCAGAGAAGGGAAGACAGGGCGCAGGGTTCACTGAGAAGGCCTCTGGGATGGCTGGGAGTAGGGGAAGGTGGTGCCTTGAACTAAGCCTCCAATCATGACAAAACTCTTATCTGCAAAGAGCAAGGGGAGAGCCTTCTGAGCTGAACTGGGAGAGCCAAGGCATGGGAAGCAGGCAGGAAGGCAGGGACCCCACCTCCAAGTGCAGGAATGAGCCATGGGCCGGCAGGCAGTGGGGAACAGCAGAGTGGTCAAATGAGGGAAGGTGCCCAGGGCCTGAGAGCAAGGGAGGGGAGGAGGGGATGTCTTGTGAATGTTGTCTTGGTGACAGTGTGGAGAAAGGGGCACCTGGGGCGGAAAAGAGATGGAGGGGTGGGGGGATGATGCAGAGAGACTTCCAGATACCTTCTGGCCTGGGATTTGGGAGGGGAGGGCGGCCTGCTCCTCAAAGCAAGGAAACAGGGGAATCTGCAGGGGAACCTGTGGGGCAGGCAGGTGACCACTCAGCAGGCAGCAGATACTGACTGGGTGACACTGGCCAAGATGGGCAAACATCTCTGGTTTATGATGAGACTGTATGGCCAGAAGTTGTCCAGGAAATGAGATACTTAGAACTGAGTATCTTATTCTTGACTCTTGCCTACAATAAACATTGTTGTTCATTGCTCAGTTGTTAAATTCTGTCTGATTCTGCAAGTCATGGGCTGGAGCCCACCCACTCATAATCTGTCCTTGGGATTATCCCAGGCAAGAACACTGGAGCAGCCTGCCACTTCCTCCTCCAGGGGATCTTCCCGACTCAGGGATGGAATCCGCATCTCCAGCACTGGCAGGCGGGTTCTTCACCACTGAGCCACCAGGGAAGCCCAGAGTAAACATTACTTTTTAACAAGCAGAAGACAGTCCCTCCACACTCAGGCTGTGCCTGTTGGGTCCTGGGGAGCCCCCCAGGCCTGATGCTCTGATGGAGGTGATGTGAGGTAAGCCTACTGAGGAAGTGGCAGCCGGTGGCCCCTAAGAGGAGTGGAGCAAGGGAGCCTTTTCCTGTGGAGGCAGTGCACTTCCCTGATCCGAAAGGCCACTCAGGGGCAGGACAGCCTTCTGAAGCAGGCAGGTGTACGTGAGCAGACATCACCTGCAGCTAAGTCTCCCCAAGCAGCTTACCTCTGAGGCCCGCTCTCCGAACTGAGCCAGCACCTTGGTCCGATAGTCGGGGATGATACTCAGGGGGTTGTTGAGCAGAGCCACGTGCTCCAGACATGGGAGGCTGCCGATGCTTCTGACCTCTTCCATCTGCAAGGCATCCCCCGAGTCCCTTCGCTAACAACTCAGCAACATGACAACACAAGCAACGGCCAAACAAAAGCCCCTCGTTCTCACTGAAGTGACCAACGTCAAGGCACAGCCACCCCAGAACCCCGTGTCCCTTCTGGGGCGTGGCTCACCTGTTCAATTCTGTTGTCGCTGAGATCCAGGTTGACCAGGGAGTAGAGCTTGTGCAGGCCACTCAGATTCCTCAGCAGGTTGCCTGCCAGGTTCAGGGTCTTGATGTTCCCCAGTTTGGTGTGAACCCCTTCCAAGGAGGAGAGCTTGTTGTAGGACAGGTCCACGTGCACAAGGTTGTACAGGTGCTGTGAGGGCGTCGACAACAGGGCCAAGTGATTAAGGTCAAGGGGCCAGGCGATGGGCACTGACAGCAAGGCTGTAATGGGCCTTCCAACCTAAAACGACGAGCTCTGCAGGTTGGCTCTGCTCCCTCTGACATTTTTTCCGAAGGGAAACTTCTTCCCTGCACAGCTTTACAGGGCCAACGCGGCCCACAGCATAGGAGTAGAGGCAGGGTTTGAAAACAAGGCTGTCTGTCTTCACAATGGAGGCATCATCTTTATCACGTGCAATGTGTACTTATACTTTGGGAACTGGAGCAACACGTGCTCATTGCATTGTTGCAACCCAAAGGGAATGGCATCAGACTCTGCCTTTATGAACCTCTGGTACACCCAGATACCCTTCAAGTGCCCATGAGAGAAATCCCAAGACCCCCAAGGCCACATGAGCCTCCTGCATCTCAGGAGAATGGGACCTTGTAAGAAGCTCGAAGACAGTAAAGGTCTCCAAAGGCACTAATTACCTGCAGATTGTTCATGACCAGCACTCCATTGTGACTCAGGTCCAGGAACTCAATCTTTGGAATCAGTTTCTTGTGAAAGAAAAGACAACACCTGACGTTACCCTAGGAGACTGGACCCTTTCTGGTCCCTACATAGGAGGGATAGATGCTTCTGCCTGACCACAGACTCCTGGGCAGGCCATCTGTGCAGGGCCCCTGACGGGACACCTCCCAGGACCCAGCCAGCAGCACATCCTCAGGAACACATTAACAGAGGAACTCCAGTGCTGAACACTGACGCACTGTTTTTACAGAACACTTGGCTTGTAAAAGTGATAAACAGCAAGGCTGCAGACACAAGGAGGTGTGCCCGTCTTCAACTCTACCTATCCCCATCGAGAGACAAACACAGGAACCACACTCCTTCTGCCCAAGTACCATCTGGATGTCACTCTTACAGGGGAACATCTGAAACCTTTTTTTTTTTCTGGCTGCACTGTGAGGCACACTGGATCTTAGTTCTCTGATCAGGGATCAAACCTGTCCCCGCTACAGTGGAAACATGAAGTCTTAACCGCTGAACTACCAGGAATCTCCCTGGAACCTATGGACTAACTTTTCTGCTCCTCTTCTTGGGAATAAATCTCACCACTTACTGTGTCTATGCTATCAAATGCACATACAATTAATACTCTTCATTTTGTTCTAAGCACTCCTTTAAAAAAAAAAAAAAAGAAAGAAATTTATTTATTTTTGGCTGTGCTGGGTCTTCACTGCTACCCAGGCTTTTCTCTAGTTGCAGTGAGTGGGGGCTGCTCTCCACAGTGGCGGTGCTCGGGCTTCTCACTGTGGTGACTTCTCTTGTTGTGGAACACAGGCTCTAGGGCACACAGGCTTCAGTAGTTGCCGCACATGGGCTCGGGAGCTGTGGCTCATGGGGCTCTAGAGCACAGGCTCAATAGCTGTGGTGCGTGGGCTTAGCTGGTCCTTGGCATGTGGGATCTTCCTGGACCAGGGATTGAACCAGTGTCTCCTGCATTGGCAGGCGGATTCCTTACCATTGAGCCACCAGGGAAGCCCTAAGATTTTAAATAACTTTTAAATAATCTCATTTTGAAATTAACTTAAGAACTGTAGGCAACGCACAGAGCACCGCATACAGGTCTTCAGTGGTCCTTTTGGTAAAAGTCAGGTTAAACACCCAACCCCAGGGTCTGGTCAGGCTGTGGAGGGCATACCACAGACTCATCGATCTCGGAGATGCTGTTGTGACTCAAGTCCAAAGCGGTCAGCGCCTGCCATGTCGGGATAACGGCAGTCACGGGGCCCTCCAGGGCTGCGCCTGCTGGCTCCCACTCATCAAACTCCGAGGCTTCGGGGACGAGGACTTCCTGTGGGAGAACATCTGGTGAGCACCCCCAGGGTAGCCCTCATGCAACACTCACTGGGAACACAATCATTGCAAAATTTCAGGAAGGGCTGGAGCATATTTAGCATGTGGAAGTGAACTTGCATTAAAACAGGGCTTTGGTTCATATGCCTCGAAACGATTGTGAAATAACTGAAGAGCTTAGAAACATAACGGCCACTTGGAATATGTTCTGGCCCTGCTGCAGGAGCAAACACTTTTCCAGCTCACAAGAGCCTCGTTATACAGTGATGCCTTTTCTGGCTTAAATCTTGGAGGCTGAAGGTCAGAATTTGCTGTGTTTCCAGGCAACCATGCTTTACAAGCTGGCACTGTGGCCCCCGTGGCTGACAATAGGCCTTTTAACCATTATTTCACAGGGTAAAATCTAGCAGGGCTGAGACAGGGGAGCAGCAGGGGGCACCATCTACTGGGAAGAGGGCAGGTCTCCTCGATTCAGCTTCTGATGCCCTTTGATAAAACTTCTCCTCTCTCAATGGATCACTCTGGGCTCCCTGAGCAGGGAAGCAGGGAGTATCTCTCAGAGGGGGCAAAACTGCCTGAAACAAGCCACCTCTTTTCAGCCGGAAGCCTCAAAAGAAAGACTTTCCATCAAACCTAAATCTTCATCAGATTCTAAGTTCTAAAAGTAACACTATGCTTCTTTCTAGAAGAACTTTAAGATTACTGAGTCTGCTAAGTGCTAAGTCATTTCAGTCGCGTCCACCTCTTGGCGACCCCATGGACTGTAGCCTGCCGGGCTCCTCTGTCCATGGGATTCTCCAGGCATGAATACTGGAGTGGGTTGCCATTTCCTTCTCCAGGGGATCTTCTTAACCCACGGATCAAACCAGAATCTCTTACATCTCCTGCATTAGCAGGTGGGTTCTTTACCACTAGCGCCACCTGGAAGTCAAGTCATTACTAAGATGCAAACCATAAAAATGTACAGAGAGAGGGGAAAAAAACCTCTTACACACTTGGTTTGTGAGTCTGTGTCACTCACGTATAAACAACAGGACCCAGCACACACAACCTCGCCTGCCTATTCAAGTTCCCTGAGAACAAGATACAAATGAGCGCTAAGCCAGGGCTTTTCATAGTTAGAGAACATTTCCATCAATTCATCTAATGAATGTTCTGACACTCCTGCTGCTGAAAATTTATTAAAAACCAGTGACCTTTTTCTGGGAGGTGGGGATTATCCTGCTCTTAAAATCTCTGATTTAACAGTGTTGATTTGGGATGACAATGTAGCCTGAAGTATCCCAGGGACTGTCAAGCACTGGGAGGTCCCACATGAGCATGCAGCTGCCCAGGGCAAAGTCTGGCTTCTGACTCCTGACAGATGGCAGTAGATTTTGCATGATTTGCAGTGAGGCCACCACAGTGCAGGGCCCTGCCCCTCAGACGGCACCCAGGAAGGTAAAAGGTGGCGCTTACCTTCATGGAGGTTGCCGAGAAACGGACGCTCATCGTGGCCAAGGTGGGCTTGGATGCAACCAGCCCCCGGATGCGCCTGGCATCACAGTGACTTATCTGGAACAAGAACAGCTGTGTCTCAGAAGGGCATTGTCACTCCAACAGAAGTCCCGTGAAGTAGATGTTCACCACCCACACACAAAAGGAGCACAACCATCAGTGATCCCGAATTCTTCGAGGCAGGCGGTGACTCAAACCCCAAGTCTCTACTTTCGCCAGCTTTTAGTGCTAACTAGACATGTTCTGAAGTAGCCTGTGAGACAATGAGACAAACTCTTTTCTCTGAACAGTTGCTTGGGGCTTGGTGGCTGGACACAAAGTGAGAGCCAGGGAGAGCCTGGGGCCTCTGCAACATCACCTGCCCCACTCCACCGGCCTCGGCAGCCTTGCAGGGGCAAGGAGGGGTACAAGCCAAACCACCTCCCTCAAGCCACCTGAGTGCCACGCCACATACCCACAGACCCCGCCTGGCAGAGCCGCAGTCTGCCCAGCCAGGCACTCCTCTCACTTCCCAGCCCCACTTGCCTGTGTTGGTCGAGGCCCAGATGCCCATCGAAGGAAGGGTCATCAAGGGACCTCCTGAGACAAGCCAAGCACGTTGCAGAGTCAGACTCTGCTGAACTCAAGACATTAGATTCCCCTTTTTAACTGTGTGATCCTGGCCAAACTTCCTTACCCCCCTAAGCCTCAGTCTCCTCAACTGTGGGAATATAAGTGCCCACTTCATGTGGCTGTTGAGAAGATTTCATCAAGTAATGAACATTAGACATGGGGAACAGGGCTGCACACAAAAGCCATGCACGAGAACTCGCTGAGTTAAAGCATTTTTAACTATTCTCTACTGAGTCCCCTTCTTATTAAAAAAGAAAAAAAAGGTAACAAAATTGGCACTGTGAACCCAGGAGTTCCGAAGTGAGTAATGTGAAGTATTTCCTGTTAGGTGCAGGCACGGCAGAGAGCAGAGAATCCTGCACCCCCTCTGCTGACCTGCCCTGGGAGATGCAGACATGGAATTGGCTCTGTGTGACCCACAGGATGACTTCCGAGCACTTCACCTCGAGCAATGAAGAAGCCCAGGAGGAGCTGGGCGCCGGTGCTCCAACCTGCCCAATGCTGCGGGGTGGGCACTTGCAGACCAGCCAAGAGCAGCAGAAGCTCCCCTCTCTCTGCCTCCGCAGCGCCTGACTTCCCTAAATGGAATCTGCCACCAACTGACAGACACAAAAGCAGCAGTGCCTTACGATTAAATCCAGACGCTCAACCTCAGGAACACTCCCTAGCCACGGACAGAACGGTCAGAAATCAGCCCATCCTGCAGAGGGCACAGTCCCGCCTGCACTCCAGGGGCCCCGGGCCTTACCTCCACCTGATGAAGAGACTTGAATATGGACAGATCAAAAGGCAGGAGCTGCTCCTGAATGTTGCTGGTCCCAAAAGGTCCTTCTGTGCCAGAAACCTACAGCCAAATAAATGGTGTGAATTAGGGATGCTGCTGCAACCAGCACTTCCCATCCATGTTCACCGAGCAGTGTTGCAGCAACTGCCAAACCCTGCTCCAAGCTTTGCCAGGCTGTGAGAGGCAGTCTGGGCAAGGACTCCCACTCAGCACTTCATGATCAACAAAGCAGGCTAAAGCCAAGGTTCAAAGCAGGGGGGTCACTGGACTATGACTGCCCCCTAGTGCTCAGAGCCGGAAGCACAGTGCCTAGATCACCAAACGTCACCTTCTTTTCCTCAGGGCCTGCAGGGTATACACACACACACAAACACACCCCACACACTCCCCTGCCCCACCACACACACCCAAGTCATGAGCTGCGTGCCCACGACTGAGCAATTCCCCATGACCAGCAATTCCCACAGCTTTACCTTAAGGTACTTAAGGCGACAGGTGAAGTCCAGGATGTGCCCCAGGTCAGTCTTGGCATCCCCGCTGGCGCACGTGGGCTTCCCTTGCTGCAGTTGCTCAGTGACTGCGTAGAGCTGCAGGGGTCCGATGGCGAAGACCTCGCCAGCCCCCAGGAGCTGTTCTCCTGCAACAGCCACAGCCCAAGGGGTGAGCACTGGGTCCCAGCCCCGCTGTGCGGCCAGGGTACCTGCCCACCCGGCCAACAGTGAACAAGCACTGGGCCGGCACCCGTTACGCACACCGAGTCAGGACGAAATAAGGACCCTCCTGAGCATGCAGAAGCGGCCTCCCTCCTGGGCTGACAGCTCAGGGCAACCCAGGACACGTGATTACAAAGGAGGGAAGGGCCACAGGAATTTGCACTGGGGAGCCTCTGCAAGGTGAGACTGAGTTAAAAACCTGAGGCCCTGGGCCAGGAGAAAGCCAATGCACGCACACTTAGGGCCATGGGCCTGTGCTGTAACCTCTAAGACGTAGACTTGCCTTAAGGTTAGGTGAGACCTAAGGTGCCAGCGCAGTACAGGGCCTGAGAGCGGAGGGGATTCTGAGCCAGACAGACTGGTGTTTGGTCCTCCTTTCCAGCTTTCCAGCCACGTACCCTCACACAGGTAACTGGGCCTCTCACCCTCAATGTCCTTATCTGGCCCTCTTTCGGGGGAGCAGTAAGATACAAACAGAAGTCTGGACCACAAGCACTCAGAACATCTTAGCTACTGTTACTGTGTTCTGAGGCAGGGTCATGACCCCAAGCCGCCTTGGGTGCCATCTGAACCCTTTTAGGTAAGAACAAACCCGGTGTAAGAGGGCAGCATGCCACCCACCTTCCAGAACTCCATCAGAAGGCCCTGGAATACAACCTGAGCCTGAGAGTAGAGCCCCTGAAGACAGGGGCCCAGGGGTCCTAAGGTGAAGAACACAGCTCCTCAGACTTGCAGAGCAGACAGGTGCATAGGCCTGCCTGTGGACCAGGTCCAGGGATTTGGGGAACCCTGGGGAGGTGGGTCCTGGCTAGAACTCACTTGGCACAGAGCCAAGTGATGGGAGTTCCGGGCCCTTGGCTGCCTGACAGGGCTAGCCAAGGTGCATCCAGTATTTCAAGGACCCCTGGCCATATACCTTTTTCAAAGAGTTCCTCAGCCAGTGCTGCAGTGATGCCATTAATCTCCTGAAGAGAAAACAAAATCCAGTCAGGATATTCCCCTGCTCCCCACCACTGGGACTTGCACCTTTCCTGCCATCTACTCCCTCCACTGCTGCAAAGCCAGCTCTCCAGAAGTAAAACAAAACGGAGAGAGTAAATCTAAAGTGAAACAGGCAGCTCAGAAAGGGAAACAGTACTTCCAATTACGTGGATATCAGCTCCAAGGCCACTCAGCACGGGCTGAGAACTCCAGGCCCAGGAGACCGCAAAGCCTGGCCATGTCAGGCGCTGGCTGGGAAGTCAACAGCTCCCAAAACTGGCCTTGGGAGATTACTAAGAGAGGCATGGCAGACAGATAATCCTGCTTCCTCTGGAAAAGAGGTTCCCACTACCCTGGTGGGGAAAAAACAGGCCTCCCAGAGCCAGCCCTGCCTGGGAGTGACCATTTTTACTGACATTCATGTCCCACAGGTATCTGAGGAAAGAGTGAGCACCGGCTCTCTTCCTGTGCCATCCCTCCAAGGCTGGTGACAGCACCAGAGGCCAGGGTCATGAGAAAGAGGCAGGAAAGGATTCCCTTTTAGGGTGATGGGGTAAAGGCAGCACAAGAAGGATGACCTTCAGTCACAGTACCAGCTCATGTGCTGGGTCTCAATTCACACCAGGCAATGGCCTAAGGGCTCCCCACCAAGAAGCTCACTCAATCCTCCCGACGCCCTAGACCAGGAGGCTCTTATTTTGAATCCTATTTCACAGGTAAGCAAATTGAGGTGGAGACATGCTGCGACCCTCAATGTTACATGGCAAGGAACTGCCAAAGCCACACTTTCAAGTGCTTAGCCGTGAAGCCTCTTAGTACACAGCTGACTGCCTCAGCATTTCGGGGGTGTAACCATGGGGTTGCCAGAGCCCCAGAGCTTGCAACCCCACATCCTGCAGGTAAGAACAGTACCTAATTGACAGATGGCAGCCAACAGGACTTTTGTAAACAGGTCCAGATGGAAACTGCACAATCACCTTTGTAACTTACAAGAACACCTCTGCTACAATTAGTGTGTGTACAGAACCTGAAAGGCACCAGGCTGCAAGAAACAGAGTGTCCTTCTCCAGTTTTTCTATTGTTCGTTTCTTGCTTACCTTTTACACATAAAGGATACCCTAATGGTTGCTTATATGCTGCAAATATCTAAGTATCTTTTCTTTGTCTGTGTGTTCACACCAGTTCTCCTGACAGAGAGAGGTTTGTCAAGCTTATATTTTTTTTAACCTGTGATTCTTTTCCTTTATGACTTCTGGGACCTCCTTCCCAACTAAGTGTTTTAAGATTATAAAAACACTCCCCTAATTTCTCCTTTTAGTACTCTAAGATAGCTGTTATTTTAAAAATGTGCTTATTTCATCTGCTTGAAATTCAGCTTGTATGACACTAATTCCCCCTTATTCTCACAAATGAACAAAAAGCCAAAGGGAGAAAAATGAGCAAACGCAGCTCCACTGATGGGGGGCTCAGAGTCTGGCAAGACACAGGGTCAAATGTAAAAGGGCCACCAGAAGGATACAGCAGGCTCTGAGCCAGAGAGGCTCCAGTGAGTGAGAGGACAAGCCATCAGTTCACTCAGAAGTTCAACTTCAGTCTCCTGCAACAATTCAATTGCTGGGCAGTTACTTCCTTGGCTGCTATGAAGAACAGAAGATCAGGAAGACCGTGGAATGACCCAGAAACTCGTTTCTCTACCTACACTCTGAGAACCAAGTCCTGTCTCCGGATCAGCACTTCCCCACCTGGCGTGCAGTCAGCATCGCCCATCGCCTGGACAGCCTTGACACAGGCTCCCGAGCGGCTTCGATCCGCACCCACCTCCAGTCCCCAGGAGCAGCTCCCCAGCCTCTCCAGTCCCAGCAGGGACACTAGGTCTCACATGGGAAAAGGGCCCCCAGCCCACGCTTAGTACAAGCAACACTTATTCTCAAAGTTACATTTCTTTGGGCAGCTGGCATCAGCACCAGCCCAGCTGAGGAGATAGGGCTGGAATTTCCGGAAGACACAGAAAGTTGGGAGATGTCGAGGGCCAAGGACTCATGCTAAACAAAGAGCATGTTTCTACTTCTGAGCAATCTAAAAAGTAGACAATTTCTTCCGCCCCTCCCCTTGGGCTCCGGAAACACTCCCTGCAGCTATACCAGGCAGCACTATCTACTCAGTTGCCTTGGCCGATCTTCACCTCGAGATACTCTTAATCAAAGGGGAAACAAAGAAAGGCCTCAGTCCCAAAATCCACAGCATAGGTCTTTTCAGAAAAGCATTTTGTCTGCCTCCTCAGAGTGCTCTGGTTCAACTGTGGCCTTGTGGCCAAGGTTGGGCCTCCCTCCTGCTAGGAGGAAATGGGGGCATTGATGGGTCCCAGTTAAAGCTCCTGCAGATTCTGCCCAGAGGTACCTCTGCCAACGGGTACTCCCCCACCCAAACACACTCCACCCAATCCAGCTGAAGGGACTTGAAATACTTCAGGGATCCACAGATTTCTGAACTGAAATACCCTAAAAAACAAAAAAAAACCAAATAGCAGGGAGCTTCTCTGGTGGCTCAGCGGTAAAGAATCTACCTGCCGATGCAGGAGACATGGGTTTGATCCCTGGTCGGGGATGCTGCTGCATGCCAAGGAGAAACTAAGGCCACGCACCACAACTATTCAGCCTGTGCTCCAGGCCCAAGAACCGCAACTACAGAAGCCTGTGCGCCCTAGACCCCATGCTTTGCAACGAGAGAAGCCCGCCATGAGAAGCCTATGCCCCACAATGAAGAGTAGCCCCCACTTGCCAGTAGTAGAGAAAGTCTGCCTGTAGCAATCAAAATCCAGCACAGCCAAAAATAAATAAATGAAAATTTTAGAAGACATTCTTTATACTTCAAAAAATTTTTCAATTAAAAAAAAAAGGGGGTTTAAAAGCTGTAACACCCACTTCCAAACATGTTACATTCCAATCAATCAGCCACCTGCCAGGGTCACATGCTGGTTTGCACCCCTGAGCAGCACCCTTGTAATGCAAGTTGCTCACTTGGGTCCAACTTGCTCAGTTGTGTTCAAGCTGCTCAGTTGTATCCAACTCTTTGCGACCCCATGGACTATATAGTTCATGGAATTCTCCAGGCCAGAATACTGAAGTGGGTAGCCTTTCCCTTCTCCAGGGGATCTTCCCAATCCATGGATTGAACCCAGATCTCCCGCATTGCAGGCAGAGTCTTTAACAGCTGAGTCACAGGGGAAGCCCAAGAATACTGGAGTGGGTAGCCTATGCCTTCTCCAGTGGATCTTCCCGACCCAGGAATCGAACTGGGGTCTCCTGCACTGTAGGCAGATTCTTTACCAAGTGAGCTATGCACACAAATGCACCATGGACTATTAGGCTGCGGCTCCGACAGCATGTCAGTACATGCAGGTCTGTGAACCCCCTGCAGCACAGACCCTACTCAATGAATAACCCCAGGCCAGTCCAATGCTCCTGCTTGGCATAGGCTTGAGCACAGTTTGTGTGTGTCAGTGGGGCATTAACGAGTGACTCAATTACACATCACTGTGTGGTTTACACACACACACACACACACACACAGAGGGGTCGGAGTCCTTGATAACTTATTTCATGCCTATATGAGGCACACCAGCAGAAGTCAGAAACACTGTGTGCATAAAAATTCCCCATTGAGAGATTCAAGCCTAAACTTTGGCTGAAGAGAGCTCCAAGACTATAAGTAAGCCACAAGGATGTCTGTTGTCATTTACAGCCTGTATTTTGCAACTAAAACAAACGACCAAAAGCTACCTTTAGGATGGTAATGGTTCTATCCTACTCTGGTTTCAAATTTCAGAAAGTGTTTTTGTTCTGTCCAACTGGTTTCAAGATAACAAAATAATATAAATGCCACCTTTGACAAGAAGTGAATGCATTTCCTAACTAGAATAGCTGGCACTGGCTGGGACCCAGAGAGCCCCCGCCATAAGCCCAGACCTCTTCTGGGCTCTTCACCTTCACTGCAGTCTCCTGCAATTCCCAAGGGTGCAGGATCATCCCCTTCCAACTCACAAGAGGAACTGAGACACACAGAGGTTCCATGACTGCCTTTGAATAAAATGTCAGGAAGCAGCAGGGCTGGGAGACAAACTTGGCTCTGCCTGCCTGTCAGACAGCCCGCCCCAAAGTGGTGGCCTCAACCTCACACCATATACAAAAATCCATTCAAAATGGTTAAAGTCCTAAATACAAGAGCTAAACCTGTAAAACTCTTAGAAGAAAAACATAGTTGTAAATCTTTGTTATCTTGGATTAGGCAATGGTTTCTTAGCTACGATACCAAAAACACAAGTGACTGGAGGGGAAAAATGGGTAAACTTCATCAAAATTGAAAACTTGTGTTTCAAAGAATACAATCAGGAAAATGAAAACAACTCACACAATGAGAGAAAATATTTGCACATCAAATTTCTAATAAGGGTTTAAATATCCAGAGTATACAAAGAACTACAACTCAACAACAAAAACAACCTAATTTTTTGAAATGCAAAAGATTTCAATAACTTTACCTAAAGAAGATATACAAATAACCAACAAGCACGTGAAAAGAAGCTCAACATTATTAGTCATTAAGTAAGTAAGTGAAGGCGCTCAGCCATGTCTGACTCTGCGACCCCATAGACTGTAGCCCACCAGGCTTCTCTGTCTATGGGATTCTCCAGGCAAGAATACTAGAGTGGGTTGCCATTTCCTTCTCCATTAGCCAAATGAAAATTGAAACCACAAGACACCACGGTACACCCATGAGGATGGTTACAGTAGAAGTGAACAGTACCAAGTGTGGGCAAAGACAGGGAAACATAAAGAGCCTACACATTGCTGGCAAGAATGCATTGGGCTGGCCAACTTTCTGGCCAACTCAATAAAATGGTGCAGCCGCTACAAAAGAAAATTTGGCTGTTCCTCATAAACAGAGTTATCACAGAATCCAGCAATTGTACTCCTAATATATACCCAACACAAAGTATGTTGTTGCTATCCTTTAGTTGCTAAGTTGCGTCTGACTCTTTTTGTGATCCCATGGAGCCAGGCTCCTCTGTCCGTGAGATTACCCAGGCAACAATACTGCCAGTCCCTTCTCCAGGGCACCTTCCTGACCCAGAGCCTGAACCTGCCTTGCCTGCATTGGCAGGTGGTTTCTTTACTACTGAGCCATCTGGGAAGAAAGTACGGGTCTACACAAAAACATATGAATGTTCTCAGCAGCCTTATTTAATAAAAGCCAAAAACTGGAAGCAAGCTAAACTTATCAGGCCATTAACTCATACATGGACAATATATGGTATTTCTTAACAATCTAATAGTACTTTACCATAAAAGAACTGAAGTATTTACTTTTGCTTACAATATGAATGGACCTTGAAAATACTATGCTAAGTGAAAGCAGTCACAAAAGGTCACATATTGCAATGAAATGTTCAGAATATGCAAACCCATATATTATGAAAGCATATTAGTGACTGCTGATGGGTACACAGTTCCTTCCTGGGTGATAAATGTCCTGGAATTAAGACAGTAGTGACAGATGCACAATTTTGTTAATATACTAAAAACCACAGACTTGTACACTCTATAAGAGTGAATTTTGTATGTGAATTATATACCAAAAAAAAAAAAAAATCCACACCTCAGCCAAATAGGGTTCCCTGGCTCCACCCTGTCCAATGTCAGCCCCACGAGAGGTGGACTACACTGGGAGTAAATTCAGAGAGGACACCGATGGGGCGAAGGTTACCAGAAACCTTCCCTAGGGCTCCCAGTCTGTAAAAAAGCTGGCAAATCTTTTGGGCCCTGTCTGTCCAAATTCATTTGAAGATCTAATACAGTGATTCCCACTCAGGTGCAATTTGCCCCTCAGGCAGTATCTGGCAATGTGTGAGACACTGCTGGTAGTGACAACATGGCAGATGGGGGGGCAGACTGGCATCCAGTGGGCAGAGGTCAGAGACGCTGCCCAACACTGCATAGAGCAGCCCCCACACCAATCGTCTGGTCCAACACGTCAACAGGGCCACAGCGAAGCAACCTTGATTTAGTTTAATGATGGATCATCACTTTTTTAGAACTCTGGATTTATATAACCAAGGGGCCCTTCTGATAATAATTATTTCAAATATGTTCAAACTGCTCCAAGCAGTAGAACACGCCTCAAACCAGAACCACCACAGGTGGAGGGCAGGCCCAGGCCCACCTCAGGCACACCTATCTCCAAAGCAGCCCAGGATGTCTCTGGTGGCCCAGTGGACTCGAATCTGCCTGCCAATGCAGGGGACGTGGGTTCGATTCCTGGCCTGGGAAGATTCCACAAGGCGTGAAGCAACCACGCCCGATCTCTGGGTCAGGAAGATCCCCTGGAAAAGGGAATGGCAGCCCACACCCTACTGAGCCTATGCTCTAGAGCCTGAGAGCTGCAACTCCGGAGCCTGCGTGTTGCAACCACTGAAGCCCGCGCACCGAGAACCTGTGCTCCGCGACGAGAGAGGCCACCGCAGTGAGAAGTCCGTGCACCACGGCCAAGAGTAGCCCCCACTTGCCACAGCTAGAGAAAAGCCGGCACAGAGCAACGAAGACCCAGCGCAACCAAAATAATAATAATTAACATATAAATTATTTAAAAAACAAAAAGCAGTCCACGCCTTTCCATGCTCAGAGGCAGCCAGGAGACGGCCTCAAAGGCCCAGGTCTTAAGCAATGAATTATACTTTAAACTTAAATAGCTAATCAAAGCTTTCTTAAAGTACAGCGTTTCTTAAAACACTAACCAGTTTTCTGAAAGATTCACATAAGGAATGGACTTTTCTTTTTCACATAAGGAAAGAAAATGCAAAAAAAAAAAAAAGTCTACAACAGGAAAACTACTGCTAACCACATATGTTACCGGTACACGCCAAACAAAATCCAAAGATAAGACACACATATATAGCTCCCATCTATAAATGCCACTCTTTTTTTCCACAGGGCTCCTCCACGCTGAGTGGCCCACTGCTAGTGCCATCACCAAATTTCCAGGTTCTATCTAACACTTCAAGAAAGGTTCAGCTGTCTCACTCTGAAAATATCTCAAGACAATTATTTTTTAAACAAGTTTGGCCTTTTAAGACCACAACCCAAAGGTCTCTTCATAAAAGGCAAGCCTGAAAATGGAGTGGGTTGTTTTTGTTTTTTTTCCCTATCTTCATCACACAAAAGGAAAATAATTAAATGTAAATTATGCAAAAATCTACTACCTAAAAACAACTCCTTGTAATACTTTGATGTATAACCTTCTAGAATTTTCCCAGATATATTCATACAAACTTTTTAAAATAAAAACAGGACCATACCCTAATACCATTTTCTACCCTGCTCTTCATCTAGTAATATATTTCTTTTCCTACATCAACAAATCCACAGACACATCATCATTTTTCCAGCAGCATAATATCCAATTCCATGCTAGCTCCCTTTAATGTTTTTGTTTTTTAAGTCACCTCCTATGGGGCTTTTGACTGTCTTCAGTATCTTATTATAATCCTGGAATGACTACCTTTACACCTATATCCTTTTCTCAGTAGCCTAGTCTTGTCCCTTAGAATAAATTCTCAGAAATGAAATTACTGGGTTGTTTAACGTTTTGGTTTCACACTGCACCCAACTTCCCTCCTTGAAGTGTGACAACTCATACTGTCACCAGCAGCCCATGACCGTTGTTCCTCCATCCAGAAGGGAGTGCAGAACTGCCCTGAGACGTACATTCCCATTGGAGGACGCCATCTACCCTCACTCAGCACCTTGGACTCTGACGATGCCCTAAGATGGCAATATTCTGCCAAAACAGATGGATCCCTTAATTAGTTTTGAGCTGGGAACCAACAACTCAACAACAGTCGATGCCAGGTGTCAGCTGTTTCTAATCTAACCCCATCCACTTGGATGGAAACCTTGCTCAAACACCCACAGGACGTTTTTGCCAAACAAAACGGCTTGTGGTGGAGGAAGACCTCTCTGTGGCCAGAGCTGGTCAGCCTAATTTAAGGCAAATCTGTTTATGAACACGCTCAGTCTGAACCCCAGCCCGCCAGGATGCTCCTCCATCTTCCAACCTCAGACTCCAACTCCAGCCTACCTCTCAAAGTTGAAGTCTACAAGGCTTGCTACCTGGAGCTCTGGCGGCTGTAGGCTTGCAGGCGAAGGAGAAAACCCAAGAGGAACTTACGTAAAAGTGGAAATGCAAGAAGTGGGCCAGCACCCTGGGGGCCACATCAGGGAAGGTGGCCAGGAGTGTCTGGAGATAAGTTTCTAGATCCTTCTCTCTCTTTTCCACCAAGCTTCTGGAGTTTTTCCCGATTATCTTTTTGGGCGGAAGCAGACTTCTATCAATCTTCTTCTCCGCAACAAGCTGTAAGAAAACATAAGCGTGTCAACCACAGACCAAGAGGTTCTGTAACTGTGAGAGGCCCAGGTAAGCAGCTGAGGGGCAGGTGCTTGCTACGAAGCTCATCGTGGCAGGAGTACCACGATTAGTGATCCAACTAGTGCACCTGGGTTTGGCCTCAAGTTTAATTAGCACTCGAAACACCAATACAATTCTAGACAATGAGTTCCACCAAAAGACTTTGGAGACATTTAGGAAAGTAATACCTCAAAGCCCCTGAAGTCACCATCTTCTCCAAACCACACAATTTTCACGCTACAAATGACCCAGAGAAAGGCAGTTCTCTCCAAATGCAAAAAAAGAATTACAGCCAGATACGAAAGCACAGGTTCCGGAATAGGTATACTCAGGTGGAACAAGCTGAAGCCTGCTCCCTCCCCTGGCAACTATCCTAGCATCTCATATCCTAGCTACAACTGTCAATCTTAAAACTGAAGTTCAAATACACTCCTTGCACACTGTCTCATGCAAGGGTTGAACTGCCAGGTTTGTTTGTTTGTTTGTGTTTTGCCATTTACATTAATAAACCAGTTTTGCCCTAGTACCAACCCGTGACACAATGGGAACTTGGCCTAAAAGCCCCCAAAGCCCCGAAACACAGGATCCCAATTCTCAATTACCTTTTCATGTAGGTCGTGGAAATCACTGTAGCGGTGCTTGACTGTCCACTCATGGCTGCCATCAGTGATCTGGATGATGTAAACCTAAGAGGGTAAACAGCCCTTGCCTAGCCAGCAATAAGGAAAGTCCCACCCTACCCTCAGCAATAGCTGCAGGACACCCAAACCCCCCAGGCCAAAGTTAAGTTGCTCTGGCCCACCAGCCTCTGTACCTGACCCTTGCTGAGAGGCAGGGGCCCCCTTTTAGCCTCCTCCATGGCCCTAGCACTGGATCTGGCAGGCATACGGGATAAGTCTGACCCCTATCCAACAGTGAGAAACAAAAAAGGCAGCTATCATATCAAGTAATCTCTTTAGTTTTTCAACTCCAGCCTCCATGTAATTCAAAGTCCAATCCAACCTGAGCTGCAAGAAAGGCTTTCCTTCTGAGGCAAAACAGGGTCAGGTTTGGCAGGATCAGCTTTTCTGCTTCAGTTCTTTCTCAGGAGCCCTGACTATATCCTAGAAGCAAGTCCTTTTCCAACGCTTTCAGCTGGTTCAGGAGCTGAAAACAGCCAGGAGTCAAGGCACTTAGAAGCTGAGAGGAGGGCAGTGATAATTAAGCCCTAACAGAAGGGAACGCGCCAGGAAGACCTGTGTTCAAAATCTGGTTCTGCCATTCCTGGCTATAGTTTATGTATGTATGTCAGCTTATGTAAGTAACTGGCAGCCTTAAGTTCTCTGAGCCTCAGTTCCCATCTTAAAATCTGGGAGGATTAAGAATCAAAGGTAATGTATGCAAAATGCTTTGTAAAGGGCCTGATGCGTAGTAAGTGATCAGTCAAAGGTAGGTATTGATAACTATTCAACTCAGCATACCCGGACAAAAGGACACAAAATCACCACCTTCCCAACACCCATTCAGAGGAGGGCCTCAGCCCTGTGGACTAGGAGAGCTTTTTGGAGCTAACCCTCCAGGTGGATGCAGTGCATGCGTGATGGCTAACCAGAGCTAAGCCCTCACCTGGATTAGGCCCCATGGTCCTTGCATCCTGCCCCTCTCTGCAGCACGCAGGGAAGGGGGAGGAGAAAATAATCAACTCAACTGAAGCCTCCATTGAGGAGCAGGCCTGTTGCTCCAGGATCCGTAGGAGCCCCTCCACAGCCTGACCATTTCCCTCCCCCTCCTCCTGCCCAGGAAAGGAGAAAGAGCCAGAAAAATGATCCTCAGGAGGGTTAGGATGAGGGCCAAGGAGGTGGGGTGAAGGCAGAGCCAAGCCCCCTTCCCCAACTCACCATAATCCCAGAACAAAGGACAGGAGGCTGAGAGGTGCTCAGGGCCCCCCTACCTTGGGGCCAGTCCCTGCTAGGCAGCCTACCAGGCCCATGGGCGCCCAAGCCCACCCAGACCCAGGAGGGCCTCCTACTTCATCACAGTCTGCAACTTCTCCCCTTTTCTATCCTGCATCTCCGCCACAGCCTTGAAGTGTGCGTGGGCAGTGTGCTGCTCTTGCTCACCCCACAGTCCAAAGCCATGAAGACCCCTAAGTTTCCGGGCTCTTGGACTCTCTCTCAGCCCTGAGCCACCCCCTCAATTCCCGGGGTCTGGGCTCCACCCTCCTGCATTCTTGTCTCTGCCTGAGCGCCAAGGCCCCCAGATGCCCCCTTCACTTTAGAGCAAGTGTCAACTGCAACCCCAAGGGCCCCCAGATCAAGGCCCCGCCCCCTCTTTTTCTTCACGGCTTGCAGAGCCCTGACCCTTTCCGCTGATACCATCCGAAGACCCCCTTTCCTAATTCCCTTCTCCGGGACCCCCTGTCACGTCCTCCCAGGCCGGCGCCCCTCCAGAGGAGCCTCCGCCTCAACCTGACCCCTCTCCTCTGCAGGCCTCCTTTATCCCTTGATCCTTCCTATCCCTAGCCTCCTTTTCTAAACGCATACCCTTTCTAAGCCCCCTTTCTGCGCCCCACCCCAACACCCTTTTTCCAGACCTGCGAAGCCCAAGGGCCCGTTCCCCAGATTCTGCCATCCCAGGCCCCCTCCTCAAAGTCGCAGCGCCCCGACACCCTCCTCCCCAGCTGCGGGGCCAAGAAGCCCACCCCAAACTCCCGCCCCCGACTCAAGACTCCGGGTTCCTGTCGCCACCTCCAGTTCGGGAGCCCGGGCCCCCAGCACACCGTATACGTGTCCACGAGCTCAGAGCCCACGACGCGCGCCTCCTTGGCCGGCTCGGCCTCCCTCTCGGGCCCGAAGCTGCGCGCCGCCGCCGCCATGTTCCGGGCTCGGTCGCCGCCGCCGCCGCCCGGCGCAGACTGGCAGCAGTAGGGGGCGGGGTCAGCGTCCCACCGCCCCCTGGCCCCCGCCGCCCCCCGCCCCCGGCGCGAGCAGTGCAGCCATGTTGGCCCCGCCGCCTTCTCGCGCCCCCGCCCCACTCCGCCCCGCGCACGTAATTGACAGCTGCGGTCCGCGGCGCGCGTGCGCAGGCCGCCTGGGACTGTTCGATTGCGTAATCGGTACCCGAGGGGCCCCGCCCGCCGCGCGCCTTGCAGCTCGAGAGAAACTGAGGCTCGGGCGGGAATTGTTCTGGGTTTTGGCACTCGGAAGGGATGGCCCTGCACCTTCCGTGCTGCTCGAAGCGAGTCACTGCCACGCCTGACCTTAGTTTCCCTCTCCGCAAAAGAGACAGTAATTACATCTCACCTAGCTCTTGGTCTCATTCCCTGGAGGACCCGAGTGGGTTGAAGAAGAAGGAAGATCTGATTTGTACCTGGAGTCCGAAAAGGACAGAGTAACTCTGGGCTAGTTCTTAACCTCTGCAAGACTCAGCGATCTCTGTCAAATGGACTTTCTAGAGAACTGAGTGGGTTAATCCATGCAGTGGCTGGCAGGCAAGGCAGGGAAGCTGGTGTAGGCTCTGTGACTTCCCAGATGGGTCAGCGGTAAAGAATCCTCCTGCCAAACAGGAGGCGCGGGTTCCATCCCTGGGTCAGGAAGATCCCCTCGAGGAGGAAATGACAACCCACTCCAATATTCTTGCCTGGAAAAAGTCCCATGGACAGAGGAACCTGGCAGGCTACAGTCCATGAGGTCACAAAGAGTCAGGCACGACTGAGCCACTCAAAACCAGCTGCCTGAAGGACATGGAGGGGTTAGGTGGAAAGGATATGTGCTGGCCATCTGGCACAACACCCCCAGATGGTATCCTACCAGAGCTCAAAATGAGGGGTGACAGATTGGCCCTGGACTCAGGAACTACAGTGCTGGAAAGGGGAAGCATGGGCACAGAGAAGGAGCCCTAACCCAGGTCCAGAAGAGCGGTAGTAACCCAACTGGCGACGGAGAGTCTTACACAGATGAGGCATCTGTTGGTGTATTTGTTGACTGGTAGAATGCAGTTCAGCCCAGACCTAGTACTTTTCTCCCTGAGGAGATGACAGGTCTGGGGAACCGCTCCTCTGGCACCCTTGGCAGAAGGGCTCCAGACCGCACTCTCCTGAGGTAGGTCAGTGCCGTCCTTCTCCATCAGTCCCACAGCACCATAATCCGAGCTTGGCATTCGAGGCTTCTCTTGGCAGGGTCCTACACTCCCAGCTTCTTCTTGCATACTGCTGCAGGAACGTGAAGTCAGTCATGTCTGAGTCTTTCCGACCCCATGGACCTAGCCTACCAGGCTCCTCCGTCCATGGGATTTTCCAGGCAAGAGTACTGGAGTGGGTTGCCATCTCCTTCTCCAGGGAATCTTTCTGACCCAGGAATCGAACCCGGGTCTCCCGCATTGCAGGCAGATGCTTTACCATCTGAGCCACCAGGGAAGCCCAGAGGGGTTTAGCTTAAGTCAGGAGCTGCCAAGTCAGCCAGACCTGAGCAAGTAACCACCCCTCCAGGAGCCTCAGCCACCTCCTTAGTAGGATAGGAGTTGAGTTGCTGGCCTGAGGGCCTGGCCTGGGGCCCACTACATTGCAGCTCCTGCCTGTCCTGGACTCATGTTTTCATTCATTCCTAAAATGTTTCCAGAGAGTCTCCTGGGGGAATGGGGGGCAGAGGGAAAGAGCCCTGGTCCTTGTAGCCCTTCATCTGCTCCTTGCCCTGGGCAGAGGCCACAGGGACTCAGGCCAGTGTGAGATCACCAGGGCCAGGGGGAGGGAGTAGAGGACTGCAGGCAGGGGTGGGCTGGGTCGGGAATGCAGCGGGGCTGGGCTATTTAAGCCGAGGGCCGCTGGCAACCCCAGCAGCCTGCCCTGTGAGCCGCCAGTATGGATGACATCTACAAGGCTGCGGTAAGAGGGGCTGGGCGGGGCTGGGGTGGGCGTACCCACTGGGGGCTCAGGGTCAAGACCACCCCAAGGAGGTGGTGGGGACCCAGGAGAGGGGCCACGTACTTTCAGCCCAGACCTTCAAGGGGCCGGTTGGTCTGGCATTCCAGAGTGTATAAGAGGTGAAGAGTTTAGGATCTAGGGGGAACTGTCAGGGTTGGTGGAGGTGGACATCAAAGCTATAGCATCATGTCCAGCCCTGTCTCCAAACGTCTGAAGTCTGTGTCACTGTCTCTGGGCCACACCTCTCTGCATTTGTGCCTCTAGTCTCTTTCCTAGTCTCTGTCTCTTTGTTCCTCCCAAGCTCTCCTTCTGAGGCTCTGTCGCCGTTTCCCTCTCCACATTTCTGCCCCTCACATTCTGCTTCTCACACATCCAATTCCCCACCAGCCCCTTGGCTGGCTGAAGATGCTCTGGAGGGTGGGACAGGGGTTGTGAGGAGGGGGCTGCAGAGGGCTTTGAAGCTTGAGGAAGGCACAGAGGGACTAGAGGGAATAAGAGAACTAGGGCCCCAGCCTCTGTTCAGCCTGGCAGGCTCAGGGCTCAGTGGCTCAGCTAGGGGGAAGGGCTAGAGGGTGGTCACCTTTTCTTGGTCACCCCAAGTCCCTGCAGGGGCCACTGAGGGGCTTCAGATGCTATTCCATCCTGGGAGTGGGGGTGTTGCTGACCTCCGTCCACCACGGAGACAAGGACATCTGACACAGACAGCTGTCTGCAAGGGAACCCCTACCTCAGCTCCAGGAAATATGGCCCCCCTCCTGGGCAGGGAGGGCTACAGCTGGCTCTGGGGGGTGCCCCTGTCTTTTCTGCAGGAGTCTGTGGAGCTGGGGGAGGGGACAGCCCTCCACCCCGTGCCCATACAAGGCCTGGCGGGCCAGGGACTAATTTTGGCTCTTGAGACACCAGGAGGCCAAGGGGCCAGATAACGTTGCCCCACCCCCTGCATGCCAGAGTCCCCAGAACAATCACCAGGTTTAACTTTGTCCCCCATTAAAAATAGCCCAGTGGCCACCCCGGTCAGGTTACAGCGGGTGGCTTTGCCCACCCCCGCTGTGGTTTTATTGTCCCAACCTGAGGGACAGCTGTCCCTCAGGCCACCCAGCTTGAGTTTCAGCAGGGGAGCTAAAAGGGCACTGAGTGGTCAACTGACTATTGTTACTCGGGGTCACCTTGGTCCTGGAGAGGGTGCCCACCTGTCACCCTGGCCCTGAGCCCAGCCTCAGTGAGGCGAGCTGGGTCACCTCGGGGCTTTGGGGGCAGGGTGGGAGAACTGAGGCCTCTGCTCTGTGACCTGGGAATGGCCTACCTCTTCCCGGCTTCAGTCTTCCCACCTGTGGAATGGGCTGGTTTCCTCGACAGCAGCTAAGGCCTGAGCCTGAGACTTCTTTTCTTCTCTAGGTAGAGCAGCTGACAGAAGAGCAGAAAAATGGTGAGTGCCCCAACATGCATGTGGGGAAACAGCGGGGCCCAGCTGGGGGAGTGTGAGGACCCCAGGCTGCAGGCCCGAGGCTGGGGTCCCTCTCCCTGTCACCTCAGAGGTCTCATAGGGGAGTAGGCAGGTTAGCAGGCGGCCCTAGGCGTCTGGCCTTCAGGGTACTTGGCTGAGCCATGCTGCTCTGCTTCCTCTCCTCTCCTACTGGACACAGAGTTCAAGGCAGCCTTTGACATCTTCGTGCTGGGCGCTGAGGATGGCTGCATCAGCACCAAGGAGCTGGGCAAGGTGATGAGGATGCTGGGGCAGAACCCCACCCCTGAGGAGCTGCAGGAGATGATTGACGAGGTGGACGAGGACGGTGAGCCCTTTTGCCCCTCCCTAGGCCCCCAGCTCTGGGGGGACTTGAACCCTGGCCCTGCCACTTATTACTCTGTGCCCTTAAAGGAGCTGTTTAGCCTCTCTGATCCTCAACCATGTCATCTATGCAATGGGCACAATAATCACACTCGCTTCACAGAGTCCCTGGGAGGATTCAGTGAGAACGCCACTGGGGTCAGTGTCCAGGGCAGTGCCAGCCACTCTGACCTCCGCCCTTTAATGGCTGTGCTGCCCTCTCCCCCAGGCAGCGGCACAGTGGACTTCGATGAGTTCTTGGTCATGATGGTTCGGTGCATGAAGGATGACAGCAAAGGAAAGTCTGAGGAGGAGCTGTCAGACCTCTTCCGCATGTTTGACAAGTGAGTGTGTGAGCCTGGACCTCCGCCCCTGACCCTGGCAGAGCTGGGCAAAGGGGTCAGTTTTGTGACCTTGGGCCTCCATCTCCCGTTCTGCACAAAATGAGGGAACAGGATGCCCCATCTCCCAGTGGCTCTCCCCTGCTTCCCAGGGTCATGAGCAGGGCTGTTTCTCCCCCTCCCCCTGCCCCTAAAATGGGCTCTGAGGCCCCTCTCACCCAACTGGCAGAAATGCTGACGGCTACATTGACCTGGAGGAGCTGAAGATAATGCTTCAGGCTACAGGTGAGACCATCACAGAGGACGACATTGAGGAGCTCATGAAGGACGGTGACAAAAACAACGATGGCCGCATTGACTACGATGGTGAGTGGGTCCATCTGAATCCCCCTGCCCACGCCCTGCCAAGGCCCCACATCTGACCTATGCCTGTCCATCTCTCCGCAGAGTTCCTGGAGTTCATGAAGGGGGTGGAGTAGACACCAACCTTCACCCAGAGCTGCCTGTGCCACCTTCCAACTCCAGCTGGGCCCCGGGACTGCAGGCAGAGGGCCAGGGTCCCCAGGATGTGAACTTGGGTGTGTCCTTGACAATGGGCCCTCCATGACTACCTCCCTCAGCACTGTCCTAGGAAATGCCAATAAAACCGTGCTCCTGGAGGCCTGGTGTCCAGCTTTCATTCCCCATCTTCACCAGTGGCCTCTCTTGCCCTGATCCAGAACCCATGCTCTCACCACCCTTGCACCCCGCCTTCTACAGCTCAGAGACCACCATGCTCCATACCCACCTGGCTCCTTTCTAGAACTGCTGGTGCCCAGGCTCTATCTCCAGCAGTTCCACATCTGGAGTCTGTGGTGGCCCAGGAATCTGAGTTTCACAGGCCCCTGGGGGCCATGGCTTTAGTCAGCCAGCTGGCAGCTGAAGGGTCCTATACTCAGAGAGGCAGTCACTCAGCAGCGGGCCAGGCCCCGGATTCCACTTGGCAAAGCAGCCGTGGCTCCTTCTCACGTCTGGCTGGGGGCAGCAGGGCACTGGGAGGGATCCTCGGGCCTAGGGCTCCAGTCCACCTGCCCATTCACTTGGATTTCCTGCTGGCAACGTTGACTCCCCGGACCCAGGGGCATAGCGTCTACTCTACCTCCCCTCACTCACTGGACAGGTAGGGACCCTGGCGCCCGGGGAGGCTCAGTAAGGGGCCTGTCAGGGTCATCCTGTGAGTCTGGGGAGAGCAGAACCACCTGGCTCCCGGCCGAGGACTCTGATGAACAGGTCCTGATGGGAAGGACTCCCAGTTCCTGTGAGCCTCATGACTCCAGCATCCACTTTCACTCCCCGTCAGGGAGTGGAGGCATGGGGCCTGGTGTCTCGCAGCTGCCTGGGGGTACCCGGGCCAGAGCTACGGACAGAATGGTGAGACTGGCCTCCGGGAGATGGGGGACCACAGGGAAGCGAGGTGTCAGCAGTGTTGCTTACCAGAGGGACAGCTGCCACAGTGCCTAGGCTCCCGCCAGAATGTCAGCAGCTGTCGTGCTCCGCCCAGCCACTCCACAGCCTCCCCACCTGTGCCCCAGCCTTGGCATTCTCCAGACAGGCCCGGCATTCCAGAGACGGGCTTGGAATTCTGAAGATGCCTCAGTGGAGGCCAGAGCTGGTGGGAGCTGCCTGGCCCCTGGAGAGAGTGGGGAGAGGAGACGGGTCCCCTCTGTCCTGCCCTCGGGAGCTGGAAAACTGAAGGACCTACATGTACACCCAGGAATGACATTCAGGATAGGAGGCAGGGTGACAGTGGGTGGCCCCACCAGCCTGTGTATCATTCCAGGGTGTAGTCAGACCTCTACTATGTGTCCAGGACTGGCTGAACACTGGGACCCTTCAGAGGGAGGCAGTCCCTAATTTTGTGGAATTTATAGTAAACTCAGGAAGACAAAGAAGAGATGAGTACAGTGAGGAAACCAGCAGAGTGCAAAATGGGGATTGGAGAGGGGATGTGGCTGGTGGGGTGGGAGAGACCCTGAGCGAGCGAGGGGCCCAAGGACCCAGGAGGGAAGGAAGGAGGTATTGAAGACAGCTGATGGCTCTGGAGCTAGGGAACTTGGAGGCCCCGAGGGCTTGGCCACCTGGACACAAGGGTTTTACTGGAATAGTGGGATGGGAGCTCAACTACAAAGGGCAAAAGGAATGAGGCAAGGTAAAGGGGAGAGGGCAAGTGTGGACAATGCTGGTGATGTTTTGCAAAGACTTAGGGAACAGAGAGATGAGCTGGAGCTGAAGGGAGATGTAAAGTCCAGGGAAGCTCATTTAAGGAGGTGGGTTAGGCAATGACCAATATGCTCATGGGAGCAACCTAGTGAAGCTGGGAAAGGAGTGAAGCAAGATGCAGGGGCAGAGCTTCAGAGGGCAAGGGTCTCTAGGAGTGTGTCAAGGGCCTGTTTATAGCTCTGGGGCTGGATCCAAGCTGAGCAAGAAGGGAGAAGCTTGAGGCAGGGAGGAAAGAATCGTGGCAGCAGGGATGCTGAGCAGGAGGTGGAATCAGAAGAGGAATGTTCTGAATGGAGACACTGAAGGTCACATCCTCACTGGTGATAACTTGGAGGATGGGTAACTGAGGTGGGGGAGGGGGACAAGGACCATAGGCTGGGGACTCCCAGGGGATATGGGATGCTGATGGTATAAGCGAAGGAGGGGAGGAAAATTCCAAGAGTTGAGCCCTCTGTGAACAAACTAGGAGGATGACTGGGCCAGCTACAAAGAGGGTACAAGGGGGCTGCTGGATGGTGCCTTAAAGGAGGGATCCACAGGGACCTCCCTGTGGGGAGGTTAACATGGGGTTAAGACTCCATGTTTCTAATGCAGGGGGCAAGAGTTAAATCCTTGGTCAGGGAACTAGATCCCACATGCCATGGGCCATGTCCAACAAAAAAGAGAAGGGGTCCACAGGTAGGAAGTTCTGTGAGATTTTCCCGTTATCTGTGTTCCAGAATGAGGTTTTGGTACAGGAAGAACTGAGGGCATCCAGTCTTTCCAGGTATGTCCACCACGGAATTCTAGCTGGGAGAAGCTGGGCTGCAATGCTTTATAAACACACCTGGGGGCACATGGCGCATCACAGTACACCTCACACATCTATGTGTTGGGCGCAAGCTGACAAGCTGCCGTTAGTACATGCTACTGCCCTCCCCCACGTGCATCCCCCAGTTCTGACCATTTTGCTTTGTTCAGTCCTCTCTGTTTCTTTTGGGCTATGTCATCATTTGCCTAGATAATGCTTCCTCCATGAAGCCTCCTTTGACTTCCTCCATCAGAAGCAAGCACTGGATGCATGTGAATCAATGAAGTTAGAACACTCCTTTACACCATACACCACAATAAACTCAAAATGGGCTAAAGACTTAAAAATAAGACATGCCACAATGAAACTCCTAGAACATAAGGAACACATTCTCTGACATGCCGTGCTGTGCTAAATTGCTCCAGTTGTGTCCGACTCTTTGTGACCCCATGGACTGTAGCCCACCAGGCTCCCTGTCCACGAAATTCTCCAGGCAAGAATACTGGAGTGGACTGCCATGCTCTCCTCTAGGGGTCTTACCGACCCAGGGATTGAACCTGCAGTTTCTGCAATGCAGGCGGATTCTTTACCACTAAGCCACCTGGGAAGCCTCTTCTCTGACATAAATAGTAGCAATATTTTCTCAGATCAGTCTCCAAAGAAAATAAAAGCAAAAATAAACAACTGGGACCCAATCAAACTTTTAAGCTTTTGCACAGTAAATGAAACTAAACAAAACAAAATGACAACCTTATGGAGTGGGAGAAAAAATTTGCAAATAACATGATTGACTGACAAGGGCTTAATTTCTAAAGTATATGAACAGTTCATACAACTCAATATCAAAAAACAACCCCATCAAAAAATGAACAGAAAAAAGAAATGAGCAGAAGACCTAAACAGACATTTCTCCAAAAGAGATATACAGATAGCCAACAGGCACATAAAAAGATGCAAAACATCACCAATTATTAGAGAAATGCAAATCAGAACTACAATGAGGTACCCCCTTACACCAGTCAGAATGGCCATCATCAAAATGTCTACAAATAGTGGTACATATGTGCAATGGAATGCTACTCAGCCATAAAAAGAACGAAACAATGCCATTTGCAGCAACATGGATGGACACAGAGATTATCATCCTGAGTGAAGTCAGACAGAGACAAGTATCATACGACATCGCTTGTAGGTGGGATCTAAAAAAATGGTTCAGGGACTTCCCTGGTGGTTAAGACTCTGCTCTCCCAATGCAGGGGGCCTGGGTGTGACCCCTGGTCAGGAACATGATCCCACGTTCTGCAACTAAAAGTTCATATGCTGCAACTAAAGGTCCCACGTACCACAATGAAGATGGGAGATCCCGAATGCCGCAACTGAGACCTGGCACAGCCAAATAAATAAATAAAAAAATATATTAAAAAAATTAAAATGGTACAAACAAGCTTATTTGCAAAACAGAAATAGAGTCATACATGTACCAGGGGAAAGCAAGGGGTGGAGGGAGGGTAAAATAAGTAACTAGTAAGGACCTACTGCATAGCACAGTGAACTCTTCTCAATACTCTATAATGACTTATATGTGAAAAGAAACTAAAAAAGAGTGGACATACATATAACATTCATTTTGCTGTACAGCCGAGATTAACACAACACTGTAAATCAACAATTCTCTAATAAAAAAGTTCTTAAAGTGTACAAAGAATAAATGCTGGAGAGGGTGTGGAGAAAAGGGAACCCGTCTACACTGTTGGTGGAAATGTAAATAGGTGCAGCCACTATGGAAAACATCATGAAAGTTCATAAAATGAAAAACAGAGTTATCATATGATTCAGCAATCCCACTCCTGGGCATATATCCAGAAAAGATGAAAACCCTAATTCAAAAAGATATGTGGACCCCACGTTCATAGCTTCCCAGGTGGCACAGTAGTAAAGAATCCACCTGCCAATGCAGGAGACACAAGAGATGCACATTTGATCCCTGGGTCAGGAAGATCACCTAGAGAAGGAAATGGCAACCCACTCCCAATATTCTTGCCTAGAAAATCCCAAGGACAGAGGAGCCTGGTGGGCTATAGTCCATGGGGTCGCAAAAGAATTGGATGTGACTTAGCAAGTAAATAACAACAAACGTACATACACAAACAGTGGAATATCACTCAGCCATAAAAAAGAGTGAAATATTGCCACTTGCGCCACACTGGGTGGACCTAGAGATGATCAGACTAAGGGAAGTAAGTCAGATAGAGAAAGTCAAATATAAATGATATCACTTATATGTGGAATCTAAAACATAATACAACGGAACTTACTTACAAAACAGAAAGACTCACAGACACAGAAAACAAAATTATGGTCACCAGTGGAAGAAAAGAGGGGGAGAAATAAACAAGGAGTATGGGATTAACAGATACACACTACTGTATATAAAATAGATAAAAACGGTTTACTGTATAGCACAGGGAACTGTATTCAACATCGTGTACTAATCTATAATGGAAAATAATCTGAAAAAGGATATATCTATATATGTGTGTATATACATATATATGCAAATCACTCTGCCATATACCTGAAACTAACATGATACTGTAGATTGGCTACACTTAGGAAAAAATAATAATAAACAAGTAAACTTTAAAACATTTTAACAAGAAGCAATCACTGGAGCATCTCCCCCTGCCCCTGCCTCTTCATATTAAGGTTGCCTGGTTACTTACTGTGTGCCCTGTCAAGAAGCTGTAGTTTCTGCTGGGTGGCCCTGCTGCCCATTCAGGGCCTGACCCAGCCGGCGGCTTTTGGACCTCCTTGCAGTTCTGACTTTGTCCGTTAGATGGCACAAGATGTCTGTGGCTGGGCCCATTGATCCCAGACATCAAGGGCACTCTTGGGGTCTTTTTCTTACCTGAAGCCAGCAAGTGAAGATCTAAAATTTGTTTTGTTTTGTTTGGCCGCGCCACACAACTTGTGGGATCTTAGTTCCTGGACCAGGGGTAGAACTCAGGCCCTCAGCAATGAAAGTACGGGGTCCTAACCACTAGACCGCCAGGGAATTCCCTGCAAGCAGAGAACTTTACAGAAGATCCTTACCCCCCTTCCTAGACTGGGAACCAGGCCCAGAGAGGAAGAGGACCTGGTGAGGCCACACAAGTTCAGCCCCTGCCACGGGCTGCTTTTCTGCAGTGTGGAATGGGCTGCCCCCACATCCTGCTCAAGTAAACTCAGGCCTCCCCTGCAGTCACAGCTGAGGGCCTGGCTGAGCTTAGATCCCCAGGGTGAGCTGGCAGGCTGAGTTGTTGGGCTTCCCGCCCACAGCTGGTGGCCACATGCTGGTTGAGGGGCTGTCCAGCTCAATCTCCAGCTAGACATTGGCCCCCGGCCTGGGTTACAGGCTGAAACATCTCCCCAGGGAGATGGATGCAGAGGGGCTCCACCCTTCCAAGGACCCAGGATATGACCACCATCATGGCAGCCGCTGCACAAGCACCTCTCACCAGTTTATAGAGCCTGGTACCCTTAAGGTGGCTGGTCCCTGGCTCTGGAAGGAGGAGACTGAGACCCAGAGAGGGAAGGACCTTGCCCAAGGTTCTTCAGGGGATCCAGAGGCAGGATGGCCTCCCTGAGTAGACCCTTGATCAATCCCAGGTCAGGGGGCACGCATATTTCTAGAGGAGATGGGGACAGGGAGACAGGTTTCCAGGTCTCTGGGTCCTTCTCATGTTGACTCAAGAGACTGATTTGTTTCCAAAATTTAAAAAAAACAAAAAGAGAGAGAGAGAGAGAGATTGATCTATTTCCCTTTCAGAAATGAGCTAGAAAGGGAGGTGGGGTCCCAGTACATTTAGGAGCAAAAAAAAAAAAAGGGTTTCGGGAAGGGGCAGGACAGAGCAAGTCCTGTTCTCAGCCTGCTATGTGGCCTGGACCACCTCTTTCATTCTCTGATGCCATTTGAGGGTTCAGGCTGGTCTCTCCAGGAGGCCTAACTTACAAAAGTTTCTAGAATCCTGGGAGCACCAGGATTCTGACTCAAGGCTTCAGATTCTGAGTGTAGGGGTCTGGAATGGGGTGGAGTGGCAGCTGTGGAGGGTGGAGACAGGGACTACTGTTGAGGGGATGTATGGGGAGTCTCCTCGAGTGTCCTTATTCAGCCTCTCAGCCTCATCTCCCCTCTTGTCGCCATTCTGTGACTCTCCTGTCCCCTGGATCAGCGCTCAGAGCAGAGGGAATGGGGGCATGAGCACCCTCCCTCTACCTTAACTCCTGAGGAACCATAGATATAGGGCCTACAGGCAGAGGGGAACTCTGGGAAGAACCCACCACTCAACTGGTGATGCTCTGGGCCCTGGGGCTCTGCGAGAACTGGAGGAGGGAGGCGGGGCAATGGGGGCTTCTCTGGCACAAGGTGAATCCTGTTCCCTGCCCCAGTGAAATGGGATGTGGGGCCTGGAGGCCAGACAGGAATAGGCCTGGGTGGAGAAGTCTGGCCATTCATCTGTTGCCAATTTCAGATCTGTAAAGTGTGGCCAGACCTCAAGTCCTCTTCCAAAGCACAGAGTCCCTTGGCTGGAATGAGTATCCCTAGGCAACCTGGGCCCTGCCAGGGGAGCTGGGGAGCCAGGCCAAGGCTTCAGGGGGCTGGACTCTTGGTGTCAGGGACCTGGGCACAGAATCAGCCTGTGGGGGGGTCTCTGTCATGGGCAGTGGAGGGGCAAGGAGCAAACGAGAGCCCAGCTAGACCACCCACCCAGCCCATCAACCTCTGATCTTCCTTTCAGGCCATCTCTCCCCCTTGACATTTTGCTAGAGCCGAGGGACTTGGGTTTATGGACAATTCCATATAAACCATCCATAGCCCAGCCAGACCAAAAGTCTCCCAAATGGAGAACCAGCTATTCTGACACAGAGCCACCAACTGGGCCAGCCGAGGCGGAGGGAGAGGCGGCAGGTGGATGGCAGGGCACTTGACCCCTCCCTCCTCCTCCCCGCCTTGGACGGGGTGGAGCCACTGCCTTATAAGTAGCAGAAGCAGGCCTGGCGGCAAGCAGACTACAACCAGCAGCAGCGGCGGGACCCAGGGCAGCTTGGCAAGCAGCTTGGTGCCCCCGTTCCTCAGCATGGCCCCCTCAGCCTGGGCCGTCTGCTGCCTCCTGGGGGGCCTCCTCCTCCGGGGGGGCAGTCCCAGCCCCGGCCCCAGCGTGCCCCGCCTGCGGCTTTCCTTCCGAGGTAGGGCAGTGCACTCTGTGTGTGTGTCCATGCAGCCCCTGACCCCAGGTGTGGGCCTCTAGCCTGCCCCAGGCCGTCTGCTCTGCCAGCCAGAGGAGGGATTCAGCCACTCCTAGCACAACCCGCGGGAAGAACTTTACAGTTATTCCCGGCCATGTGCTCCCTGCTGGCCGCCAGAGGCTCCTGGGAGGAAGGCAGGGGGAGGGAGGGGAGACCAATCCTGGCAGATGGGACCAGGGTAGAGGTGGGAGACAGAGACACACTGGGGGAGAACCTGAGTGAGGGGGCTGTTGAGAAAAGGAGAGGGACTTCAGCCGAGAATGGCAGAGAGAAATGGGGAGGGGGCAGAGAGGGCAAATCTGGAGGATCTGTCTGCTCTCAGCTGGGCTCCTTGCCCAGGGCAGACAGTGGGGAAGAGGGCAGCATCCTGTCCCTCTCGTCCCGTGCGCCCTGCAGTGGGGCCCCTCAGCCGATCCCCACAACCCTGTTCCCACTCCTACCCCTGGCAACCCACTTTGTAACACTGGCCTTTCCTCTTCCCCTCCATCCGTGAGGCTCTGTGTCGCTTCCATTCCTTGCCCATCCTGGTCCAAGAGGTTCCTTTGCAGATCTAACCTGGAATGTCGTGCTGCAGCTGGCACAAGCCTCTTCTGAGTCTGATGAGACACAGGCTTGCCACAGAGTTTTCTTTCTGGGGAAACCAGAGGGATGGTCACCTTCCCCCAGGAACCCCAGCCCAAGAGGCGAGACTCAGGCCTTCTCTGGAGAGTTGGGGGGGCGGGGGAACCTGGCTCCACTCTGGAGTCTGAAGGGAGTGCGGTGGGGGTGGGGAGGAGGGGGTGGAATGGGGTCCTGCCCTGGGAGCTGTGGCTTTGGGGAAGTCAGGCTACAAGAAAAGATCCAAATAGGGCATATCTACTCTAAAGTACTGTCAGTCACGGAAGGCTTCCTGGAGGAGGTTGTTAATGAGTTTGGGGTTAGTGTTTGGGGATAGAAAAGATGACCTTTGGGGCAGGCTTGGGTATCCCACCCCCTCAAGGGTGGCCAGACATCCTGCTGTTTATTTGCACACCCATCTCCTCCAGCTACCTAGTTGGACCCCAAAGACCTATTTCAGGACTCCCACCTCCTGGGATCATCATCCGCAGACAGCCACCTCCATTCCTGGGTAGGCAGCATCTATGGAGGAGAAAACCCTCTTTAGCCATATCCTTGGACCAGAGCCTAGAGATCCACCTGGCCGTACCTGGCCTCTCCCACACCCAGGCCTTAGGCAGATGCTCCCTCTGCTGGGAACGCTCCCCCCTGTCTGTCTGTCTGTCCCACTGAGTCAGCTTTGTATGCTGCTCAGACCACTGAGCCTTCCACCAGGCTCTCCCAGCACTTCGCCCAGCTTGCAGCCTTAAGTTCTGTTGGTGGGACCATCTTCCTTGAGGAGCTGGTAGAGCACAGATGGGCCGGGGGAAGGAGATGTTAACTGAAGACCAGGGGGCCATGGAGTGGAGGGAAAGGGGGCAGGCCTCTGGGTGGGCTGGGCTGGGTGGGGGGCTCTGAGTCTCCTGTCCCACCCACTCCCAGGAGTCACTTCCCAGAAGCCCTCCAGCAGCCCTCTGGATGGAAACACTTTCCAGATGTGAGCATGTGGGGGGCGGTGGATGCACAGCTGGGACCCTCCACCTCCACACACTGGCTGGAGGAGTGGGTGGCCAGCAGCCCTGAACCCTCCCTCGGCTCCCTCCTAGACCTCCTGTCTGCCAACCGCTCTGCCATCTTTCTGGGCCCCCGGGGCTCCCTGGACCTTCGGGCCCTGTACCTGGATGAGTACCGGGACCGCCTGTTTCTGGGGGGCCGTGATGCCATCTACTCTCTGCGGTTGGACCAGACATGGCCGGATCCCCGGGAGGTGAGCTGGACTGTTTGGGAAGCAACTCTCTCTGAGGGCTAGGTGACGCCAGACAGGAGGCTGACTGGGGCAACTGAGGCTGTGAGGTCAGGGGTCAGCCAGGCTGGCTGTGTTTCAGGTCCTGTGGCCACCGCAGCCCGGACAGAGAGAGGAGTGCGTTCGCAAGGGAAGAGATCCTTTGGTGAGTGCTATCAGGAGGGACTGCCCCCACCCTAACCAACACCCAGGCCCTGACCCCAGGAAAGCCTGGGGCTGCTCCCCAGCTGCCTGAGATGGGGCCACGTGGAGCAGATCCTGATGGTCTAGTAGAATCTCCCCTCACCCTAGATCCATCCCCCCACCCCCTTCTCCCCCTAGGTGGAGTGCGCCAACTTTGTACGGGTGCTGCACCCCCACAACCGGACCCACCTGCTGACATGTGGCACTGGCGCCTTCCAGCCCACCTGTGCCCTCCTTGCTGTTGGGCATCGTGGAGAGGTGAGCTGCAGCGGCCCCACAAAGGGCTGGGAAGCCGTGACATTTTCTCCTGCTGTCTGAATTCTACCCATTGAGCCTGGGTCAGGGCAGAGGGGTCAGAGCCTGAAAGGCGCCTTTGTGTCAGGGAGCCGCCCCTACTGGCGAGGTCCTGAATGAGGGCGCCTTCCACCCACCCCCACTGTCCAGCCGCACGCAATGGCCGCTGCCCGGGTAGGGGGTGGGCACTGCTTTCCCAGGTAACACCTCTCCCTCCCTCCCTCTCCCCAGCATGTGCTCCATCTGGAGCCCCGAAGCATGGAAAGTGGGAGGGGGAGATGCCCACACGAGCCCAGCCGTCCCTTCGCCAGCACCTTTGTAGGTGGGTGACACCCAGGCCAGGGCCGGCATGACAAGGGTGGGGGTTGGCCAGCATCATTGGGAAGGGATGGGCCAGGTTCAGGGCCTGGCCCTCCTCCCCTGACTCTGCCCCCTACCCCCACCTTAGGAGGGGAGCTGTACACAGGTCTCAATGCCGACTTCCTGGGGCATGAGGCTATGATCTTCCGGACTGGGGGTCCCCGACCAGCCTTGCGTTCTGATTCTGACCAGAACCTCCTGCATGGTGAGCTCAGGGCTCTGCAAAGGGCAAGGCTGACTGGGTTCTGCCCCTGGCACTGACAGGGAGGTGGGAGTGGGGACTGGAGGGGCAGCCCATCCCCACTCTACTCCCTAAGACCCAGTGGGGCCCCTGGGGTCCCTGTACCTCTTCTCCTCCTCATTGCTTCACCCCCGCCCTGTTCCTCCCCGTGAGGGCCCTATCAACTCTTCCCTGTTACCTCCCAGACCCCAGGTTTGTGCTGGCCGCCCGGATCCCTGACAACTCCGACCCGGATGATGACAAGGTGTACTTCTTCTTCTCGGAGACGGTCCCCTCACCTGACGGAGGCCCGGGCCGTGTCACCATCAGCCGAGTGGGCCGCGTCTGCGTGGTGAGAGCTATGGAAGGGACAGTGAGGTTTGAATCCTGGCCATACGCGTCTTCCCAGCCCTGTCCCCACCTGAAACAGTAGGTGAACTGAGGCGAGGGTGTGGGGCTGACATCCACGCCTCCCTCCAAGGGTGAGGGTGGAGGAGCAGGAAGCGGGGGGCCTGTCCTCGGGCCCCAAGGCTGACTGGCCCCCACCCCCCAGAATGATGCGGGCGGTCAGCGGGTGCTGGTGAACAAATGGAGCACCTTCCTCAAGGCCAGGTTGCTCTGCTCCGTGCCTGGCCCTGGTGGTGCCGAGACCCACTTCGACCAGCTGGGTAAGGGCGTGGCCAGAGCACGTGGGGTGAGGGCTGGAGGGGGCTCAGAGCCCATGAGTGGGGGGCACTGGCGGTGGCCTTCTGTCTCCCAGAGGACGTGTTCCTGCTGTGGCCCAACTCAGGGAAGAGCCTGGAGGTGTACGCTCTGTTCAGCGCCGTCAGGTGGGCAGATGGCCTCCCCTCGCCCCCACCCCTGGCCCTGTCTCTGCACCCTGACCGCCCCTGTTGAGCCCCTGCTCTCACGGCCCAGTCTAGCCAGAGGTCCCTGACTCTGTCCCTGACTCCGTGACTCCGTGGCTGTGTTCTTTGCCTGGGTGTCCTTGTCTTTTGGTCTCTGCTGACTACAGGCGCCATCATCCCCTGTCCTCCCTATGGAACTAGGCTGCCCCCTTCCTGCCTCTGTGAACCTCCCTGGCCTGACTATTCCTGTCTGTCCCCTGCAGTGCTGTGTTCCAGGGCTATGCCGTCTGTGTGTACCACATGGCTGATATCTGGGAGGTCTTCAAGGGGCCCTTTGCCCACCAAGATGGTCCCCAGCACCAGTGGGGACCCTATGGGGGCAAGGTGCCCTTTCCACGTCCTGGCATGGTGAATATCTGCCTGGGACCAGGGCAGGGAAGAGGGCTGAGTAGATGCCGGGAGGGTCTCTAGATGCCACGGACAGGCTTGGGTCTGCACGAAGCCCCAGGGCAGCGGCTGGGCTGGGTGGGGTGAGGAGGGGAGCAGACCCCCGACTACACTGAGGAGTCTCTCATACAGCACGAAGGGCCCACGAGCTATCCCTCGGAGGCTGGCGTGAACAGCCAGTGCCGTCTAGACACAGACTGGGGGGGGATGTGGCAACCCAGGGGGCTTCAGGCACCCCCTTTGCCATGGCCTGCAGTGCCCCAGCAAGATGACTGCACAGCCAGGACGACCCTTTGGCAGCACCAAGGACTACCCGGATGACGTGCTGCAGTTTGCCCGAGCCCACCCACTCATGTTCCGGCCCGTGCGTCCCCGGCGGGGTCGCCCTGTCCTTGTCAAAACCCACCTGGCCCAGCAGCTACGTCAGATCGTGGTGGACCGTGTGGAGGCGGAGGATGGGACCTACGACGTCATCTTTCTGGGGACTGGTAGGTGGGCTGCATGGGGTGGCCGGGCAGGGGAGGCGTGCGGGGGACCCGAGCTGCCTCTCTGCTCCTTCCTTTCCCACTGACCCCTCCTCCCTGCCCCAGACTCAGGGTCAGTGCTCAAGGTCATTGCCCTCCAGGCGGGGGGCTCTGCGGAGCCTGAGGAGGTAGTTCTGGAAGAGCTCCAAGTGTTTAAGGTGAGCAGGGGGCACTGATGGGGAGGGTTCCCGCAGGCTCCATCCCTGTGTCTAGGACTGGCTGCAAGGAAGCAGGAGCAAAGTGCAGGAGGGAAATGGGCCTGTCTTTACTGAACCCACATTCAGTGGGCAGTGGGCCTCACTATTGCAGAAGCCTTGCGATGCTTCTAAATGACTGCGGGCCTGGAGACGGAGTCTGTGAGCTGAGAGGTGGGGGGCCCAGGGACAGATGGCCAAGGCGATCGCCCCTTGACAAAGGTCTGCCAGGCTCAAGTTGCAGAGAGGGGTGACTGACACCCCAAGGGGTTCTGTTGACCCCTCTACAGAGTCAGGCAGGGGGTCGTCTGTGTTTGGGGAACTGCTGAGCTTCCCCAAGTGGGTGGAATGGGTGATTTGGGACAGCTGCCTCATTGCTGGGGGACAGGGCTGTGGGAGGGGACACCAGAGCTTTGTGCTTTTAGCCAAGCCTTGGAGGCCAGCCAGGGAGAGGGGACCTTTCTAACAACACGATGTGTGGGAAAGACCGTCTGGCCTTAGTTGCCAGGGAGTGCACTGACCTGGGAGAAAGATGGCTTCCACCCAGAGGCTGGAAGAGGCTGAGAGCAGGGATGCAGGGGTGGTCTTTCTTCTTTCCCAGGTGCCAACACCCATCACTGAGATGGAGATCTCCGTCAAAAGGGTAAGAGCCGCTGCCGTGGCTGCCAAATCCTCCTTCCTCTGGTCTCCTTAAGTTTCCCTGAGTCCTGCTGTTTCCCAGCAGGCCCTGGGGCTGCCTGATTAGGCCCTAAAATGAGGGTTGAGAGTTCAGCTGGGAGCTGAGATTCCCATGCACGAAACCCATGGGCAGTGGGAGGCCCTGAGTAAGTGAGCCTGTGTTCAGAAAAGGGGAGATCCACAAAGTCCAGCAACTCAGGGCAGACAAAAACGTGCTTGAAAACAGGATCCAGATTTTATATCAAACAGATTTTAGAGACATGCTGTGTGTCCTTTTGCAAGTGGCAAAATCTCCCCAAGTTCATCTGCCCCAGTTTATCTTTGGGTAAACCTTGACTTTTGTGCTAGGACTGCTCAAGGCAGAGTTTACCTCTAAAGTCAGAGGCAAGGCCATTGGGGTAGAGGGCAAAGGTCTGCTGCTGGGAGGGTCTGGAGAAGCCCCGTAGAGAAAAGACCCCAGATGTGCCCCATCTCCTCCATGCCCTAGCATAGGATCCGATGCAGATCAGGTGGGTGATAAACATTTTTTGTTCTGGGAATGCACTCAAGAAGTTCTGGAAGACTCTTGCAAATGTCAGAGGTCTCAGGAGCGCCCAGGGGGCTGAGAGCCTACCTGCTTCTGTGTGGAGCACACGCTCATCTCGGGTTCTGCCTGTGTCCCTTCCAGCAAATGCTGTACGTGGGCTCAAGGCTGGGCGTGGCCCGGCTGCAGCTGCACCAGTGTGAGACGTACGGCAGTGCCTGTGCGGAGTGCTGCCTGGCCCGGGACCCCTACTGCGCCTGGGACGGTGCCTCCTGCACCCGCTACCGGCCTGGCACCAGCAAGCGCCGGTTCCGCCGCCAGGACATCCGGCATGGCAACCCTGCCCTGCAGTGCCTGGGCCAGAGCCAGGAGGGTGAGCCGCGGAGGGCATGGGGGCGCCCTCTCACAGGGCAGCCAGTCACCCCTGTGAAGTGTAGCCTCAGGCTGGTCCTGTAGTCACAAGCAGTCCTCAGTTTTTCTATGAGTGTAACTCCTGTCAGCATATGGGTGCAGGGTCTTTGTGTAGAGAGAGGGACTTAGGGATCGGTAGATGCCTAGTCCCTGTCACATTCATGGGGGGTCCTGGGTTATGGGAGTCCATTGGTGGTCCTGGGGGTCTCATGGTTCCCGAGCTGAGCCCACTTCCAAATCTCCCCCAGAGGAGACCGCGGGACTCGTGGTGACCAGCACTGTCTACGGGACGGAGCACAACAGCACCCTCCTGGAGTGCCTGCCCAAGTCCCCGCAGGCCGCCGTGCGCTGGTTCTTGCAGCGGCCCGGGGACGAGACGCCTGAGCAGGTGAGGGAGGACCTGGCTCCGGCCTGCATGTGTCCTAGGTCACACCCCTCCCTGAGCTCTCGGGGGGAACCTGCCAAGATCAACTTAAGAAAAGTGTGTGTCAGGCCCCTGGAGGTGCCCCTGCTCCTGCCATCTGGGAACACCCAGGCCAGATGTGGTGGAACTTCTCCAGTGACAGACAGCCCACAAATTCCAAGGCACTGGGCTGGGCTCTGTCTGACAGGGCGTAGCAGAGATGGCAGAGAGGGAAGCGGGTCTGGGCTGGTCAGGAAGGCCCCCATGCTTACACATATGGCTCATCTTTGAAGCGGTCTCTTCCTCAGGGTCCTCTTTCACCCTAGGAGGCCTGGGCCCCTGACGACTGGCCCTTGCACACACACCTCCACCACACACACATACACACTCACACACACACACACAAGCACACACTGCCTGGCCCCTCACTTCCTCCCTAGAGTCCAGCTGTCTGCCTAGGCCCTCTCCTCCCCCATCCAGAAAAGTCTGTCAACCCCAGAGATGGCTTCAGTCTGGGGCCTGAGCTTGGGCGTGGGCGGGGCAGGGTGAAGAACCATTCTCAAGCTGCTCCCACGGATAGCGAAGGGGAGGGAGTGGGTTGATTACAGGAGGGGCTCTCCTCCCAGCTTGAGAACTGGGGGAGGCCAGCCTTGGGCCAGCTGTTGGGCTGGGCACTGAGGAGTCTCCCCGGGAGGGCAGGGGCAGGGGAGCGATGAGATGAGTTACACAACACTCACCACCCAAGCACTGCAGCCTCAACGTACACACGTGCGGACCAAAGCCCAGACAGGGTCCAGGCCAAAGACAGGTCAGATCAGGACCATGCTCCACCTCCTACACCGTGATGGGCCTGTGGGTCCTGCAATGCAGGGGGAGTGAACAGTGCAGACCAAGACAGGGAGAACTCTGTACGGTGTCGAGTGTAGAGGAGTTCTAGTCCTGGGGCTGGGGGTATAGCCCCGACTTGAGAAAAAGCCCATAAACACCCTTTAACCCTCTCTGTTCTCTGGGAATGTGTGCCAGGGGCCCCCAAGGCCAAGATGGGGGCTCCAGAGCTCTGACGACAGGAGAAACCAGTCAATCGAATCTTTGAGAAGCCCCCTTTGCAGGCCCTGTCCTGGGTTCTGGGAAAGTGAGGCCCTGCCGGCAGTTAGCTCAGTCAAGGACGCTGAGCCTGCCAGGCTGCTGGGAAGGGGAGAATGAGCCCCGAGATGGCAAATGTGGAAAAGCAAGGGGCAGAGACGTTGATGGGGCGAGCGCGGCTCCAGGCGCCCTCACGCCCTCCCACACCTCCAGCAGGTGAAGACAGACGAGCGCGTCCTGCAAACGGGGCATGGGCTGCTGTTCCGCAGGCTCAACCGCCTGGACGCCGGCACCTACACTTGCCTGACGCTGGAGCACGGCTTCTCCCAGCTGGTGGCCCGCCTGGCCCTGGAGGTGATCGTGCCCGCGCAGCTCGACATTCTGTTCCCCCGGGAGCCGAGGCCAGACGAGCCCACGGCCCGAGGCGGCCCCGCCTCCGCCCCCCACAAGGCCTGGTATAAGGACATCATGCAGCTCATCGGCTTCGCCAACCTGCCCCGGGTGGATGAGTACTGTGAGCGAGTGTGGTGCCCCTCCCGCAGCCGCGGCCGCGGCAAACAAGCCAAGGGCAAGAGCTGGGTGGGGCTGGAGCTGGGCAAGAAGGTGAAGAGCCGGGTGCAGGCCGAGCGCAATCGGACACCCCGGGAGGTATGAGGCCACATAGAGGAGGGAGGAGGAGGGGGTGGTTGGGATGGGCCGAGTGGCCAGCAGCAGCCCCCAGCATCTCCTACCCACCCAGCTAGGGCAGAGGGGGCTAACGTGCCTGATGGCCTCTTAGAGATAGAATCTCTGTCCCCGGGCCCCTACCAGGCCACCCGCAGGATAGTCTGGGGCCTGATGGAGGGCTCTGTGTCCCAGGCCTGTTCCTTGTCCCCTCTCTGGGCTCTCAGTCCCAGGCGGGAGTCAACACCCTCTGGCTGCTGGCAACCCCAGTGGGTTTGCTATTTGTTCTCAAGCAAGGCTCCCACAGCACATTTCCGCTTGTGCCCAGGGGCAAGAGGGTTGGGTGGTTCTTACCCAGCCTGCAGAACAATGGCCATTCTGAGTGACCCTTAGAGTGGGTGTGCGGGTGCGGCTCGGCTGAGGTGGTGTCTGGGCAGGGGGCCCTCAGGCAGACAAGGAGGGGGGAGGTCGCCACTCAGCTAGCACCCTCTAGGAAGACCTACCCTGACTGAGGTGGGGAGGGAAAGTGGAGGCGCTGAGAAGGTGGAACAGCAAGAACCCCCTCCCACTTCATGCCCTGATGTCTTGGTGATTGCCTGCCACTGCTCACGCCCTCTTCTGCATCTCATAATCACAGAAGCACAGACTGCTAGACCTCCCTGAACCTCCCAGCCTAACTTCGCTGCCCCAGGTCCTGTTGCCGCCAGGCATGTTTCCTGGGATGCCCACCCCCTCCTGATGGGATTGCCTCTCCCCAACGTCAGGGTCTCCATGTTGACGAGCACAGAGCAGGTGAATTCTAGGAGAAACTGTCCCTCATCTTTGTGGACTAGTAGATAGGGAGAGGGGAGCTGGGGTATTTAGAGGAGTGGGCTGTCTTTCCCAGGGCAACGCAAGCTTGCGCACAGCCTGGGAGGGTGGGGATGTGGCAGCTATGTGAGCAAGCTGTGTGGTGAGAACAAAAGGCAGTGCTTTGCCTGAGAGGCCACAGAGGACTGAGGTGGGGAGAGGTCAGGAGATCCTAGGACCGGCTACAGGACCCAGGAGCAGGAATTCTCAAGGCCCCAAGAAGGCATCAATCAGCCCAGCAGCCAGAGGTTTCCCACCCTGGGATCTTTGGTTTCTGTTAAATAAGGATTTGTCATGGGTGGTTCATTTATGAAGCCTGTATTTTTCTTTTAAGGGAGAAAATTGCAGGGGGAAACTGCTAAGGCCTGCTGGTTCTTGGGGGGGCTGCTGGCTCAGGTAGCCAGGACACATTCTGTCTGGGTGTGTAGGGAGGTGTTTTTGCCATCAGCAGTAATGTGTTTCTTGGGCTGGGGAGCATGGAGGAGGAGGAGGACTAAATGAAAAGTTGTTCGCAGCCTGCATATGAACAAGTCAGTGACGCACAAAATGGACAGGAGGGGGACAAGAGCCTCAGGTTCAAGATTCCCTCCATTAAGAACCAAGATGAAGGAAGGGGGAAAAAATCATAAAAAGACAGGGCTTCCTGCCCCCCTGAACTCAAACCCAGATTGTGTCTGCCTTGGGTTGTATCTGAGCCCCACCTCCACTCCCTACCTCCCGGTTCCTACCACCTCTAGAGAACTGGGATCTGAAATAGGCCCCTTCCCCTCTTTGCATGTTAAGTGAACCAGATGTGTACTGAGGTTAACCTGACAGCACTTTGGGAAGCCTCCAGCCAGGGGTAGTTGTGGCTGGGATGTCAGCAGGTAAAAGCAGAGGAGGAGCACTGTGGGGAGGGGGCGGGAGGAGAGGGGAAGAGAAGACAGAGGCTGTGGAAGAGGGTAGGGGGAGAGCCCAGAACCCCAGGCATGGATGTCAGAGCTGCAAGCAGCTCTGCCCCGTATCCCAGGTTTTTTCAGTGGCCACTAGGCTGGGTCCCCTGGGGAAGTTACTCTGGAAAATGGAGGGAGGAGTTCAAAATCCTGACAAGGAACACCTGCACTTGGAAAATATGGACAGCTTCTACTGATCTCCACCCCCCCACCCCCATGGTACCTTGTGTTAGTCACTCCTGGAAATGCCTCTATGTGTGAATTCTATTTTTGTATTCATCTGTCAAGATGGGCCTCGTGGTTTCTCTGTCTTCAAAGCACACCTCTCATAATTCCCATTGTTTTTTATATCGTCACCGCCCCTGAGTGCTGGCAAGGAGAGTGCAGGGGTTTTCCACACAACCTACAGGGAAAGGGATGAAGCTAATATTTATATCACGTAATTATATCATTATTGTGTCTGTGTATTTCTGTACTAAGTTGGCTGATGCCATTCATGTAAGCTGTAAATGACGGGTCATCCCTGTCCATTCCAGAAGGGCGAACCCACCCTGGGTGGTTTTTTTTCTAAAAGGCAAGGAGATGGGTATCAGAGGAAGGAAGAAGTCAGGGGGCTTTGCCTATGAAGCCGAGATTGCTTATTAAATTAGGAAAATCCCATCCCATGGGCTTCTGAGACTTCTTGGAACTTCAGGAAGATGTTGAGCCAGGAAAAAAAAAAAATGCTGGCAAAGGGCAGCTGGCACGTAGGCAGCCCTGCTCCTTTTTCACAATAACACTTGACTTTGTGACAGCAACACTTGGCCTGGCGCCTGTCTTCATCAGCCACATACCAAGGTATATTAAGGCCACTGTGCTCTTGCTGGCAGGGGTGGGGGGTAGGGGGGGGCCAGGCTGTGTCGTGGGAGCTGCAGCTTTGGGAGGAGGGGGGGAGCCCCTGAGTCTGAACTACTGTGCAGGCTGCAGGAGGCGCCTCTCCCCCAGCCCCACTCCCCGCCGTGACATCACGACCCTGCCCCAAGAGCAGACTCCACTGGTGCCAGAGGGAGATAGGAAAAGGCAGGGTTGCTTTAGAAATGGGAAGGACATCACCCCCAAGTCACCACAGAGACTAGCCCCTTGCTTGGATGGGCCCTTCAACCCATGCTATGGGCTAGTAGGCTTAATAGTCATCAGTCATTAGTCCGTCTTGCAACCCCGGCCCTGGAGCAGAACCCCTGCTTTTGCCCCCTGGACCGTGCACAAGCACCCAGGCCTCACAGAAAGTGAAACCCTGTTGCCCTGCCCCAGGCCACCACCAGCGTCTGAAAAGTGCTGGGCTGGGTGGGTGTGTGAATAGGAGGGGAGCCCCCTTCTCCCCTGGGATGCATGGTATCTCTGCTCCCACATCACCACCATTCATTCCCTGAAGACCCCTTGGGCCTGGACTTCCCTCGGCCCCTCACCACCCCCACCCCCCTACGCCCCCATCTGGAGCCCTATTTCCTGCCTCAGGGGTTTCACTCTATCTTCTGCTCCCAGATTTTTCCTTTAAGTCTTATACTTCCCCTGGTCTTTGGGCCTGTTTCATGATTTCTTAAACAGGTCTAGAGCTGGAAAGGGTCTTCGAGAAAGGGGTTAGTCAAATGACGTCCAAAATGGTGTCCTTTGGAACAACTGTCTCATGAGATCCTTGACAACATTCAGATAAACACGGGATTTCTGTCCCCTTAGCCCCACAGAGCTGTACACTGCCTGCTTGCTTGCCTGAGGAACCCACGATGATTCCTCACTAACTTGCATGTCTACTCTGTGGTATATGATCTTCCAAAACATGTGGTCCTCTAACCACCCCCTTTTTTCCCCCATGAAGCAGCTGCCATTTCATGTTTCTAATGTTTTGAAGAGCATATTTTGGGGGAAATGCTGGTTAGATTAATTCCCTCCCTTTACATGTGAGATTAATTAATTAATCTCTGCCTTCTAAGCCTATAAGCTCTGGAGGCTCTGACTTCCCAGATGGAATAGACACATCTTGGTTTCCCATGGCCAGCACCACAGCAGGACCTGACACCCCATGGCTGCCAAGCCGCCGGTCCGCTGTTCCTGGGACCTGGACTCTGCCCTGCCTCTGGCTCCTGTCCTGTCACACCCAGCCTGCCTCCCCAGCCCACTTCCTGCTCCTCTTGTGTCTGGCATGGTCCTCTGTGGAGGGTTAGGGTTCACTCCAAGACTGTGGCTATCCTATAGTCCACAAGACTAGTTTCTAAGCAAGGGTAAGGGGCAGAGTGGGGGCAGGATGAGGGAGGAAGACAACCCTTTTCACTGTCTCAAAGGGCTCCTCTGCTAAGCCGGGGTCAGGTCTCAGACACCCTTAGAATCCCCTGACTGCAGGAGTGGGCAGGGAGCAGCCATCAGGAGGCAGGTCTGACGCCTGCCGGGTTTTCCTCTCTGTGGGCTGGCAAGGACCCGGGATGTGGTTGGAGTGAGGTGGGTCTCACAGGGCTCTGCAGTCCAGCAAACTGAGGTGTCTCTGATCAGCCACATCTCCTTAGAAGTAGCAGACAGCTGCTCAGGAATAGACCAGTTTTCACCCCAGTTAAGGATCTACCCCAAGCTCACTCAAATCCCAGCCTGAAGGGGCTCTGGCGAGGAGAAAGTTCAACACGCGGCAAGATCAAATCCCCGGGGGATATCTGAGATTACAAACTTGGCCCTGGTGTGCAAAGAGAATGAATGGGTGGGGCTAGGTTTGGATATAATACCTGATAAGGAGCTCAAGGATTGTTAGGCCTCCACCCTGGCTTCTCTTCCGGACTCACCCACCCTCCTGGTGCACAGCAGATGAAGAAAGTGGCCCCGTGCCCACTTCCCACTGCTCAGCCCCAGCCCGCCTTTGTGTGGGTACCACTGCTGGCCCCCCCTTCCTTAGAGGCCGTGTCCTAACGGAGCCTTTCACTTTCCCCGCTGGATTTTCATTAAGGAAACTTCTGGTTCCTCAATGTAGCCTATTAAAAAAAAAAATCATTTTCCACTGAGGATGGGAAATGCTGCAGTCTCCAGGGAGGCCTCGCAAGGGACGCCCACCCTCATGCTCCCACTAGGCCTCCAGCGGCCAACTAGTAGCTTGTACTCAGGAACTCTGCCGTGAGGATGGCTCAGGAGGCCGGTCTTAATTCCTATCCCCTACAGAGGAAAATAACTGGAGTGCACCTAACCCATCCCAAGGGTGCATTTTACTGCCAAGAACATCCCACTGGGCAGAGAAGGAAGACCAGGGCAAGGACACAGCCGCAGGCAGGAGAGGATTCCAAAGTGAATCAAGGAGCCCAGAGCAGAGTCCAGGTGTCTGCCATCAATGGAGGAGACAGTACTAGAGACTTAAAGCCCAGATTTCCCAGTTTGGGGGACAACGGGGGCTCCGTTCTCATAGATAGAGGTATGGAATAATGATGTGGCAGACCAGCAGCTTGCTTTATGGGCATGACCTCATCTGTTCACTCTGCCTGCCCCCGCAGCTGATAAGAATCTGGTGCTGTTTCCTGTAGTCCAAGGGTCTCAGACAATGGTGTGAACGGCTGGCCCTACTGGAAAGGACATTGTTCAGAGAAGAAAAAACAACACGCTAGCACAAAGCGGAGCAGGACCTGCCTGAACGTAAGGGCCTGTTTACAAATCTGCCACTTCCAAGCAGGGGGACACAATGGGGAATTGTTTCTGGAGAGGCTAGAGTCCCCTCCAGAATGCTCCTGGGGGCTGGGGATGGCTTTGATGGCCCAGACAGGTCTCAGATGCTCTGTGAGGGACGGACACTGATGGCGCACATGCCTTCCTGTTTATCAGAGGTGCACTTCAGGGCAGGCTCCAGGAGTGAGTTTACACCCAAGACCAGGGGGAGGAGCTCCTGGGCTTCACTCCCTCTACTCAGGCCTCATACTCAGGGATGTCAGGGGGCTGGAGGTGGTTTGCCAGGGAAAGGTGAGATTATTTTCTGAAAAACATCAACTCTTTGGTTTATGGCCTGCAATTCCCATTCTGCTTTTTGGAAAAAATGTACAAGGCATGAGACCCTTGCAAATAGCCTCCCCCTCTGCAATGGGGCTCCCTGGCTTGGTCTGTAAGGGAGACTTCTCACATCAGGGACCCTGTGATGCTACAGCCTCCAGGCAGTCTGGGAGCACACAGGGGGCTGATGCTATGTCCCTGGGATCAGGGCCAATGGGGTTGCTGTTTCTCATAACCACCTCCTGCTCTGTCTACAGGAACTCAGAGCCTTTGAACCACCAACCAAAGACCCTGATGTCAGAGTGTGTGTGTGTGTGTGTGTGTGTGTGTGTGTGTGTGTGTGTGTACGCAGCAGGAGGGTAGGGCAGAAGAGGAAGAGAATCATATTACTCAATTCCCTTGGAATTGGGAGATCCCATTTTTAGGGGTAAGGGGAGGGCAGCTGTGGTTAGGAAGTTCACTTTGGGTCTAGAGAGACCTGGAAGGCAGTCCTATCTAAGGACCTGACCTATGATCCTAAGTGTCATTAGTAACTTAGAAGTTACTGTCATGTCTATACTAATCTCTAAATATAACAGGGGCACAGCTCATGAATAAACTTGAATGAATGTGTTCAGAACACCTGAATAGCAGTAAGTCCTGTGCAATCCTAAAATAGAAGGAAACTTTCCTAAGCCTTTTTCAACCTTCCATGTGTAAAGGGTTAGAATCTTCTTCCTCACTGTGCTCACAGTGCCCTCTGGTGTTTGACAGTAAAACAACAGGTTTATAAACGAAGGATTTGAGCACATCCAATAATCCCGGTGACATCAAACTGACTCTGAATGTGGGGTCCCAAGCCAGACACCATGAGAGGGAGAAAAGTTAATAAGATAGACAGGTCCCTTCCTATCAGGGACTTCCGATCTAGAGGGAGAGACAATTATGGGACCGGATGGAGAACAGCACAGGCTATCACAGGGGTACAAGCAGAGCTCAGACGGAGTGCCAAGGCGTGAAGAAGTGGCCCTCATACTGGATTCTTCAGGTTAATGATAGAGGTTATGGCTCTCTAGACTCTAAGCCACATGCTCAGGGCCCAGTATGCCAGGGTAGCCATGGCAGAGTGCCCATGAAAGACCCTAGATGTCCATCTCAGTGGGGGCCATCCTAAGTAAAGAAGAGTTAGCAGATGTTTTATGGCAATTACAGAAGGGAAAAGGATAGATATGTCAGCAAAGCAAGTGGATGTAGGAAACCATACAGAGAGAAGGCTTTTGCTGTCGTCCTGTGAGGCACAAGGGTCTGAGCTGAGCATTGGCCCTGGGATGGAGAGGAAGGCAAACATGTAAAAAATTCAAATTGACAAGAAAGAAGGTGGTTGAGCAGAAAATGAAACATAAGGAGATTCTGAAGTTTCTGGCCCTAGTTCATGGTTCCCACAAAGGTAAGAATTAGAGGAAGGGGAGCAGGTGCTCTGGGGAAATTTTATTTGACGTCTATTCCTATTCTCCCCAAGTGAACTATTTGTTCCAGGTCCTAAGTTATAAAACAGCAATTGAAACAAGTATTTAAAATATTCAAGATGAGGGACTTCCCTGGTGGTCCAGTGGTTAAGAATCCTCCCACCAATGTAGGGGACATGGGTATAGTCCCTGGTCCAGGAGGATCCCACATGTTGTGGGACAATTAAGCCCATGCCCCACACTACTGAATCTCAAGTGCCTGGAACCTTGTGCTCCACAACAAGAGAAGCCACCACCACGAGAAGCCCGTGTGCCGCGACAAGAGGGTAGCCCCCACTTGCCTCAACTAGAGATAGCCTGCACGCCATAACAAAGACCCAGCCCAGCCAAAAATAAATAAATAATGCAAGATGAGTCTGGGCTATCTTGTAGGGCCAAAAAGTAAAGAAGTGCTCAAAACAAAACCAAACCAAAAGGGAACACAATATTGGCAGTATGTGAAAAGGACACAGGAGCCCCAGTGGCCAAAGCTAGAGCAACCTGAATAAGTAGAACCAACAGAATAAGTAGAACTGGATTATAACCCAGAGTATAATATACGTATCCATGAGTCCATACTGATATAAATGGTTGAGTTAATAAGTAAGCGGGAGAGGACAGGTAAATCTCCCATGCAGAAAAACTCCAAACAAATACATGTAGACACTCAGCCCTTAAAGAGGGAGGGGACATAAATCCCCACTCATTAATTGTGTGCTGCACAGAATGGCTTCTTTCCAAAATTTACAGTATATGAAGGGGGGAAAGGGAGTAACTTTTCTCTTTCTTGAAAAACTCGACAAACACTAATTTGGCCAGATGCCCAACATGAACATCAAGAAGGATAAGTTATGTTGATCATAGGTAACTTCAGTCTGATGTGATAAAGATGGTACTTTGCCTGTGTGGTCTTCTTCCCTCAAACCCATGAATGAGTGTGTGCGTGCTCCAGTGGCTCAGTGGTCTCCAACTCTTTGAGACTTTGGACTGTAGCCTGCCAGACTCCTCTGTCCATGGGATTTTTCTATCAAGAATTCTGTATCGGGTTGCCACTTCCTACTCCAGGGGATCTTCTCAATCCAGGGATAGAACCCACATATCTTGCGTCTCCTGCATTGCAGGCAGATTCTTTACTGCTGAGTCATCAGGGAAGCCCTAATCGTGAGAAAAACATCAGACAAATCCAAATTGAGGGGCCCTCAACAAAACACCTGACCATACTCCTCAAAACTGTCAAGGTCATCAAAAACCAGGAAAATTTGACAAACTGTTAGAGCCAAGAGGAACCTAAGGACACAGGATGACTCAATGCAATATGGTATCCTGGATGGGCGGCTAGAATAGAAAAAAGACATTAGGTAAAAACTAAGGAAATCTGAATAAAATATGAGCTTTATTTGGCTAATAGTAATGTATCAGTATTGGTTCATTAATTGACACAAATGTACCATATTGCTGCAAGACATTAATGGGGGAACCTGGGCTTGGGGTGTGTGGGGACTCTACAGTATCTTCACAATTTTTCTTTAAATCTTTGAAAAGTCCCAAGTTAAAAGTCTAAGGAAAAGGCCCAGTTATTTGAGAATGGCTGGTTAGGCCCACATGAAGAGGACATGTCAAAGTTAGACTTTCCAGCACACAAAAATGGGGTTAGCTATTAACATGAACGAAGAGTAAGGGTATACACACTATGATAAAGTTAATAAGGGTGTGTGCACACATGTGCACTGTTCTGATAGGCACACAGAAATCGGGCAACGGAATGTCTGGGTGACAAAACGCACCCCCTCTCCCCACTCCCACTATGAGCTCCACCCGCCACCCACTGCAGAAGGGGCTTAGAGGGTGCTGATTGAGGGCCATTGTTTTCAGTTACAGTGGTATTTCTCACACTTGAGTAGTATAGAAATGGACTCTCTTATTTAAAGGAAAAGATACCACCCCAGATGTCTGAGAATATGCCTGGTGACCCAAGTTATATAAACTCTGTAAGAAACTAATGTCTTAGTTTTGGAAGTATGTTTCAGTTGTGAACTATTGCTGCAAGAGTTGAGTCTTTAGGATAGGTGAAATATTGTTTAAAATATAACTTGAAACCTCTCTTGTCACTTGCAGAGCTCTGACAAAGTGTCCTTGGATGTCCAGCTTAGGAAGCACAGCACTGAATCCCCTAATTTGCGGGAGAGAAAATGAAAAAAGGCAGAGTCATGGGGGAGATGTGAGAAGGCCCAGTGAGCAGCAAGCTCAGAAGGAGCAGGCTCTAGGAGGCAGGTCTTCCAGAAAAGAAGTGTATAGCCATCTGATATTCAGCCTATGAGGGAAAACTGTACTAGGAGGCACTTGATCATGTGGAATATATGGGAAGAATTAGCTACGGGTAAACAGCAAAATTTATATATATATACACACATATATATATTTGCTTAAAGGAAAAAACAATGTACAGGAGAGGAAAAATAAACATAGTATACCACTTGACTCAGTAGTAAACAGCAATTACATAGCCATAGTAATGTAAACACTGAAGGTTAATTTAACAGAAATTGTGATGTAATTATAGAAGATGGAAGGAATGAAAATGGGAAGGTTTTAAAGGTGCTAGGTCTTTATGGAACATATAGGAAGTAAAAAATGTCTTACAATTAATATATTAAGAAATGGCTAAAAAAGTGGAAAGTAGGCGTCTTCAGGGAATAGGACTGGGCGTAGGGAAGGATGAGTCCAGAAAGTAATTTTCACTATAGTCCTTTTAGTATGCTTTGACTTTTTAAAAGTATTTACTTTGTCCCTAACTGCCCCTTTGGGATTCCAATTGAATCTGGTCAAATCCGAATCACTGTACACATTCAGGTGTAAGTCTTCAGGGGTCAGCAACATCTGAACCAAGTTCACCTTGGTTCAAAAAAAGCGTCACCTTGGTGAAAATGCCAACTCAATATCTGGCAATGGTCCAGTTTCCCCCACTAATCCAAAACCCACAAAAGCATTAAAAACAAACAAGTGTTCTGTTTCTCTCAGACCTTCTGCCAAATTTCTATCCTAGCTGCCTTGCCTACTGTCTAGCATGGCCCCCTTACCTGAGCTGGAAATACTCAAGCCACCAGGTAGGAGGGTTTGAGTGGAGCTGTGTCTTCACTCTTGCGGGGAGGTATGCTGATGACCAAGCTGCCTGGAGTGAGGGGAGCCCCTTCTGCCCCACATGAGCATGGCTGTCCCTGGCCTGTCTGAGTCCAGGGCCCCAAGCTTTGCAGTGGTGGCCTATTCTCAGTCCAGAGTGGACTCCTTTGCTGCCCCCCTTCCTGATGATATCTTGTGTGTTTATTTGCACAATGATGAAGTCTCTGTCCCCATTTACCTGCAAAATACTTCCCTCCAAAGCAACAGGTGTAAGATGAAAGCTCTCCATTTAATTTACTGAATTTTGTAGATCCCTTAGTATGCTAGATAAATTCCAGAGTGAATGTATACGGAGACACCAATGGAGAGAAAACCTTTATTTGCATAATAACAAACGCAGGTGAAGAAAGAAGTATACGAGACTAGATCAAGGTGGGAGAATCTTGGTGGAAGAAAAAAAGAGTATAAAAGGCCCTCTGGGGATCAGACAGGAAGAGCAGAGGTGCTCTCAAAACTACAAAGTCGTTCCGTGATTAGCATCAGGACTGCTCTGAACTAGCGTTCCCCCAGGACTTCTCTTTTCTTGGTTAAGAGATACCCTGCTGGCCCCTTTCCTCATCTCCCAATCCCAAAGTGCTCCCTCCTCTAAACCTGATGGAGGAGCACAGCTCTGTACCCAAATGTGCTTGGCAGAAACTACTCAGGAAATGTTACTCAGATTTTTTGCAGCTCTTAGAGAGTGTGACACCCTTGGATCCCCAGGAGTGGCTCCTCCTGGGACCAGAAGACCCTGGGTTTTCTAATAAGGAAGATCCTGGCCAATTGGTCCAAGAAGGGCCCGGATTCTCTTCCAGCCCGGTGTCTCTGTAGAACTGTCCCCTGGAGAGGAAGGTGCTGCTGCAACAGGGGATGTCACCTGAGTTTTCAAGTGTGTACCCTGTGGTGAAAGAAAGTTGGGAGGGGCCAACTCGACCCTCTGTTTCCTTCCCAGGCACAGGTCTTTATGCCCCTCCTTAGCCACTTTTCTTCCCAAATTAAAGTACCAAGTGAAAGTCCGAATCTGATAGCACACCCTCCTCCTTTACTAAGCACTGTGAGTCCCCCTGATCCCCCACCTCCACCACCACCACGAGTCCCAGCCCACCCTCACCACCCTCACCAAGACCAGATTATCCCTCCAGTCCCACCTATGACTTTGGCAGCAGGCGCACACTCCTCGCACTCCCATTTCTTACAGTTGGATCTGAGAGAGGAGCAGTTCCTATGGGTTCCATGGGATCCACATGTAGCACACAGAATGAGGTGCCACTTCCTACAGGAAGAGCCAAGGGAGGATTGTGGGACACATGGAACACTCAGAACCACTCTTGGGATGTTTGCTGCAGTTCAGGCCCTTGCTGAGATCTTCCTAGGAATCTTTCACTACACATTTTACTCAAGATGGAGGGGTGGCTGAGTGCTGATCCCGGGGCCTGTGGTCAGCCACAGCCACGCACAAGGTAGACTGGGAAGCAAGTGGCCCTGAGTGTCTCTCCGTGGGGCACAAGGAGAGCAGACCTAGCAGAGGGACCTGTTCACTTGTGTATGAGTGAGTCTTGAGCTGCTCAAGGATGGGACTTAGCAACTGTGTTTGCCCTGAGATCTGCAGACAAAGGTAAATTTCTTGTGCCTGAAAACTGTACTAAGGCCTAAGATCGCCCTGATGAGAGATCTTTCTAGCCAGGAGCTTTTCCCTACCCTTCTTCCTCAGAGCTGTCTCTGCCTTGTCCATACAGACAGATGGGGGCATCACAATGCTGATAGCGCTGATACAACTCTGAGAAAGCCCCTGGCTCGAGTTCCCAGGCAGCGTCTCTGCAGTGGGAGAAGAAACAGTGAGTAAGGGACGTAAAATCGGCTGGTAAAACCTTTGTTCACCTAGGAAGAACTAGCAAGAACTCAAGCTGGTACAGCAAGAGTTCAATAGGCTGTCCAAATGCTTTCAACAAGGCGGGGCAAGTGGTCTGGCAGTGGGAGAGGGTTGAAGCAGATGAGTGGAACACAGGGGTTCCTTAGTTTCACACTGGAATTCAAGGACTCAATGAACTCTGTCCCCCAAAGCACCTTTTTTTGGAAACATGCGCTCCACCCCTACTCTCCTGCCCGCTCCATTCCCCTTTATAATTGAAAAGTTCTCCCGCCACCCTTCCCTTTTCACTGTGTATCAATGCTTATGCTACTTCCTCATTCTCTGAGCTATCCTCACACTCACCTCCTCTCTAGAAACATAGGCAACCCACTCCCTGGCTCAATTCCTGTGGTCAAGTTTCCACTACCTGTCTGGAATATGAATTCCCATTCTTAGCATTTCTTTAGGAAACTCTTCTCGATTGTTGCACTGTGGACATTTGAAGAAATGCTTTGCTGATGTGTGGGCATATTTCTGCAAGATAAACATGGAAAAACTTTGTGCTTATAAAAACACTCTCTTTGATCACATTCTCTCCACCCTTACCCTCATCTCACAGAGGATACTGCTAAGAGAGGCTGGGGCGAGGGCTGCAAACCCAGGGGTCAGATCAGGGACCCAAAAAGCTCAAGAGAGCACCCAGGAGTGCCTCAGGTGTCATCTTCAGCCATGGGGTCCGGCAGTGGTCGACCTGGCTGGTGTCAGGTACCGTGGATACACGTCTCCCTTTCCTTCAATCTCAGGAACCATGGCTGATTGTGAAGCTACTTGACTCATTCTAGGAGTAGTTCATTTGCTCCAGCCATCCTGAGGATTTTGTTCAGTCTAAATAATGAATGAGGTACTACAGGTCAAGGATGACCAGAGACGCAGCTAAGTTTCCTCTGGAACCAGTTCTGCATACAGACCTCCAGCACAACGCACAGATGCTGAGATTGCCTGAGCATTCCCAGGATGCTCAGAGCTGGGCCATTGTGGATGGTCCCCAGTGCAGAGAGCGCCCCACCTGTATGCACTTCCGGTGGTAGATCGTTTGGCTACAGCATGGGCTCTGGATGTTTTCAACACTTATTTGGGATAAGTCTTCACAACACAAGATACAGCTTTCCTCCCCCACGTTCCTGCGTCGGATGTTCTGTGTAGGGCGATGTTTCCCACAAAATGATCTGTGGCAGAATAAATAGGCTTTGTTTTTTGTTTGTAAATGATGCAGTTTTCCAGCTGCCCGGAAGAGGAATAGCAATCAACCACCCTGGCCCGTGTCCAGTGAACCTCCAAGCTCATGGGGAGGAGGCGGAGCAGGGTGAAGAACAGCCACATGCCTTCTCACAGCTGCTTTCCCACTGAGCAAAGCTCCACAGCCTCCTGTTCCTGAAAGCCCCACTTAGCTCTGAGCAGCTGTCTAAGAATCCCAGCTGCTTGTAATCTAAGGAGGGGATGGGAAGCAAGCAGTAAATCTGTGAAATCGCCAAGTCAAGACACTGTTTCTCATTATCAAATGGAGGGACAGATTTTCTGGTGAATCAAAATAGGCCCGTGAGAACCGGCCTCTGATTTCATCAGATGCTAAATAACAAATTACAAAAGGGCAGCTCAACTTTCCCCCTTCATCACTCACTTGTACTCTCCAAAAAACTGTGAAAGGCAACCCCTTTCTAGGCCACAAGGAAGATGGAAGTTTCTGACACATTGGTCCTTCTGGCAGTTGATGGCAGCTCCCTTTCTCTTGCACACAAAGCAGATCTGCAAATGAGATCCCGGGCAGTACTCAGGGCCCCCAGACAGACAGACAGAAAAACAGCATGCTGTGGAACGGAAATGCTTTGAAACACCAGCCACTCCTCTTCCTCGGTGGACCTAGAAGCTCTAAGGCAAGCCAGAGCTGAGCTTCAAGCAGCACTGCATTCTTGTTGGCTTTCGCAGGATGTTGCTCCCTCTCCTCACTTAGGACACTATACACTAGAGAAGGACGGAACTTAAGACCAGTGGGAAATTCAAGAGTCCTCTGACTGTGAAACCAATTAGGGGGAAGGAGAGAAGCAGGGATGAGAGGAGCAGTAAAGGAGGCCGACCCCAGCCCCCACTCCAGGGGTTCTAACCTTCCTCGAGGCCCGGGCTGCCTCCCTTCTGATGTCTTCAGGTAGAAATCCATGGAAACCTCTGTTGGGTTGGCCCCTCTGAAGCAGCTTGCTAGATAGGATCTAGAAGGGCAGCAGAACCAGGCTGTCAACACTGATGATCAGTGAGACAGTGCAGCGGGGTGAGGAGGATGACAGGGTAAGAGAGCCAAGAAATAGAGCTTGGTGGGCTACACATGCATTCACAGGGTAATTTATTTAACAAAGGTTTACATAGCACAGGTGTTGGGGACTCTTAAGTGCTTTTCAAATATTAACTTATTTAATCCTTGCAACAACTTTAAGAGGTAGGTACTATCATCATCCCCATTTTATAATCTAGAGAGATCATCTGACTGGATCAAGACAACGGAACTCCAGAGCCTGGGGTTTTATCCACCTTTGTGCTATGTCTTTCATTTATTGAGGACTATTTTTGTGTGCTGAGCACTTTGGAGAAACACTCCTAACGCAGTGACTCATTTTCTGCTCACAACCCTGTCATATGGATGGATGCCACTGCGATCCTCATCTTAGAGGCCACGGAGGTACAGTGCATTAAGTGACCTGGCTGAGGTCACACAGTAAGGAGGCAGCCGAGTGGCATTCACATCCGGGCCCACAGAACTCACACTCTCCCTCTCTTGCTGCACTGACCCTTGGTACAGAATCAATACTCTTCTCAGAGTGTATTCTTTACAGAAAAGGAAACAGCGCTTTAAAGTCTCCTGACTGTAGTCATTCTGCCTTATAGGGAAAGGAGAGGAATTGAACTTTTCTTTGAAAACATACTTTAAAGGACCTTTTGTTTCTGAAAAGCCCCCAAAGCAGAGCTTAGAATGGGAAATCAAACAAAAAGAAGCTGAACTGTTATATACCCAAGAACAGTGAACATATACATACTTTGGAAGAATTTCACACCTGAGCCCCACCCCAAGAAGCTTCTAAAAATCTTAAGAAGGGTATTAGACTTTACAGTAATTACATGTAACGGGGACTGAGGTTATTTTAACAATATAGCAAAAGTGAGCCTACAAGGTTGGATGACTTGAGGATACTTGAATCATAGCCCAATTAGGCCTAAAACATATCTATGTTTACACTCACTCAAGGCTTTAGGACTATATGAGTGATTTCTATCTATACTTTTAAGTGTTATTAACATTTTCTACAATGAACTGTATAATTTCTATAAATAGAAAATTCAGTAGTGAAACATTAAAAACAACCTAAATGTCCTTTAATAGGAATTTTATACTTTTTGGCACAACTGTACCATGGAATACCAATTAGCTATTTTAAAAAAAAACAAACTAGATCAGTATATTCTAAATGGAAAGATCTCTGTAAATATATGAGGTTAAAAAAATACAAAGCACTGTGTATGTTTATTTTTATGTCAAAAATGTATATGTGTAAAAATGCACTGAAATTAAACAAGACCTGACGCCAAAACAAGATAGGACTTACAAGAATGAAAAACCACAGACCAAGCTTTCTCATGAGCACAGATATAAAAATGAAACGAAATACTGAATCCAGCACCATATAAAAAGGATTGTATACCATGACCAGGCAGAGGCTGAACCAGAAATGCAAGATTACTTTAACATTAAAGTATTCAATCAACATAACAAACCACATTAACAAAATAAATGAGAAAAACCATGATCATCTCAACAGATACAGAAAAAACATTGGACATAATTCAACACATATTCATAATACCCTCCACAAACTAGAAATAAAAGGGAACTTCTCCAATCTGGTGAAAAGCCTACAGCTAACATCATAGTTTAATGATGAAAAATTGGATGCTGTCCTCTAAAGTCAGGAACAAGACAAGATATTTGCTCAAATAACTTCTATTCAACACTGGACTGAAGGTCCCAGCTATTACAATGAAGGAAGAAGAATTAAAGGACATAAAGCTTGGAAAGAAAGAAGTAGAACTGCTTTTATGCACCCATAATTGTGTACACAGGAAATCCTAAAGGCATTTACAAAAAATTAAAACAATAAAATCTAATGAATAATGGAATTTAACAAGATTGCAGATATAAAATCAAAGAATAAGAATATTGCATTTCTATACACCAGCAACCTTGAAAATTAAATTTCAAAATACCATTATACAATAGCATAAAAATCACAAAATATGTAGAAATACATTTAACAAAATATGTGCAAGACTTCTTCACTAAAAAAACATTGCTGAGGTAAATCTTAAAAGACCCAAATTAATGGGGAAATATACCATGTCCATGGACTGAAGATTCAACATTGCTTGTCAATTTTTCCCGAATTGATCTCTAAATTCAATGCAATACCAATCACTAACATGACAAGCTTTTTTTTAAACAAGAAAATATAAAATATAAAGCTAAATATACAATGTATATGGAAAAGGAAATCATCTGATACTAATTGCCAAAGTAATCTTGGAAAAAGACTATAGAACTTACAATACTTAATTTCAAGATGCTTTAAAGATGATCAAAACAGTGTGGTATTGGTAAGGATTGACACACAGATCAATGACAGAAAACAGATCATGCAGATCCATGGACACATGGTCAACAGATTTTGACAGACACTGAGGCAATTTAACGGGTAGGGAAAGATTTCCTGGGACACACAAACAAGCACTAACAATAAAAGGAAAAACTGATAAACTAGACTTCATCAAAATTAAAAACTTTTGTTCTTCAAAAGATATCATTAAAGCAGGGGGAAGGGGGGGCATGTGTGATGTCAGGCCTCAGAGGTGGCCAGAAGAAGCCCCTGAAGCCCAAGAAGCAAGCCAAGGATAAGACATTCAACAGAAACAGAGGAAAAACAGAAAAAACTCGAGAAGCTAAAAGCAAAGCCTGGGAAGAAAGGTCCCCTAGCCACATGTAGAATTAAGAAACCTGGCAAAAAGTTGTTCCTTGTGCCTGAGGCAATGATGAGCCTTAATTCCATTCCAGGTGTTTAAACATCTGGATTACCTGCTATAAAATCTGTTGCCACCTATACCTAGAATGCAATGTTATCTTGGAACCTATTGGAAACTTAAGAATAAATTTTGCAAAAAAAAAAAAAATATATATATATATATATATGTATACACACATATATACAGTGACTTATTTTGACTATAATTCTTCTCAGTCATTTCTACCTTAGCTATGAGATTCACATAAACCCAGCCCAGAATCCTGCCAAAATGTGTTCTTAAGTCTTTGTTCTATCCTGAATTCTATTCCACCTGTAATTAAACCAACTTACTTGAAAAAAAAAATAAAAAAGAAATAAAAAAGGCAAATCACATTCTGGGAGAATACACATATCAGAAAAAGGATTTGTAGCCAGAATGTATAAAGAGCTCTTACAACTCAATAAGACAAAACAACTCTTTTTTCACCTCCTTGTGCGGCATATGGGATTTTAGTTCCCTGACCAGGGATTGAACCCAAGCTCCCTGCAATGGACTTCCAGGGAAGTCTCCAGACAACTAGACATTTTAAATGGACAAAATATTTGTACAGACACTTCACATAGGAAAATATGTAAATGGCCAATAAGCACACAAAAAGAAACTCAACATTTTAGGTCACCAGAAAAATGTAAATTAAAACCACAATGAGATACCAAACCATACCTACTAGAATGCTAAAATTAAAAAGATTAACAATATAGATTTTGGACAAGAATATTGGACAAATAGAAATCTCATAAATTGCTAGTGAGAGTATAAACTAGTACAACCACTTTGGAAAGTGATTTGGAAACTTCACACAAAGCTAAACATACAGTCAGTAACTCTGCTCCTAGACATTTGTCCCAGAGAAGTGAAAGCATGTTTTCACAAAAAAATTTGTACATGAATTTTCACAACAGCTTTATTCATAAAACCCCCCAAATGGAAACATTCAAATGTTCATCAGCAGGTGGATAAAAAAGCAAATTATAATATATTCATACAACAGAAGACTACTACACTATAAAAAGGCACAAGCTAACAAGCCATGCAACAAGGGTCAATTTTCAAACCATTGTGTTGCATGAAAGTAGCAAGACACAAAAGAGTACAAATTGTATGGTTTCATTTACATGAATTATGAGAATAGAGAAAAGCAGTCTATTGATCAAAACAGTGATTATCTTTGAGAGAACTAACTGGAAAGGGTAGGAGGGAACTTTCTGACATGATGGAAATATTTATTTTGATTAGGGTAGTGTTTACATGCAAACATACATTTTATCCCCATGATATATGAGTGCATCATGATATATGAGCTTATCATCAAACTGTATACTTAAAATGAGTGCATTCCATAGCATACAAACTATACTTAAGAAAAAGAAAATATCAGGAAAAAAATAACTGCAAGAACTGTTTGCTTCTGGGGAGAGGGAGAAGGACTGAGAACACTGTTAATGGAAAGAGACTTTATATTGTACATACTTTACAATATTAGGATTTTGTATCAGGCACACATATTACTTTTTTAAAAATCAGATTTTAAAAGAAAACAGCCATTAAGAAAAACAAGCCAACAGGGCAATGCATCTGAGGCTGGGTGCAAAAACAGAGGACAGACTATATTAAAAAGTCATAGGACATTCAAAGCAAAGGGGGCCTTATACTTACAAGACAGAAATAATGCACACTGAGATTGTCCTTCTGAAGAAATTCCCCTAATTTTTCGGGATCCCCAGGTTCTCGAAGGCATAGCCGGCAAACTGCAAAAAGGATGTTAGGAATTCATTTTGGGAACATAACCATCTAAGTACAAGGAGGAGCAGAGTACTGAGAAGAGGATCATTTTAATAAAGAAGAGGTTGGGCTGAAGTGGTATTGGGTATCAATTAGGCTTTCATATGATTTTAGCCACATCTGAAGGAGTTGGCTGCAGCTGCTCACTTCATACACTTCTGTCTCAGGTTGCTTTACTTAACTTGTTCCTTGCCCTTTGGATGTGACAGTTAAAAATTACAGACCCTGAGTTCAGGATCTTAGCGATTCTGGGAAGGAATGGACAGTGAGAAGAGAAGTTTGCTGCCCTCTACAGGTGGCCTTTGCTGAGGCTGGGAGGCAGCAGCTGAACAGAACCACTTGTCTTTCTTACCAGGCCCTGAAGAAGGCTTCCTCTGGGTTACCCTCTTTGTCTTGACAGATTTTCTACACGAGAAATAGAAAAGGTACAAGTATTCTTTGAGGATTCTATTGACACCTTTTGTAACACTTCCCTCAAAATGTTAAACCACGGACCTGATGAAGGACCAAAATAGCTAATGGCTAAGACATTAGTTTTCTTCTTCCATTTCATATTTTTTGAAAGCACACACCATACCCACTGAATTATTTGAATTATGTGAGATCACAGTCATCTTTCTGTTCGAGTGTCTCTATTGCCTGTGTTGACTGAATGAATGCAAGAACAAACCCCCTTTTATTCTTTTATTGTTTCTATTGTCACCTACCCTGAATCTCATCAGGTGGTACTATGTTCATGAAGCCTAATAAAATGATACTAAAATTGATTAAGAATTTCCTATTGCTAGGCAATATTCCTGGCTCTTTACTGTATTAGCTCAAAGAATCTACAGAATACTCTAAAAAGTGAGTGCCATTATTGTATGTTTTCTAGATGAGGAACAGGCCTAAAGAAATGAAGTAACTTGTCCCAGGTCACCTAGTTGGCAAGTGTTAGAGTCAGGATATGAACCTGGGCAGCAAGGCTCTAGAGCCAGGATTTTGTCAGTAGGGACATCCCTGGGAAGATAGGTTACTGGGCAGCTTCCAGGGGATCACTGGTGTGTGCTTCCACACTAACCAACCCCAGTCTCCAAGACCACACAGAGGAGACAGAAAGTAAAGCATATACTACAGACCACTGGGCGATTTCTCCCGGGACTCTCTTAAGTCGCCTACTCCACCTCAGTCTTTGATGTCCCTTCTTCTTTTCTTTTATAGTCTTCATTCGCTGCTGCCTCTGTCTCTCCTATCTTGAACTCTTCTATACTATAATGAGGACAACACAGGCTCTTCCAGCTATAAATATAAACAAGTCAGCTATTTAGTCTACATTAGTTAAGTTCTATGAGGTCAAAGCAACAGTGGACTTTACCTCCCCATCCATATAACAGGAAAAAAGGGACCCACCCAGTATCAATGCCAGTAATAGCCAATAATTATTAAATTGTATCCAGAACTGTTCTGGGCATTTTACATTTAACTTGCAAAAACCCCTGGTAATAGGGTACCATTCTACCCCTATATTCAAGGTGAGGAGACAGGTACAGACAGGTCACAGAGAGGCACCTGCATAGGGTCAGAATTACTGATATACCACAGCAGTGTGAGAACTTGGGAGATACTATTTGAACTGGCTAACTGGTTCTTCATTTTATGTCTACTAAATATACAAGGTAGCACTCCTAACACTTCCTTTTGCCCCCAAGTATAAGCTCCTTAATTCTACCCAGGAAAAACAAGGTTAGGAAGCTCTTTCCTAGGAAAAGGAGCCTGTGGGATTCTGGCTGCCTAAAGCAAGAACTCCCTCTAGTGAGAGACAAGATATAACCCTGACAAACCACCCCTTGGCTCCTATCATTTCTTTTCACCAGGCTCAGATGGTCACTGAGGTCTGGCCTGTTCTCAACCTTCCTCTAGATCTGAGCCAAGATTAAAAGGCCCCAAAGTGGAGAAGACACCCTGCCACTCCTTCCCTGACTAATGTCAGCTGACTACAAATTCACAGTTTTCAATGGTTTAGGGGGAAAATCCCTGAATGGGAAGGGGGACAGAAGAAATAAAACCCACTCCTATGAAGGAAGCATAGTGTCAGGTCAGGGGAGAGGAGAGCATTTCTTAGGGGTGTTGAGTGAATTAGGTCAGTCCAGGGACAGGGACACACACCCCAGCACCATGTCCTCAGAGCATATAGCTGGAGAGCATAAACATCTGTAGGGACTGCATGAAGGTAAATGCTCAGGCCATTAGCTGTTCAGAAATCTAAGGCTCCATCTCTTCTAACCCATGAGTTGCACCTGCATTGATAATGACATTTGGTGGTTTATTTAACAAAAGAACTTGGATAGGCTGAAAGAGAAGGGAGTGCACTAGGGAATCCACGTTAGCAGGCTACAGAATAGTTCCAAGTTCTTGGGGGAATTAAGATCATCTAGCAATAGAAATAAAACCTTAAAACTTCAGTTGTTTGCATCGCTGGACCAAGACGTTCCTTGAGTTAGATTCTGTGCACACTGGTAGTTACAGGAAGACGCAATGGTCTTCAAGCATGTGAGGAGGACGTTGCAGACGCTGGCTTCCACAAGCTGCTCAGTCCGAGGTTTCCTAACAGAACGGTTGCTCCCTTGACCCGGTTATCAAGTTGTTTCGCTGGATAAGTGCTGGGTAAAACTTGTTGAAAAAATTAAAATTAAAGAAGCGTGTTCGGCGCCGCCGCTGCAAGAATAAATAATGATTTATTGGAAAATACTGTAGGTGTGGCCACAACCGTCCCCCGGAGGTAACAGCAGGAGATGGGGCTCAAGGAGCATCCCGCGGATGCCAGACCAGGCTCATGTCGCGCCTGCCGGGCGGCTGGTGCGGGGCCGGGCCGGAGGTCGCCTCCGCCGGTCGCTCCTCACGGTAGCACACGGGCCGCCGCTCCCGGCTGGGACCGCCCGTTCAGTTCTCGCCGAGGGCGCCGCTGTCCCGGAGCTTTATTCGTTGTCACAAGCCGTGGTAGCTACCTCACGGGCCGCCGCCCCGCGCGGTGACTGCGCCGGCGAGGGGTGTGAGCGTGCAAACGGGGGCCGAGTCACGCGGACTGCGACCCAGGGAGACTGAGGCCGCGGGGTCCACCGCGACGCTGACGGTTGTGGCGGACCGGGACCGCTAACGGTCCCGCGCCCGCCCCGCCCCATCTCCCTCCACCTGGGCTCTAACCCCACCCCTTCCTCTTGCCCCGCCCTCTCGCGCGAGTGCGCTGGCGTCTGGAGTCCAAATTGCGGAAGAGGAGCCCGGAGGCGGGGCGTAGGCCGTCGCGCAAAAGTGACGAAGTGCCGCCGGCGCGGGCGGGTGACGCGACGAGGCCCGTTGTCTGTGTGTGGGGCTAGGGGCCCCCGGGGCGGAGGGGGCTCCCGGCAGGGAGGCGGCGGGTGGGTCGGGCGGGCCTGGACATGGCGCTGAGGGCCCGCCCCGCGGGAAGATGAATAAGGGCTGGCTGGAGCTGGAGAGCGACCCTGGTGAGAAGGGGATCGGGCAGGCCGGGAGTTGAGGAGGCCGGGTGGGTCCGAGACGCGCGTTTCTGATCACCACTCGCTCCTCTTGTCGTCCCCCCCAGGCCTCTTCACCCTCCTCGTGGAAGATTTCGGTAAGAGCCTCTCCTGACCGCCGGACCCGGGCTCTGGGGGCCCACTCCTGGGTCATCACTCCACAGCCAGGGGCTGCCCTTCCCGACTTGTTTTCCTTCCTTGATGGCAGGTGTCAAAGGGGTGCAGGTGGAGGAGATCTATGACCTTCAGAGCAAATGCCAGGGGTGAGTGACTTGGCGTCAGGGCCACCCTTTACACCTCGAGGGCTAGGGAGGGGCCTGGGAGAGAGTGCTCCTCAAGGGAGGTAGTTTCAGAAGCCCCAAATTGTAAAATTTCCTATCAGGAAGAATCCCTCCTCCTTGGGTGCTCTCCTGATGAAGCTGGTACTGTGTTTTCCTTTCTCCCAGTTTTCCCTCCACACCCTTCTTTATGTGGTACCTCCTTCCCTCCAAATTCTAACCATCTCTTGGGTTAAATTCAGCTGCTTTTTCTTGCCTTCCAACTGGAAACCCCCTTCTCTTGACTCAGGTCACACAGAGTCTTTTGTGCAGCTGTAATTTACTAATGACTGCTTTAAGGTGCCCATGTGCCAGTGGTTTTAATTCCCACACAAGGGTGTCCTATTGATTGGTGGGTTTGTGGCATCTGACAAGGCCTCTCTTGGGTGACCAAGCTCAGAATCTTGTCTTGGTGGTCCTACAGAAGAGAAGTGTGGAGGAGCTGCTACAGTGACTGAACAGAGAAGTCTGCTTTTGTTTCCCAGGACAGAAGGGACTGATATGGGTGTTCATTTACGTGCCTGACTGCACTGGGGCCCACGCCCTGGGTTTCACAAGTTTGAATTAATGTTTAAATTCCACCTCATATTGTTCTCGCCTTACCTTCTGTTCCTGCCTGGTCCTGGGCCATTGGTTCTAGCTTTTCCTTTCTTATCCCAGAACCCTAGACTGCATAAGGATGCTGAGTGGACTCCTGGAGCACCACAGCCAGAGGCTGATGCTTGACTCTGCCTGCAGCAGGCTCCTGGGGTGTGAGGGCTCAGGGCCACTTTGGGCAGTCTTAGGAAGAAGCCATGGAAGAGGTGGGATCACAAGAAGGGCACCTGAGGGGTAACAGCGCACAGGAATAGAGGAGGGGAAAGGGGATGCAGATTGCCTTCCGCTACCTGACTGGTCGAGTTCTATCCCTTCCTTTCCCCAGCCCCGTGTATGGATTCATCTTCCTGTTCAAATGGATCGAAGAGCGCCGATCCCGTCGCAAGGTCTCTACCTTGGTGGATGATACATCTGTGATTGATGATGATATTGTGAATAACATGTTCTTTGCCCACCAGGTCTGCTGGGCTCTGTGTTCTTTCTGGAGGGTGGGATGCTGCCATTTTCTTCGCTTGGAAAGTGGAAGCGGGGGAAGGCAAGAGGAGATAGGCAGATACCGCAGGTGGTGGTTACAGAAGTCCCGAGGCAGAAGGAACTGAGCCCTTCTTCGTTAAAAACAGGAAGTCTCTTTAAAGCAGGGTGATGCCTGAGTCCATTTTCCATGTCCCCAGACAGCTGATGGGTACTTAGTTGAATGAACAGATGTTGGGTAAAGATGAGGAGAGCTGGTGAGGATTGTCCAGATAGGACTGTCCTCCCTGGGACCCCTTTCCTGATGAGTATGGGCTTGGGATGGGGGATGCTATCGATGGGTGACTGTTCTTTATTTCACAGCTGATCCCCAACTCTTGTGCCACCCATGCCCTGCTGAGCGTGCTCCTGAACTGCAGCAATGTGGACCTGGGGCCCACCCTGAGTCGCATGAAGGACTTCACCAAAGGCTTCAGCCCTGAGGTAGGCCACAGTGTCCTCCACTTGTCAGAAAAGGAGACAGACCTGGGGAAAAAAGGAACATTCCTTAAGTGATGCCTTATTAGGACTTTACCAGGCCACGTTCTTCTCCAGTGTCCACTGATTACCATGCAGGGGCAGTAGAGCCTATCTTTTGGGGGCTGCAGAGCGCTCTTCTGCCCCCACCAGGCCTTCAGGAGGGTCCACCTGTGCTTGTTCCAGTTCCTGGAAGGCCTCCAGGCCTGCTCTCCTGAGCTCTATTTCCCACCTGAGGCCCACCTGAGAAGTTGCTCTGATGTGGCCTTATTTTCCTTCCTCTAGAGCAAAGGATATGCGATTGGCAATGCTCCGGAGTTGGCCAAGGCACATAATAGCCATGCCAGGTGTGTGGGAGCTGTGGGAACTGATGGGGGTGGGGACAAGGAATGGGCTTGTCCCATTCTGGGCGCTGACTGTGTCCTTCCCCAGGCCTGAGCCACGCCACCTCCCCGAGAAACAGAATGGCCTTAGTGCTGTGCGGACCATGGAAGCCTTCCACTTTGTCAGCTATGTGCCTATCACAGGCCGGCTTTTTGAGCTGGATGGGCTGAAGGTCTACCCCATTGACCATGGTAGGGGGTTTCTCTGCTGACCTCCTAGGGGGCTGGGGCTTGGGGTCCTCGGGGTGGGTCTTAAGGACTTAAGGCTCTGGCTGGATGGCACATTGCACTGCATTGTCCAGCTGGCCCCCTCTGGCTCAACTGCTGTCCCTTCTCCTTCCACTCCTGGCCTGCCCCTGTTCAGGGTTCCCCACCTGCTGACTCCTCGTCTTGGTTTCCCCAGGGCCCTGGGGGGAGGACGAGGAGTGGACGGACAAAGCCCGGCGGGTCATCATGGAGCGTATTGGCCTCGCCACTGCAGGGTAAGGACTCTGTGCCTGCCCTGCCCTCTGGAGCTGTGCCCCCATCGGGAGGGACACGGAAGAGGGGACCGAGGCGGAGAGAGACCAGATGACTTGTGCGTGGCCACATGATGAATCTGGCAAAAGCAGGATTAGATCTTGGGCTCTCAGCTCCTTGCCCTGTTTCCCATCCAGGCTATGTGTGGCCTGCTGCAGGATAGACTGGGGAGGGGCAGGCCGTGGTGGAGCCCCGGGTGGCCCAGGCGTGCTGGCTCACACTTCCTGACAGGCTCCTCACACAGCTTGCTGGAAGGCACCAGCTGAGGTGCCCGGTGTGCATGGCCAGCTGCTGCCCACCTGTGGGGGTGGGGCCTGTACCTGTGGCTGCAGGTGTGACTTCAGGGAGCCCTGCCAGCGTATCTGCCGCCTCCTGATGGCGGGGCCAGGGTGAGAGCTGCTCTCACGGCTGCGGCTGTGACTGCAGGGAGCCCTACCATGACATCCGCTTCAACCTGATGGCGGTGGTGCCCGACCGCAGGATCAAGTATGAGGCCAGGCTACACGTGTTGAAGGTGAACCGTCAGACCGTACTGGAGGCCCTGCAGCAGGTGGGGACCCCTCCTGCCCAGGCCGTGACTGGCTCAGCCACCCGCTCCTTCCCTCCACGGGGGCCTCTGTCTCTTGATTCCCTAGTTATTCTCTATTGTGGGTCTGGGCTTCCAACTAACCGCTCCTTTCCTTGGCTCCCACGGTGGGACTTGGTGAGGGGCAGGGGGAGGATAACCTCTGAAAGGAGGTTTGGCTGATTTGTTTCCCTTTTGAGTGTGTGGAGCCTAGGCCCTTAGCCGTCTGAGGTGGAAGCCAGGTCTGCCTTCACTCCTTTGCACCTTGGATTTTGATTTCAGCTGATCAGGGTAACACAGCCAGAGCTGATTCAGACCCACAAGTCTCAAGAGTCACAGCTGCCTGAAGAGTCCAAACCCGCCAGCAGCAAGTCCCCTCTGGCGCTGGAAACAAGCAGGGCCCCAGTGGCCTCTGAGAGCAGCCACACAGGTACTGGAGCCTCTCAGGCCTCAGAGCCGCCCCCTCACAGCTGACGTTGTTGGAGGCCCAAGCAGAGCAGGTCTTTTTCTGTGGAGGCACTTGGGCAATGGTTCAGGGCTTCTGTGGGCGGTCAGAAGCCTGCAGCCCTCTCCCCTCCCCTTGGAACGTGGAAGAAGAACCGTCCCTTCCTAAAGAAAGGCACCTGTAAAGGGCTGCCATGACCACAGGCCCCCAAGCCTTCTCTCTCAAGTATATGCCCTTTCTGCTTTTCTCTGGAAAAGAAAAAAAAAAGTTTTTTTTCACCTTCTCCTTTTTTTTAATCTCTCTTTTCCTGTCTCACTGTGGCTGCATGATTTAGCGCTTGTTCATGCTGAATCCCTCAGCTCTCTCTTCTGTTCTTCTCTGGGAAAGGGAGGGGAGTCCAGGCCTGAGGACAACTTTTCTTGAGGGTCTGGCTGAAAGTCCTGTCTGTGTCCTCCCTCTCTCAGATGGTGTGGAGGAGGTGGCTGGTTCGTGCCCACAAGTCCAGACCCACAGCCCTCCTAGCAAACCCAAGCTGATGGTGAAGCCTCCAGGGAGCAACATCAATGGGGTTCCCCCCAACCCCACTCCTATTGTCCAGCGGCTGCCAGCCTTTCTGGACAATCACAACTATGCCAAGTCCCCCATGCAGGTAAGTGGGGAGGATTCCCACCTGGATTCTCTGGAGAGCCTACAACAGGTACCTTGCTCAGGTGGTTTCATGCATGTTCGCTCTCTGTCCCAGCCTAGGTGACCAGGGTTCTCTGGCTGATACTCAGAAGTGCCCAGAACTGCAGGGGTTTAGGGAGGCAGAGAGAGCTCCTCTGACTTTAAATTTAGTCTCATAACTGTGGGGCTAAGTGTTTAGGGCATGGGGTTGGGTTCAACTCTGTGGGTTGGGTTCTACTGGCAAAATAAATGCAGATGTTTCAGGGCACTCTCTCTTAGAAGCTCTCTGTAGGCAGGGGGTAGGGAGTGCTCTGGAGCACCTGGAGGGGTTCAGTGGACTCAGCCTAGAGAACCATGTTGGCTTTCTGGTGGAGGTGCTGTGTCTGGCCAGGGCTGGCTGGCCCCTGGCTCATGGCTGCCCTGGGTTTCTGCTCCAGGAGGAGGAAGACCTGGCAGCAGGTGTGGGCCGCAGCAGAGTTCCAGTCCGCCCACCCCAGCAGTACTCAGATGATGAGGACGACTATGAGGATGACGAGGAGGATGACGTGCAGAACACCAATTCCGCCATCAGGTCAGCCCCAGCTCTGTAAGGCTGGAGATTGGGTGCTGCGGATCCTATCTTGACTCTTCCAGCACAGAGAATGCCCTTCACCAGATGACGCTGGACGCCTGCTGAGTGCAGGGCCCGGGGGAGGCAGATGTGAAGGGGCCGACTCCAGAGTCCCAGAAGTTTTCGGAGGGCTTGGGGCAGGGCCATGCACATTTAAGCAGACATCGAGACATGGCCTATTTGGAGGTGGCCTTTTGTCCATGCCTTGAAGGACGGGGTGGGGTATCTTTGCTGGAGGACACAGCACTGGCCAAAAGCCAGAAGTGAGGCAGCTGGAATCGAGGAGGTGTTCTCAGATGACAGCGGGCTGCAGCTGTCAGAGCCCAGGGTGCTAGGCTGGGCGTGGCCAGGTCAGGCTGCTGGAGCTGCATGGTCATTTCCTGAGGCTGTGTTCAGGTCATCCTGGGCACTGCTGGATGTGGTCCCCTGGCCTGTTCCTTGGGCTCATCTCTCCTTGGGCCCCGCAGGTATAAGCGAAAGGGGCCGGGGAAACCAGGGCCATTGAGCAGCTCTGGGGATGGGCAGCTGTCCGTGCTACAGCCCAACACCATCAACGTCTTGGCCGAGAAGCTCAAAGAGTCCCAGAAGGACCTCTCGATTCCTCTGTCCATCAAGACGAGCAGCGGGGCTGGGAGTCCGGCTGTGGCAGTACCCACGCACTCGCAGCCCTCACCCACCCCCAGCAACGAGAGCACGGACACGGCCTCTGAGATCGGCAGCGCTTTCAATTCGCCACTGCGCTCGCCCATCCGCTCAGCCAACCCCACGCGGCCCTCTAGTCCCGTCACCTCCCACATCTCCAAGGTGCTTTTTGGAGAGGACGACAGCCTGTTGCGTGTTGACTGCATACGCTACAACCGTGCTGTTCGCGACCTGGGTCCTGTCATTAGCACGGGCCTGCTGCACCTGGCTGAGGATGGTGTGCTGAGTCCCCTGGCACTGACAGGTGAGCCTTGGGCTGGCTCCCTGGCCTCTTGGCGTATTGGAGAGGGAGGTGGCCAAGGGACCACCACGCATCCTGCACCCTGATGGGTCTTCTCTTGCCTTCTCTTCCCAGAGAGTGGAAAGGGTTCCTCCCCTTCCATCAGACCGAGCCAAGGCAGCCAGGGGTCTGGCAGCCCAGAGGAGAAGGAGGTGGTGGAGGCTGTGGACAGCAGAGAGAAGCCTGGGCTGGTCAGACCTAGCGAGCCCTTGAATGGGGAGAAGTATTCACCCAAGGTGAGCCCTTCTGCGGCTTCCTTTCCTAATCCTGACAAAGGCTGGGCCCAGGGCACTGCCGTCCAGGTGCTGAGTTCCTAGTGGGAATTATGGTGTGGAGGGTGGTGCCCAAAGCTGGGTGCCAGGAAGCCTGTCTGGGTGGGGTAGCGGTGGGGGCCTTGATAGGCTCCAGGGCCTCTGGCTGCTCGCCCTTGCCTGTTGCTGCCTCGTGGTAGTCGGGCCTTGGGGCTGGTCAGCCCCCCTTCATGGGTGCAATTGCTGCGTTTTGGCAGGAGCTGCTGGCGCTGCTGAAGTGTGTGGAGGCTGAGATTGCAAACTATGAGGCCTGTCTCAAGGAAGAAGTGGAGAAGAGGAAGAAGTTCAAGGTGGGCCCTTCCTCCAGCGGCCTGGTCTGCTGCCCACCTGTCTTCCCAGAGGCGCGACCTGCTAGGGTCAGCTGGTGGCTGCCCTGGGGAGATGGCTGCAGAGTCCTCAGGTCCTGATCCTTCTCTCCCACAGATTGACGACCAGAGAAGGACCCACAACTACGATGAGTTCATCTGCACCTTCATCTCCATGCTGGCTCAGGAAGGTGAGCCAGGCTCAGCACCCTGGCCCTCAGGCCCCTTTCCTCTGGCCTCTGGGGGCGCTTGAGCTGATTGTGGTCTTGGGGAGGGCAGGGAGAGCCTCAGCCCCCGACCTGAGGCTGCAGCCAGTTGAGTAGCGGCTCCCAGGCATCCAGCCACCCGCTCAAGGGCCTGCGTCTCTCCGCAGGCATGCTGGCCAACCTGGTAGAGCAGAACATCTCGGTGCGGCGGCGCCAGGGGGTCAGCATTGGCCGACTCCACAAGCAGCGGAAGCCGGACCGGCGGAAACGCTCCCGGCCCTATAAGGCCAAGCGCCAGTGAGGACCGCTGGCTGGACCCTGTGTTCACTCTTGCCGCATGGCCCTCACCAGGGCCCTCCCCTGCCCCGTCCCCCTCTTCCCAGTATTACCGGATAGTTCCAGTCGGAGAGCCCAGACCCTGGGAATGGGAGCCAAGCTGGGATCCTCGGCCTCGTGTCCCTGGGCCTGGCAGGGACCCGTCGTGCTCCGGAGGCAGCAGCTAGAGCTGGGGCCCAGTGAGGTGCTGCAGCTTCCTCCACAGCCGGCTGTGGAGCGGCAGGACCTGGCCTTTCTGCCTGGGCAGCAGAATATATATTTTACCTACAGAGACGTCTATTTTTCTGGGCTCTGACCTATCTTGCCACCACTGTGTTGACATAGTCAGCTTCCTGACTCTGAGTTCTCTCCTAACACGGTCATCCTGGAGGGCCAGAGTCACTTCTGCAGGGTCACAGCCGGGGGCCACTGGAGCAGTGGGCCCTGCTGCTCCAGCCCCGAGTTGTTCCTGCCGTTGAGGAAGCCAGGTCTGCTCTTCATTCCTCCTGGGAGAGCTCCAAACTCAGGGCCCTGGCTGCTGGACTAGGCTGGGAGAGGGCTGTCCCAGCAGGGGTGGGATGAGCAGCCTGCCAGGGTCCCATGGCCTGAGCAGAGAGGCGTGTTGAGCTGGTTGGCCTGGCTCCAGCCAGCCTCGTCAAGACTGCTCTCTGTGGCAGGGCCCTGGTTTCTTCGTCTTCAGTGTTGTGGCCCTGGCAAGGGGCCTGCCTTGGGCTCCTGGGCTCAAAGGAGCCTCTGCCCAGGCCCTCAGTATTACCATGTCTCCTTCCTCTTAGAGACAGCAGAGACAGGGCTGCTTGCAAAAGCTGGCACCACTCAGCTCTCCCTGCCATGCCAGCTTTCTCAGCTTCTGCAGGGCACTCAGGGTGGGGGACAGCAGGACCAAGTCAACCAGTTGGAGCCCCATGTTCCCAGAGGGCCTGATGGCCAAGGGCTAATGGGTCCAGCACTGCCTCTGGAGCTCAGGCCCCCAGACGGAGCTCCATGGCCTCTGGCAGGTGGCTCTGAGGCGATCCAAGCCGGCCCTTTATGTGTACATAGTGACCGGGGTGGGGGGTGGGGGGGCAGCTGCAGGTATGGCAGCTGCCTCTCTGTGCTAAGCATAGCCTGACCCCTCTGGCCCCTGTAAATACTGGATGAATGAATGAATAAAACTCTCCTTAAAAATGAGCCCACCTGTGCTTGCTGGCCTGAGGTTTGGAGGCTAGGCCGTGGTGGGAATGAGGACCTAGCCAGACCTGGGCTGGGCCCTGTGTGTGACCAGAGATGGGAGGGGAGTGCATTCTCAGGCATTCTGCCTTCTGGGGCAGAGGTTCTTGGGATCCTAGGTCTGGGGTTTACGGCCTGAACTGGGTCGGGGGGGGGGGGGGGGAGGGCTGCGGACCCCGAGGAGTGGTGTGCAAGGTGTACTGTGGTAGGAGAGGGCTGCGGCTTTACCAGAGCTGACGGCTTTGTAACCTGAGAGGTGCCAGGACTCAGCGGAGGTGGTAGCTCTGCCTCTAGTCCTGCCTGGTGCACTGTCCCTGGAGGGTCCTGGGACCTCGCAAGGCTCGCCTCTCTTCCCTTGTTGCAGGTCAAAATTGCCAGCTCTGCCACACTTCCCCCTGCTAAGCACATTCTCTCTCGAGGCCACTGCAGCCTCTCACCCCCACCTTCCCTTGCAGTGGGTCTCACAGAAGAGGCCTGGTGTAAGGAGCTAAGGCTCAGCGGGACCGCTCAGGAAATGCAACTTTAATGGCCCCAGCCCTTCTGTCTGGGTCTAGTAGTCCAGGGCACAGATTAGGGCCACACCACGCTTTATCCAGTGTCGCTGGGGCTGGTCAGTGGGGATTTCCACGGCAATGACGTAGTTTGTGGAGTGGCCGGTGGTCGACAGTGTTCCTGGAGCAGGTGAGAGGGGAGGAGGTTAAATTGTCTGCCTCAGCTGGGGCAGGAACAGGGTATAAAGGAAGGTGGTCCCTTGGAGACTGAGCTTGGGACAAGGAAGGGACCTGACCCAAGAGGAAGCCTATCTGACCAGTGTGGCCCAGGCTCAGGCCTGCCCTGGGTTACTGCACCTGTTAAGGACTGGAAGGGGACAGTTCACACCCCTGCTCATTCCCTGCTGGACCCAGCCCAAGCCCACCTATCCTGTCTGGGCCTGTTGGCTCCTGGGAACCTCCATTGGCAGGCTGGGGCTCCCAGGATCCAACATGGGTCTGCTGAGGGAGATTGGTGGGGGGCTCAGGGGCCACTCCCCACAGACTCAGCCCAACCCCTGGGCACCACCCTGCCTGCTGCTGGACCAGCTCCGTCTGGGCCTCAGGAGTGCTGACTGACCTCTGCCAGCCATCTCGTTCAGCTAACCTGGGTCAGCCTAACTGGCCCAACCCTGGGCCCCGCCTATGGCCCTCTGTGTGGTGTGGGCTCCCCCGCCCTGGGTCCGTACCAGCACGGGTCAGCGTCTTGTAGATGGGGCACAGGTAGAAGTCCTGGTCTTGGACCTTGCGGTTGGGCGTGGGCAGGAGCCAGATAACAGCCATCTCTGTGTACAGCTCCTTGGGCCGAGACTCGGCCAGCTGGAAGGCCGAAGGGTCCCATCGGGCACCTTCCAGGAACAGTCCGTGGATGAAGCACCCCTCCTTGGGCCTGGTCTTGAGCTCTGACACTGACTGGGGCATCACCTGGTGTGGGCACACAGATGCCTCTCATATAAATGGCAGAATCTCTGCCTGCCCCAGCATCGCTATTCTAGCTGGTAGCATATAGCCTGCGCCCCACCCCTAGGGATTTCCCCGGGTGCCTACAGTCTCACCTGGCTCCTCCTGACCCCTGACCCCGGCTCAGCAGTTCCCTGATCCTGCCAGCCAGCTGTGGCCTCGTGCCCCTCCCACCTGGGCCACACCCCCTAGCCTGTCACCTGACCTGACCCTGGCTGAATCCAGACCTTGAAATCAAAGGAGATGGTGTCAATGGAGATGACAGACTTGCGGGCGTAGTTCTGCAGAGTGCCTGTCAGGAAGGCCTGGGGGAAGAAGAAGCCACTGATCCAGAAGACGGCTGGGATGCCCTCGGAGATCCAAGTCTGTAGGAAGTCCAGGCGCTGCAGCAGGTCCATGACCCATGAGGACAGTGGCTTAAGCGATGGGTAGGCCTTGGCCTTCCAGAGCTCGGGCACAGAGTTGTTGTACAGGCTGGCAGCCATCAGCTCCAGCTGCGAAGACATCACCACCAGCCCCTTGAGGGCCTTGAGCAGGTCTCTCAGCGACTGTGTGATCACTTGCAGCAGCCGATTGTACCTACAGAGCCAGTGGCAAGGAGGAAGGCAGTGGTCTGGGACTGTGTGGCCATACCCGCACTCCCCAGTTCTAGGCCATAGACAGAGAAACAATGACAGAACATAGGAGCTAAGAGCATAAAGCCAGGTTGGGTGGCCTGTGTACCCATCCCAGCCCTGGCTGTTAGTAAATATATGACCTTAGACCCCTTAACCTGCTGGGGCCTTGGTTTACTCATCTGTGAAATGGGAATAGCATGGCTGAGTTACAGGCTGAGTTTATAGCACCTCGCATGGCTCCTGGCCCATGGTAGCCTTTGCTATCATTTCTCTGCAGCCCAGGGGCCCGCTGACTCAGCGCTGGGGCTGGCAGGGGATTACCGAATGACCTCCTGTGCTAGCACCGTGTTCATGGACTCCTCATACAGCACGGGGTACTTGGCCATGACCCACTGCAAGTTGACAGGTTCGGGCACCTTGATCAGAATGTTTTGGGCCACGTCCTCCACTATCTGTGGGGGCAAAGGGACACAAATGGGTCAGGGGTGGCCCCCGTTAGCCCGTGTAGGAGTCTACAGGCACAGAGCTCCCTCATTCAGCGGAGCAGGCAGGATGGTAGACAGGAGACTGGCCCTGTGTTGGGTGGGCCCCTTCTCTGCTGCCACTGACCTCCTCCCGGCTGTGGCCACCTGCAGAGGAGGATTTGGGTTGTAGTTGGACGATGGTGCCAAGCAGAGTGTAGGTCTCATTCTGGGCGAAGGTGATATTGGCGTTGTCATGCAGGCCAAAGATCTCCGGCATGTCGTTGAGTGGAAGGCTCTTGATGTAGGAGAGGTAGCCCTGTGGGGAGAGGAGGGCTGTGACTGAAGCCCCTCCCCTGGTCTACCTCCAGCCTGCAGGACGGCCCTCCAAGCAACCACACCCCCTACTCGTCACCTCTGGTTGCAACCTTTATGTATCTCCCTCTTACCCTCGGGACTCCATGGGCTCTGCTCCCTTCCAGCCCACTTCTCCCTGATGTCTCACTCCTGCTTCTTCATTCAGCGGCTCAACCCTGTCACAGCCCCTCCTCTGCAGGCCCTTTATGCTTCTGGCCCACATGCTGGGGTTCTCTACATAGACCCTGCCTGCCCCGCACACATCTGAGCTGAAGCATCATATCCTCAGGAGCCCTCCCTGACTGTGTGGTCTGGGCTGGTGACCTTCACTGCCATGCCTGGCAGCCTCAGAGGAGCCACCCCTCTGCCTCGAAGAGTAATTACCCTCAGGCAGGGGCTGAGAGGCAGGACTGGGCCTCTCCCCACAGAACCTGAGCTCCAGGACTATCCTTGTGGGATGGATCAATCAATGAAAAAGAGTGGCTGGCTGGTAGGGGCCACGTCTCCCAGCACCCAGATGTCCACGGCACCCCAGGACCCCCAACCGGCAGGCCGCCTCGGGCACGGCCCTGGTGTGTGCTCACGTTGAGGTCGTAGGTGGGCTGGATCTGGTGGTAAACGCCTGAGGCGCTGTAGCTATGCTCCGGGAAGAGCACAGCGGGGCTGTAGAAGTCCTCTAGGATGTTCATGACGCAGCGGCGGTCCCAGTCGTCGGTGACACGGCCCCCGTAGTTGATCTCCCCTGCCGTGTACTTGAGGACCTACGGGGTGGGTTTTGAGCTGTGGTTTTGGAGAAGACCCTTGAGAGTCCCCTGGACTGCAAAGAGATCAAACCAGTCAATCCTAAAGGAAATCAGTCCTGAATATTCACTGGAAGGACTGATGCTGAAGTTGAAGCTCCAATACTTTGGTCACCTGATGAGAAGAGCTGACTCATTAGAAAAGACCCTGATGCTGGGAAGGATTGAGGGCAGGAGAAGTGGACGACAGATGATAAGACGGTTGGTTGGCATCACTGATTCAATGGACATGAGTTTGAGCAAGCTCTGGGAGATGGTGAAGGACAGGGAGGCCTGGCGTGTTGCGGTCCACGGGGTCGCAAAGAGTCAGACATGACTGAGCGACTGAACAACAGTGGGGTGGGTGGGTCAGGCCCCCAGGCACCTAACTCCCCGCCCCCAGCCCGTGCCCAGCCCACCTTGTAGGGGATGTGGTCATACTCGTCCAGGAACATCTTGAGCTGGCTGATGCAGATGCGCAGGTCCCCGTCTGTGAACTCGTAGGGGATGTTGAAGCCCAGAGGCCCAAACTTACGCCGCTCCAGGGCATTCCCGTGGAACAAACACAGAGACAGCAGCAGGCACTTGAACTCCATCACCTGCCGGAGGTGGCGGGGGGAGGAGGGGCATGAAGGGTGGGGATGAAAATGGGGTGGGCTGCGGGGGCGGGCCTGTGCCCAGTGTGTCTCACCTTCTGACAGGAGTTGAGGAACTCGTCGCTGAGGCTGCTGTAGGACTTGAGCAGGTTGGCCTTGACCCCGCGCGGTGGCTCAATGGTCATTTTGGAGCCGTTCTGCAGGATGGACACTGGGAACTTGTTGCTAGGCAGGCTGGTGAGCCACAGGCGGAAGTCCCGGTGAACCTGGCGGCCACGCTCCACGTGAGCACTGAGACCCACATCTGGTGGCCACCCCAACACCAGGCTCTCCCCTACCCAAGGATCCTGGGCCACCCTCAGCCTGACTCTACCCCTGGGACGGACCACTGGTTAAGAACATGGGCTTCGGCAAGTCCCAGGGTCACCTCTGTGCTGGGTGGCCTTGGGCAAGTCACTGGTGGCAGTAACTTGAGGGGCCACTGGGAAGAAGAATCTAGTTGATGGATGTTACATGTGTCACTTGCTGAGTGCCCACTGTGGGGTGAGCTCGTTGAGCGTCATCCATCCAGGATGAAGGTGCTGGTGCCCCCTTGGTGTACCTTGTCAGGGTTGATGTGCTCGATGAGGCGCTCCAGCACCGGCATCCAGCTCGGTGCCAGGTGGCAGTTCTGGAAGAAGACCCACTTGCCCCTCTCTATGGAGCTGCGCATCATGGCTTCCGCCCGAGGGCCCTGTGGGGACAGGAGCGCTGAGTGATGGGGGACCCGCTGGCCCAGCCCACCAGCTCCCTCCTCCTCCACCACCCACCTGCCCTGACCTGCCCCTGGCCCAGGGAGATGGCAGAGAGCTTCTTGGAGAACTTCATTTCTTCGGCAAATTTGTAGAGGTCAGCGGCGGGGTCGGTGCCCGGTGACAGCACGAAGATGAGGGGGGTGGTGGAGTTGGAGTCTTTGAACACCAGTGACAGGTTGGCTGTCTGCAGGGCGGAGAGATGCTGGGGTCACCGAGAGCTTCTCCTCAGGGGCAGACCACCAGGGCAAGAGAGGAGGCTCCTGGGGCCCCCAGAGTGGTCCCCAAGGGGCTTCCTGAGAGGACTTGGAACCTCCCAGAGCTTCATGTGGTGGCTAAGGATCCTGGCCTGACCGAGGCTACAGAGGGGTCCATGCAGGTGCAGCCAGGACCCTGGTCCCAGAGGGGCGATTAGCCCAGGTGCTGGCTGACAGCACTTGCCTGGGGCTCGATGAAGCGTGGCTCCAGGTTGGTGGCCACGAAGTCCTGCATGGCATTGGTCACCTTGTCCCCACGTAGGCAGCGGAGGACCAGCAGCTTCTGGAACTGGTCCAGGTATTGTTCCCAGATGCCAGGCAAGGGCTCCCTGCAACAATGCCCATGTCCTCCTGAGAGCTGACCTGTGGTAGGACAATGGCCACAGGCTCTCTGCTTGGGAGGGGATGCCGGACAGCAGGGGAGAATGCAGTGTCCAGGGGTACATGGCCGGGGGCACAGAAGAGATGTAGTCACAGCTGCAGGGTAGCCCTGGGTGGCCCCTCAGAGAAGGCCCAGGGCAAACCTGTACCTGGGTCTCACTCCCTGAATGCACCCACCCTGCTGTGCCCCAGGCCCCAGCTCACCGGTGGGGCTCATGGCTGTCAAAGATGGCCCGGAATTCCGACAGGTGTTTCACGAAATCATGGGCGAAGGAGGAGAAGGCCGGCAGGTTGGAGAGTGCCTGGATGTCTCTCCAGGCCCGGTCTGTCAGCCAATCCGGGGCAGGGTTCTCACTCATGACCGAGACGGAGCCTCCAGACAGGAGGTAGCGCCACTCGTTCTGGCAAGGGACAGAGGAGACGCGCGCCCAGTCCCTGAGCCATGGGTCCGGTGCCCACCCAGCAGAGCCCCCTCTACTATCCTCAGACAGAAAACTGGGGATGGTAGTCTGACAGGTCTGGGTTAGTGTTACTTCCTTCCCTTTCCCTGGCTATGTGACCTGAGCCAAAAGATTTGACCTCTCTGAGCCTCTGTTTCCTCACTTGGAAAGTAGGAAGAATCAGAACTCTGCTACCCAGGGATAGGTCAGAGGGTTGTTGTGAGCCCAGCACTTGGCACACAGTGAGGGCTCAAGCAGTGGAGGATGTCACTCTCAATGCTTCCCAACGCATCACAAAATCCCTGGCACTCATGAGACCGTGAGCCGGGAGGCTCGGGACGGTCTCTGCTCACTAGTACTCTCAAGGCTCTGAGGAGGCCTGTGCACAGGACCTGTTGGGTCACAGTTAACCCAGGGCCTCCTGGCTGTTTCACGCAAATAACTGTTTCTGGAGGCCTCTGCCCATCTGCTATTGCTGTGCCCTCCTGCCTGATATGCCCTGTCTTTCCACCCTGTTCTCTCAGCTCAGCAACAGGGCAACCCCTCAGGCCATCTGTCCTTGACCGGGCCGCAGCTGCCTCTCTGCCACGCACCTGGTTGATCTTGCCTTGGTTCATCATGATGCGGGCACACAGCAGGAAGGCGAACATCAGCTTGTGCTTCTCGAAGAGGCTGCGGCAGACATTGCTGTAGAGGTTGTATGTCAGGTAGTGGTTGATGTTGGCAATGCGCTTCTTCAGGTTGTCTGCAGGGCAGAGGGGTGATGGCAGTGTGGGGACAGGCTGGGGGGCAGAGAAGAAAGATCCCTGGGGTGCAGCCCAGCCCAGCCAATCTTCCCAGCAGCCAAAGGAGCAGTCTGGGGCACACCCCCTTGGGGCATTTGCTCCAAGGAGGCTAGGAGTGGGGTGTGTGTTCATATGTAGGGTGAGTCTGATGAGGGTGTGTACCAGTGAACCTGGGTGTGTGTCTACGTGTGTGTGCCTGCTGTGGAAATGCACCCAGGTGTTTCACCTCTGTGCCAGGGTGGAGCCTGGTTGTTTGGGTCAACATGTGAATCTGTGTCGGGGTTACCTGCCCTCTCTGAGTTGGCGATGCCCGAGAGGAAGATGTTGAGAAACCACTCGAGGGAGTACTGGTACATGGGGTCCACGTTGGCCAGGTCGGACACGCAGAAGAAGAGGATCTGGGTGCGGACGGCCACAGGAATGTACTCCATGCGCGTGAGGTCAATGTCCTTCTCTGTCTGTTCTGCAATCCTGACCTTGGCCTGGGGGTGCAGTAAGGGGGCTGCTGGTCAGGCCCAGGTAGGCTGGCAAAGAGCAGCAGGCAGAAGAGGGTGGTGATGCAGGCAGGCCCGGGGCAGGTGGGGAGAGGCGGGCAGGGGTGCGTGGGCAGTTGTCGACCTGGATCTCGGCAGCCTTCATCTTGGAAGCCTCCAGCACCTTGATGAGCTCCATGTCATCCACGGGGTTGCCCTCGGAGGAGCTGAGGCGGTACAGGATCTGGTCTTCAATGTCCTTCAGCTCCTGGCGCATCTTGGCGTTACTGACAATCAGCTGATTCTTGGCTTCCTCCAGGTCGGGCCGCTCCTCAGCCACAACCTGGCCCAGCAGCTGGTCCTCTAGGCCACTGCCAGGAGCAGGAGACATTATGTCTTTAACACCTGGTAAGCCCTGGAGGGCCAGCCTTGAGCCTGCTCACCTGCCTACCTATGCTCCTGGGGCTCCAAAGAGCCCAGCATCTCTGCTGGTGTCAGCCTGGGAGGTCTGACCTCAGCCTCAGGCTGCAGGGCTAAGGCAGAGCCTGGATTCAAAGTGATCAGTTCTCAGTGAGACCTCAGGTGGCAGCCTGGAATCCCAGGAGGGGCCAGGCAGTTGAATGTGTGAGCTGCTGGGGTCTCTGAGAAACTCCCTCTCAGCAGGAGGAAGCTATGGGTGATGGGGAAGATCAAGCCTTAAGGCGGTTTTCAGCCCGTGATTCGTGGAGAGGTTCACAGTGGCCACTGTCAGGGAGGCCTTAGCACTCTGCGGGTGGCCAGCAAAAGCTGCAGTGCCTGGGCGTAGGGCAGCAAGGGCAGGAAACAGGGCTTGGGTGCAGGGAGTCAGAGTATGCCCTCCTCGGGGCTCTAGGACAGCTCTGGGTCTAGCGCACAAGGGCCCAGCAAGGGCTGTAGGGAAAGAGTATCCGGATGAGGTGGGCTAGTGCTGCCCAGGGAGGCTGGGAGAGGGACTCCAGACCTGGGATCAGGATAAGCTGTGGGGAAGGGGGAGCATTGATTCTTAAGTGGGAACAGTGGAAGTAAGGGGCATTGGTGGAAGAGCTGGAATGACCTGAAATGGAGACAGCCTACGAGGAAGCTGGCGGGGTTTCCGAGAAGGAAAATCCCTGAGTCTCAGCCTAGGGGTGAGAGATGGGCAGCCAGGCAGAGCTGATACTTGGGGGGCTGGGGGCCAGGGGCTTACCTGGGTGACAGGGTGAAGTTGATGAGGGTGAGTTTGGTGGAGATCTCGGGTGTGTAGTGGGGGTTGGGCAGCTTGGTGGTGATGTACATCTTGAAGTCCTCATGGTAGGGGATCACCGTGTCCCCTAGCTTCAGCACCGTGTTCCCCTGCTGCTTATAGGTCTGCAGCGGGTGGGATGGGTGAGCGCTGTGGCCTGACGCCCCACCAGGGAGGCAGGGGAAGGGGTTTGCCCTCACCCGTGTCTGGGCCGCCCCGACACCCGCTGCGGCAGGCCCACCTGCTTGAGCAGCACAGGCTCCAGGGCGGGATCCAGCTCCTCGCCCACATTCTCCAGGAGGCAGGGCTTGCCAAAGCGGATGGCATTCTCCATGCTGCGCAGGAAGTCGCGGTCGCTCAGCTTGAACACATCCAGCCCGTTGTCCTTCTCCTGGGGGCACGGAGTGGAGGGAGGGGGGAAGGGTCCGTGTGGGCTGAGAGCTGGCCTGAGGCTCAGCTACTCCCCACGCACCTACTAAGGCCCGCTGGGTGGGGTGGTGGCAGGGCTAGGCTCACCATGTTCTTGATCCATTTGTTGGCCTGGCCCTGAGGGTCAATGAAGTGGGTCCAGCGCTGGGAGAACTGGTTGATGACCCCATTCTCCACTGACAGGGTGTCGTTGGGGAGGCCAGCGATCTGTGGGGGACCAGGCTGGGTGGGGGGGAGGCTCACACAAGCAGGCCCAGTGGGGTAGCAGCTACCCCCAACCTTGTGCTCAGCTGCGTCCCCTTCCCCTTACTGCATCCTCATGAGGGTGGAGGGCAGCGCACAAGGTCTCAACTGTCAGGACCTGCCTCCCTGCCTTGGGCTGACTCCTGACACCCTCCTCTGCTGGGCCTCTTGTTCCTCTTGCCTGTTGAGTGCTAGCTCAGCCAGACCATCTTCATGGAGCCATTAGAGCCCTCCCAGCCTGTGGCCACGCTCGGCCTCTGCCTACTGCCTCTTGGTTCTCTCCTTGTGTCAACTCCACCTGTCCCCCGGGGTCTATAGCTCAGACACGATCTCTTAACCCCGCGCTCTGGACACTGCTCTCCTACCACACCCAACTCTCACAAGCACCCTTTGATCTCTCTGCCTGCAGTCAGCTAGCACCTGTGCCACTCAGCTTTCTCCTCTCCTACCCGCCAGCCTCTGACTGGCCCCAGGCAGGTTCAGGGAAGGCAGCTCTAAGCAGACCCAGGAGAGGGTAGGAGGGAGGCGGGGGCCTCCTGGCCCAGCCCAGAGCACACTGCAGGCCCAGCCCGGTTGCTCCAGGCCCCCAGGGTGGGCACCTGCCAGGAGCGGATCTTCACGGGGTTCCCCAGCGTCCCGATCAGCGTGGGCTCGGCGGTGTGTGGGACACTGTGGGCCATGAGCTGCTTGACCCAGCTGTCGTAGAGCACCGTGCGGTACTGGCCCTGGAGAGACACCAGACTCAGGACCACCCCGCCGAGACAGCCGCGACGGCCTCCCACTTCCCCTGCGCCCCAGGGCTCGCATTTGCACAGAGGTGAGACGTAAAGCTGGAGGCCTGAGCCCCAGCCCCACCATGGGGAACATCCTCGGCCTCCCTAGCTCTCAGCCCCTTACCAGTGAAACCGGGGGAATGGCAACAGTGCCCACCCGTCAGGGCAGCTGTGAGGACTGAGGGACAGGTGCCCAGCAAGCCCAGAAGTATGAGTTCAGCCTTCTGTCTAGAAAGGCCAGCCCTGCAGGGCAGGTTTTCTGGCTGTTTTGTGAGCTGCCATTTCCCCAATGCCCAGAACGGCACCTGGCTCAGACAGGACATCTAAAAAAAATGTTTGTTGAACGAGTGTGTGAGAGAAGAGCCACCCTCAGGCCACCACTTATGGAAGTGAGGCCTCACGGCAGGGGTGCGGGGGGGTCCCTCACCGTGAAGGGGCCCAGGTAGGCCACAAAGCCGGCAGCCACCAGCACGTCCCCGAAGATGCTGTCAAGCATGTGTTCCAGGTTCTCCACCGTCTCCTGCCAGCGCACCCGCTCATCTGACAGCCCGTTGATGAGCTGCAGGGACAGCCCATGGGGTGGGCTCTGGGAGGCTGGCCCTGGATGTCCCTGCCTGGCGCAGTGCCCCCCAACCAAGGTAGCCGGGGAGGGGGAAGGGACAGCCACCCCAGGACCACCCCCTCTACTGCTCAGGCCCCTCCAGCCCATCGGGGGCAGGCTGTGCCCGCGGGCCCTCCCCAGAGGGGCGCGCACCTTGTCAGCACGGCCCAGCCGCTGCTCACACTGCTCACACTTCAGCTCCAGCTCCTCCTTCTTGGCGATGCACTCGCGGTACTTGGCCTGCATCGTGGCAATGCCGTCCTCCACCTCGTGCAGGCGCAGCTTCGCCTCCTCCAGGATCCTCTGTGTCACCTCCAGGTCGTCCTGGGCCTCCCGCAAGGCTTGCTGCGGGCGGAGGAAACAGGGCCAGCTTTCCCGGTGCCCCTGGGGGGAGCCCAGGCCCCCGCCCCCGGCCCCAGGCCTACCCAGCGCTCACCCGCTTGGGCTCCACGGCCTTGGCCACAAAGTGGTACTTGTGCATGGCGCGCACCCACTGGCAGATAGAGGTGCAGGCCTTGGACACCTTGGCGATGGCGGCCGGCTGGAACTCCTCATTGTCGATGTACGGCTGGATGGCTTTGATCACTGCCTCCCCGATGTTGTCCTGGGGATGGGAACCATGGGCTTGGGGCCACTTCCCAGGGAGGACGGAGAGGACTCTGGGAGGTGGAGGGACACCCTGCTGTTGCCTCTATGCCCCGGGCAGGCTAGGGAATAAATACAACCCAGAAAGGCTGGCCAGAAGAGGAAATTCTGTGTCCCAGGATTTCAAAGAACAAAATCAGAGATTTTTTCTTCCCCAAGAATTGAGAGCCTCAAGATCTGATAATACACAGGCCCTGTTTAAAACCCATTTAGAGACAAGGGCTGCTTCCTGGCTGATGTGGAGGTGAGAGAGTGGTTCTGAGGTCCAACCAGGCACGTGTTCAAGTGCAATAATCCCCACCCCCAGAGCGCATCACTCCTTCAGGGCTCTTGACCTGTGCTAGGAGAATCCAGGTCTGTAGTTTAGGATGAATCCAGGAATCTGTACTGTTCATGAGCTCCTAGAGGTCAGAGCTTGGGACCAAGGGAGCCTGAGTGCTGGCCGTGAGCCTCCTGATTTGGCTTAATTGGAGGGATGGGGAGCTCCGTATGGAGTCCAGCTGTCCCTGAGATGGGCCATTGTCTCTACCCTCCTTAGGATGTGCCCAGGGCTTTAGCCCTGACACATGGTGGTGGTGGGTGGCCCATGTGGGCTGGAGAGAAACCTCCAAGAGGGCTGTAGGCTCCAGGTGGACCTCACCACAAGCATCCCCGTGAGGGCACATGCCCATGGATACTGAGAGCCCCAGACAGACAGGGAGAGAGAAATCCAGAGACAGACAGGTGTTAAATCTCAGGGGCTGAGATCGAGAGAGGGGTGATAGTTGAGCAGCCAGGGAAGGTCTTGGCCGGGGCCACAGGGGCTGCAGGGAGAAAAGGACAGGAGAGAGACTCCCCTTGGAGTGACTGTGGGTGATTATCCCGTGGGCACTGGAGCCTTCCCAGGTCCTGATTCATCAATACCCATCTGTTGCCCCCTGCCCCCTAGCTGGAGAGCTCCTCTGGGCCAGGGTCTGGTCCCCTAGGCTCTGTGACCACAGGGCTATGTGTGTTGCAGGCAGAGGGAGATGGGAGGGAGGCCCCAGTTCTGTGGGGGAGGGGACAGTTCCTTCCCCCTGCCTCTCTGCCCAGCTGGCCGGGTGCCCGGCATGCACACCTTGTCAAACTTGAAGAGGCTCTCCAGGAAGCGGCCGGGGTCCTGCAGCAGCCCCTTGCCTGGCTCCCAGTAGTCATCCACCTTGGAGCCAGGCTTCTCTCCTGGGACCTTCTTGGGCTTGATGCCCTTCATGATGCACACAGCTTCGATGACCAGCTTCACGCCTGGTGGTGGCCGCTGCATGGCACGCACCTGGGGGCCAGGCCAAGAGTCGGGAAGGGGGAGGTCCGTCATAGTGGGCACCCCCAGGCAAGGACAGCTTCCAGATAGGGTGGGTCCCACCAACTGAGTCCCTACTGCTACAGACCACGGGTATGCCCGGGGATCCCCAGAGGTCTGTCTTAGCCTGTGGCGACTACTGCTCCCCCATGTACCCAGGCTTGGCCAAAAGGCCTTACACGGTCATTTCTCAGGGCCCAGAGCCTTCCTCAGGCACCTGCCTGGCTCCTCGGAGTGGATACAAGGAGGTAAGGGCAGGCAGCTGGGTTCAAGCTCTAGTTCTGCCCTCACCTCTCGACAGATGATGCTCATGAGATGTTAGAGGGAGAGCCTATGGGCCAGAACCCAAGGAGGCATCAGGAGAGATGCCCAGAACGGGCCAAGCCACCCACCTCAGTCACATCATTCTTGTTGAGGTTGCGCAAGCTGGCCAGGGCTGCGTCCAGGGCTGGCAGAGCCTCATCCAGGTCCTTCTGGGCATCATCAGCGATAGCTTGTGCCTTCCTGGCCTTCTCATTGGCCTTGATCTCCTCTGCTTGCACTGAATTCCGGGTCTCCTCAGCAATGGTTGTGTCCACCTAGGGACCAGAGGTAGTGAGGCCCCACGGGTGGCCAACGTCAGGGACCGGTGAGCCTGCCTCCATTTTCTCCTCTCAGTGTGTCAGTCTCCCCAGATGGAAGGGAATGAGAGTTCAGATGCCCCATTCTCCGAGGACCCTCTTGGCTGTGATAGCCTGTGGAGATCTGGGAGTGCTAGCAGCCCCTTCCGATCCTGAGCACTCATCGTGGGCCTGGCATGGGGCTCTGGGCTTTATGTGCTTAAGCATAACTGCCCCAGGGGCAGGACCCCCTAAACCCACAGGGCACCTCCATGCAAGACAGAGAAAGATGCTCCCCTCCCACAAGCCATTTCCTTTCCATCTGCTGAAAAAATTTCCAGTGCCACTGCCTTTGCAGAGCAGGACATGATTGTTTCTTCCAGAAAGCTGCCGTCATGAATATGCGAATCTGCAGAGGCTACTGTGAGGGTGTGTGTGTGTGTGTGTGTGTGTGTGTGTGTGTGTGTGTGTGTGTGTGTGTGTGTGTGTGTGTGTGTGTGTGTGTGTGTGTGTGTGTGTGTGTGTGTGTGTGTGTGTGTGTGTGTGTGTGTGTCTGTGTCTGTGTGTCTGTGTCTGTGAGTCACTCAGGTGTGTGTGTGTGTGTGTGTGTGTGTGTGTGTCTGTGAGTCACTCAGTTGTGTCCAACTCTTAGTGACCCCCATGGACTATAGCCTCCCAGGCTCCTCTGGGAGTTCATGGAATTCTTCAGGTAAGAATACTGGAGTGGGTTGCCATTCCCTTCTCCAGGGGATCTTCCTGACCCCGGGATCAGAACCAGGGTCTCCCACACGGCGGGCAGATTCTTTACCATCGGAGGACTAACCCTTAAACACAGGCCCTCGTGTAGACTCAGAGAGTCTCAGAGGGAGACTTAAGCAGACTCTGCACCATTGCTTGTGGCGTCCCTCCTGCTTACAACAACCTGTGCTGTGACTATCGGGTTTGGATTTGTCTGTCGTGCTCATCACCCTATTTCCTGTCCAGGGCAGTGCCCGGCACAGAATAGGTTCTGAGCAAGCATTTGTTGAGGGACTGCACGACTGAATGAGGGACCTGGGCACCGACAGTCCGGGCCGCTAGGGATCTCGTGGCTGCGTGGGGATGCTGAACCTCCTCAGACATGCTCAGCCATCAGTGAGGGAGCCCAGGAGCACCCCTGACCTTGATCTGCTCCATGGTGAGCGTGGTGTCCCTGGCAGCCTCCTCCAGCAGGGGGCGCATAATCTCCAGCTCCTCCTGCATCTTGGCCACGTCCTCTGCAGTGCGCAGCAGCTGAAGGGTGTGGGGGCACGGAGAGGAAATCAGGTGTGATAGGGACCAGAGAGCTAGGCCTGGGGGGGAACAGGGAGAGGGCCCTGCGGGGCTGCCCTTATTCATTCACGAGTGAGAGGCTATGGCCAGCTGCTTCAGGGTCCTCCAGGTTGCCCAGGGGGCCCCAGAAGAAGGGAGCAGTCCACTAAAAGTCTTTGGGGTGACCTGCTGTGGTCTTGCCCTTGGCCCGCTACCTTCAGTGAGGGAAGAGGCTCCCCATTTAAACACTGTGGGCTGCCAACTGAAAGGGGTCATGTGGAGTCAGGGCTGAGACAGAATGGGCAGAATCACAAGCAGCCAGCAGTTGCCCACAAGGCCCCCACCCCTGGCCCCACCTTGTCGAGGCCACTCTTCATGCGGTTCTTAGCGGTCTTCAGCTCCTGTTTCTTCTGCCCAACAAGGATGGAGAAGATATTGAGCAGCTCCAGGTAGCTCTTGGGGGTCACATAGTTGTGGCGGGCCAGCTCAGCCAGATACTCGACACACTTCTTGGCCACCGACTGGTGGATATACACACAGACCTGAATCTGTGGGGAAAGAGATCGAGGATGCCAGTCTGGCAGAGATGGGGCACCAGGGTGCCCTTGAAGCCACCGAAGCCTGGGCCTGGGGAGGGAGTCGGGTGCCCCTCACACTCACTCTCACAGGAGGGGATCTCCAGCTAAAGGTCACCTACTCTGCAGACAAAAACCCCATGACTCAAGAGAAGTCAAGAGGCTTTTTCAAGTTGACACAGTTGTCAAGGACAAAGTTCACTTTGAATTTGGGCCTAGAGGTATCCTGGCTCTTGGCCTGGTGCCCTTATCACAGCCCCTCGGACCCACCTTGCTCAGAAAGCCCTAAGGTGGGGCCCCACTTGGAGGCTGTAGATGGGGGAAGGGAAGGCCCCGGGCCTCAGCATGGCTGAACAGCAGTGGGCTCATCTGAGCTCTCAGCCCTCAGGTGACCACCACTTTCTTAGGCTGGGCTAGACATAGCAAGCCCTCCCACCCATCTGTGGTCTCTGGGGTGTATCAGGGGGCTCTTCAGAGAAGCTGCTATGAAACCCTCTGGGAATAAGATAATGGTGACTGTGAAACTGTGTGTCCAGCCTCCTACATCACCGTGACCACCGTGTGACATTCCTATTATATAGATGAGGAAACTGAGGCTTAGACAGGTAAAGCTGTCTGCCTAGAGACTTCCCATACGTGGTGCGCCTGGGAACTCTCACCCAGACCTTGGTGACCCCACACCCAAATCTACACAGTCTCTCCCCACACGGGCTTTCTCTTCACCGAGATACCTACCAGTCCTTCGATTACTTTGGGGCTGGCGTCCAGCTCTGGGATCTCACTCAGGAACATGATGGCCACAGACTCCAGGGCCTCTGCCGGCCACTCATTAAACCAGTCAATGGTGCAGCAGTTGACCAGGGAGGGGAACTGTCTCAGGCGAGCTCGGAAGACCTCTCCAATGGGGCTGGGGGGCGGGGGCTCAAATGAGGCCCTGAGACACTGACACCCCCCCTGCCCTGCCCAGGAACCCAGGACCCAGGGTTATTTGACAGCACTGTGGTGTGTGAGCCAGGACACCAGGGCAGAGCAGCCTGGGCCCAGTGGCACGGTGGGCAGGCCCGGCCGCCCCCCCGCCCCAACCACGGTCCCGTGGGGCTGCGACGGCCGCCCACACCTCATGCACAGCACCATGTGGATGTTGCTGCGCACACGCCCAGTGTAGGCAGCCATGAGGTTGGCCTTGGTGGGCTGCAGGCCCTGCTCCTGGATGTATGGCCGCATGGTGGTGATGATCTGGTCCTGCTCATCCACGTTGTAGAGGTTGGGAATGTCGCCCGAGTTCAGGATGTTGTTAATGTCCTCCAGGAAGGACTCATTCTTGATCTGGGGGAGAGCAGGGTGGAGGAACTGAACCTTGACGATGGCCCTGGGGTGTGGGGCTCCACGACCCTGGTCTCCCTGGACCTTAGCAGCAGACTCTTCCACGGACAGTGCCACTAGGCTCAGAGAAGCCCGGGGTTACGCAGGTGACCTCCCGAGTCGTGGTTGAGGACTCACACCCAGACCCGCCCTACAGCAGAGACTCTGAACATCGGTGCTTGGCTATGGAAGGGCCTGGGTCCTGGGTGGGACATGCAGTGTCTTCCTCCTCTCTTGCTGGGCCTCTCCACATCTCACAGTTAACTTACCGGAGAGAACCAGGCCACAGGCAGAAACAGGTCCTTCCTATCTCATATGGCCAGGGCCCGGCCAGTGCCAGAAGGCACCCTCTCTTGCCTGACTATGTAAGGGAAGCCCCAGAGAGAAGAGCAGGGCTGGCTGGGAGCCTTCCGGGGCTTCAATTTCGGCCCAACCCCAAATGCCAGTCAGGCTGAAGCTCTGCCCTGTCTGTCTTGAGGCTCCAGACCCACACCTCTCCTTCTCTCAGCCCTGGAAGAGGCTTCACACCTAGGGAGCTCCAGATGGAGCAGCCCCAGGAAGGAAGCCGTGGGCCCAGCACTGTAGGTACCAGTCCTGTGGTCCTTGAGGTCAGAAGCCCTTGACCAGTGCGTGTGGTTCTGCCTGTGGACAGCCATGGCGCCAGGGGCCTTCTTTACCTCTGGGAGTAGCCATGATCTATGCCCACCCCCCAGTTCTGACAGGCTGGGTTTGGCCCCCTGCCCCTCTTCCAGCCATTCCTCCCAAGATCCACCCTCACTGACAGGGACCTGGACTAAAAGAACTGACCACCATTCTGGATGGCGTGCTGGGGTGAGTTGTATCCCGCTCACCCCAGACCCTGCCCACTGCCCGTGTGGTGGCACCTGGGTATCTGAGAACAGGAAGGTGATGGGCAGGTTGTGCAAGCCAGCCTTGAGCAAGACCTTCTTGACGTCATCACGCCACTCTGTCATGCCATAGTTCTTAGACAGCTCAATCTGGAAGCACTCATACTCGGCCCTGGAGACAAGTATTTGGGTAGAGAGTTTAAGGCTTCACCTGAGCCAGCTGCTCTCGTCCTGGGCAGACTTGCTGACTCCTCGGCCCTGAACCTGCTCTCTGGCCTCCAGACCTTTGCTGAGGCTGCTCCCTCCACCTGGAATGCCCTTCCCTTCCATCCGCCAAGCTCTGATTCAGAGAGAAGGCCCATGGTCACCTCCTCCAGGAACCCCTCCTGGATGCCTGCAGCTACCCGCTGCATTCCCCGCGGCATCACAGGGCCTGGCTGCTGCCTCTCCTTGGAGCCCAGGCCTTCTAGAAGCCCATGGGCCAAGTGGGTCTGCCCAAGTGCGGAACATGAGGAAGAACAGGGATGGAAATGAGTCTGCCACAAGCCACCCGCCGCCCACCATGCCTGGGGGCCCTCACATGTGCGAGGCCAGTCTCGTGAGGGAGCTGCGGCCGCTGCCGCCCACACCCAGCAGGAGGGCGTTGCCCAGCGCCTGGCGCAGGGTGCGGCTGATGCGGCAGACGTGACTCATGGCGTCCATGAAGAGCACCAGCCTCAGCTTGGTGGTGTTGATCTGGTTGTAGTCTTCCATGTACTCCTCGATCACCTGCATCATCTGGGGGCGGGGGTGGGGATGAGAACAGCTGGGTCCTCCTTCTGTCCCCGTGCACCATGTCCCCCCCACCCCCCGACATGTGCTGTCGGGGAGAATATCTCCTCCCTTCCCTATGCTCCTCTGTGCAAGGAGCCTTGTTGGGCCTTCGGATGCCGGGTGAATGAGGATGCCGGGTGAATGAGGCCTGAGGGTGGGGTCAGAGAGCTGCCTACTGCCTCCAGGGCTCTCCCCAGGATGTACCAACCTGGGGCCCTGAGGGAGCTACTGAGAACTGGAGAGGGTCTGTGTGGGGAGAAACTACCAGGAGGCCCACTCACTCCGGCTTCATCCTGCCACCCTGGGATCTTGACTCGAGACTTGTGGCCCCAGGGGCCCTGCCACAGCTCTGTGGGTGGACAACAGCCCCTCAAACGGCTTAGTGGGTCCCCAGTTATGGAGCAGGTCTCAGCTGAACCACAGGCTTACCCTCAGCAAAGGGCCAAGCGGGGCCTCCTGCACCCATTTGACAGGTGAGGAGATGGGGACTCAGAGAGGCAACTGCTTAAGTCCCTGCAATGGCCTTCCAGACCAGTGTCTAGCCCTCTGGTCAGAGAGTGGTGGTCTTAGCAGCGGCCACAGAGGGCCGGGGTCCCAGGGCTAGGGCCCCAGCAGGACCCTCACCTTCCTCTCATTGGTGATGAGCTCGTAGGATTTGACGTCGGAGCCTGGCGACATGAAGTCCCCATAAAGGATGGGCTGGAAGGGGCAGACCTCTTCGAAGCCCACCTCCCACTCGTCCATGTGGCTCTCCAGGAGCTTGTCGAACCAGTCACGGTCCTCGTCGTTCACCAGGCGGTCGCGGAACACGCGGCAGTTCTCGTGGTACCACAGGCGCAGCAGCTGCACCTTGTCCTGCGGCCAGCCTGGCGTCAGTGCCCGGCCTCAGCCGCCTCTCAACGCACCAGGGCCCTGACCTGGGCCTGGCTCTCTCACCGGGACCTGGCAGGACCCTGAGTGTCTGCTGGCCCACGGAGGATGCGGTCCACACACTGCTGCCCTGGCCTCTCCACTGCCACCCCCTGCTTCAGGCCCAGCTGTACCAGCTGGGCACCCAGCTCCTTTAGCTTCAGGGTCCCCCTCACCCTGGGCTTCCTGGGTGGTACTAGTGTTAAAGAACACGCCTGCCAATACAGGAGACATAGAGACTCAAGTTTGATCCTTGGGTCAGGAAGATCCCTCAGAGAAAGAAAGAAATGGCAACCTGCTCCAGTATTCTTGCCTGGAGAATCCCTTGGACAGAAGAGCCTCGCAGGCCATAGTCCATGGGGTCACAAAGAGTCAGGCATGACTGAACTGACTTAGCACACACTTTTCAGAGTCCCCACAGCTCCCCAAACCCCGAGCCTGGGAGGGAATCCTGACTCCTTATACCTTCCTGACACCCCACATCTAACCCCTCACTTGATCCCCAAGCCCCCTCTGACACTAGCCACATCCTGATGCCGCCTCCGTGCTGACTCTCCTGCCTCTCCTCAGGTGATGGGACCGGCCCTAGGAGGTCCCCAGGCTCTTCTCTCGACCCCTCTGCCTAGAGCTTGGAGGGCCAAGGCTAGTGTCTGTCCTGTTCACCCTGTCCCTTAGACACCAGGCCCGCACACACGGACCCATCCATCCCCCATTCCAAAGTGCAAATCTACACCCTCCCCACCCCCGGCTCCCAGCACCTCCAGACTCTCTCCCGCTGCAGCCACGGAGCTGCACAGGCACCCAGCACCCTTGACACTGCTCCCCGCTGCACTCCTGCTCCTTCCTCCTGGTACCTTCAGTTCCTAGAAGGCATCCCATGGACTCTTCCCCCAGTTTTCTTATACCCTGGGCTGCCATCAGGAACCCAGCAGGCCTTGCCGGGGCCTGGCTCCTGCTTTTGTGTGGCCCCATCACAGCCACTATCCTAGGCATGGATTTCACCAGCAAGATGGGACTCAGCTGCCTGAAGCTCCTGGGGGCTTGGCAGCTGCTGATGCCAAGTTCCACCCCTAGCCCCAGGGCCTGACCAGATCAAGGCTGAGGAGTGTTTGATCAGGAAGGCCTAAAACTGGGGTCGCGGAAGGACCATGAGGTCAGTGTGAGCACTTGCTACTGTACGCTGGGGAGGGGCCCACCAGTCCTCACCTCGACCTTGGCTGGGTCGGCCATGAGCATTCCCTGGAAGACCTTGGAGAGGTCCCGCAGGTTGAAGGTGTAGTGGGACTTGGCCGGGGTGGGCAGCAGCTGGGAGGTGATGGTGGAGTACACCATGATGGTGGCTTCCACGAGAGGATCCGTGAAGTGGGCGATGTTGGGGGCCCCAGCTGAAGGAACAGGAGAGTGGACCTGGGTCACGGCCCCTGCAGATCTGGGGCTGTGTCCTCTGCACATGCCTTTCCCCAGCCTGCAGGCTTGGACTCCCCCCGCCCTGCAGACCTCTCGGATGCTACCTCTGACAAGGTCTTCCTGGCGACCCCCACCATGGGGTTAGGAATCTCTCGCTGGGAGCTCCCCACTTTTATATCTTTATCACTGACCTAGCCTGTCCCTGTGTTGGGGTGTTGGGATACAGTTGTGGAATTGGAGACACTAATGGGGCCAGACCTGAATGAAACGTGCTGCTCAGAGCCATGCATGGGAGGGGTCCTTACCTACATGGGGGTAAGGAGTGCACTGCCATGGGTGTGGAAGCCTGGGCTCAGCCAGGACCTTGGGGGCTTATCACCCCCTTGCATTTTTACCACTACACAATTTGCTTGTGCTCTGAAAACCATCCAGTTTTTTTCTGGGAACCAAAATTCTGTCAGGGAGAATTTGGGGCAGAGAGAGCCTCCACAAAGAGGAAAAAGGCAAAGAAGGGGCGGAAGGGCTCACCAGCCCCAACGTGGGCTCCTCTGTTAACATGGGGACTGTTTTAGGTGCTGGGCACGGCGGGGGGAGGCGGGGGCGGCCCCTGCAGACACACTTCTCACCCCAACAAGCTGACATTCTTGGTGAGGAAGACAGACTCCGACCAGTAAACAGGAGACTGAATAAGCCGGGGTTGGGATATTTGATATAAATGCTGGGGAGGCCTTGCTCAGAAGTGCACGGGAACAGAGACCTGAAGCCCTGAGGGGCCAAGCAGGCTCAGAACTGGAGGAGGGACACTCACCTTGCTTCTACTATGGGACGGGCATGGGCCCAGGCCCTGACCAGCCACGTAACAGGTGAATGACCCTATGGAGACTGTCAGTGCGTGGCGACCTTTGCTCCGGCACTGTCCAGGGGTCCCCACAGGAGCCTAAGGAGGGCTCACTGTGGCCCCTGGGACCCAAGCCTCAGCCACATCCGACTTGAGTCCAGGGCTGCCCCTGGAACAAGGGCCCGTGCCCCCTCCAGGCCCTGCACCGGGTTCTGGGCACTACACTTACGCACAGGCTCCCGGTAACTCTTTTCTCCTAGGAGTCCATCTAGAGGATTGAGGGAGAGATAAGGGTTCAGAGTTAGATGAGCCACTTGCTGCCCACCTTGACTGGCTATACCCAGCTGAGCAGCCCCAGAGCAGCCCCTGACCACCATCCCCTCCTCAGAGCCACATGGCCCCACCCCTAAGCTGGGCATGGAGGCAAGTTCTGGCCTATAGTCCCTGGGGGCGGGGCAGGGCAGGCCAGAGGAGGGAAGGCCTGACTCCCCTCACTCACCACCTAGCACAGTGTCAAGTGGAGTTTAAAGGTCAGAACATGTTCTCGGTGGGAAGTGGACTGGTTAGGGGAAACTGCATCCCGGGGCAGACCTTTCTTCAAGCCTCATGGAAGATGAGGACCACTTTGTTCACTCTATCTTGGTGGTATTTCCTCATGCTCAAAAGTATCAATAACATCTCTCCACTAGAGATTCTAACATATGTATGTGTGTGCTTATATGGGTGAACGTACATGTATGCATATGTATAAATCATACATTCAGCAGTTTCTGTGTGCCAGCTTCATACCAGATGCTCTACATGCAGTGTCTTATTTAACCTTCACAACTTGGGGTGATGGGCCCTAATACTGTCACCCATTTTAGATGAAGAAACTGGCTCAGAGAGGTTCATGAACTGGCCAAAGGTAACAGAGCTGAGTAAGGGGTGGAGTCAGTGGTTCAGCCACCCCAGCTCTTCCCAGTGTGGCTCACTGGACCTGGGCTTCTGCTGGAGCCCACGGCCTCCTCCACTCTTGCCTGGTACTTACCCACCCAACTGCCCAGGATGGTGGAGAAGATGCGCTTCTTGCTGACCTCATCCATCTCAGCAAAGGACAGGTAGTTGAAGTGGCGGGTCAACCGTGGGGTGATGGCATTTCTGCCTCCACCAGGGGGGCCCATGGCACAGACAAAGTTGATATCCACCAGATGCTTGAAGGCTCCTGGAGTGGGAGTAGGAAGTCAGAGGCCCTGCCAGGGGCTACATTAAGGCTTTTGTAGGCCCTGAGTACTTCCACCTTCATGGGCCTCCTCCATTAAAAAAAATTTTTTTTAATGTATACTTTACAACAGCATTGGCACATAGACAAATGCATTAATATCATACATTTTAAATGCTCTGTGACCTAAATGTTCATTTTCCCCTTGTTTTTAAAAGAGATTAGGACATTTTTGTGGACCCTCTATGACTCTGTGGGCCTAGGCTCTGACCAGCACACCCCAAACCACCCCCTGGCCCAGGCTGAACACACGCACCGATGATCTTGCGGTCATACCAGCCGCCGTGGTCCATCCACTGGCGCAACAGCTCAATGGGTGGCTGGGCGCCATAGGTCTCCAAGGCTGGCATGTTCAGGTCATCGATGAAGAAGATGAAGTTGCGCCCCAGGGGCGGCCCGAACACGCCTTTCCGCCTGCGGGGAGGGGCTGTATGAGCCCAGGGCCCCTGGCACCAGGCCCTCGGGGAGTCCAGGGCTGCAGGAGGGCAGCTCCACCTCTGGGAGGCCCTCACTAACTTCAGCCTCCCCCAAATCGCTGGGCCTCTTGAGGAGCTCCTGTCCCATTCTGAGTGTCCTGGGACATCACATCTGGCTGTCCTGAGTCTTACCTCCAGGCAGATGGATCACAAGCCCTACCCAAGCGCCCGTTCCAGGGAGAGTGCCCACAGAAGGACTTGGGAGAATTCCTGATAGAAGAAGGGTGCACGGGCACCTCCCACCCAGGAGGGGAGGGGACGCAGCATCTGGCTGAGCCAGGCTGGGGGACATAGGGATCCAGGAAGGAGCCAGGGGGCCTGCCTCTTGTCTAGCTTGCTGTCGATGAGGTCCTGGGTTTGGTTGGCCGAGGTACGGGCAGAGAAGGTGAGGAAGTGGCTGACGTATTCCAGTGGTAGGTTTTTGAGGAGCTTGTTGGAGATGGTGAGGGTCTTCCCTGTGCCCGTGGGCCCGATGCACAGCACCTAGGAGAGGGGGGTCATGAGGTCAGAGCGTTCTCACAGGGCCTGATGCGCAGTAGGAGCTGCTGCCCTATCAGTGCAGGAGGCCGGTCACCCCCGGCCTAGGCCTTGGGGTGAGGGGAGGCTGGGGTGGCAGGGGCACTCACGGGCTTGTGGTTGGTGAGCAGCATGTCTAGCAGGTAGGACATCTGGATGGTGTCCATGGTTGGCACGATGATGTTGCAGTAGTTGGTGTCTGGCATCATGGTGAATGTGGTGGAGGAGTCCATCCACTTCACCCAGGCGACCTGGAACCACAGGTGGCACAGGAGGGGCCTGGAACCTCTCCTCGTTCCCGTCCAGGCTGAGTGTACCAAGAGGGCAAGGAGCTACACTGTCGGCCAAGAGGGTCCAGCGGAGGGGCTGCTTCTGATAGAAATAGGAATCCGTATGCCCTGCTTTATGCCCAGGGTGGGGGACTTCCGGAACAAACCTCCAGGAATTGGGTACACAGCTGCCCAAATGAAGGCTTCGCTGCATCCAGTTACCTCCAGTGGGGCCAGTCCCTGGGTCTCTGCATATGAGAGAAGTCCTCTGGGAACTGGACAACCCAGAATGCAAAGATCTTTGCTGTTGACTTTAGGCTTCCCAAGCCCGTGGGGGCCACAACTGTGGGACCAGCATCACCTGGATACTGGGAAGTCACCTGACCTGGTCTCCCCCGCCATCCCCAGCTACATGAATCCCTTCACCCACCCACAGCCCTGACTCAGCTTGCAGACATCCCTCTCTGTGGTCAAATCAACATGTCCCACTGGGGACGGTACTGATGGTCAGACTCATACGTGTGAGAACCCCAGCAGGACCGTGTGTGGCGACCACCTCTGAGGTGCCTCTTTGGCCACTCCTCCTTCTGGGCTGGGGTCCTGATGCCACGAGGGTAGGTTCATGAAGCCCTTGCTGGCTGAGAGGAGCAATGGGGACACTGAGACAGGCCATGGGGGCTTACTCCTACACTCTTGGGGAGCCCCGCCCCTGGGCAAATGGGGCTCTTAAGTAGAACCAAGTTGATGAATCCCTGGGCTCAGCAGCAAATGGGACAGGCAGTACACATGGTTAGGAAGGGAGGCACTCTGTCCTCCCCCAGTCCCAGGCTCAAGGCCAGCTCTGACACCGACTAGCTGGGTATGACTGTTCTGAGCCCCAGTTTCCTTGTTCGGGAAATGGACACGCTAGTAACCACCCTGTGGGTCTGTGAGGATTCATGAGATGATGCAAATAACCCCAGCGTGACATCTGTGGCCATCAACAGGGCCTCCTCTCTGCAGCCATTATTCCTTGAGTAAGACAGCCACCACCTGACCTCCCCTCACCCCCTCCCCGTGCTGTTCCTCCATCACCTGCTTGCCCTCCTCCTCCTCGTCGTCATCATCACTGGTGCTGCTGATGCCACCGTCCTCCAGCCTGTAATCAAACACCAGCCCCTCCTCTGGGAAAAGCAAGGCCACCTGCAAGGGATCGGGGGTGGGGGGGAACCAGATGATGAGGCCCAGTCACTTATGTGGCTACTTGTTGTCCCTGGGGCCCTGGGCCTGGGGGACAGTCCCAAACACCCAGCAGTCAGCATACACGTCCCAGCCCTTGGAGCCCAGCCCAAGAGGTGTGAGCCCAGCCCAGCCATGAAGGGCGGCTGCCTCTCACGTTTTCTGTCTTCATTTTGATCCTGAGCCAGTGGCTGAAGTTGCTACGGCTAGTGCTGTCCCCCGTGGCACCCACACTCCAGATGAGGGAGAAGATGAACCAGGGCTCGATCAGCTCAGGGATGCGGCTCAGCTTCTCGGACGGCATCTTCCTGAGGCCCTGGGGACAGAGGGCGGCGACAGAACGGAGTGACCTGAGGAAACCAGGGGGGTGGGGGGTCGTCCCTTGGCCTCTGCAGCAGACTGGACGGGGGTGTCCCATGAACCACGTGAGCCAATCCAATTCTCTCTTCCAGGAAGCTGGACTTGGGATTCGGGGCCCTCGGGCGAGGCAAGTGGGGCAGGAGGGAGCAGGCTGCAGTTCACTGCTCAGAGTCTCACTTCTTTGGGCAGGAAGGGCTTGAAGAAGCAGTCCAGCAGCTTGAGGAGACTCATGGTCAGGTTGCTGTTGGTTGAGGTGATCACCTCCTTCACCAAGGACCGGACGAAAGCGAGGGACTCCTGCAGAGGATGGGCACCCCACTCTTGTGGATGTTGGCCATAGCACCCGGCTGCCCCCACCTGGGCCGGCACACTGTGGCCTCCCTCACCTCCAGGAAGGAGACAAAGAGGGACTTGAACTGCTCCTCAAAGGGCCTGAGTAAGGCAGGGAGACGCCTCAGCCAGCACTCGACGAAGGGCATGAGCCCCAGGATGCTGGGCTCCAGGTACACCATGCCACAGCGGGATACTGTGGCTGGGGAGGCGACCGCCAGGTCTTGAACCTCGAACATCATGGTCATAGCCTGCCACCAAGATGAGCTGCGTGAGCAGGACAGCTGCTGGCCCCCAGGGCAGGGGAAAGGGCCGCAGGGCCATGGGGAGGGGCTGCCCATCCTGCAACAGCGGGCGGGCCCAGGGCAGGTGGTGGGCCAGGCACAGTGCCGGGGTAGGGGCAAATGCAGGAACCCTTGGCCTCAGCTGATCACGTGGCTCTTGCTGGAGCCTCGGGGAGGAGTCTAAGTCAGGAGATTCCCAGAAGCCCTCTGGCCAGCCTGGGGTCAGGGCATTTTGGGGTCCCTGGAGCCCTTGGGAGATCTGATGGGAACTGTGTGCTCTGCTCCAGAGCCCCCAAACTGTGTACATGGACACAGGGTCACACTGGCCTCTGTACCACCTGTACCTCAGACTCCAGGCACATTGCCAGGATGCCTGAGCCAGCCTGGGCTGAAATGGCTGTGAGTGGGCCTGGGAAGCACAAGGCAGCATCGACTAAGACTGAGGTGGTCGTCCTGGGCTGAGAGCATTGCAGAGAGTGGGTCTGCCGCAAGGGAAGCGCCGAGCAGCCGGGCAGTACGTGCCTCAGGTACACGAGCCTGGGGATGGGGAGGAAGCCTCGGCCCGGAGAGGGAAGGGTGGGGGGGATGAGGCTTGGCCAGCCTGGTGTGGCCCCTGGGCCCACCCGGTTGCAGAGGACAGCGGGGTGAGTGGACAGGTGGATGGACCTCTGTGAGCTTGATGATCTCCCCGGAGCTGAGGCACAGCTTCTTATTGTCGTCCAGCACCGTGTTCATGTTCTCAATCCAGACGGCGTCCACTGGCCCATCAAACATGTACCACTTCTTGCTGGTGTCGGAGGCGATGGCCCCCACCCGGATGAGGGAGGAGAAGATCCCATCTGTCCTGCAGCCACCATGGAGGAGAGGGCTGTGGGCACTGGAGGCAGAGGGCCGTGGGTGCCAGGGAGGAAGGGCCACAAGCACAGCTGGCTCCCAGGGAAACCTGGATCCAGGTTGGTCCTGCTCTGCATGTTTTTTTTTTTTTTTTTGTCTTCAGTACTTTCATTCATTTAAAAATTACAGTAGGGAAAATAGGACTTTTTGGTATAATATGTAATGAAAATGCGTGGTTATATTCTCTCCCTGCTGTGCTGTGCTTAGTCATTCAGTCATGTCTGACTCTTTGCAACCCCACAGACTGTAGTCCTCCAGGCTCCTCTGTCCATGGGGATTCTCCAGGCAAAAATACTGGAGTGGGTTGCCAGCCCTCCTCCCCTCCCTGCTGAGTCCTCACTAAAGTCACATTAAAGGAAGATGGAAAGTAATACTCTCAAAAGAAAAGGAAGATGGGGAGGAGGGAACACAGAAGTCTAGGGTCACACGGTCCCAGAAGATGGACAGAGGTAGAGAAGGGGCAAATGACCTCGCAGAGACAGCAGCGTCACGAGATGTATCTAGTTCCTGCCACAGAACCAGGAAGGCTCATACTTCAGAGGCACCAAATGCCAGGGAAACAGGTGGGTAGAAGGGCATTTTTCTGGTCTGGTCCCCAGACCCCAACCTGTCCACACAACAGCCTGGAGTGGCTGTGATTGAGACCCTTCACCAGCAACGGGGGAAGCTGGACAGGCCCATGTTCAGAAAGACAGGTGACTGTCCTTTCTCCAGTGCCCATTCCCCACTGAGTTCCCAGAACACTGGGACCAAGAAGAAGTCACCCCAGCAGGAGACTGGAGACTTCTCTGGAGAAACAGAATAGCCCCAGAGAAAAGCTTCTAGTGCTGACTGGTGGGCCTCTAGTCAGCTCCATGCATTTCCCCCTAAAATGCACACCTCGGCCTGGGAGCACAGGCCCCAAAGAGGGACCGCCAGCCTCTCGTGGGTACTGACAATAATAGACAACTTTTCCTGAGTGGTTGCCATGTGCTACACTGTCCCAGCCACCTCCCATTAACAGTGGTGTCATTTTTATCCCGACTTTGCAGGTGAGGGACAAAGGTCCGGGGTGGGGGGCGGGGGTGAGGTGGGGCACTCGGTGAGGAAGCACAGTGGTGGCAAGAGTCCCAGGAACTTGGGCTCCAGAGCCAGAGCTCCCAACCTTCCACTCAGCTGGGGGAGGGAGGCGGCCAGGGACCCACAGGGTGCAGAGGTCTAGGAGCAGGGCAGTGCCCGGAAGGGTCTCGGGCCACTCACCACTCATGGGTGAGCAGGTCAAACTCCCCATACAGCTGTCCCATTGTGATGGACTTGGGGTTGAGCACGTAGTAGTTGACGGCCTCGTACACACCGCCGCTGATGGATGGCTGCCCTTTCAATGACGTCATGGCAGCAGCCAGGACTCTGTAACACTGGGGAAACGGCCAGGCAAGAGTGAGCCTCCGAGCTCCCTGGAGAGCAGGGCTGGTGCGGGCTGTGGGCCTCAGGGAGCAGCGGGGTATTCTAAAGGCCCAGGAGGCACAAGCTGGGGGCCAAGACCCCTGCTGCTGAGGCTGCCCTGCCCTCAGGCCCACACTGTGGGCAATGGGCCACGCAGCTTGGCTCCACTTAAGTTACTCATTTTTTTTCTTTCTTTTTAAAATTTTTATTTTATGTTAGAATATAGAGAATGAATTTATAGTTGCCAGAGGGGAAGGGCGAGGGGGAGGGATAGATTGGGAGTTTGGGATTGACATGCACACACTGCTATATTTAAAGCAGATAATCAGGGACTGCTCTAGTAGTCCAGCGGCCAAGACTCCACGCTCCCAATACAGGGAGCCCGGGTTTGATCCCTGGTCAGGGAACTAGATCCCACATGATGCAAGTAAGACCTGGCACACCCAGATAAATAACGTAGAAAACCAACAAGGACCTGCAGTTCAGCACAGGGAACACTTACGTTACTCTTGCCAGAGCCTGTGGGCCCGACCAGCATGAGGCCGTGCCTCACCACCGTGGTCTCGTAGAGCTGGATACACTTGGTCAGGAATCCTGGAGGGACATGGCAGGGGGGGCCCAGGGGTCAGAGTAGGGGCTTAGATCCTGGCTCTGCCACTAGTTCGTTGTAACCTCTGGTGGGTTACCTCACTCCCCGCACCTCAGTTTCCTCATCTGTGAAATGGGGTGGCAGTAGTACCTACCTCATAGAGGCCTGTGAAGCCCTGAGCACAGAGGGTTTGGAGAGCTTCCGGGTTGGTGAGCACCTCCACAGGCTGGGAGGGTGACTCACCCCAACTCCACGGGGACAGACCTCACCCTGTGTAGCCCTTCACCCTGCTGTTACCTGTATCCTTTATCACATCCTTTTTTAAACAATAAACCAGCAAACATTCCTGTTTCCCTGAGTTCTGTGAGTTGTTCCAGCAAATGATCAAGCCTGAGGAGGGGGGCATGGGAACCTGTGATTTGTAGCGAAGGAGGACAGAAGCTGTGGGTAACCTGGGGACCCTGTGCTCGTGACTGGTGTCTGAAGGGGGTGCAGTCTTGTGGAACTCAGCCCTTATCCTGTGGGGTCTGTGCTGACCCTCATTAGTGGCAGATTTGAATTGATCTGTAGAACACTCAGGCGTGTTAGAGAACTGATGAGTTTGAGGTAAAACCCCACACCTCTGGTGTCAGAAGTATTGAATGTGAGAGTGAAGGTGAAAGAGTTTTTCCTCAACTCCCATCACTTGAAGGGTCCCAGTGGAGACAGAGGCAGAGAGCCCCAGCTCACAGCATGCTTGGCCAGGCGTGAGGGACCCTGAGGCTGGACTACGAGCCTGGCGTAGCCAGACCCAGCCTTCTTCTGGTGCCCACAGGACTGTGGGGTAGGGCCAGGGCTCACCATCCACGTCCTTCAGGTTGCTCTTCTCACAGGCCTTGCGGATGGCCTTGTCCAGGATGCCATAGTCAGTATCCTCCTCCTTGATGGTGGGGAACAGGTCAGACACGATCCCAGAGAAGAGCTTGAGGTCCTCCTGCAGGAACTTGGGCACATTCACGTCTCGGATGGCCCGGAGGCAAATCAGCTCCTGCAGCAGAGGCCCAAGTCAGATGACCCTTGACCCTCAAGCTGCTCCAGAGGCCCCCTGGATCGCCCACCCCTCCTGGATCCCCACCACCAGAGCTCCCCTGGAGCCCTCGGGCACCTCTTTGAATGGAGCTCACCTCATCCATGCTGGGGTTTTCTCGCTTAAGGTTCCCGGCAGCTGAGATCACAGTCTTCACGGCTCTCATCCCGAAGTCATAGTGGTCCTGTCACCACCAAAAAGAGGAGTGGTGGTGGGCACTATCCCTCTTGGGGCTTCTGGGGAGCACTCAGCCTCCCACCTGACACCTGGCCAGGCCTCATCACCCAGCCCGTGGCTGATGTCACTCTCCCTGCAGGCTGTCAGCACCCACTCACACATCCCAGCCTGGGCTGGGCACTGCACTTCGTGCTCCTCTGGTGTCTCTGCTTCACTGCCCCAGTCGCTCTCTCCCTCTACCAGAGAAAGCACCCTGCCCGCCTCCTGGACCCTGAGGGTGAGGTGTCTGCCTTGGTCACGGCTCAGTCCCTGCGGGCCCATCCAGCATAGCGCCAAGGGCAGGGAGGCACTCAGGTTTTATTTACATTGAGAAGGAAGGAGTTTCCAACCTCTGCCACAAGAAGACTGGCCTCGATGGCCTTTGAGCTTCCTTCTAACACACATCACCTCTCTCCAGACCCACCCTCTTGACCACACTACCATGGCTTTTCCCATGTTTGCCACTGGGTCCATCTCTTTTCATTATAGAGCAGGTGTGATGGAAATATCAAGCTCACCATTTTGCCCCATGGTGTCAGACCATGAAGCTACATATACCTGGGCCCAACCCACAGACCAGCATGTTTCCCAGAAATCTTGGACTTGGATTTGGATGCAGAGACTGGGCTTGGCTTCGGGTCATCAGCACTTGGGAAGGGGTGAGTGCTTTCCAGAACCATGTGGGGGATAATGGCTCTGTTACTAGAGATTGGTGGGGGCATTTTTGAAAGCAGATGATTAGAAAGAAGGGTGTGGGGAGCTGCTCTTTTTCCTCATAATAGATTGCTCCTCTAGCCCCCATGGTTTTCGGTGGGCCCCACCGGGCCAAAGGCAAGTATAGTCTCGCAAGCCACAGAGATGGGTGCTCATGCATGAACAGGTCACCTAGAGAGCGCCCATGAGGGTGACAACAGGGACTTGTTTCTGGGACCATTAGGAAACTAAGCTGGTAGCATGTAAGCCCAGAGTCGGGGCTCATCTCTGCTACTGTAAAGGGGCAGCCTGCCTGAGACTGGAGCCCAAACAGAAAGCTCATCCACTAGTGCTGCTGCCTGAACCAGTAGCATCTACTCCTAGACATAGGCCCAGCTCACCGAGGGGCAAGCCTTGGTGCTGGGAGGCTCCAGGGGAGGTGGGGTTGGCTATCCCCCTCTGGTCCCATGCAACCTAAGTGCACCTGCTCCCCAGCCTTGGTTGTGTGATTCTTGGTCTCTGACTGGTCAACCCTCCCTTGCACCTGCACTAGCTCAGGTGGTCATCTCTTCCTGGCTCCTGCTCCAACTCCCCTGTGCACACGTGAGCCTGGCCAGGCTCCTGGCTGCTTCGGACCTCAGTGTCCTCAGCTGAGAAGTGGGGGTGTGATTCCTACCTCCAAGGGTTGTAGGGGGAAGACAGCAGCTCCCAGACCCTGGAACCTGCTCTGGGCAGGATCTCACCTGGGAACTGAGCTGCTCGGAGGACAGCTTGAAGGTGGTTGTGATCTTCTTGGCCAGCACATTGGCCTCGTTGAAGCCAAAGGAATAGAGAGAGATCTCCGCGATCATGGCATAATCCGGAACCATCATGGCCACGGGCCGGAAGAGCGCCTGGGGCACAGGGTACCCAGGTGAATGGAGAGGCCGACCTCCCTTCCCAGAGCATCACCCGCTTTCTGGACTGTCTGGTCCTCAGAAGGTGGCTGCATTGCCCTCCTCCCCTGCCAGAACTTGGATCCTCTCTCCACTGTGCCTGCCATAGTTGAGGCTTGTACTCCCCTATGCATGGATCCCTCTGCCTGTTAGAAACCAGTCCTCTGTGTTGACTTGAACCTGCCCTTGCCTTCTCTCAGGCCCTGAGGACAAGCCTGGCCCTTCCTCTCCACGGCTGGGGGACCCCTGGGCAGGAGGGCTACCATGGGAAAGCACAGTCCCTGATGTCCAGCAGCTGTGTGTCCCTGCATAAGTGTGTGAGCATCTCTGAGCCCAGGCCACAGCTCTGGTGTTTCCCAGTGCCCTGAGCAGCCTCCCAGACCAACCCAGGCCTGAACTCACCTTCAGGTTATCAGGCAGCTCGGTGCGGCCAGCGTAGCCCGGATTCATGGTAATAAACACAGCACAAGATGGCACGAGTGGGATCTCGACGCCTTCGAACATGAAGCGTTCCACCTGCGGAGGTAGGGGGTGGTTGGCATACCCGTCCCATGCTCTGGATAGTCCACTCATCCCACTGATGGTCCTGGCTATAACGGATCAGCCTGGACTGACCCCTGACCATGGATTGGCTCGTCTCCCAGGGTCTGGCCTAAGACTTCTGGTCCCAGTACCACCTCTGGCCTCCCAGGTCCCAGCTCCCTGCGGTCTTCACACATTTACTTCCACCCCCATTTCCTGACACTGATTCTCCCTAGACCTGGGCAAGCTCAGCCCTGACTAAGACCCAGGGCCCTACTGGGGCTGAGGCACCTGCCAGTGTCCCAGTTCTTGTACCCAGGAGAAGACCTCTGCCCAGCCTGAACAAAGCTAGGATGACAAATGGCTGGGGCTTTCCATGAGCGTCAGGTGTGCAGAGGGACTGCTTTGTCCACTGCAGCTTGTCCTGGGAGCTGTACCCCGGGTGGGGTAAGGAGATGGGGCCCCCTGGCTGGCTGCAAAAGTCCCCTCACAGATAGCTCTGCTAGGTGGCTGGGGGAGTGCCCAGTTCCCTGTGAGATGAGAGAGGCTGGACTCAGGGCAAGCCCCAGCACCTGGCTTCCCATCCCGCCAGTGTAGGGTGGTTGCAAGGCAGCATGGGCCGGGTGGGTACAGTTGAAGTGAAAAGGTGGTCGGTCACAGGAGACGTGGACGGAAGGATCCCCCAGAGCTCACCCGCTGTTGCTGTGCCTTCTGGATGGTGGTGATCTGCTGGGCCACCACAGACAGCACCTCGATGTCAATGCGATTGAACTCATCAAAGCAGGCCCAGGCACCAGCACTGAGGGGAAAACATCGCGGGGGCATATGAGTTCAGAGCCTCCCCCACCGGGCACCTCCAAGGACCCCTGCCGGCTGCTGGGGAGGCGACCACTGCCGCCTCTGTGGCCATCTCGGCCAGCTAAGCCACAGCCCCACCAGCCGGACCCCTTCCCAGTGCCGCCAGGGGCCGGGCCTCGACTCCTGTTGTCCCACCCCACCCCCTCCACCACCCCGCCAGGCTCCTCTTGGGGGCAGGGTCCCCACGAAAGCACGGCCCTCCCACCCTGCCTGTGCCGCCCACACACCCAGCCTCACCTGGCCAGGCCCTTGAAGAACTTGCCCATGGCCATGAAGTCGAGCTGGTCGGAGCAGTTGAACACAACCGTCTGGATGGCCAGGGCCTTGCCCAGGTCTTTCGTGGTTTCTGTTTTCCCTGTGCCGGCCGGGCCAGCTGGGGCGCCCCCAAACTTGAGGTGCAGGGCCCCAGTCAGGGTCAGGTAGCACCTGAGGGGGTGAGAGGTGACGGGCGTGGCCCTGCACCTTCTCAGGAGTCCCACAGGCTCGAGAGGGCCCCGCCTTCCGCGTCTTGGGCCCCGTGGAGGGGTAACTCCTGCCCCTCTGCGTGCTGAGGGCCCCAAGCACTCCCAGCGCTGGCTGCAGGGAACGGGGCTGGAGCCCTCAGCCACCTGACCGGCGCTCCCCACCCCGTGACCCTGCAGCGCTTGGCTCAGGGACCTGCCAGGATGGCTGACCTGTGGTCACCCTTCCTTTTTTTCCTCAAAACCCAGCGTGAGAATTCAGTTGCTACTAAATACAGGCAGCCAGAGGAAACAATCGAGTGCTTTAGAAGAGAAGTGTTCACTTTGTCAAGGGGCTCGCCCCCCGTTTCTCTCAAGTTCAGTTGCTCTGTCATGTTGAAAGGAAGATCTGACTGATAAAATCAGTAAAGCCCACACCCATTTGGTGCTTACTGAGCACCACACACGTGCTAAGAGCTTTACACGGCAGCTCAAGAAACTCTCCTGACCACCTGAAAGAGGCTGCAGAGGAAACTGAGGCCCAGGGGGCTTGAGCCACCTGCCCAAGGTCATGGAGCCCATGACGAGCAAGAGACAGTTAAAAAAACCTCAAAGCCGAGCTCCTAACGTTTGATTGCCTGGTTAATCACAGATGAACTGCACTGTGTGGGTCCTGGACTCCTGGGCCAGCCAGTGTGGGAGAGGGTGTGGGGAGGGGGGGCTCACCTGTCTGTGAGGGGCGTGATCACCAGCCTACCACTGTTGCCAAGGTACTCGTAGCCATAGATGAACTCGGCATTCACAGCCCGGATGTACAGGTTGTTATTCATCCAGTAGTACCTGGCATTGCAGAGAGATGGGTTCCCAGGGCATGTGGACCACGGGCCCCTGGGTGGGGTATGTGGTTGAGGAGAGGTGTTTCTTTGGGGGAAATGAGGGCATCGAGGCACCTGGCTTCCCCTGGGCATCGAGGTCAGCTCCAGCCTCTTGTAGCTGACTCTCCACCCTGCCCGGCCCCCTCCTGCTGCTGCTCTGGCCTGGGGATGGATGTGACTGCACTGCCTGCCCCCTCACCTCAGCTGTGAGATCCACTCAAAGTCATGCACGCTGACCACGTTCTCCTGGACCAGCTTGTTCACCACATCCTTGGCGTGGACCTCAATGACGATTAGAGCCGACAGCACAGCTCGCTGCATGCGGGACAGACTTCCCCTCACCAGTGCCACCAGGTCACTGAGCTGCAGGAGCCAGGGGACACCATCAGGGACGGGCAGGGCCATGCTGCAGGCAGGCTTTCCCTGCCTTGCTCAGGGGTGGGCTTCCGCCAGCAACAACCCCTCTCTTCTGGGGGCTTCTGGTGGTCTGGGATGGGCAGGGTGGAGGGACCAGGCAGAGAAGGGTAGGCAGGGCATTGGTCACATGGGAAGTCTGGCAGGGATGTCAATAACAATGGAGGCACACACATGCATCCATCTCCCCACTGTGTACGGTGTCCAGGGTCAGGAACGGGCCTGGCGAGGAGCCTGAGGAAGGAGCGTGGTGAGGAGCCAGTGCACAGGGCGAGGGCAGGCCACAGGACAGCCCAGGAGAGCTCCAGGTAGGAGGCTCCCACCCTGACCTTCAGGAGAGGGGCACCCGCCTGACCTCAGCACTCCCGTTAGAGCCCCCCATCCCTCCCACTGGTGTCTGGTCATGAGACACTCGTTTCAGGGGTGTCTGCCCCTCTACTCTTTGGCTCCAACCCCAGGCCCTCTTCCAGGATCAAGACATGACGAAGCTCCTGGAGGGACTGAGCTGCCTCAGGGTGTGGGGTGTTGGTGGGGAGCAGATGGTGACCCCCCACTGCCTTGAGTCTCACCTGCCGGGCGAGCTGGGGGAACAGCCGGCTGCTGAGGTTGCCAGCCTCCAGGGCCTCTTCCACCTCTAAGGTCCAATAGGTCTGACACCCGGCGATGGTCACCTGGCCAGGCCAGTTCAGAACCCACTGAGTCCTGAGCATCTGGGAAGACAACACAGGTAGGGCTGACCCAGGCAGCTGCCAGCGCCGACCCTGCACACTGTCTTTCCCTTAGAGGTCATCTGTGCTTCTGAGCTCAAAATTCCACCTCAAGAGCAGGGAAGCCTTTTAAACTTCGGGCCTCTCAGGTTGGGCAGAGTCATCACTTCCTGGGCCGTAGAGACCTGGCAGTGGAGGGGTGGGAGCCCAGGCTTGGGAAACATACATCCTGGGTTCACATCCTGACTGCCACCTGTGAATCACAGGCCCTTTGGGCAGGAAACATCTCTCAGCTGCTTTGTAGGATAAGGCTTAACCCTGAGGATAAGGGGCTCAGCTCCACCATCAGCGGTCAGCCACTGATGCTGGGGCTGAGAGAGGTCATGGGGGGACGTCCCAGCCCAGGGGCTGGCACACAGTGAGTGTTCGGAACATACCAACAGCAACTGATTATGACTAGGAACCGGTCTCACTTTTTGGAGGGTGTTTTCAGATTCCTCCCTCTGCTCCCAGAGACACTCTGGCTGACTGAGAGCAGCAGCAGTCAAGGCTGTAGTCTGAGGATGAGGCAGATGCCAACTACAAATTGGCACTTGCCAAGAGCATTACCAATGACTGAACAACAAAGGCATTTGCCATCTGCCTCTGTGGAGATTGAACCCTGTGTTGCTGCAGCTGTTGACCTTCACCACCCCATGAGGGGGCTCAGGGTGGAGTGAGGCACTCTGGGCTCCAGGGAACCTGGTGGGACGAGTATTTAGATAGGAGGATATTTTCAGGAACAGATTTTATGATCCCAATCATTGCATCTCCTCGTTATCTAGAAAAGCACTAAATCCCTTCATGATGACGACAGATCCTCATGACTCGGAGAAAACTTCTTGCAAAGTAAGCGCTTGACTGCATTAAGCTCCTGCTTCACCAAAATCGTATATACTGACCTTCCCCCACTGCCTCTTTGGAGCAGTCTCTCAGAGCTATCTGAGGTGCTGCCTCCCGGGCTGCAGGCCTCATTTTGCCCCAAATAAAACTTAACTCGCAACTCTCAAGTTGTGCATCTTTTTTAGTCAACACAGGCAGGTAACTCAGCCCTGACGATGGAGCAGAAAGGCGCTGAGAAAGGAGCCAATGGAAGGATGAGCAGGCTGGGAGGCCGCGCTGGGAGGGGTGGCGTGGCTCACCGTGGGATAGGCCTTGATGGCCCTCTCGATGATGTCCCGCACGCTGGCCTTCATGCTGTTTTCCACCTCCCGCAGCCAGTCCTCCACGTTGCTGGACGGGTAGATGGAGAAGGACAGCTGCACCTCCTCACCCTCTGCTGAGTACATATGTGTGATCTCCAGGTCCTCCTGGAACAGCAGCTGCGGGTGGGGGACAGGGAGCAGTGAGAGGGGGGTGAACCTCAGTGTGTCCAGAGGCCCTGCCCACCAGAGCCCCAGCGTGGACCCCGCCTGTGTCCTCCACCTTCAGAAGGTGGCTCTCGCCTTTGGAAGAGAGCTCCCCTTGGCTGGACCTCCCCTGATTCTTCGTGCGCAGGACGGATCTGCCTGCTGCAGCTGTGGCCCCGCCCACTCGGGCAAGGAGGCTAAGCCTGCCCTGCGAGTGCCCCCCCATTTCCCCCCTCCCAGAGGCCTGTGAGGCCTCCCTTGTAGATGAAGATGAGGAAGAGGGGATTCAGAAGCCTCTGACCTCTTGGGTTTCTCAGCCTAGCCAGCACCAGTGGATTACAGGGGGGCCAGGGCACCCCTGGATGAGCTGGGAGCAAGAGCTCCCCAACCCTGAGTTGAGGCAGCTGACCCTCCTCCCACAAGCCCCAGAGATGTCTCTGAAGGCCTGAGAACTCATCCCCTGCTGAAAAGACTTGGAGTGAGAGAAGAGATATTCTCCCTGGGATGGTGCCCTCAGGGCACCTGAGCCCTTGGCCCAGCTACCCACCTGGGTGATGTTCTCGAAGCACTTGCGCAGGTGGGGCTGCACGGCGGTGGGGTCCTTTGTCTGGGACAAGATCTCAAGCAGCTCGTCATCAGACAGGAAGTAGAATCTGCCAGGGAGACGGGGGTGAGGGCCATCAGGCAGCCCTGGGTCCCAGCTGTCCCGGTACTACTGACATCTCTGCCCCCCAGCCTGGCAGGGTACTGGGCCCCAGCCTTGAGGGCAGGCGGGAGCACAGCAGGCGTGGGCCAGGCGCCCCCGACCTGGGGAAGGCGCTCCGCTTGGTCTCCAAGTATTCGCTGAGGCCTTTCTGCACCATGTCCAGCAGCTTGTTGCAGTCCCGCAGGCTGTCCAGCAGCCTCTGGTCAGAGCACACGTTGATCACCTGTGTGGCCCGGGTCAAAGACAAACTGAAAGTGAATGTGGTCCAGCTGGAGGCAGCAAGGTGGGCTCAGAGAAGGACCCACACATGCTTCCTAGAGACTCTCAGTGAGCCTGGGAAGACAGAGGGGCAGGAAAATTGCCCTAAACCAGGGGCTGCCTCCATAATTCAAAAAGACACATGTACCCCAATGTTCATTGTAGCACTACTTACAATAGCCTAGGTGGAGCTAGTGGTAAAGAACCTGCCTGCCAATGCAGGAGACATTAGAGACGTGAGTTTGATCCCTGGGTTGAGAAGATGCTCTGGAGGAGAGGATGGCAACCCACTCCAGTATTCTTGCCTGGAGTATCCCATGGACAAAGAACCCTGATGGACTACAGTCCATGGGGCCACAAAGAGTTGGACGTGACTGAAGCGACTTAGCACAGGGGCTGCCTCCATCACTTGTGAGCCCCACAGGAAAAAAGTCTATGATTAAAAACTAGTGTTGGAATTCCCTAGTGGTCCAGTGGTTAAGAATCTGCCTTGAAATGCAGGTGACACAGGTTCGATCCCTGGTCAGGAAACTAAGATCCCACATGCTGAAGGGCAGCTAAGATCCAGTGCAACCAATGAATATTAAAAACAAGCAAGCAAAAAAAAGACTACAGTTAACCAAAGCCAAGGAATTTGTTGTTTGTTTGTTTGTTTTTGCCATGATTTGATACTTTTAATTTTCCAAGGGCACGGCTCAACTGCAGGAGGCCAGGCGGGCGGCCCTTTGACTGGCAACCACAGCCTGCAGCCCTTGGTGGTCATGATTCAAAGCCAAGGAATTTGATTTGCTGCAGGACTTGTCAGGTCCTTTAAAAATACTAATGGGGATCGCAAATCTCCAAGAGGAAAAACCATCAACTGCTGTGTTTCTGAGGCGTGTCTAAAGACTGGGGAGCCCACGCATGGGGACAACGGCCAAGACCAAAGCCTTGGACTTGTCCTCCAGTCTTTCTTGTTCAGGGAGAGATGAGACCAGGAATTTCTGCAGTGTCCCAAGTGCCCTCCTCCCGTCCCCGTGTGAGCTCACCTCCCGGTTCTCGTAGGCATTCTTCATGATCTTCCTCCAGATCCGCTCCATTGTCTGGTAGCGCTTGCTCTCCACCGGCAACTGCCGGTTGATGTCCTCGGAGCTGAAGATGGGCTCCAGGTAGAGCCAAGCCCGCTGACAGTTCAGCCACTCCTCCAGCACCTCCTGGACAGGGCGTGGACTGTCAGGGCCTAGGGTCCAAGTTGGGTCCTGTCCCCCCGACCTAGACATTTTATCCCACTAGAGTTCTGGGCAGAGCACTGGGCACCAGAGCCTGCGTCCATGGGGAAATTTCTAGGTGGTGCTGTCAGTCACAGTACTCCAGGGAACAAAGAGGCTGCATGGATGCCTGCCTTCCAGAGAAACCCCAAGTCCCCCATAGGATGTCCAGGCCTCCAACAGAGCCAGGGGAGCTGCTCTTCCTATGACAGAACCACACCCCAAGCAGCACACCATGAGGAAACAATAAAGAGCCTGGTGCATGGAAGTCCAAACTAGTCTCCTCTCCTGGGAGGACTCTGGGTCTATGACCCCAGGATTCTTTGAGGTGTACTGGGACTTGAGCTTGAGATCCCCTAAAATACTCTCTAAAACATCAGTCCACAAGTGAGCCCTCTTCACGTCACCTTCCCCTCTTGCCTCCACAATCCCCTTTCCAAATTTGTCTCTTGCCTTTCCCTATCAGTGCAAACTCATTCATTCATTCATGAGTTCTTCTCTTCTTCACGAGCTGTGTGCTGTGTCAGGCCCAGGTCAGGCCCATGTGGGCTCCAGAGGAAACAGAGGAGAGGGTGGTCCCTGCCTTCAAGGAGCCCACCATCTTCTGAACAGCCAGTTATGCCTCTGAATCACTGAGGGCCCAGCATGTGTGATGGGCTCTGTAAGGGGCACTGACCAGAAGCCTCGATGGGAACACCCCGCAGGCGGGGGGTGGTGGGGGAGTCCTTGAGGGCTGCTTGAGGCTGATCCCTGGAGGAGATGGGACTCCAGGGAGAGAGGACAGCAAAGGACGGAGACCCAGGGACAATGCTGATGATCTCAGGCCTCTCTGGGTGATCCAAAGAACAGAGAGGCAGGTCTTCCTCTCTCAGCTTCTGGCCTTCACTGGAAGTCTTTGAATAGCTACCAGGAAGGCCCCCAGGAGGAGTTGCTGGGATCACACTAGTAGGCCTGGGCCTGGAATGATCTCAGGGCTCTGCAGATAGCCCCTGGCCTCGAGAGCCCTAAAGAACAGTGATCTCCAGTGCCCTGGCACCCTCACCCCAGGGTTATGAGACAGGAGTGGGAGTAGGAAGCTCAGGGAAGAGTGGGAAGGGACACTGAGGAGCCCCAGGCCTTGTGGTGTCCAGCCCAGAGAGCCCCAAGCCTGGAGGTCCTCGCTGTCCCAAGCCCAGGCAGCACTCAGGGGTCTGGGGGCAGCTCTCGTGCTCCTCTTCCAGGGCAGCTTTGGACCAAACTCTGGCCCCACCCCCATGTTCTGAACTGCCAACTCCAGCAGCCCAACCTCAGAGATGGACAGCCCCATCCTAGTCCCCCTCCTCTGACTGAGGGGCCTGTCAGAGAGCCAGGAGCTGGGCAAAGGCACTTCACTGCTTCCAGCCCCACCATAAGGGGCCACCTTGGGACACGGCACTGGGAGGGTGGGGGAGGAGAGGGCAGGAAGGCCCACCTGGGTCAGCTTCAGCTTGGTCTCCCAGGAGTTAATGCGCTGCTCAAAGGGCTTCTTGTAGGGTGAGAAGGACATGCTCTGGGTCATGACGATGTGGTCATCGAGCAGCTGCGAGGCCTCGTCTGGGCTCTTGAGGATGTAGGTGTCCGTCTCCTTGTAGGGCATCACGTTGAACAGGATGGTGGACCACTCCTTCTCCATCTTGTCCAGAGCCTGGGGGTGGGGGGAGGGTGGCACAAGGCAGAGGCTGGGTCCCCAGAAGGAGCTGGCCCATACTGAGCAGCACTGGGCAGGGAAGGGCAGGCTTTGCTCAACCAGGACCTTCAGTGAAGCCCCCTCGGTAAACCCTCATCCTGTCTAGTCAACAAGCCCCCCATGGGCCCTCGTCGGAATCCAGGGCAGACTCGCTCTCACACGCTCTCATGCGTGTACAGGTATGCTGGGAGGCAGCTAAGTCACTGGATAGGAGCTCTGGTCCCAGTTCTAGTCTTTTACTGGTTAGGCCATCTTGGCCAATTGCCGAACCTCTCTGAGCCTTAATTTGCTCACCTGCTAAGTGAGGCAACGCTCTCAGCACATTCCTGAGGGAGGAATAACTCGAGAGGAATAACTGCATCATAACGGGGCTGGTGGACACTGTGCCGAGCACGTCACACACACATTATTAATGCACTCAATAAGATGCAGCTCATCCCTGGGGTGAGGGACCCCAGGGATGGGGCCCAGAACTGCCACCTTCCCACGCCATCAGGTGGGTGGGGCAGGGAGGCCCTGCCGGGGGCTGCCCACCTGCTCGATGGCATACTCCTTGCCGGCCACCTCAGCCACCTTGCTGATGCTCTCGATGTGGTCTTGCAGGTTCATCTCGAGGCAGCGGGCGAAGGTCAGGTTGGCCTTGGGCCTGACATTAATGTTGATCTCACTGGACAGCAAGTCCCAGTGCCGGTTCCTCATGCCAGGGTTGCGCAGCCCCTGGATCAGTGGGATGTATGGCTTGAACTCCTCGATGCGGGCCCGGATGTCTAAGGCCACGTCCTGGCAGGCTGCAGGGCAGGGCGGGCAGGGGTGAGTGGCAGCAGGCCGAGGAAGGGTGGGGGCGGGCGGCGGGGACTGGGGCGCGGGGGGCTGGCTGGGCCGCCTACCTGGGATGTCTTTGAACTGCTTCACGCACTTGTGCATGGTCTTGAAGGACTCGATGACGTTCTTCTCCAGCTGCTCTGCGTCAATGGCTGACAGGGGGTCGTTCATCCAGCTCTCGGACCAGCGCAGCCAGTCAGAGGCTGTGGTCCAGAGGTCCAGGTAGGGCTGGAACTCCTTCACCATCCTGGAGAGCTTGTCGTACTGCAGGGGCAGAAGAAATGGGGCTGGGCCGGGCTGCTCCTCCTGGGGCCCGCCTTCCTTGCTCCTGGCTGCCGTCCCTGATTCAGTCCCCAAGGACTCAGGCCTGGCCTCCCTTCTTCCTTCCCCCACATCTGGGCTCTGAGTGGCTGAGCCAGGTCTGTGCCGAGCCTCCCGCCTTCTGCTGGGGGTCCAGCCAGCCTCCTCGCCCTGGGGACCACGGGGTGGGTAAGCTCATCTCTGCAGCCTGTTCAGTCCTGCTCGCCCCCGCCTGCCCCCGCCCATCCCCGCCAAATGCCAGGGCCCTGCCAGCTGGTGGCTGGTTCCAGAGGTGGCCGCAAAGGCTGTGGGCTTCTCCTTAAACACTTCTCGGGGCTGGGGGACAGCATGCCCGGGGGAGTAGGCCTACATTGGTGATGGGCAAGCCAAAGATGCGTTCACGGTTGTTGTAGAGCATCGCCAGCTGCTGGCAGTCCTTCAGCTGCTTCTTAACCCGCCGCACCTCGTTGGCAATCTCATGCGCACGCAGAATGTCCACGTGGGTGGAGAAGCCAGCTACCACCAGCTGCGGACCAAGGAGCGAGGGATCAGGGGCTTCTGCGGCCCCACCTATGCCCATGCATCCCTGCGCACATCCAGGGAACCCGAGGTCCCCAGGGCATCAACATCTCCCAGTTCTGAGAGGACTTTCTCCCGGAGGGGGTGGTTCCTGGTTCCTCACAGGCAGCTGACTGCCCCTGGTAACATGGCAAGGTCAGATGAGACCCAGTGCCCTGAATGCCATGCCCACTCGGGCACCAGGACACAACACAAGAGCTGGGGCTCTCTGAGACCCTGAATTTCCCAGGAACTTGCTGCCTAGGCAGCTCTCTGGCCTTCACTTCATTCTTTTAGCCACTTGTTCATTTGTCCAGCAATCACTGACACAGCACCTCCTGACTGCGAGGGGCAAGGCGCAGCCCTGGAGGGGTGGGGGTTTAGTGTGTGGGGGTGTGTGTGTCTGTGTCCTCAGCCCAGCCTCACCTGCAGCCCTTCCAGCTTCTCCTGGAAGTTGTTCTGATCCATAAGTTGGATTTTGCGGAACTTCTCCTCATCTTCCAAGTGTTGCTGTCGCACCAGCTCTATCTGCCCAAGAATCTTAGCAGGCCAGTTGCTGGCAGCCCATCTGGATGGAGCGGGGGTGGGGAATGGTGGGGATGTAACACTGAAATCATGGGGCGGCAGGCCAGATTGAAGGGGAAACGGGGATCCGGGCGGCAGCTGGAGCAGCCAGGGCTGGGCAACAGGGAAGTAGAAGTGAGCCTGGAGGCAGCTGCTGCCATCCTGTGGAGTGGGGCTGCCTGGCAGGGGAAGTGGTCCCCGCCCTGGGGTCGTGGGCAACATGCAGGGGGATGCACACCCAATGTGCCCAGTGCCATGACAGGACACAGAGGGAGTGGTGGCTGATGTGAGAGAAGCCATCCTGAGTTTCCCTCTTAAACCCCAGGCCTTCAGGGGCCTCAGCTCAGATGAGGCAAAGGGCCAGTCTCTAGCCTTTATTTCCTTGGTGATCAGCCAGGGATACCAGACCTGCTTCCTTCATATCAATGCCCTCTGCCAGACTGACCTGAGGGTCCTGTGGGGGCTTCAGGGATTCTGCATGCAGGTGGCCTCAGGCTGCAGGTCCTGTGGGAGGCTGCCCTGGGCACCAGGATGTCCCACAGAGCAGGTGACTTAGGGCTCCCGGACAGGTTTCCCAGGAAATAGTGCCAGTCGCTCCCAGGCCCCAGCAACCTGGAGGCACCCCCAGTCTATATGACAGGCTGGGCAAGGGATCTCTGGGCCAGAGTAAGGCTGTCCCAACCAGAGGCCATTTCCCACGAGGCTCTTGAGCTGAGGCGGGGGGGCCAGTGCTCCTCCCAGGGGCCACCCAGCAGGCTGGGCCTTGCCTTTTCTCTGTGCTCCCAGGGACCCTCAAGGGCCTCAACCACAAACAAGGGGATTGTAAGCCCAGAGGTCACATGTGTATCAGCAATGATGGGATAGAGGATGGAGATAGGCTGGGGGCAGCAGGGTCCCCAGACCAAGGGGGCCAGACTTCCTTCTGCCCCACTGGCCAGATGGCCCTGGTCCATGTGGAGCCACAGCCTCTAGCATCTCAGCAGGGCATCTCTGGTGTGACCGCATGGCCTACAGCCACCGTGGTGCAGTACCTCTTTCCCCTACCTCCTGCTACCCACCACCCACTTGGTGTGGGGACCAACCTCCCACTCACTTGTCATTGAAGTCATCGGTGCTGAGGTTGTAAAGGAATTCATCCATGACCTGGTAGTCGCTCATGATCTTCACAATCCGCTCCTGCATGTACAGGCAGCCATGAAAACTACGTGTGCCTGGGAGGTGGGAGGATAACTGGGACCAGGCTCCCCAGAGTGGTTGGGTGCTATGGAGAGGCTGCCCTCTTTCGGAGAGGTGAGGCCCAGGATGGTGGAGGAGATGCCAGCTGCAAGGCTAGCTTTGAGCTTGGGGGTCCTGGGGCCATGGCCACCACACCTCCACCCTCCGGCCCCCGACCCATGCCCTCTGCCCTGCTGACCTCCCAGACAGCAGAGCTCTGAATCTCCATCGTGCACCCAGCCTCCCAACCCTCAGAGCCCAGTTGTTCTCTGTGTGTCTACCTCACTCCCAGCTTCCTGGCTCCTGCTCCTCCAGCTCCCAGCGGGCCCACCTCACCTCCAGCCCCACCAGCTTCTCGGGGATGCCCTTCATCCACTCGCGAAGCTCAGCCAGCTCCTCAATGCTGTTGGGCTTCTCGTAGATCTTGCGACTGATGCTGCGGAATTCTTCGCAGATCTGGCAGGAGGGGGAGGGCTCTGGGGAGGCCGTGGGCCTCTTCCTTGCCTTCCCAGGGCTCTGCTCCTCCTTCTTGGTCTCCCACCCCACCACATTCTTCAGTGCAATCTGAGAAGGGGTACTCCCTGCCAGCTCACTGGGGAGCTGAGGGTCACCCAGCACGTCCCCTCCTCCCCAGCCTCCTGCACCAGCACCACACCCTCAGCTCTGTGAACTGATCCGTCTCAGGGGGTTCCTTGTGAGGGGTCCCCAGGTCTGTACAAGTCCAGGGAAACAGAGAGCAGCCCCCACCTCCTGGGACCTCTCATGGGGACCCTTGGCAGGGTTGAGGCAAGGAGACTTCCAGACCCTTCCATCAACACCCCTAAGCCTCACTCTGCACGCATGGGTACACATGCTGCTGCAGTCGCTGGGGCCGGGCAGGCAGGCACTTACGTCATCCACCTCCTTGTGCAAGTTCTTGGCCAGGATATCCAGCATGGAAGTGGCCAGGGCCTTGCGCTTCTTAGACAGGCTCTGCTTGACGTTGTCCACGCTGATGTAGAAGGGCCCGATGATGATGCTGCTGGGCAGCGAGCTGTCCAGGACCTCTTTCTCGTGCAAGTGGGTGAGCACCACCTCCCGCACCTCCTCAGCTGACGGGCACTGGGTCTGGAAGGCCCTGGGGACAGCAGGCACCCACGAAGGGCAGAGGGTGGTGAGAGGATGTGCAGGGGTCACCCAGATAGGCAGACACGCTCCAACGCGCACACGCACTTGAGGAAGGTGTTGACATCGTTGTTGTTCAGCTCCAGGTACTTTCTGAACTCCCTGGCATAGGCCTGCAGGGGGATCATGGCCTTGCGCACTGCGTTGGCAATGACGGCCCGCAGCTCTTCCACCAGCGGCTCATGAAGCCCCACTGACTCCAGCAGGGGGTCGCCACTGATGAAAATGTCCTCCATCACCAGCTGCGGGCGAGGGGGAAGGGGCACAGAGCCACATGAACCACGGGGCAGGTGGGCAGAGGGGTGGGAGTGTGGTTCAGACTGAGTGGGCAGCAGTCTGGGGATGGTGGTGAGGGGAGAGGGTTTCCTGTTGGGTCCCCTAGATGGGGCTATGGACTAACACAAGGCGGGAAGCCCTGGGATGCCCCCTGAGGGGCAGCATCTTCCTCTGCCTTCCCTGGCTCAGCCCCAGGACAATGAGACAACCACGTCGCTGGTGGCTCTAAGCAGCAAGTGAAAGAAAAGGGGACTGGGTTACAGAGGCTCTGGCGTGGCGGGCTGTGCTGTGACGAGGAATGAGGGCTTTTGAGAGGGGTCCTGAGAGTGGAGGTGCATTTGTGTCTATATCCTGAAGGGAAGAGAGAGGTCAGGAGCTGGGTGGGATCTGGGTCAGATACAGCTGTGGCAGGAGTGAGCGAGCCTCACTCCAGTTGCAGGTCTGACTCTTTGCAGCTAGGTGAGCTTGGGCTTCTCCAAGCCTCCCCTACAGAATGGGGATATTAGTGGTTCCCCACTGGCTGGTGGTGGGGACTAAATGAGCTATTCAAGAATTACAGGGCTGAGCACATTGCCAGCTAGGTGGGAGGCCCATAGTGGAGGTGAGCTGCCTGGACGCTATGGCAGCACCCAGGCATGAGTACCCACTGTACCTTCTCCAGCTGGGGCACTGTGTGGGTGGCCAGGATGCCCTTGTCAAAGAGGTTGAGCAGAGAAGTCTCAAACTGCTCCAGCGGTGTGCTGTAGTGCACCCCCGAGGTGTCTAGCACCAGGTCCACGATGAACAGGGGGTTCTTGCGGGGCCTGTAGGGACAATGGCCAGGGGGAGGAAGGTGGCAATTGTGGGCAGGGGCTGGAAGAGGCATGCACACAGGAGGCGCAGCCCCTGCCTGTGCTGCCGGTCTGATGGCTCCGGAGCTTCTCCATGAGCGAGACTTGCCTCTGCCCTCTTCCCAGAAACTGCAAGTTACCAGAGAGAAAGACCCAGACCAGCCAGACAGGCTCCTCTGTTCCAGCCACTTGCCCAGAGGCCCATGGGCACCAGGGAGAGGGAGGACCTCCACATGGTCCCGAGGTCATCAGGGCAGGTTAGCCAGACCCTGGGCACTTGTGGCACCCACGCTTTCCCTGGGAGCCCACCACCCTTAGCTCCAGACGCCCCATCACAGGCAACGACCCTCAAGCCTGGATCCCCACTGAGCCATTCCATGCTCTGGATTGCTACTGCCCTGACCTTGAATGAGCATCTCAGACATTCCATGTTCCCTGCCTCTCACCAGCCCCCACAAGGGTTCAGTGAACCCTAGGAGTCAGCCCTGCCTCCTCCCCAAACACGTCTGCCCTCCCCCAGCACTGCGGCCCACTCACTGCCCCAATCTGCCCTACCAGCCCATTGCTCTGTGTCTAGACAAGGGCCAGGGCCATGGTCTGACCGCTCTTCTGCCTCGCTCATCCTCAGAAACTCAAAGCATGGTTGTGGAGTGTAGTTCAGATTGTTATTCCCCTCTGATGGCTGCTGACCACATTTAAAATAAATCCAGCCCCTTACCATGACCCCAGGAGGCTCTGCATGGTCTGGCCTGGTCCCTGCAACCTCTCTTGTGTTGTCCTGACCAGCTCTCCCTGCCTTCCCTACTCCAGCTGTAGCCACTGGCCTTTCCTTCTGTGACGGCTCCAAGTTCTCTCTCCCTTCCGTGACTCTGCCTGGTGCCCCTTCCCCAGCATCCCCTGACCGGGTTGCCTCTCATCCTCAGTTCCTGGCTCAGATGCCACGCCCTCTCTGACCCCCTGCCAATGCCCCCTCTCCCAGGTCTGTCACAGTCCCCGCCAAGACCAAGAACTGTATCTGTTTATTTCTTTGCTTGCTGTCTGTGCCCAGGTGAGAGCAGGGGCCGCGCCCTTCTTGATCCCCTAGAAACTTGCCTAATGCATGGCAACTGCTCAGAAAACATTTCTCGGGTTTTCTTGGTGGTCCAGTGGTTAAGAATCCGCCTGCCAAAGCAGGGGACACCAGTTTGATCCTGGGTCCAGGAAGATCCCACACAAAGTGGGGCAATTAAGCCCGTGCATCACCACTACTAAAGCCCGCGTGCTCTAGAACCCGTGCTCCACAAGGGAAACCACTGCAGTGAGAAGCCCAAGCACTGCAACTAGAGAGTAGACCCTGCTCCCCTCAACTAGAGAATGCCTGCGTCCAGCAGTGAAGACCCAGCACAGCCAAAGATAAAAGTAAATAAATAAAATAAACACTTCTCAATGGAGGAACTCAGTGGCTAACTAAGAGATGGAGGTCACCAGAAGACACACCAGCCGGAGGTGCTGGGACATCCCCCAGCAACCAGGGGAGCAACCCCTATCCCTGGCATCCAGGACTGGGCAGAGCTGGGCACCCTGCCCCTGGCGGCCCCAGTCCCCCCAACGCTGCACTGCCCTAGCCACCGGCGCCTGAGAAAGAACAGTTCCGGTGGCGATAGGTGGCTCTGCCCAGCCAACCCCTACCTGTAGGGGCTGTTTATTAAGTCTTCGCCCCAGACCATGTCGTCCGCGCAGTCGAGCACGCTGCAGCAGGCGTCGCTGATGAACTGCGAGAAGCTGCTGAGCGAGTCCTGCACCAGGAAGCGCAGCGTGTCCTGCAGCATGTACTTGAGCAGCTCCATCAGCTTGCGCAGCTTCGACATGAGGTACACCTCCCAGTTGGTCTCGTAGAGGTTGTACCAGCCTTTGCTCATGTCGCGGAGGCTGCTGCGCATGGCCACCTTGAGCGTGCTGATCCAGCTGTCCTTGAGGAACATCTGCACCTGCGGGGCCACGGCTGGCATCACGGGGCCACCTGATGGAGGGGCCTGCCGCCCACAGCCACCACGGTCGGGGGTGGGGGTGCCTCCGGACTCAGACGACCGTCCCCAGACCCCAGCTTACTGCCAAGCCCTGCCAACCAACACCCCCTGCCTGCCTCCCCACCGGGGACTGGGGCATGTCGGGGAGGGGAGAGGGGAAGGAGGGAGGGGCGGCAGAAGCTGGGCTTTCCCACCACGGAGAATGAGACAGACAGAGACAGCGAGGCAGAGTGGAGCTGAGAGAAGACGCTTTCCTCCTAGTCCTGCTGGTACCTGTCTCCCTTGACACTGTACACCCCTCGCCCCTCACACTCTCATGCTCGGGGGGATACAGGGGTACATGGGGTGCCCATTCTCTTGCAAGGTCTAGGAAGAGGGAAGGCCTGGTTTCAAGGAAAACAGGAGATCTCAGCTGATGGACCCCCTCCCCCAGGGCTTCCCAGGACCCCTGTCTGTGTCCAACGGCTCCGAGGCCCTGGCCCGCTGCCACCCTCCGTCCCCTGGAGGCCCACACACCTGGGAGAAGGTCTGCGACTGGATCTGCTCGAACTCCTCCAGGCGGCTGTACTTGGAGAGGCTCGAGTGGAAGAGGGACATGGTGGTCACCTTGTTGCACTCGGCCCGCACCTTGCTGAGGGCCGTGATGACCTCCGACCGTGTGAGCAGGGACACGAAGGTGAAGTCTGCCTTCTGTTCCAGGAAAGGGTACTTGGGTACACTCACCAGCCCTGCCGGGGTGGGGGGGAACAAGGGCCAGTGTCAGACCAGCCTTGGATGGACCAGGGATCAGGGCCAATCTCTCAGGTAATGATGGGGAGACAATTCCTGCCTCCTCCCCAGAAGAGACACCCATGTCCCTGGAAACTCTTCTTCCCCATCACCTTACCTGGGTGACCCCAAGGTCCTGCAGTGAAGTGCCCATTCTGGGATGGGTAAACCAATTCCCTCCAGGTGACTCTGGGTCACAGGCCCCTTCAAGGTGGGTAAGAACCGTGGGCTCCCTCCCCACCCTGGCTCACTCACCCTGCACACAACCCCTGGGCCCATCCATTTACCCAGTCATTTCTGCACCAGAATTTTCAGAAGCACTTTCTTCCACCACCACCTGCTCCCTGACCCTAAACCCCAGCTCTCCAAGCAGGTGGGAAAACAAGGAGATGCGTTCTGGCGACAGGAAGGTCCCAGAGAGAGGGGCGGGAAGGCTCTGGCCGAGGGTGGCCGTGGGACCACCTTTGCCCAGCCACGCTCACCTTGCCTGGGCACCCTCTCCTCCTCCTTCTCAGGCAGAGTCACGTAGGAGAACGTCTCCGGCTTTGAGGAGACGATTTTGTCAAAGTTGATCTTGTTCATGCTGCGCTCGTAGTCCAGGTTTACTTCCCTAGAGAGGTTGCTGAGGTGCTCCAGAACCCTGCCCATAGGGAGTGGAGGGGGCAGAGTCAGCGAGCTCCACACACCCTGCCACCCACGCGCTGCAGGCCGGCTGCGCTCCAGGCTCTGCCCTGCCACGGACCTGGGGATATGAGTTTAGGGTGTCCCCTCTGCATTCTTGGGTGCACCTTTGTAATTTAGAGCCAAAGATATTCTAAATGATACAAAACTTAAGAAATGGAATTATGGACAACCAAGGTAACGATGGTGACATTCATTCAACTCTCCCCGGATACTTTTTTTTTAAAAGAAAAGGAAATGCAAAGCAAGAAGAACAAATAACATTTACCAAAACCTACACCTTTAGCATAACTAGAATAAAGAGAACATCCAAACCCACATGACCTTCAAGTAGAAAAATAAACATCAACTCACAGTGCACTGTCACTCACACTCCAGCTGCAAGCCTTCATGCAGAACAAGGGAAGTCTGAAGAAAACTTCAGGGAGGGAAGTGTGGTAGCCCCAAGATGGATCTAAAATCCTTCCAGAAAGAGAAAAAGTTTCCTAACTGCAAAAATACCGAACAGAGTACATCAGGGCACTTACTAAAAGGGACTCCGAGGCGCACGTTCAAGGCAGGAGCCTCTGAAAGGCATGACTTACAAAGGGGGAAGGTAACAGGAAAGGGGTCTTTTGGAGACTGGGAGTGTGAGGCAGCTAGAAAAACAAGTGAAAATTAAGAGTCCTGCAAGAGAGAACAAAATCCTGGAGGACACACGACTCTCCCCGCCTCCCTACCAGAAACATAGACACACACACACACACACACACACACACACACACCCCCATGGCCATGTATTTTTTTTAAAAAATTAATAAGCCAGTTTGCTATACTAACACAAGAGGGCGCACTGGAACTACAAATCTTGTACATCTTTCCAAATCCATGAAATGAGTAGGTGAAAGACTGTATATAAAGCTACTGTAAGAAAAAGAAAACACCTTACTTGATGAAAATTCTCACATACCTTTCAAGAAAGATAAAGCAGAGGAAAACTAATACAACACTTCAAACTAAAGTGTATCTTTTCAAACGCGCATTTGGACATACTAAAAAATAAAACATGGGTATAGGCAAATAATAGGAAGAAAAGAAATGATATTTAGTTGGACTCATTGAAAAATAGAACTAAATTATCTAATTAAGGAAAGCTAAATTATTATAAGGTGTCCAAGGAAGAATACAGTCAAATTTAAAAGGTAATAAAATACATATAAGAAAGTTAGTAATATAACCAAGAGAACAAAGATGAGAAGAAGAAAGAACAGAAAAGGATCAGAAAGTTGTTGAATTAAAAACAGACAAAAATAAATAAATAAATAAAAACAGGCAGAGTGCCCCTGACCCTGCAGCAGGCCATCGCCAACCCATGTCTCCGCTGGAGACTCCAGGACACTCACAGTACACTCTAACTCTTACGACCAAAATCAATTGAAGCCTGGCAGGAAAGACAAGGGTGGCATTTAGGAGGTCTCTATCACAGTCCAAGAGAGGATGATAGTTAAGTCTGGACTATGGAGAAAGTAACAGAGATGAAAGAAGGCTGGAACCGATGAGGAAACTGAAGGTCACAGAAGTGGAGCAGTTTGCCTGCACCTGTGGAACTAACAAGGGGCCACCCCAGCCTTTAAACTGTCATCACACTTGGAAACCACAGTGTTACACACATGGTCATATTCAATTCTCTGTCAATAAGACCCTGATAAAAACTCTGGGCCCCGGGGATTCAGAGATCAAGCCCTGAACCTTTGGAGTGGGAGCACTGACTCCGAGACCCTAGACTACCAGAGATCTAACCCTAGGGAGTATCAAACAGTGAGAACTCACACAAAGGAAACCACCTGAATGCAAGACCCGGCATCACCCAACCACCAGTAGCACCCGGTGCAGGACACCTCACCTAAACAACAAACAAAACAAAAGTACAGATCCAGTCATCAGCAGACAGGATTACCACCTCACTCAGCCTTGCCCATCAGAGGAAGAACAAACAAACAAAAACTCAGCACAAATCTCACCCTATATGAAGCTTACACAAACCACTGGACCAAACTTAGGAGGGAAAAAACCAAAAGGAAAAAAGAATTCAACCTTGAAGCCTGGGAAAAGGAGACCTCAAACACAATAAGTTTAAAAAAATAATGAAACAGCAGAGAAATATTACATAAATGAAGAAGCAAACTAGAAACACAGAAGTCCAAATAAATGAAGAGGAAACAGGCACACTACCTGAAAAAGAATCCAGAATAATAATAGTAAAGATGATCAAAAACCTTGAAAACAAAATGGAGAAAATGCAAGAATCAATTAACAAAGACCTAAACGAATTAAAGAATAAACATACAAACAACACAATTACTGAAATTAAAAATACTCTAGAAGGAATCAATAGCAGAATATCTGAAGCAGAAGAACAAATCAGTGAGCTGGAAAATAAAATGGTGGAAATAACTTCTGAAGAGCAGAATGAAAAGAACTGAGGATAGTCTCAGAGACCTCTGGGACCATATCAAAAGCACAAACACTCAAATTATAGGGGTTCCAGAAGAAGAAGAGAAAAAGAAAGGGTATGAGAAAATTTTTGAAGAGATTATAGTTGAAAATTTCCCCAACATGGAAAAGGAAATAGTTCATCAAATCCAAGAGGCACAAAGAGTCCCATTCAGGAGAAACCCAAGGAGACACATGCCAAGACATATATTAATCAAACTAACAAAGACTAAACACAAAGAAAGAATATTAAAAGCAGCAAGGGAGAAGCAACAAGTAACATACAAGCGAAACCCCATACGCTTAACAGCTGATCTTTCAGCAGAAACTCTGCAGGCCAGAAGGGAATGGCAGGATATATTTAAAGTACTGAAAGTGAAAAATCCAGAACTAAGATTACTGTAACCAGCAAGGAACTCATTCAAAATTGATGGAGAAATCAAAAGCTTTTCAGACAAGCAAAAGTTAAGAGAATTCAGTACCACCAAACCAGCTTTATAACAAATATTAAAGGGACTTATATACGCAAGAACTTCAAGAGAAGAAAAAAGATCTACAAAATCAACACCAAACAATTAAGAAAATGGCAATAGGAGCATATATGTCAATAATTACTTTAAATGTAAATGGATTAAATGCTCCAACCAAAAGACACAGACTGGCTGAATGGATACAAAAACAAGACCCATATATATGCTGTCTGCAAGAAACCCACTTCAGACCTAAAGACACATATAGACTGAAAGTGAGAGGATAGAAAAATATATTCCATGCACATGGCAAGCAAAAGAAAGCTGGAGTAGCAATCCTCATATCAGACAAAGTAGGCCTTAAAATAAAGAATATTACAAGCAATAGGGAAGGACATTACATAATGATCAATGGCTCAATCCAAGAGGAAGATATAACAATTGTAAATATCTATGCACCCAACATAGGAGCACCTCGATACGTAAGACAAACGTTAACAGACATAAAAGGAGAAACTGACAGTAACACAATAATAGAAGAAGACTTTTAACACCCCACTCACACCAAAGGACAGATCATCAAAACAGAAAATTAATAAGGAAACACAAGTCTTAAATGATATATTAGATGAGATGGATCTCATTGATATCTTCAGGACATTCCATTCAAATGCAGAAGAAGAATACACCTTCTTCTCAAGTGCACATGGAACATTCTCCAGGATAGACATCTTGGGTCACAAATCAAATCTCAGTAAACTTAAGAAGACTGAAATCGTATCACACATCTCTGACCACAACGCTATGAGACTAGATATCAATTATGAGAAAAAAAAACTATAAGAAACACAAATACATGGAGATTAAACAACACATTTCTAAATAACCAACAGGTTACTGAAGAAATCAAAAGAGAAATTAAAAAATTTCTAGAAACAAATGACAATGAAAACACGACAACTCAAAACCTATAGGATGCTGCAAAAGCAGTTCTAAGAGGGAAGTTTATAGCAATACAATCCTACCTCAAGAAACAAGAAAAACTCGAATAGACAACCTAATTTTACACCTAAAACAACTGGAAAAAGAAGAACAAAAAACCTCCAAAATTAACAGAAGGAAAGAAATCATAAAGATCTGAGCAGAAATAAATGGAAGAAACAATGGAAAAGATTAATAAAACTAAAAGCTAATTCTTTGAGAAGATAAACAAAACTGACAAACCTTTAGCTAGGCTCATCAAGAAAAAAAGGGAGAAGAATCAAATCAACAAAATTAGAAATGAAAAAGGAGAGGTTACTAAAAATGAAAATGCAGAAATACAAAGGATTATAAGAGACTATTATGAACAACTATATGGCAATAAAATGGATAACCTGGAAGAAATGGATAGATTCTTATAAAAGTTCAATCTTGCAAGACTGAACCAGGAAAAAAATAGAAATTATGAACAACCCAATTACAAGCATTGAAATTGAAGCTGTGATCAAAAATCTCCCAAAAAACAAAACCCAGGACCAGATGGCTTCACAGGAGAATTCTATCAAACATGTAGAGAAGAGCTAATGCCTATCCTTCTAAAACTCTTTCAAAAAATTGCAGAGGAAGGAACACTTCCAAGCTCATTCTATGAGGCCACCATCACCCTGATACCAAAACCAGACAAAGACAACACAAAAAAAGAAAACTACAGGCCAATATCACTGATGAACATAGATGCAAAAATCCTCAACAAAATTTTAGCAAACAATTCAGCAACACATCAAGAAGCTCATATACTATGATAAAGTTGGGTTTATTCCAGGTATGCAAGGATTCTTCAATATATGCAAGTCAATCAATGTGATACACCATATTAACAAATAGAAACATAAAAACCATATGATAATCTCAATAGATGCAGAAAAAGCCTTTGGCAAAATTCAGCACCCATTTATGATTAAAACTCTTCAAAAAATGGGCATACAAGGAACCTTCCTCAACACAGTAAAGGCCATATAGGATAAGTCTATAGCAAACATTATTCTCAATGGTGAAAAATTGAAAGCATTCCCCCTAAGATCAAGAACAAGACAAGGGTGTCTACTTCCACCACTATTATTCAACATAGTTCTGGAAGTTCTAGCAACAGCAATCAGAGAAGAAAAAGAAATAAAAGGAATCCAGATCAGAGAAGAAGAAGTAAAGTTCTCACTGTAGATGACATGATACTGTACATAGAAAACCCTAAAGATAGTATCAGAAAATTACTAGAGCTAATAAGTGAATTTAGCAAAGCTGCAGGATACAAAATCAATAATACATAGAAATCCCTTGCATTTCTATATACTAACAATGAAAAACCAGAAAGAGAAATTAAGGAATCAATCCCATTCACCATTGCAACAAAAACAAATAAATATCTAGGAATAAACTTACCTAAGGAGACAAAAGAACTGTACACAGAAAATTACAAGACACTGATGAAAGAAATCAAAGACAACATAAACAGATGGAGAGATATTCCATGTTCCTGGGTAGGAAGAATAAATATTGTGAAAATGACTCTACTACCAAATGCAATCTATAGATTCAATGTGATCCCTATGAAATTACCAATGGCATTTTTCACAGAACTAAAACAAAATATTTCACAGTTCATATAGAAACACAAAAGACCCCGAACAGCCAAAGTAATCTTGAGAAAGAAGAATGGAGCTGAAGGAATCAACCTTCCTGACTTCAGATTATACTACAAAGCTACAGTCATCAAGACAAGATGGTACTGGCACAAAAACAGAAATATAGACCAATGGAACAAGATAGAAAGCCCAGAAATAAACTTATGCACCCATGGGTACCTTAATTTTGACAAAGGAGGCAAGAATATACAATTGGGCAAAGACAGACTCTTCAATAAATGATGCTGGGAAAACTGGACAGTTACATGTAAAAGAATGAAATTAGAACTCTTCCTAACACCATACACAAAGATAAACTCAAAATGGATTAAAGACCTACATGTAAGATCAGAAATTATAAAACTATTAGAGAAAAACATAGGTAGAACACTTGATGACATAAATCAAAGCATGACCCACCTCCTAGAGTAATGGAAATAAAAACAAAGGTAAACAAGTGAGACCTGATTAAACTTAAAAAGCTTTTGCACAGCAAAGGAAACTATAAGCAAGATGAAAAGACAACCCTCAGAATGGGAGAAAATAAAAGCAAATGAAACAACAAGCAGCTCATACAACTCAATGCCAGAAAAACAAACAACCCAATCAAAAAGTGGGAAAAAGACCTAAACAGATATTTCTCCAAAGAAGACATACAGATGGCTAACAGACACATGAAAAAATGCTCAACATTGCTCATTATTAGAGAGATGCAAATCAAAACCACAATGAGATATCACCTCACACCAGTCAGAATGGCCATCATCAAAAAGTCTACAAACAATAAATGCTGGAGAGGGTGCGGATAAAGGGGAATGTTCTTGAACTGTTGGTGGAAATGTAAATTGATACAGCCACTATGGAAGATGCTATGGAGATTCCTTAAAAATCGATGAATAAAACTACCATATGACCCAGAAATCCCATTCCTAGGCATATTCCCTGAGGAAACCAAAATTGAAAGAGACACATGTACCCCATTGTTCATTGCAGCACTAATTACAATAGCTAGAACATGTAAGCAACCCAGTTGCTTCATCTGTCCATCGACATTTGAGTCAGTTCTGATGAGATGGATGAACCTAGAACCTATTATACAGAGTGAAGTGAGTCAGAAAAAGAAAGATAAATGTCGTGTTCTAATGCATACATACGGAATCTGGGAAAGTCGTACTGAAGAATTTATTTACAGGGCAGCAATGAAGAAACAGACATAGAGAATAGACTTATGGACATGGGAGAAGGGAGGAGAGGGTGAGACGTATGGGAAAGAGTAACACGAAACTTACATTACCATATGTAAAATAGATAGCCAATGGGAATTTGCTGTATGCCTCACGGAACTCAAACTGGAGCTCTGTATTACCCTAGAGGGGTGGGATGGGGAGGCGGACGGGAGGGAGGTTCAAAAGGGAGGGGATATATGTAAACCTATGGCTGATTCATGTTGAGGTTTGACAGAAAACAAAATTCTGTAAAGCAATTATCTTTCAATTAAAAAAATTAAAAATAAATTAAAAAAAACAACAGGTAAATAAGCAGCAGCATGATAGAGACAAAGATAGGATGGAGTCTCTGATGAAAAGAAAACAGTGGAACAGAACTAATATTTAAAACAACAATTCAAGAAAATTTTCCAGAAATAGAAGAATATCTGAATTTAAAACATTTAAAAGGCCGATTGTGTACCTGGGAAAAAACATCTGGAATGATCAACTCTAAGATGTACCCCAGTAAAATGACTAAAGATGAAAAAAATCTCCAAGGCCTCCAAGGAAAAAAAAAAATAAAAAAACTTACAAGTGAAGGGGATTTTGACATCAGTTGTCTCAAAAGCAACATACAAAGCAAAATAAGAGAATAGCATTTTTTAAAGCAAGGAACAAAAGTATATGAACCAAGAATTTTATATCCAGTCAAGCTGTCATTCAAGTTATAAACATGCAAGAACTCTAAGAACACGATAACTTTGAGCCCTTTATAAGGAATCTTCTAGGAGCTTCAACCAGTCAAGAGACTGATGGGGTTCAGGACACACCACCCAAAAATATGGTACCTTGTACAGGATGTTCTAAGCTGAAGGATCACAAAAACAGCAGGTGCAGGGAGGATTCTCTGACCTTCCCCTGAAGCAGGTCATAAGACCCTCAAGTGAGAGATAGCTCCCCTTACCCGGAGGAAAGAGACATCCTTAGCCCCAGGATGGAGGAGGCCAAGAGGAACCTGAATGTGCAGAGCTTGTTAAGGTCCCCCAGGCGACTCAGTTCATATCCTTTTGTCCTATCACATTTCCCGCGACTTTCCGTCCTTCATCAAGCCTAGTATAAAAACATTCTGGTTTAACCTCTTTGTCTTTATTTCCATATGAATGCTCCCATGTCACATAAAACGTAAAACATGCTTCCCTCTTGTTTATCTGTTTTCTGTCACTGACACCCAGCCAAGAACCTAGAAGGGTATGGGAAGGGAGAGGGTATCGCCTCTCCTGCAAGACGACAGGGGAAACTTCAGGAAAAGGATTCATACACTTAAAATAGTAGACTGAAGATTAACACAGAGAGATGACAGTGGAAGAATATTATCTTAGCATACTAACTAGAAAAAGGCAACTTAAAATGGGAGGAAAAAGGGATGAGACAAGTAAAATAAGATCAAGTACTGTTGTATAGGAAATAGGAGGTTAGCAGACACATTAAAAACCAATAAACTGGAGAGCAGAAGGTTAAACAAGGAAGCAGGAAATTATAAGCACAGTAAAAGGATAAGGACAAAAAAAAAACAGTAAAATAAAGATACAAACTGTCCTAAATACTGAAAGAAAAATTTTAAGTAAAAGAACAAAAAAAAAAACCAACACATTATGAGGAGAAAGAAACAGTATTGTATGTATTATAACACTCATAATAATTTTAATGTGAAACAACATGACAGAAATGAGATCAAACGTATCAGCCATATCAATAGAAGTGAATGGGCTTAACTCACTTTTCACAAGAAAAAAGATTTTTAGTTTGACTCACAAAGTAAGACCCAACTATATGGTGATAACAAGAGACCTACCTGAAACAAACTAATTCAGGAGGACTGAAAATAGAGGGAGGGGTAAAGATTTTATATATATATATATATAAATATATATATATATATATAAAATGGAAACAACAGCAAAAAAAAAAAAAAAAAAAAACCACCAAGTTACAATTCTGATATCAAGCAAAGTAAAATTCAGGTCAAAAAGCATTAGACCTGATCAAGGATACTTTTTAATGCTAAAAATATCAATTTATAATGATAATATAACATACTTCTCTCACTGGACAAGAGTAAGTGAAGATGCAGAAGATGTAAATAATATAAAGAATAAGGTAGATTTTTATGGAGTACATGTATATATAAAACTTTTGTACCTTAATAATAGGAATACACGTCTTCTCAAGTGCAAATGGAACATTCACAAACACTGATTACATACTGTCATACAGAAAATACCAGCAAGTTCTATATAGTAGAAATATTATAAATAACATTCTCTGATCTCAATACAACAAACTAAAAATTACTAACATTTTATTAGCAAGTACTTTCCACATGGAAAGCTAAAACCTCATATTAAACTCTATAATGAAATAGAAAATAAAAATCAAATTTTTGTAATAAAAAAATGAAGTACTACATATCAGAATCTGTGGACTACTGCATTTTCAAAGTTATCAGAAGGAAATTCATAGCCTTAAACCCATTTATCAACAAGAATGTAAATAAGTGAATTAAACACCCAGGACAAATACACACATGCACACAAACTATGAATATAGCAAAACATAAGCCAAAAGGAAGGAAATAATAAAAACAAAAGTAGAATGATAAAGATGTAATAAACAATCAAATTAATAATCCTAAATCCTATGTTTTTAAATTAACAATCCAAACAAATCACAAGTAACTTAATAAAGTAAAAAAGAGAACATAATTCTACAAAATAAGAGGTGACTAAGGAAGACAATGTTAAAATGAAAAAGATTTTAAATCATATTGCAAATGTCTATGCAAATATATATTAAAATCTAGACAACATGATAATTTTCCAGAGAAATAAAATATAACAAAATTGACTCCATCGGAAAAAGAAAGCTTAAATAGACCAATTTCTGTAGAAAAATTAAGTTATAGAAAAACTAAAAAAGTACCACGTCCAAATGGTTTATGAAAGGATGACCACATAGCCCCAGTGCAATATAAATTGTTCCAGAGTACTGAAGGACAATGTCAAAATTCTTTATATGAAGTAAGTATAACTTTGCTTCAAACCTGTTAAAGACAGTACAAAAAAAATTACAGACCAACATCACATATCAATGACAAAATTCTAAATAGCTTATTAACCAACAAAACCCAATACCACATTAAGAAATGATACACCATGGCTAAGTGAGATTTATTAAAGGATTACAAGGTTGTTTCAATATTCAGTTTAGTTCAGTTGCTCAGTCGTGTCCAACTCAATATTAAGAAATCAATTAATATAATTCACCATAGGAATAGATCTAAGGAGACAAACATGATTATCTCCATTGGTATTTTAAAATGTATGACATTTTTAATACATTTAAATGTGTTTAGAAATATATGACAAAAATTTAAGAAAACAAATCAACAGGTACATTATTAAATAAACAAAACCCAAAAGCTAGCATTTTTCTTAATGGAGAAACACTAGAGGTATTTCCACTAATATTAGGAACAAGGTACTGATGCCTACTGTCTCAATTACTATCCAATATTGTACTGGAGGAATTAGAGACTGCAATTAGACAAGAGAAGGTAATTAGAAGACTGCACGTGTGCTAAGTCGCTTCAGTTGTGTCCAACTCTTTGCGATCCTATGGACTGTAACATGCCAGGCTCCTCTGTCCATGGGATTCTCCAGGCAAGAATACTGGTGTGGGTTGCCATGCCCTCCTCCAGGGGATGTGCCCAACACAGGGATCAAACCCGCATCTCCTGAGGCTCCTGCATTGCAGGTGGATTCTTTACCACTGAGCCACTGAGGAAGCCCAATCAGACGAATAAGAATTGGAAAATAATAAGTAAAACTATCTCTATTTCTAGATAGTGTGCACTTAGAAAGCCCTAAAGAACCAATGATAAACTCAAACAGTAAATGACTTCAGGAAGGTAACAGAATGTAAATTAATACAAAGAAATCAATCAATAGACGTAACAGTAGAGAAAGTCCATTCATAACAACAACAAAGAAGATAAAATATTGCGTTAACCAAAAAATTCATTTGGGCTTTTCCGTAACACTGTATGGAAAATGCAAACCAACTTTTTTGGCCAATCCAATACTTAATAAGTAATATGCAAAACCTACATGAGTAAAACTTCAAAGCACTCTTGAAAGACACAAAGGTAGACTTGAATAAATGGACAAACATGCCTTGTTCTTGGATAGGTCAATTTAAGATCCCAAAGACATCAGCTATACCTAAGGTAATTTAAAAATATAATGCAATCCCAATAAAAATACCAAGCATTTCCAAAACAGACCTATAAAAGTTGATACTAAAGCTCACATGGAGAAATAAGCATGGCAATTCCCTATCAAAAACTCAACAACTTTTTTTGCAAAAACATAAAAATCCATCCTAAATTTCATGTGGAATCTCAAGGAATGGCCAAATAACCAAAACAAACTTGAAAAAGAACAAAGTAGGAAGACACATTTTTCAATTTCAGAAATAATTACAAACCTACAGTAATCAAAATATGTGGTATTGGCATAAAGACAGTCTGACAGACCAGTGGAATAGAAAAGACAGTCTGGAAACAAACCCTCACATATATAACCAAATGATTTTTAACAAGGGTGCCAACATCATTCAATGGGGAAGATAGCCTTCTTAATACCTCATGCTAGGAAAACTGGATATTCACATGCAAAAGAATAAAGCTGGACCCTTACCTAAGACCATATACAAAATTTAACTCAATATGGATCAAAAATCTGAACATAAGAGCGAACACTGTAAAATTCTTAAAAGGATGCATGGAAGAAAGTTTCAAGACATTGGATTTGGTGATGATTTTCTTATACATGATGCCAAAAGGAAATCATCTTATACATGATAACAATAAGGAAAAATGGACAAACTGGACTTCACCAAAATGAAAACCTCTGTGTCCTGGTTACACAAAAGACACTATCAACAGAATAAAAAGGCAACCCATGGAATGGGAGAAAATATCTTCAAATCACATATCTGATAAGGGATTAATATCCAGAGTACATAAAGAACCAAAAATATAAGCAAAGAATTTGAATACACATTTCTCCAAATAAGACTACACAAACAGCCAATAGGCACGCGAAAAGATGTTCAACATCACTAAGCATTAGGAAAATGCAAATCAAAATCACCCTTTAGGATGGCTACTATAAAGAAAAAAACCCAGAAAATAACAAATGTCAGTGAGGATATGGAGAAATCTGAATCCCTTGTGCCCTGCTGTGGGAATGTAAAATGGTGCAATTGCTATGAAAACAGGATGGTGGTTTCTCAAAAAAATTAAAAATAGGGCTTTGCCAACACCACCGATGTCACCTGGAGCCGACCTGTACCACCCCACCATGGCCAACCCCACAGTGTTCCTCAACATTCACTGTCAATGTGAGCCCTTGGGCCATGCCTCCTTTGAGCTATATGCAGACAAAGTTCCAAAGACAGCAGAAAACTTTAGTATTCTGAGCACTGCGGAGAAAGGATCTGGTTATCAAGGTCCCTACTGTCACAGCATTATCCCAGGATTTATGTACCTGGGTGGTGACTTCATATCCTGTAGAGGCACTGGCAGCACGTCAACTACAAGAAATTTGATAACAAGTATCATCCTGAAGCAGTGGGTCCTAGCATCTTGTACATGGCAAATTCTGGACCCACATAAACAGTTCCATTTTTCATGTACACTACCAAGCTTGGGTGGTTGGGTTGCAAGCACGTGGTTTTTTGCAAGGTGAAGGAGGGCATCAATACTGTGAAAACCATGGAGTACTTTGGGTTTGGCAAGCACCAGGTTTGGCAAGACTGCCGAGAAGCTTGCCATTGCTGAGTGTGGATAACTCTAATAAATTTGACCTGTATTTTATCTTAACCACGGACCATTCCTTCTCTCACCTGCTCATAATAGCCTATAATCTTTGTGCTCTCACTGCAGTTTTTCGGTTTTATGTTTTCCTTATCCCTTCCAAGTGTAGCTGAATTACAGAGTTGAATTTATGATAATGAGATAAAAACTAAACAGCAACAAATAGAATTACCATATGATCTAGTAATTCTGCTTTTGGAAAAGAAGTGGAACTCCACTACTTCTCCAAAGAACAGAGAGCAGGGACATGAAGATATCTTTGTATACCCATGTTCACAGAAGAATTATTCCTAAGAGCCAAAAAACAGGAGCAGCCAAGTGTCCATCAACAGATGAATAGACAAACAAAACATGGTATATATGTACAATGGAATATTATTCAGTCTTAAAAAGGAAGGGAATTCTGGTGTGTGCTACAACATAGATGATATTAGAAGACATTATGTTAAATGAAAGAAGGAGTCACAAAAGGACAAGTAATGCATGATTCTACTCATATGAAGCACTTAGGTAGTCAAATTCATAGAGACAGAAAGTAGAGTGGTGATTGCCAGGGGCTGGGTGAGAGGAGAATGGGGTCTTACAGTTTAATGGGTGCAGAGTTTCACTGTGGGACCATGAACATTCTGTGGATGGATGGTAGTGATGACAGGATAATAATGTGCATGTACTTAATGCCACTGAGATGTACACTTAGAAATGGTTAAAATGGTGAATTTTATATTATGTATATTTTCCCACTATTTTTAAAAATAATTAAAACAAACAAATAAACATGCAAGAATTGCCAGAAAAACACTGAAAGGGAAAAGCTATTAATACAAAGGGGGAATGGCCTGACAAGACATTAAAACATACTGTAAAATATCTATAATTAAAACTGTAGTGCAAGTGTATAAATAGAACAATGGAATAGAACAGAAATTTCAGAAATAGACCAAAGTACATATGGAAATTAGTGTATGATAAAGGTGGCCTCTCAAATCACCAGGTCAAAGATAGAGGTTTCAACAAATGCTGATGGGTATTAAAAAATGTTTAACAAACACTAGTCATTTGGAAAAGGATAAAATTGGATCCATACCACACACCATTCATAAGGATGAATCAAGGATATAAAAGGCAAAAGCATGAAACCATACAAGTTCTAGAAGAAAACCTCAATATAGGGAAAGACTTTGTAACTATGATTCAAAATCCAGATGTAATAGAAGAAATGGTTAATAAAATTATTTACATATTTTTAAGTTATACTGCAAAAACTACCATGTATTATGCTGTGCTTAGTCACTCAGTTGTGTCTGACTCTGTGACCCCATGGACTGTAGCCTACCAGGCTTTTCTGTCCATGGGGAGTCTCCAGGCAAGAACGCTGGAGTGGGTTGCCATGCCTTCTTCCAGGGGGTCTTCTCAACCCAGGGATCAAATCCAGGTCTCCTGCATTGCAGGCAGATTCTTTTCCATCTGAGCCACCAGGAAGCCCAAAAATTACCATAAGCGAAGTTAATATACAGCTGACAAACCAGGAGAAAATATTTACAACATGTATCACAGAGCTAAAGAACCAATATCCCTAATATATAAAGAACTCTTAATATTAGAGGGAAAAAACCCCAAAACCTAAAAGAAAAAAAAATGAGCAAAAAATGTGGACAAGTCACAAAAAGATATAAAAATTGCCCTTAATCATATGAAAAGATTCAAAAGACATTCAGCCTTACTTGTAATACTTATAGACTTACCTTCCAGACTGGCAAAAAAAATTTAATAGTATAATAAACAGCTCACTGTTAACAAGGGTGTGGAGAAACAGGTACTCTCACACATTGCTGGTGGGCATACAAAATCCTTATGGAGGAAAAGTTGGTGATCAGTAAGTAGTTATCTTTTTACCTAGCAACTCCACTATGCAGGAGACCCAGGTTCAATCCCTGGGTCAGGAAGACCCCGTAGAGGAGGGAATGGCAACCCACTCCGGTATTCTTGGAGGGTGGGGGAATATTAAAGTTATACCTCCGTCAGTATCAACATACAAGTGCACAAGATTATTCATTTGTAGCACTGTTTGTCATTGCAAAATGCCAGAAAGTACCTAAATGCCTATGTATTAGCAAATGGTTGAATAAACCATGATACATGGTATATCCACACAACAGATGACTATGCAGCTGTAAAAAGAGAATGGAGGAAGAATCAATGAACCGAAAAGGACTTATTCCCAGAATGCATTATAAGTGAAAAAGGCAAAATAAAAATGAGTGTCTATAGTGTGCTACTCATGTAACAGGGGGGATAAGAAATATATATATGAGAATATCATTTGTGCAAAAAAGAAATACAGAAAGGATAAACTGGAAACTAGTGACATTGGTAACCTATGGGTGAGAATACAGTAGAAAAGATGGGAGATGTGGATAGAATGAATGAGGGTGAAGAGTAACAAATCTCTGAGTATATCTTTTTGAGTAATATATACTACTGACTATATTTTATATATGTGTACATATATTATATATAAAAAGAAATATATACATATGTATGTATATTTTCTATACACTCACTACATACATATTACATATAATGTAATATATGAATTATATATATTCTATAATATAATATACATATATTATGCTTACATCTATATATACACATATATGTATTTATTTATATTTATAAAATAAATGGACCAAGCTATAGTTCATCAAATGAATGAATCACACTCAGGAGGATGGGGAGAACTAAACCAAGTAACTTCTGAACCTAGTATTTGCACCGTATGCCCCCAGGTTAAAAAGGAAAAAGAAAACTAAACAAATATCAAAGATTACTTATGAGAGCTTATCCTCCAAAGAGGATGGATTAGCAACTGAAATTACTTTCTGTGTATCCTAGGTCTGAGAAAATAAGTAAATACACTGTGAAGAATAAAAGCCAAATTTCTTTTAGAAAAAGAAGTGAAAAAACAAGTACAAGTAAGAATGAGGCCTGTGGTTCAAAGTAAATGTGAAGGTATCAGTATGAACTCGTGATTTTTGACAGATCAATAAATAGATATGTAATAATTAGACATATGTGTGAAGGCTATATGTAACATAATGTAATATAACACTATAACATGATTAAGGTAAAATAAATAATATGTATAGCTTAGGTCTATCTCCTAGGGCCTCAAAGCATTGATTTCCCAGGAGCAATGAGCACATCTTAATGCCAAAATCTTGTCTTCTAAATGCAATTCCCCACCAAGAGGAACCAGGGCCCCTTGGAGAAATAGTTGATTTCAGGGCTGGGTCTGCAAAAGTGCAAGATGACCTTGGGACGACTTCTTGCTGTGCCAGAAAATGAAGTGAAGTGAAGTGAAGTCACTCAGTCGTGTCCGACTCTTTGGGACCCCATGGACTGTAGCCTACCAGGCTCCTCCATCCATGGGATTCTCCAGGCAAGAATACTGGAATGGGTTGCCATTTCCTTCTCCAGCGGATCTTCCCAACCCAGGGATCGAACCCTGGTCTCCTGCATTGCAGGCAGACGCTTTAACCTCTGAGCCACCAGGGAAGCCCACCAGAAAGTAAAGACATGCTCAAAGAATAACAGAAACATTAACAAGAGGACAGAGGAAGCGGCCTGAAGAGGCTCCCACTGGCCAAGTCTGAGACAATTTGAGCACGAAAATTAAAAATGGTAGTAACAGATTATAACCCTTGGAATAGAATTAAGAATCCATGAGTCCATACTGATAATGAGAGACCTGGAGCTGAACAAGGCATGGTTCAGGGTCCAAGAAGTCCATAGTACAGTGGGCAAGACAGCCCCAGACAGAGGAGCATGGGGAGAGTACCCCTCTCACATACAGGGCAGCCCTAGCTCCCTACTGGACAGCTCCCTGGAGGAGGCGCTGCTGGGGTGTGGGGAAGGGTCTGGGTGGGGAGGACTCACGAGGGCCCTTTGCGCATCCGAGGCGTGCTCATGGCCCACTGCTTGATCTTGTTCAGGCTCTGCTCACTGACAAGCCGCTGGCCCTCGGAGGGCATGCAGTCCACGTACAGGTTGTATAGCAGCAGTGCCTCCGTGTTCTTGCGCAGGGCGTTGGCCTCGACCACACGTTGTGTGAACACACGTGGGTCCTCAGCACAGAAGAGGAGCTGGATCCTTGGCACCCAGTACTGACAGATCAGGAGGGGTGGCCTTCCTGGGTGGGGGGGGGGGGGGTTGGAGGGACAAAGGAATAGCCAGTGGGGCCCTCAGGCAGGAGCACTAGATTCCAGCCTGGCTCTGCCACCCATGCACGGCGGCCCTGAGCAAGTGACCCCATCCTGTCTGTGAACGCTCCCTGCACTGCCCACACCACAGGTTGTCATGGTTGGATGTGAAAGTGCTTTGTTAACTGTGAAAAGGACGGACATCACTCAGTGACGGGCCTTGGGCTCCTTCTCAACAGGACACTGAAAACACCACTGTCAGCGGCTCAGAGGTGACATATCAAACTGACCAGCTGCCCTCCCTGGGCTCTCTGAGTGTGGGTCCTCGCATTCTCACTGGTTGGGGGACAGACAGCCACAGGACAAGGGAACAAGGGGGAGTTCAGGCCTCAGCTGGTTATGCCCTGGGCAGGGGCTGGCCTCAGTCACAGGCCAGGCCGGGCCTGAGCTGGGGGTCTGCTGAGGCAGGGGCAGAGACCTCGCACCTTCAGGCGTGACCCCTCCATTCAGGATAGGCTTCCCCATCTCATCGCGCACTAAGCCATCCTCCGCTGTCTTGTGTACTAGGTACAGCTTCTTCTCCTTGTCGTAGTCCAGGACCCCGACATTGCACCATTTGTACTGCAGCTTCTGACTCTTGGGGTCCTCTGAAACAGGAGGGGAGTCCATCAGTGCCCCCGGCGATGGGGTGGAGAGAGGCTGCTGCCTGCAGGCAGTGGGTGCTAGGAAAGTTCTCGGTGGTCAACTGATCTGGCCCCTCTCCCACCACACTGACTCCCCTTCTCTGGCTGCAGCACAGTGGGGGGCCTGCCTCCTCCCAGCTGAGCTGGGCAGGAGGAGCCAGAAGGACCAGGCCTCTCTGCTCTGGTCTCTGCATGGCTCCATCAGGGCAGCTAGAGACAGGCCAGCAGGGCTGGGACCAGGAGGCAGGAAAGCCTGAAGCCAACAGATCCGGTTGAGGATCTAGGTGTAAAGCTCACCACATCCCAACTGGACCCTTTCAAGGCCAAGGGAAGTCCTGAGGCTGCATGTGGGAGCTGAGCCCCCAGCCTCTCCATCAGAGCAGGGCAGGGTAGAAGAAGACTGCTCCCCTGCAATGGCTTCAGAGTAGGTCTCAGGGCGTTTGGTCAGGATGCACCCTCGCCCTTGGCTGAAAATTTTGACTCCTCTCGCTCAACTCCTGCCACTGCCTCCCTCCCTCATCCCTCTCTAGCCATACCGGACGTCTGGTTACTCCTGACTCTAGAGCTTGCTCCTGCCTCAGGGCCTCAGCGTTGACTGCGCCCTCTGTCTGGAACAGTCTTCGCCCACATCACCTTGATGCTGGCTCGTTCCCTGCTCAAGTGGCTTTTCCTTGGAGAAGCATCTCTGCCTAAAATAGCACCTTTGCCCCTGGCACTCTCTGACCGCTCACCCTGTCTGCGTATCTCACAGAGCCTGAAGTCACACTGTGTATGTATCCTCTACGGGCTGGAATTCCAAGGAAATGCTCCCGCTGACCGATGCCAGGCAGGTGAGAACAGGAGTTTGCTGTGTGATAAACCTCACCAGCTTTGGTTCTGTTTGACTTTTCCCTTCTCGTCCTAATTAGTTTCCTTCCTGAAAATGCTGACCTGTTCTTGGCTCAACTTAAGAGGGAAAGATGTCATGAGAGAAGCCCCGAGCAGAAAGCAGAGGTCCCTGGCAGAAAGGCTCCCGACCTGTCCCTCCTCCCGTTAGAGCTGCCGCTGAGGGCCCGGACCGTGTGAAGCGGAACAGGCAGGAGCGCCTTGGGGAAGCCACTACCTGGTACATTTAAGGTTAATGCAGCCCCAAACTTTCTGCTTTTATCACCAAGAATTGGAGATCTGGGAACAGTTGAGTTAAATTATTTTTGTAATTAAGTCCAAAGTAAAGGGATCATTCTGGGTTTCTTGTCTAGTTCAGAGAAATTGATTCCAGCATTAATGCGTTTTTAAATTGAAACACAAACTTACAGCTTGCACAATGGACTTGTTGTGGGCCCCCTGGAGGTTTAGCAGTCTGAGAACCAGCGTGGCTCTAGAGTCCTATCTCCCGCCTGGGCGCCGGCCCACTGGGCTCACTCCCCACTCCACAGCAGCACATCCACGCACTGGGCTAGAGCAGAGATGCCCCCGCCCTGCACAAGGGGACAGCCACCTTCAATCTCAAGACCGGGACCTTCCTAGGATGCCTACGTGGAGGCTAGTCACGCAGGCCAGGCCGGGAACCATGGACAGTCAGCCTGGCTCTGTTCCGGACAGCAGCAGACCAAAGGAAGGACAGACACAGACACGTTTAAGGTCTGGCAAAAGAGTGCAACACGACTGTGGGGATGTGCGTGTGGGTGTGACAGCGGTTGTGAATGGGTGACTGTCGGCATGTGTGTCTGTGTGGCAAAAATGTGCGTATGACTGTGTACGTGTGTGTGAGGGATGGTGGGTGAGCGTGACAGTGGGCTTGTGAATGTGTGTGTCTGAAATCAAGTACGTGAGTGTGTCATAGTGTGTGTGCTGTCCAGGCAGAGGAGAAAGCCAAGAGGCCACAGATACAGGTGGGGCAGAGGAGTTTCTGGGCGATAGAGTGGAGGGGCTTGAATTGTGCCCCTTATACACACTTGAACATGTCTAATGAGCGTGCATATTTTTCATTACCAATAAATCAAAGACTTCTTTTTAAGACACCACCCAGCTGTCCCCTCCCCAGCCCACCAATCCATGTCATCCCTGGTCCCCTGCCTTTCCTCCTGTGTGGCCAGCCCGCTGGCCTGTATCCCAGCTGGGAGGGAGGCCCCAAAATGTGGGGCCACCGCCTCCCATGGTTGAGGCCCAGGACAGCCGAGGAGTCCATGGCTGGGTTGCTGCTGGGACAGGATGGTGCAGACCAAGATCCTGTCCTCCCTGCCCCCGCTGGCCCTGCTCACCGTGCCCCAGGAAGTCATCAGTGGGCAGGAGGGCTTTGCCAGGGACAGGCTTCCTGTTCTGAGACCCTGGCTCCAAGCCCATGTTGATCCACTCGATGGGAGTCCGGCAGTCAAACTCCTCATTGTCAAACACCTGCAAGAAGATAGCAGGTGCTGGGCAGAGGCAGCTCGCCCTGACAGCCCCTGTGGGCTGAGCATGCGAGGCTAGAGGTGCCCGGGCAGCCTCCTCCCCGGATGCAGATGCTGAGGTCTGGGGGCCAGGGGCCCGAGTGCCTCCTCTGCTGCTCACCGGGCTCTATGGGGTCTGGCTCTGTGAAACCCTGTCCAAGCAAGTTACCCTGAGGTTCAGGCAGAGGGGTGGCTGGGGACTCACAGCAGGCCCTCTCTCCCACTGGCCAGGACCACCCAGCTCAGGATCAGTGGAAGAGGCGGTCCTTGGATTTTCCTGAGCGCCCACCCTGACTCGGAAATGATAGAGATTCAGGTTGTCAGGAGGGTAATGTGCATCGACATTCCACTCTGTCTCCCCAGATGCACTGCCAGGCAAGAGACAGTCAGGGCCATGGAGAGAAGGGCAGGGAGGTGGGTGAAAACCAGAGTAGGCTATGCTCTCTCTTTCTCCTTCCTGGACTCCATTTCCACACAGAACTCCAAAGAGGCTGCAATGGTTGCCTCCACTACTCCAGTGCCCTCCTCTACTCCAGCTTTCTCCAGCCCAGTGACCCCAGATGCAGTGGTCAAAGGGAACTGAACACTACTCCACAGTCCTCCCAGCCGCTTCTCGGTGCCCGAGGAGGGGTTGGGGACAGAACTCATGCACACAGGCTTCCCAGTCTCCCAGAGAAGCAGAGAATCAGCATCTCAGGGGTGCTGGGCGCCCCCCACCCCACCATGCCCCAGCATAGGATGTTGAAACTCCTCCTGCAGAGCAGTGGGGGCAGCGCTCTATGCAGATGTCCTGTTTGACACGCAAGTGCTTGTCATGGCTAGGGGATCCCCCTTTTGAATCTGACCCCTCTGCTCGGGTCCTGCACCCCCATCTCCTGACCATCAGCTCTCCATGGACGCTAGACTCACCTTCAGTGGGAGATAGATGGGGAAGAGCGGGTCGTGACCCTGCTCAATCGTCTGGGGGTTGTGGGGGTCTGGGTGCCTGGGCATGAGCTTGTCAGAGTCGATGCCCTCGTTGGCCAGCAACTGCTCGATGTCCAGGCTCAGGTAGAGCTGCTTCCTCCTGCCCGAGGGACACGAACGGATCTCGTAACAGCTCAGCTCAGGTGAGTCGCGCCCTTGGGTGTCAGCAAGGGCCCGTGGAGTTGAGGCAGTTAAAGGTGTGGCTCAGGGACCCCTCGGGTCCTATGTTCTCTGGAATCCATCAGGAAGTGGTGTGGTGGCTGGAGCCACTCTCCAGGGCCCCAAATACCCTTGCGTCCTGCCTGCAGTTCCACCACATTGACTTAAGAGCCACCCTCCCTGATTTCACAGCAAGGAAAGCAACGTGTTTCCATTAAGAAACCAAAGGGCTAGAAGAGCTGATTGGAACGCTTGCAACACAGACCCATCTTGGTAATCTCTGCCGTTGAGGATGGTCACCTAGCTGCCTACCATCCGTCTCCCCTTGCGGTGGGCAGATGCCACCTCCCACTGCCAACCCAGCCATACCTCTCGATCTCAATCTTGCGGGGGCACTGGCCCGGCAGCACCATGTAGGGCACCTGCACTTTGGGCTCGTAGGCCTGCAGCGGGAAGTCAGTCTGGGTGAGCAGCTTGGTGGTGGACCCGATGCGCTGGTGCTCCAGGCGCTCCTCGAAGTCCTCAGAAACCTCAAAGGTTCTGACTGCGGGCAGGGGCGGGGACTCAGGCTGGGGCCCGACACCCCCAGCTCCATGCTGGGCAGGGAGCAGGCATGTGGCTTTGGGGCAGGGGGAGTTCAGAGCAGGCCTGAGGCAGGGAGAGGCCAGATGTGCATTGGGAGCCCCAGGGGATCCTGAGCCTGGGGGACAAGGGGCTCTGGCAGGCCTGTTTTGGGTCGTGTTCTCCCTGCCCAGAGCCAGTCTGCTCAACCGTTCTCCTCCATGCTGCCCATGACCCTGGTGCCAGCGGCTTTTGCTCAAGCCAGGTGCTGAATCAAACTACCCGCCAGGATTATAGATGGACAGGAAGGTGAAGTGGTAGCTCCCTGCATGTCTGGGTGGGTTCCTGCCATCCCCACCCCCACAGGCCCTGCCAAGCATCTGGGGTCTGAATGCCATGCACTCACTGGGACCGCTTCCAGACTTAAGGCATCCTGGACACTGTAGGAGAGGGTAGCACCACCCCCCAGCCCCCACGGGATCCCCCAAGTCACAAAAGGGCCATCCCTCCTCAGACAGGCTTCCGTTCCAGTTCTGAGGGTGGGGCACTGGAGAGAGAGACCCACTGGTAGGGTGACATTTCAGTTTTCCAGGACTCAAGATGTTAAGTGGGAAGGAGAGTCTCAGGCAAGCCAGAGAGGTAGGGAGGGGGTGTGGGAAAAAGCTTTGGGGGACGAGCCACCTTTCCCAGGGCCGGGTGGAGGGGGGCCCTTTGGACTGCTCAGTGATGGCCCCCAACCACTCCCCTGGGAGGTCCTAGTAACCCCCTTCCTGGGCCTCACATTTCTGGGGTCAAGATGTAGCCACATTGCAGGAGGGTCCACCTTGGGTGTACCCACTCTACAGGCTCTACAGAAGCTTCCAGAGGCTGAGCAGGGGCCATCCCGCCTGCAGCGAAGGCGGCTCTTTTATCAGGGCTGTGAGGTGCTGAGGGAACACAACGCTATCAAAAAGCCCTGGACTGGAGGCAGTTTTCAGATCCCTAATCATCTGCTCTTGAGCCTGTGGGTCCGTAACATACCCCACCCCCAAAATCCTGAGCTTCTGGGCCTGGCCCTGCATCTCAGGAGCCAAAGAGGAGCCAGGGTGAGGAGAGCAAAGCCAGCCCATGCCCCTGACCCCGCCCCTGCAGGTCCAGTGCCCTAGGCATCTTCCCAGGCCTCCACAGAGCCTTCTGCCAAGAACCCTGACTGCCACCATTCTGTGACCCTTCTGGGCTGCTCTTCCTCATGTGGGTGGGGACACAAAACTGCTGACCACCCCTTCCCCCATCCCTGCCCCCGCCATGGATGGTGGGAGCACCATTCCCAGTCCCCCAAAGCCCTTGATCTGTGGCCTGTAACCATTTTCTGGGCCACAGATACTTGTAAAACTGCTGACCACAGTAGGCTGCGTCCTCAGATCACTGCACAGAGGCACATACATGTGATGTTTCCTCTGCCACTGCTGGGGAGTCACAGACTCCCCCAAGAGGCCTGCGAGTCTGGACAGTGCCAGCACACAGCCAGGCCTCTCCTGGGGGTAGATAGGAAGGGCAGACAGCCGGGACCATGGAGGACCTGGGCCTGATTGAAGGGGGTGTCCTGCCTGCTGGCCAGTCAGGAGGGTCCCCACCCAATTCCTCATTGCCTCTCAGGGCCCCTCCCTGCTCACTGCCTCTCTTGGAGCCACCCTCTGCTCCCTTCTGCCACCGGGGGCTGCCCCGCACCCTGCAGGCCTGTCCCAGACCTTACAAGACTCATCATGGAGCCTGAGAGGAACTTCCTTCTTCCCCTTCCCAGCAGTGACCTCCCCGGCACCTTCCTGCTCCAAGCCTTGTTTCCAGTGCTGTGGCCTGAGCTGGATAACAGCTCAGACACAGTCCTCAACTCCTTCAAGCCCATGTTCCAGGGAAGGCAAGAAATATACCTGTCAGTGTCCCACTGTCCCCGTCCAGGCTGAGGGAAATGAGGCCCCAGACCTCGGCAGCCCCAGTGCCTCTGGGCATCCTTACCACACAGAGCTTTGCCGAGAGTAACGACTAAGCAACTGCACTTTACTGAGCACTCACCACGAGCGGGGCCCTGGCAAAGCACCTTGTATCTTATTATCCCCATTTTAACAGTGGAGGAAATTGAGACCCTCAGCCAAGAGGAGACAATCTCCCTCAGGCCAGAGGCCCTGCTTTTGAAGGCACCCACCCACCCGGCCCCGCTGGGCACTGACCTTCTGGGGTGAACTTGTCAAGGTCGGCCTGCTCCAGGAGGTCCAGGTTTGTGCAGGGGCCATGGCACACTTCCTGAAACCAAACCCCACAGCCTTGAGGGAGCGTAAACATCCTAAGGACAGGCAGGATCTGGAAGGACCCCCAAGGCCAAGTGTCTTCCCTGAGCCCACTAGGCTGCACTCCAGGGGGACAGGGACAGGGATGGGAAAGAATCAACGGAGAGGAATTTGCACAATTCCTCATTCAGAGGCCAAACTGGGTGACAAGCTACGGATACCTGGGACACCCGGGCCCAAGCCCGTTCTGGTCACGCACAGGCCCCCTCCTCACTCTGAGAACACTCCTGGCATGTGTCCAGGGGCTGGGCCACAAGACAGAGGTCCTTTACCTAAAAGCATCCTAAGGCTGTACGGGACCCATGGGCCCTTCTCACTCTCTCCTAGTTATATCCCTTCCCTTCTCCGTCCTCCCCCGCCCTCCGTCTCTCTACTCCTCTACATGGGCCATGGCCTGTCAGGGATCTCCGATCTTTGTACCTTCTGTTCCCCCGGCATGGAGCACCCTCCAAACCCCATCCTACCCAGCAAATTCATACCTATCTTGTAGATCTCAGTGGTACACAACCTTGTCCCAGGAGCCCCTCCCTAGCCAGAGCTGGGGAAGTATTTCCCCACCAACCCACTGCCCCATGACACTGGGCATATGGATGACAATCCTGGCGTCCTATCATCAGGGATGGATGGGCTGATGGGTGGGTGGGTAGAAAACGGATAGACTGATAGGCGCATGGACGGATGGATGAAAGAAAGAAAGGGCAAATGGCATCCACCAGGAAGGCTCAGGCTCCATAGGGCACAGCTGCCACACTCACCCCAAGTTTATCCAAGCTTCCGGGGCTGAGGATGTCAGAGTAGAACCCACGCTGCTTCATCAGGGGGTACTTCTTGTCAGTGCCTGTCAGGGGCAACTTCCGGGGCTGCCCCAAGTCTGAGGGCATGGGTGGGGTCACGGGCAGAGGTAAAGGTGGGGTCTTAAGGTCAGGGCTCAGAGGAAGTTTCTGCGACCCAGAATCTGGTCCCTGAAGAATCCTCCCCAGGTCACGCTCCAGGTCTTTCAGATTACATTCTGGGCCCGCAGAGGTCCATCTGCACTCTCGGCCCTGAGAGGCCCTTCCTGGGCTGTGGCCTTCTCGGTTAGGCTGCTCCATGCTGCTTTCTCAGGGTGATGTACCAGCCAGAGCTCCTAGGACAAGACACTGACATCCACTGGGCCCTGGTCAGCCTCAGCTCAGGTCCCAGGGCCGTCAGAGTACAGGGATGGCTAGTCCGCCACCCCACAACATGCCCCAGCCCCCAGGCATGGAGAACAGAGGGGGAGTACTCTCCTAATCTGAATATTACTCAGCTGCAAAAAAAAAAAAAGAAAAAAAAATGCCATTTATAGAAACAGGGATAGACCTAGAGATTATCATACTAAGTGATATAAGTCAGACAGAGAAAGACAAATATCACATGATATCACTTATATGTGGAACCTAAAATATGGCACAAATGAACCTAGCTATGAAACAGAAACAGACTCACAAACATAAAGATCGGACTTGTGGTTGCCAGGGTGGGGGGTAGCGGTGGAGGGAGAAGGGTGGACTGGGAGTCTGGGGTTGGCAGATGCAAACTACTGCCTACAGGATAAATGGACAATAAGGTCCTATTGTATAGCATAGGGAACTAGATCCAACCTCCTGAAAAAGTGAAGTGAAAGTCGCTCAGTCGTGTCTGACTCCTTGCGACCCCATGACTATACGGAATTCTCCAGGCCAGAATACTGGAGTGGGTAGCCTTTCCCTTCTCCACGGGATCTTCCCAACCCAAGGATTGAACCCAGGTCTCCCACATTGCGGGCAGATTCTTTACCAGCTGAGCCACAAGTGAACCCCAAGAATACTGGAGTGGGTAGCCTATCCCTTCTCCAGCGGATCCAATCCCTTAGGATAAACCATAATCGAAAAGAATACTTTTTAAAATGGCTATATGTATATGACTGGGTCACTTCACTGTACAGCAGAGATTGGGACAACATTGTAAACAGACTATACTCAATAAGAAAAAATTTTTTTAAAAAGGCAGTCAGTCTACAATTATCTCAATAGAAATGTCAATTTAAAGGAGGGCATCTCAACAAAAAGAAACAGAGGTCTGGTCCAAATAAGGCCCCCTCCCACTGCCCTGTCCCATTTCCCACCCGCTGCATGCAGGAGCTGTGGGACAGGCCTCTCTTTCAGCTGCATGTTTGATGCTCCATTATCTCCATTTTAGCCTGGTGGGACTGGCTGGCGCAGGCCTCTATTAGTTCATGGCAGGGGAATCTTGCCTGGCCTGACCCGAAGGGTGGGGTGGGCAGCCAGACTGTCTGGGGCAAAGCTATCCAGCAGTGTCAAAGCATCCTGCAGCTGCTGGAGTCCATTTCTAAGAAGGAGGTGGTGAGTTGGCAAGACCACCTGAAGGCACAGGAAGCGCAGATGGTGTTCTGGCATCAAGCCCCACACTGCGAGGCCAAAGGCCAATCAGCTTTCCACCAGTCAAGCACGCCCCACCAGAACTCTGCTCCCTGAATCTACTCCCTGGTGGCCAGCCGTCCCCCGGGGCAGGTGCTGAAAATGACACTGAATTTGGCCCACCTGTCTGACTGTCACCAGCCCTTCCTAGAGCATCCAGAAGACAAAGGACCCACTGGGGCTCGGCCCCATCATGGCTGCAAATCCACAGGTATCTGCTTCATCTTTGAACAAAATCACCAAACAGAAAGAGCATGGCTTCGAGAGGCTAGGTCAAAGCCCCACACAAAGGCATTCCATTCCCTGGTCTCCCTGGTTCTCAGATAGGCTTGAATGCGTGTGGCTGTTTCCTGGTGTGTTACAAGACTGACAGACCTAACAGGTGCAGAAGCACCCAGGAAGCTGCAGTGTTACTGGGGGCAAAAGGAGTCAGTGACGGGCGGATGTGCTGCCCCTGGGGGCCTTTTCCCCTCTGAGCAGGTTGGCAGTGGGGTGTGTATTCAGGCATGTCCCAAGACAGAAGATGTGAGAGGGAGGTGCAGACTCAGAATTCTGTTTCCCCTCCGTCTCTCAGCCCTACACAAGGATCGAAGGATCCCTTCCAATCTCACACAGCTCTGGACAGCTGGACTTCACCAGTATGCACAGGACCAGTGACAGACAGACAGGCAGGCAAGCAGAAAGACCTCTGCCTCCTGTCACAGCCTCACAGGTGATGGCAGCCTGTACACGGGAATGGGTGTGGCTGGTGAGAAAGAGAGGACATGGTCTCCGGCAAGGCCTCCACTGGGCACCCTCTCATTTGTGTGAGGGAGCTGGCCGGTGGGAGGGCGAGGTGGCCCCGGAAGGTGCAGCGCTGGGAAAGGTGACTGGCGCTGAGAGTTCAGATGTAGTTCACACATCATCTTGTTTAAATCTCTGAGGTGGGAACTGAGGCTATTCTCAATTCTCAGAGATTCAGAGGTGGGAAAAACGAGGCTCAGGAAGGTTAAGTGACCTACACAAAAGGCACTGGAATGTGAACACAAGTTATTGTTTCTCCCCAGTCAGATAACCTGGGAGCCCTACTGGTTTGAGTCAGAGGAAGCTTTGGGTTGGATTCACAGACATTCAGCCCTGTGTGACCTGAGCACCTGCCGGGCACTCGGCAGGATGGACACAGATGGACAAGCGACAGGTACTACTAGAACCACCAATCCATAAACAAGGAAACTAAGGTCCAGAGAAGTTAAGAAACTCGGAAAAGGCACACAGCCAAGAAGTGGCAGAACCATAACGGAAACAGGTCTCCGCCTCTGGCTAGCCTAAAGATCCTTGTCCTGGGCTTCACAACAGTGGTTCGCAAACTGTGCCAAGGAGCCCAGAGGCTCAGCAAGGTGAGTGCCTAAGCACAAGTGCTTCTGAGCCACCCACCCCTTCTGAGCCACCCAACAAGGACCCTGCGCCTTTATCTGTTTCACATATTAGGGTTCCGTTCAAGTTCAAATGCAACAATTTTCAAGTAGCATTCATCTCTGGAACCTCAACACCTAGCAAGGGACTAGCATGGGCTTGGCACATGGCAGGTGCCTAGAAAGCATTTGGTGAGTGAGTGCGCAAATGACTGAACGGGGAAAGTGAGGGAGGAAGTTGATCTCTGTAAGCCCTGTGAGACAGCTGCAGCAGCACTCTGCCAATTTACAGATGAGACACTGAGGACTAAGAAGAGTGGACAGTGGTCAGGCTCAGGAGAGGGGCTGGATGGCTGATGAGGACCAGAAACCTGGCTCTTTTCCTCTTAGGAAATGAGGAGGAGAGGGCTACATTCTCAGCATGGGGGCGGAGCAAAAAAACATAAAAATTTTAAAAAGTGGTCTCGTCAGTATGGAACTTATCTACAAGATTGTTTAAAAGCGTGTCCCACTCCCTTGCCACTGACCAAAGACAAGCAACCGCTTGCGGGCTCGTGGGCAGGGATGTGAACCCTGAGCCAGGAGGCCGTCCTCCTTGCTGCACCCTTGCCCTCCGCGCCTTATCGAGGTCCCCCTGCAGGTGTTGGCCCTGCCATCCCTCAGGCCCACCGACCTACCTACCGATCTAACGGCTCCACCGCAAACCGTGTGGGGTCCGGCTGCCCGTCTCTATGGAGAGACGCTGGGTCCGTTGCTAAGGGGCGGGACCATCCGGCAAGGCTTGCGGGAACTTCCGTCAGTAAACCTCCGCAGGTCTGCACTAATGTCCCCTACACAACGCCTGACTTGGTTCCTCCCGCCCAGACTCGCGCAGCTCCTTCGCACTAGACTGGGCCACCTCCGGGCGGCTGGATGGGGGTCGTTGGGAAAGTATCAGCCATCTAGGCTCTCAAATCCAGCCTCCATTATCCATCTCCCCTCCCAGACTTTTCTGGAGAAAGAGACAAAATGGCCAAAAGCTGTTTTCAAAGTGTGAACAACAACTCTAAAGGGTCCTCTCTGAATCCTGGTTAGAAAAAAAGAAGAAAGAAAGAAAAAATAAAAAAACCCCACCAAGTTATGTAAATAACATGGGAAGAATAATTGGGGAAATTTACAAACTGAAGTTTGTATGTAAGGCACAGATGTCAGAATGATGGTCAGTTCACTGTGGAAAGGGTTGGTTCTGGTTCCCCACCACCACCCAAGACTCAGCTTAAACACACACATACACACACACACCCCTAGAGACAACTTAAACACACACATACACACCTGCAACTCCACCTCAGCCCTCCTCCGAGTGGGCAGTGGATGTGCCCAATACTGAGAATTTAGGGATCTGAATGTATATAGATGCCCTCTGTACCCACCAGTCTTTCCATTTTTCTATAAGAACAGGTGGATTACAAACCAAAGACACTGTAAAAAATAACTCCACCTCAACCTGAGAATCCCTGCCCAGAGCCTTCTCAGAACTAGCTGCATTTCACAGACGGGGAAACTGAGGCTTGATAAGACAGGTTAGTATTGCGGGGGCGGGGGGGGGGGGCATGGTAGGACCTGATGCTTATTATGTATGCAAATACCTGATTTTATTTGACGTTTTAGTAATGCTGACTTGGTGCCAGGCCTGTGCTGGGGATGAAGTATCCGGATTTAAACTGGACCCTGCCCCTGCCACAAAATGTCTACTTAGTGGGAGAAAGCCAGAGAGACCAGGTCACAAAGAACCCAGAAGCAGGGTAAAAGCTGTGACTAGAGACAACATCAGGTAGCATTAATGGTAAAGAACCTGCCTGCTAGTGCAGGATACGGCTTGATCCCTGGGTCAGGAAGATGCCCTGGAGGAGGGCATGGCAACCCACTCTAGTATTCTTGCCTGGAGATTCCCACGGACAAATGAGCCTGGGAGGCTACAATCCACAGGGTCACAAAGAGTCGGACACAACTGAAGCAACTTAGCATGCACACACTGAGACAATAACTCAGACTTTGCACTGATGTCTGCTTCCTCTGTCCAGAACATCTCTCTCCACCAACTCCTATGCCTGGCCAACTCTTATTGATCCTTCAAAACCCAATGCTGATAAAACCTTCCCTGAGCCTGAACAATGGTTTACTTTGCTTTTGTTGTTGGCGTTCACACAATAGATACTTGGTGACCATTGCAGAAAGAAGGAAGCAGAGTGAGGGGGATTGAAAGCAAGAATATCCACAGCTTTTCGAGGGGACAGAGACCCCCAAAGCCCTGTTTTGGGCAGCCTGGCTCCTCAGTAGGGCTAGGGCTAGGCTGTGTACCCCACTCAAGTTTGTGGAGAGGCACCTGCTTCTCCTCTTTTGCCTGCCACTTCCTGCACTGGGTACAGCTTTCCAAAAAGCTGCAGTACCCATCTTGTTGCCAGGGCAACATCAGCCCATGGTGGGACGTCAGGGATGACAGGGGCAGAGCACTAATCCTGGAAAGTTGCCAAGCAACACAGCGGGTTGGTGACATCATAGGGGCCATGGCTTCTGGACAGATGGACAAGCCACTGCAGAAAGGGTCCACTCTCAGGAGATCTAGCTCACGAAGTCATCACCCTCTACTACACAATGGTTTTGTCTGTATCCCTCAACTGGAGGTGGGCTTGAGTGGGGGGAGCAGGGAGTACTGCTTTCCCCAGTAGCCCAGCTAGCTCCACCTTGCCCCTCTGCAGGGGTGGGCAGTGGATGTAATGGCCCCCTTCCTTGGCAGGGGACTGTGGGTCAGTCCCTGCTCTCCTGGGTCTCAGGTGCCTACCCTCAAATGCCATCTTCTCCAGTGGCAGGGCCTGGGTTCAGCCTTTGATCTTCCTGCCCTGTCCTAGAAGCCATCGTGTCCACTCGTTCCCTGGGAGAGAAGCAAGGAGCTGAGCCATGACCCCACCCTGGGCTCCTACCCTTTTTGTGGTGGGAGGGGCAGCCTTTTGCTCTATTCCATAGGTTGAAAGGGAAGCCAGCCTTGCTCTTGTTGAAATGGGGAGAGGCTAGGTTCCTGAAAGAGTTGTGGGGTGGGGCCTGGGTAGACAGGTTGCTTAGGGCACCCTGGCCCAAGCCCATATCTTTGGGCCAGGGGTTTGAGGAACACAGCCCGCCTGGGCACCCCCCTCCCCTGTGCCTTCCTGCTGGCAGTACTGAGGCCGGGAGCAATGCTTCAGTAGCTGCAGAGATGAAAGCCTCGTGTGAATGGGCAGCAGAATGGGCCCTTCACATGGCCAACCAGCCAGAACTGAGGGCGACAGGCACTCAGACAGGGTGCCTGGGGCTACCCGCTCTCCACCTGCCCCCAGCTGACCTCTTGCACCCCAGGATCTCTCTCTGGTTTGCTTGGCCAGGAGCTCTGAGCTGATGCCAAGAGAAACCAAGTCACAGGCATGGAGGGAATCAGAGAGATGGCTCAGCTTCTCCCCTGACCCTCCCCCCTCTGCCACTGGCCAGCTGGCCTCGGCAGCTCTCACCAGCATTTTCTCTGATGAATAAAAATGAAGACAAATTAATTCTCCTTTCATCCACATGGTCAGCCTGACAGACAATACCTTGAAAGCCCAGAGCTCAGGGAGGAGGAGTGGAAAGGAGTTCTGGGGGGGCTGTAGGAGTGAGGACCACTCGGTCATGAATGCTTAGTTCCCAGTCCAAAGGCACTCCCACCTATATTCATGTGGAGCTTCCCAGACACAATCTCCTTCTTTGGGTTTTTCTACCACCTTCCATCTCATCTCAGGTTACACCTCCTGTGGAAGCACTCCCTGGTTGCCACAGAACACACTCACATTCCCCTCAGGGGACCAAAGCCAGTACCACTCAGTAGGCAACCGTGCAATGGTCACTGCTGTATCCCCCAACTGAAAGGTGGTCTTGCGTGGTGGGGACCAGGGGTGCTGCTTCTCCCAGCAGTCCTGCCAGCTCCATCTCTCCTGGAAGGACCCACAGGAAATGACCAGGAGACAGAGCCATCCACGTCAGGCCATCACCCTGAAGATGCCCGCTGACAGCCGCCCAGCTGCACGTGACCACACTTCACATCCTCTTCCCCAGCCTACCTCCCTGCTCTGGCCTGCAATTCCAGACCATGCCAGTGAACCGGGTCCAGGGCACTGATGTCTGCTCACCAGGAGCAGCGGCCAGGAGGGGTTCCCGCCAGCCCCTGAATGCCTGGGCCAAAGCTCCAGGTGACAAGCCCTGGGACAATGATATATTTCACAGGACATTTCTGTGGGGCCTGAGGAGCTGCAGAGAGCTGCTCATCATAATTAGGTTCTGAGCGCCTCTGATTTCCCCTTGGCCCCAAGCAGCTCAGTGAGCATCAGCAGAATGACCTCTTGGTAGAGTAGGTGGTCTCAACCATTTCAGTCCTGTGGCCCACCAGGTACCTCCACCTGGGAGCCTGAGTTTGCAGAGTTGGGAGACCTGACTACCATTCTGACCTTTTGCCCAACTCTAGAAAGGTCTATGAACAGGGCAGGAGGCCTGGTTTCTGCCGCCAATTCACTGGGCAAGTCTCTTCTCTTGCCAAGCCTTCATTTTTCTATCTGCACAGTGGGGAACACAAACCTTGCTCAGCTCTGCACCTTGGCCTCCTGTAGAGAATGGTGTGAGGGACACCAGGACTGTTACCCTAACCCAAATACCTCTTTTCTTGGCAAAGGCTTTGCTCTTTCCAGACCTCTGAGAGGAAGTGTGTAAGAAACTCTGACAGTCATAGCAGCACTATCTACAATAGTCAAAACATGGCAACAACCTAAATGTCATTGACACATGAATGGATAAAGAAAATATAGTATATATATAATGGAATACTACTCAGCCATAAAAAAGAACAAAATAATGCTATTTACAGCAAAATGGATGGACCTGGAGATTACCACACTAAGTAAAGTAAGTCAGAAAGATAAATACCATATGACATCATTGACATGTAGAATCTAAAATATGGCACAAATGAACTTATCTACAGAACAGAAACAGACTCAGACACAGAGAACAGACTTGTTGCCAAGGGAGTGGAGGGTTCGGGAGGGAAGGACTGGGCATGTGGCATCAGCAGAGAAAAACTATTATATATAGGATGGATAAACAACAAGGCCCTATTGTATAGCACAGGAAACTATATTCAATATCTCGGGAAAAACCATATTGGAAAAGAACGTTTAAAAAAAGAATGTATGTGTATAAGTGAGTCACTTTGCTGTACAGTAGAAGTTGGCCCGACATTGCTAATCAACTGTACTTCAATAATAAACATTTAAAAACAGAAGGAAACTCCGACAGGTCAGCAAAGATGGTTTGTTCAAGAGAGGGAGTTCCTCATGATCAGAGAGGTGGGGCTGCAGTCAGTGGCGACGGCCCAGGGGTGTTCAAACAGCCAGGGTGGCAGCCTGCTCCCATGCTGCAGGTCCACAAACAAGGTGGCAAGAGGGGAGCGGGCCTCAGCCTCAGCCACAGCAGAGTGGGACGGGACCTGGGGCTGTCCTGCAGTGTGTAGGACAGGGGCCGCACTTTCCCTCTCCAGGAAGGGGAGGGGTGCCCTCCGGAGCTGCCCACTCCACCCATCCCCTTGACCCTCTTCTATTCCACCATCCAGGTGGGGAGGGGACACCAGAGAGCCAGACATCGATAGTTCCCAGCATCTCAGTGTCCCTACCTGAACTGACTGACTGAATCACCAGGGGCCCCCCAGGCCATCCTCGGGCAGCATTCCCTCTCCCCGTGGGAGGGGGTCCCTGCCCCAGTGTCCACTTTCCCTGATACTCTTGACCTGCCTCTCAAGAAGCTGGCACTGATAGGTCCCCTGTCCAGTACTCTGTACCCATGAGGGGCCGCTGGGAAATGCCATCTCCACCTCTAAACCAGTGGCTCTCAAGTGTGCAGGAGGCCGTCAGGTCTCCACATGGTCTAACAGAGGTGACCCCACGTGGCCCCCTTCCTTCTTCTCTCTCCGACTCAGCCATCCACCCTGAGCCAGCTTTGGGGACATCCTGGCCTCAGATCTCCTTCCAAGCAGAAGGAACTTACCCTTGGAGGCACTGAGGGTAGGAACAGTTGCTTCCATTTTACAGATGAGCAGACTGAGGCCCTGGAACGGAGGCCTTGTCATGGACACACATGCTACTGGTCAGGAAGAGCTGGCTTGGCACTGGGACCCTCTGCCCTGGCCCAGCGCCCACCCTGCTACCCCTTCCTGGTTCCACAGCCCCTCTTGGCTGGCCCGCAGAGCAGGCAGCTGGGCCCGGGGATGGGCAGGCAGTGCCTTGGGGAGGGCGCCTGGGCTGGGGAGCAGGTGTGGTGGGGGGGCAGCAGGTGCAGGATAATAGGGCCACCGGGGAGGCCGGGGGAGCAGGTGCCACCGTGGGGGGTGAGGTTGCCATTGTTCAGGCAGCTCTGGTGGGCCCCGCGCAGGAGGGGCATCCCTGTGAGCCCCTGGGCCACCCTGGCTCATGCTCGGAGGTCGTCCAGATGCCTGGGCGCAGGCACAGAGCCAAGCCCCTCCCCTGGGTCTCAGCAACCCGCCAGGTTGCCATGACAACAAGTACTTTCATCCTTGTCCCTTTGTCTGGTCACGGTCCAGCTTTTGTGACCAAGCCATAATCGGGAGGTGGAGAGAAAGGGGCCTTACCTCCGGACACGCTCAGCTGGGGTAGAACTGTGAACCCGAGACAGAGGGACTGGAGGGCAGGTTAAAGCGGAAAGACTGGGCTTTGCCCGTCATCAACCCCTGGAGCCTCCTCTCCTGGCTGCTCACCACACCCTGAGAGCTGGGTCTGTGGGCCTGGCAGTGACCTGGACCCCAGGCTCTCCTATCCTCTCCCTCTGCCTCATTTTCCCATCTAGGAATGGACCACTCCCCTCCCTTAGTGCACTATGTCTCTGGGAAGCAACAGCATAGCTGAACCAGTTGGATAACTTCCCTGTACAACTGAGGAAAATGAGGCACACAGCCAAGCTGGGCCTTGGCCTGGGTCACACCACAGAGAGCAAGAGGAAGGGCCAGGCCCTCAGGCCATGAGGCCTTAAGGCCTAAATGGCAAACCATCCCCAGTGTCATCCCTTTTCCTGACACCTCAATGGGCAGGAGCCTAGCCACCAGGACTTGGCAGGGCCGGGAGCAGGCTATGGTGGCCCAGACCCCACCATCTGTGTGACCGTAAGCAAGCCTCTTTTTCTCCTGGAACCCCAGTCTGTAAATCTAGCGGTGTCGAGAGTAATGGGGAGCCCATCCCCCCCCAGCTTGAGAATGAAGCAAGGCTCACTCTGCATAAAGCCAGCTCCATGCCAACCCCACAGACACCACACATCCTCCATGCCCAGAATCACTCCCTGCCCAGAGGACTTGGCATCCCCATGTCTCCACCCTGCCGCCTGCTCTGGGCCTTTGCACCTGTGGTCCCTCCCCTGTGGAGCTCTCTCCCCTCACACAGGAATCTGGAGGTCCCTGGTCACTAAGAGAGAGTATGCGTGTGAGTACTCAGTTGTGTTCAACTCTCTGTAACCCCACGAACTGTAACCCGGCAAGCTCCTCTGTCCATGGGATTCTCCAGGCAAGAATACTGGAGTGGGCTGCCATCCCCTTCTCGGATCACTGCCTAAATCGACAGGAATCCCCCAGAGGCAAGTTCCGAAGCCCTGAGCAGAAGCAGAGCATGTTCCTGGGATGCGAACTCAGCTCTGGGGATGGAATGGCACAGAAGGAGGGGAGTGGGGTGGCTTACAGACTGGGCTCTAGCACCTTTTGTCCTTCCTTCCTCGGCTGGCTCTTCTGATCTTTGAGGGAAGCCAGGAATTCCGGCAAGCCCCTGCCCCAGGCTCACCACCGCAGTTTCATGGGAGGAGTCTGGGCACCTCAATGATGATCAGCACAAGCTTGAAGGTTTGCAGTGAGCTTCTGTAGGGTCTGCCAGCTTTCATGGGATCTGGGGCTCGCTCTGCAGGCCTCTTTGGCTCAGGACAGACCACCCCCCACCAGGGCAGCCTCACATACACTACAGGGTCTGGTGATGTGACCCACAGACAGCTCCAGGCAGACACCTCAGTCAGGATGGGTCTGCACCCCCTCTTCTCAGCCACCACTGGTCCCCCTGAATGAGATTTGAGGAGTAGAGGGCCACAGGAAAGGGGCCTAGGCTCTCCTGCAGCTGGAGTGGAGTGAAAACTGAGCAGTGAACCGATTCAAAACAGCAGGGACCCAGCCCCACATATCAACACAGCCCAGCCGTCTCAAGGAAATGTTACTTCCTCTTCCCATGAACATCTTTCTCTGCATTAGCTCTGGATTAGCTCTGCATCTGTGCTGGATGTGAGGGGGCTGGCAGCAGGGCCTGTTTCCTGAGGCCACTGGATGGGTGCTGGTGCCTGGGCTGAGGTTGCAGCATTGGCAGCCCACACCTGCAGGAGGACAGTGTCCACCGTAGTTATTCATTGTTGCTCTGGATTAGGAAGCTGTTACTGAGAAACTCGTGTCATGAGGTTTAAACATCACATCACTTAATCCTCACACCAGCCCTGGAAGATGGTGTCTATCGTTGTTTCCCCTTTTATAGGTAGGGACACCAAAGCTCAGAAGGTGTTAAGCTTGGGAGAGGGGATCAGCAGACCCACCCAAGAGGTTGGGGAGGGTAGAAGGGCACAGCTGAGGCCACTGTTCACTAGAACAGTGCAAAATACAGATTTGGGCTCAGAATAAAGCATTTTGTATAATGGCCTGAGCCAAGGGACCAGGCTATCTAGGTGGCAAGGAACATGTGTCGTAAGAGACAAGGAGAAGCTGGAGTGGGTACCTCATTCAGGTATCAGGATGGAAACAGTCCCTGCCCAAAACCCCTGGGACCTTAAGGTGTCCATCCCAGCCCCACCCTAGCCCGGGAGGGCACAGAGAAGGCAGCACCTCTCAATGCTGAGAGGGACACACTGCCCAGAACCAACGCCCTATTGCCTCATCTCCAGGAGTTGCTTCCACTGTCCAAAGTATGTTTTAGAGGGAAGTTTCAGTGGACCAGGGACAAGGTACAGGGGAGACTGGGAGTGCATCCCAGTCACTTGCATCCCAGGTCACTTGCTTTATCTCAGCCCCTAAGGGTAGCCCAAGCCCAGGTCCCCTCCCTAGGGAACTGACAGCTCTTCTTCCCCTCTGCCACCAAACCCCAGCAGTTCTACTCCTAAACACCCTCCAGATCAACGCCCACTCCAGATCCACAGCCGTGGCCCTGGCTTCCTCCTCCCTGGCCTCCTAGCCACCAGCCAGCATCACCAGTTCCTCCCAGCAGGGGAGCCCCCAGCAGCCCCACTTAGACCCCTCCACGGCCCTTCCTTCTCCCCACGAGGCACCACGTGCTGCCTTCTGGCCAGAGGGAGGCTCTTAATTTAGTTCCTGGTACACATCAGGTGCCTGCCCGCTTCTCACCTGGATCATACTCATTGCAGCTCAGGCATCTCTCCTCCCAGGTCTAGGTTAAGCATCCCTGTGCTCCTATAGCCATGACTGAACCATGCAGCTACGGCCATTAACCTGTCTGCCTCCGGAGCTCCCTGGCGGTCCAGTGATTAGGACTCAGCACGTTTACTCCCAGGAGCCCGGGGTTCAATCCCTGTTCAGGGAACAAAGATCCCACAAGCCACAAGACGAGGCCAGATATATGCATATAAAAAATACATTCAATGTCTGCCTTCTCAGAGAGACCAAAGGCAGTATGGGCAGGGTCAACCTGTCTTGCTCAGCCCCATCTCCCTAGTCCCAGCCCTGCTGCCTGGCACAGAGGGGATGCTCCGTGACTGACAGGCAAGTGGATGAATGAGAATGTGGTCGAGGCTGGGAGGGCTGGTGTCCCAGCTGGGGTCGGCTGGGTGTAGAAGCCACAGCAGGAAGTGGGCTTGAGGAAGACTTCCAGGATGGGAGACTGACTGAGCCTGCAGGTCCTCTGCAGAGGCCCCTGGACCTGTGTGGCCCCTCTCCTGCCCTGAACTGCTAAGAGGTGACATCTCTAACAGTCACACATCTGCCAGAAAGGGGCAGGAACTGGGGCCTCCGGCCGAAGGGAGAGGGTGATTTAGGTGGACTCCCAGAGGTCTCACACACTACCTTTGAATAACATGTTCGCTTTCAGCAAAGCCATTTAACCGTCTCCCGGGGACCACCACGGGTGTGAGGGAAGCCAAAGGTCCAGCCCTGGGCCCCCCTCCCCGCTCAGCTGGAGGGGAGATGCCCACTGGTGGCTTTGTACAACCCCAACCCCCAGCCCTGACCCCTGTGCCCAGAACCAGCAAGTCTGAGAGGGCAGGAGGTGTCCCTGGATTTGGCTGACCTTGAAGCTACTGCTGCCTGCGGGTGGTCCCAGGCCAGCCTGCTGCTGCCGCACACTCCTCCTGGCTCAGTGGCCGCCTCCTGAACTCCCTGGCGGGCTTCCAGGCCTCGGAGGAAGCCAGCGCCTTTGCCACCACCATCACCGCTGCCGCCACTGCTGCTGTGAAAATGCAATTACAGCAAACAGCCGCTGCCTCACTTGAGCCTCACCATCCACACCTGGAACTAATTAACTTAATTAGGCCTTAATGAGCTACACTGGTCGGAAGGCCTATTTTTACTTAATTATCCCCTAATGCGCTTGGCATGGAGGAGCAAGGGACCAGGAGGATGGCTTTGGCGGTGGCAGCCACCTCCTCTCCCTGCAGAAGGGACACCCAGGAGTCATGCTTGCAGGCCAGGAGTGAACCCCAAAGAGCTGAAAGTCTGGGAGGGGAGGCGAGGCAGGGGCCACACCCGTGGGAACAAGTGCCCCAGCCCCAGCGCCATCACTCGGCCTCAGCTGCGGCTGAAGCCACCCAGGGCCCCCTCAGCCCTAGAACATTGCCCTTTACCATCTGCTGCATCGCACCTGCACCACATGGTTCTCATTTTCCTGACCCCACACTAGAGTACAGGTTCCGTGAGTGCATGCATTTCATCTGTCTTGGTCCCTACTGAATCCCCAGCCTAGAACAGCACGTGCCTGGCACACAGCAGGGACTTTCTGTTGAATGGATGTTGAGGGAATGCCTTGACGAATGGCCGAAGGTCTCAAGCTCCCCGGAGCCCACCCATACACCTCACGCCTGAGGACAACATCCCCACACCTACCTTGGCCTCCCAGCCTCTGCTCACACTGGTCCTGCCACCTGAAGTACATCTCCCGCCTGCCCCAGGCCCTGAAGGTGCCATGTCTCCTGACCAGAGAGGGACAGGGCTGGGACCTCTCCTGTTGGAACTTGGCTCTTCCTGGCACTTATCTCTGCCTGCCCTTTGGGGGATGCTCCTTGGGGCTGGGTCTGTCTGAACCTTGAGGCCATGAGCCCCTGGAGGTGGTGACTTCATTTCTGCCTGCCCATCGCTTTTCCATTGAACCCCAGTAGCCAGGCCCAAAGTGGCCAGCCCACAGTCAGCCATCAGAGGACAGTCAGCCTCACCCTGATTCTATGGCTCTAGACCCAGCAAGGGGCTCAGATGAGAGCCGAGTCCAGTCAGCTGCAGTACTGCCTGTAAGACGGGGTGCTCCACTGAACGGGGAGGTCTGGGATGGCCCCCAGAACCCAGGCCTCCCGGACAGGATTCCCCAGTTCAGAAGGGCAAGGCGCCCAGTCTGGGGCAGTTGGAACTACCAGTCAGAGCTGTCTCCCCAGGGGCCCAGGGCCCCAGGGCAGGGCATGGGTGGAACAGAAAGGGGAGGACAAAATAATTTGGAGGGAGGGAAAACAGACGTCACGTTCCTTGTGTCCCACCTTCCTGAGAACTCTGGACAGTCCCAGGATGTGTCAGATCATAGACTCTCACTTCACACAGGGAAACTGAGGTCTGAGAGACATCATCCGCCCAGGTGACCCGGCCGGGAAGACAGTAGAGTTTCTGGGACCTCATTTAGGTTCTCACAGCCTCAGCTTTGCCATCGGACAATGGTGGCACTGACTGCCATCTTCCCTCACTTCCCCGCCCTCCCCCACCCGGCCGGGGAAAGCCGTGGATGGTCTCTGGGTGGTCAGGGCCTGCCTCCTGGCCTTGTGGAAGGCAGAGGGTGGGGAGGGCAGAGGCAACTGAGGGAGCAGGACTGCGTGCCCTCAGTGGTTTCCTGCCTCCTCCTAGGGAAAGAAGCCAGGGGGCAGGGGACCTCCCTGAAACTGAGGGTGAGCTGCCCGTGCTTGAGGGGTGTCTGGAAACGCTGGGGTTGCCTCTTGAGTCAGCACTGCCATGACTGGCTTGAACACCTCCCTGGCCCCAAGCTTTAGTATACCCACAAGTCCAACGAGGATAGTAGGAATCCATCCAGGTCTTCCAGTCTGTGACCTCGACGAGCCACCATAAGGGCCCAAGAGGCCAGTGGCTCCTGTGAGCAGGAAAATCCTGAAGAGAGGAGACAGCTTGACGATGGTACTCTTTCAGATAGAGAACCTGGGGACAGAGTTCTAGACTGCCCAGGCCCCCTCATTTCAGCTGCCCCAGCCTAGCCAGAGCCCTGGCTGTCGGGGGCAGGGGTGGGGGAGGCAACAGAGTCCATCTGTGATGGGAGAGGCTTGATCGGGGATGCCATCAGCCCTGGAAACTGGCTTTCTGCTCCCAGCGACTCTCCTGTCCTCGCCTGGCTTTCGGCTGCTGGCAGTCACCCCACACACACAGCGGCCGCTTGCCTGCCTCCCTTCCAAGCAGCGGCAGCTGCTGTGGTCTCCATGCTGGAACCGAAATTGAATGAGCATTTTCACAATGTCGCCTCCCGCTGACGGCTCCTAATTGCATGTTGAAGCCATGCAATGGAGCCCGACTCACACTAATTATGTCATTACCCTAATTAAGTAAATACTGTATGTGCTAATTGGCTGAAATCTCTTCAGTGGGGGATGGGCAGGTGGCGAGGAAGCCCGTGTCCCCTGGGCTTCCACACGGATGCACTGGGGCTAACAGATTCGGGGTGGAGGGGGGCACTCCCCCCTCGGTTTGGCAGATCCTGCCATCACCCAAGTAGGATTCAGGGAGGACCCTCGGCTGCAGCCCAGGACAAGCTTGCCCGTGCTCCAGAAGAGGTGGCAGAAGGTGCTGGACAGGTGGTCAGAGACCCAGGCTGAAGGCCTAACTTTGCCCTGACTGATGGTCGTGAACAACCTTCTACCTCTCTTCAATGGGTCCTCTTGCCCACCTCCCACCTCAGGCAGCCCAGAGCCTATGGAACCTCAGACGTCTGGGCACAGGGGCATTAGAGGGACTTAATGTCCAGGAAGGATTAACCAAGCCACTGTCACCCAACTATATGGGATATCAGTTATATGCCCAGCTTGGGGCAACAGAAGAGATAAAGGCTGATGACTAAGCAAAGCAAAGCCCTAGGCTCTGGAGACAGTACCAGTGTGAGCCAGCAAAAGGAATAAACAGGGCTGGCAGGTGAGGTGGAAGATATTCTGAAGAAATCTGAAGGCTTCCCGGAGGAGGAGGACTTCACCTATGAGAGAGAGGAAATCAGGACCTCAGAGCTCAGATCATCTTTCAAGGTGTGTTTTTTGTTTTTCTTTTTTTAATGTCAAACTTGTTAACCATGACTTTCAGGGGAGGGTTGTAAGGGAGAAAAGCACAGCCATCCAGAGGGGGGCCCCCAGATGGGATGCCAACCCACTTGGGGACACAGGAGGAATGCCAGCCCCATGTCAGGGACAGTCGCGTCAGCCCCAGTATGACCAGAACCTTCACCCCGCCTTCTTTAAGCTGATCACTGTGGACTCGCTGTCAAGTGAGGGCCCTCATCCCTCCCCTATCTCTCACGAGGTTGTGGGGAGGGTCCCCAACGCCACATCAGCTGGGCCTCGGTCAGCTGGATTTTCTCAGGCCCGGCAGAGCCAGGTAGCGCCCCATCTGCCAAGCGTGCCCAGGTACCGCAGTGTGGGCATCCCTGTTCTCCCAGCTCTACCCCACCCGCCTGCTGCCACCTCCATAGACATATGCTGCGGCTCCGCACCCGGCAAACACCACATGCTCACTTTGGTGGGCAATGGCTCCCTGCCTCCCAGGCTGCAGGGAAAAAAAACCAAGAGGGACACGGGGCCGAGCCCTGGACCGGCCCAACTCCCAAAGCGGCCCCTGGCCAAGCCCTTCCAGCTCCCAGGCCTCAGCCTCCCAATGGATGATGTCCACTCATTCATTCCCTGTCCCAGGGTTCCATTCATCCCACAACATGGTCTGGGTGCCTCTACGCTGGCTCCAGGAGACAAGACACAGATAAGAAACCATCCTTTTAGCCATGACATCTGCAACTTGATCTCATATGGCTCAGGAAAAAAATTACATAGAACTAGGCACATGCACAGAGCAAATGCATATAAAGAGAGGGAAAGCGAGGCAAAATACTAACCATAGTGGACATGGGTAGAGAGTATATAGATGTCTTACATTACTCGTACTCTGACAACTCTTCTGTAAGTTTGCATTTGTTTCGAAACCCTTAGTAGAAAGAAGGAAGGGAGAAAGGAAGGTCCTTTCACTTTATAGGATTCCAGGCTACTAGAGCAGGCGGCTGGACCAGTGGCCCTCCTTGGAGGAGGGCTTCCCTAAGGCATGTACCAAGCGGGGCTAGGCAGAGTCTAAGGAAGTCTGGCTCCTACCCTTCCACGCAGCATGGGATGGAGGCTGACTCTCACCTCCTCTCCCCTTCACAGCTTCAGGCAAGCCCCCAGCTCCCTCCTCTTTTCTTGCTCTCCAAAGCCTGCGGGCTTTCTTCAAGGAGTCTCCAGTAGGACGAGAAGGGGGACTGGTCAGAGGTTTGGGAGGGCCTCCTGTGGCTCTGAGCATGGACGGAGGAGACTGGAGCAGCCCAGGGTGCTGGGCCTGGGACCAAAGAGGGACGGGACAGGACAGCTCCAGCCAAGCCCACCCTAGCTGCCCAAGCTGCCCCTCACAGACTAACACAGACTTGTGCCCCGGCTGACTCCTCCGGTGTCCTTGCCTGTCACAGCAGCTCTTGGCAGCAGGAGGGGAGCAGCAGGAAGTGGTTCATTATTCCATCCTTCATTAGGTCTGCATTAGGCAGCCTGAGAGGAGAGGAACCGTGGGATGTGCAGGAGGCCTCTGCTTCAGATGGGCCTGTGAAGGGGCTGCGGCGCTGGACCCGCCCCCTGCAGCCTCCTTCCCAACTACCCCCTCCCTCTCCTCTGCTCCCCCACTCCTTTCATTCTCACTCCTCCCCTTCCCCATTGTGCCTACCATCCTCCCCACCTCCCTGGGGGGGGCCCCCAGTGCTCTCCCCTAAAAGGGGACCTCCCCTACGCAGGTCTCCATCCAGGCTTTGGACAACCATCCACCGTCCCCTCCCCCCAAAGAGACAGTGCCTTCGGCACATCCCCGATGTGTGGTCAGTCACCGGCAGAATGCGGGGCGGACCCCCCGCCCGCGCCCACCACGCCCGACCCCTCTCCCCTTGACCTCAGGCTGCCACTTCGGAGCCTGGGCTGCCCCCCACCCCACCCCACCCCGAGCAGAACTGCCCTCCATTCAGGACGCTCTGTCCCCAGACGCCCGGGGCTGCGGCACCCAGGGGTCAGCAGGGCCGGTTCCTCCGCTCGGACACCTTTGTTCTTCTCCCGCCTTTGTCCCTGGCCCGTCCTCCTGACCAGCCCACAGCCCCGGCGCCTCTCACCCCTCGCCTGTCAGCTCGCCTCTCCCTCCCATTCCCCTCCGTGGCCTTTGGCCCGCTCGAGCGGGATGGCCCGGCAGGGTGCGGGGTGGGGCCCCTCTGCCCGCTCGCCCAGCCCCCAGCCCGCCTGGCCCCCCGCGGCCCCGCTCCCCCACGGCTCCCTCTCCGGCCCACGCCCCCCTCACTTGCCCCGCGTCCCGCCCCCTCAAACACCTCCCCTCACCTCCTCCGCCCCCTCCCCATTTCCTCTTCCCTCTTTCCCTGGCCCTTCGGTCCCTGGAAGTCAGGCCTCCTCCTCCCCTCCCCTCTCGCTCTCTCCTCTCCCTTCTCTCTTCCCCCTCCAGGCTCCACTCCTTCGCCTGCTCACTCACCCTCTCTCTCTCCCGCTTGCCCCCCTCTCTCTCCCCCACCTCTTTGTTTCAGCGGAGAACCGGCGGCTCCTCGGGACAGTTCCCACACCGCAGTGCCTCTGGTGAGCAGACAGCGCCGCTGAGGTGAGCTGGGGGATCCGGCGGGCGGGCACGGGCGGGCGCGGTCAGCCGGAGCCGGAGCTCCAGGGGGGCGAGCGGGTGGGGAGACGGGCCGTCCAGCCTGCCGCTGTTCTGTGCCCGGGGCCAGTGGGAACAGCAGGCAGAGGAGTGCCAGCTTCAGATTCCCCGGTGGTCAGCCAGAGTCGAGGACAGAAGGGCAGCCAGGTGGCCATCGGGGGCAAAGCCAGTCTGGAGCTGGCAGGCTCTGCCCCTGCCCGGGTGCCTGGCTTCTGGGGGAGACCCTCAGGGGGACTGGACTGGGGAGGGCAAGGGCTGGGCTGCCCAGAACTGCCATCCCTGACGGTCTGCGTGCCCGGTCCTAGAGAACAGGGGCTCTGGACCCTGCCTCGGGCTGGGCTGCAGTGCGAGGTTGCCGGGTGGCAGCAATGGAGCTGTCCGTGGGGCTGTGACCCCAACAAGTGCCTCTTCTCGGGGCCGGGGGTGTGGTTGCTGGTCAGGTAGGGGGTGTGGGCAGAGGGGAGCTCTGCCTTGCTACAGCAGGGCTGCTTTCACCCCAACCTACTGACCGCCAGGCCCACAGAGCCACATGGTGGGGGGGCACTTCTCCCTGCCCTAGGGGTCTCTGGTCAAGCTCCCCCAAGATCGGGTCCCCAGGACTGCTTTACCCAGAGTTACAACCAGCAGGAATTCAGGGCCAAGCCCAGATGTTCCCATGGTCAGCTTCCTGGGGTGACCTGAGGAGGACAGGGAGGAATGCCTTGATGGGGGGGGCGGGCACCGGGGACAGCTGGGCGGCAACCGGTGGAAACAGAGCCCTGGCTCTTGAGTGAGGCTACAAGTGTGAGTACTGGAGCTGCCCTAGCTACACAGGGATCCAGAGACCCTGATGCTGGGCAGGTGGGTGGGAGTGGATGGAAGGGGCAGAAGCCAGTGCCGTGGGCCCCGCCCCCTTCTCCCTGGAGCTGGCGATGGAGAGACTGGGCTGGAAGGGGACACCGTGTGCCTCACACACTTCCCCAGAGAGGCGAGCAGGGAGGCTCTGCAGGCGGGGCCGGGCTTGGTGGGGTGAGGAGAGGGAGGAAAGGCCAAGACTCTGACAGGGGCAGGGTAGGGGGGCAGCCCTTGGCTGTTTGGTTAGGGCAGGGTCAGGTCCTACAGCTCCTTGAACCCCCAGGAGCCAGCAGTAGACAAGATCGTGGTGGGCAGTGACCCTGCGAGGCAGAGCAGCTAGGGGCATTTGTCACCTAGGACTGGGCAGATGGGGCACTTGCTTTTGGGGGCCCACTCTCCCTGGTCCTCTCCCCTGGCCAAAGCCCCCTCCTCTGAGCTGGTGAGATCCCCTCCCAGATGGAAAAGCACCATGTGCAAAGAGGGAGAATCAGGGCTGGGGGCCCCGAGCCCGCCCCACCCGACCCCACCAGCCTCTCCAGAACAGGGCAGCCAGAGCCCAGGAAACAAGACAGAAAAGCCTTAAGACCGGCCCCCTGGTTCCCCACGGAGGGGCTGGCTGTCAAGACACCCCTGTCTCAGGGAGAAAGGCCAGCCCTCCAGGCCTGGGCACAGCTCACCTCAGCTCTATGCACCAACCCCCCCCCACCCCCCACCACAGCAGCCTGCCTAGGCCACTGGCTTCCCCACCATTCAGGGCGTGTCAGCACCACCTTCCCAAATTCCCCTGGCTCCCACACAGCCCCGAGCACACTGGATTCCTCTCGCCCAGCGAGAGACTCATGGCCTGGGGTCAGGCCAGTTCTCACCCACCCAGTCTGGGCCTCATCAGGTCCCTTACAGGTGATCCCAGTGGACCAGGCTGCCCCACCCATTTTTCTGAGCCCTCACGGGCTCTCTCCCAAGCTGGGCCAGCTAACTCTATCTCCAGCTGAGCCCCCACAACTGGTTCTGTCATCTCCCAGGACGCCGTGCACCCCAGCAGCCATTAAAGGCCCAAGTACCACACCCTGCCGGTGCCAGTCCAGTGCCAGAGGGTGGGAGTCATTCGCTCAGCCTCAGTGACTGCCGAGGCCTCCTGGGCTCAACCCTGAGCCTGCATGGAGGAGGGGGCCTCCCTGAGGGCTCCCTGAGGGAAGAGGCTAGGACCGCTCTCTTCGCTCCTTCCATCCCTGACCCCTTTCCACAGAGCTTTCCTACCCACATGCATCTGCTGCCACCACATGCCCGGAGAGGTGAGGATAAGGATGCTGTCCCCATTAAACAGAAGGGAAAACTGAGGTCTGGGAAAAGAAAGCTGGCATGGCCAGGATAAGGACCTAGGACCTGATTCCCACTTCAATGCTCCTTCTGGGTCTTTCGACTGCTGCCCTGGAGAAAGCCTACCCGAGGGTGCGATTCCTATGCTCACCAAAGTCCACCCGCTGCCCAGCCTCGCCACCCCCCAAACTCTCACACCCTGATGGCATTCCCAGTGACACAGGGCTAGGTTACTCCCTGGGGTGTCTGAGCCAGGGCCTCCAGCCTTGGTTCCAAAGCGGGCATCCAAAGGGTTGCCCGGGCAGCCGGGCTGGCTGAAGGCTGCCGGAATGAGGCTGCCCAGGGGAGGGGAAGGGGGTGGGGGTTCCCAGGCCTGGTGAGGCACCTCTCTCCCACCTGCCCCACCTCCCCCACACGTCACCCACCGAATGGTAAGGAAGGCCTCAGCATCACTGTCCTAACACAGCCTCCTGGCATCACTCATTGCCAAAAACCCTCGTGGGCCTTCCACCACTGTCAGTGTGAAGTGCACCCCCAGCCAGGCACAAGGGGCCCTTTGCCACTGGTCTCGGCCAGCCTTTATGGCCTCCTTGTCTAACCTGCGTCACCATCTCCCCAACATTCTAACCAACATCACACTGTGTGTGCCACCTGACCCACTCCAAGCGTGGTTCATTGGTCCACTAAGTGACTGTCTATGGGTTGAAGTGGACACACTCATGCCTACACATCCCTGACCGCACACACACAGCTGTGCACACAGATGCAGACACACACCTTTGTGTAGAAGCCCACCAGTCAACTGCGTGTGGCTTTCTGCCAAGTCACACACACAAAGGAGCTGTGGAATCTAAGCCAAGAGGGGCTGACAAGTCTGTTCTAAGGACTCCTAGACGGACCAAGTGGTAAAGAACTCGCCTGCCAAAGCAGGAGACATAAGAGACATGGGTTCAATCTCTGGGTCAGGAAGATCCCCTGGAGTAGGAAATGGCAGCCCACTCGTTATCTTGCCTAGAGAAGCCCATGGACAGAGGAGCCTGGCCGGCTATAGTCCATAGGGTCATAAAGAGTCGTACACGACTAAAGCAACTTAGCACACACACAGATGGACCAAGCGTGATCACGTCATCATCCCCAAGCCCCTGGCGGAGAAGCAGGAGCGGACCTTGGGCTCTGGCCGAGCCCTCACCAGGCCCCAGGGTCTCTGAGCCCCAGAGGGTAGGCAAAGGATAGTCAAGAAGGTCCCAAGCAGGTTCCCATTCTGGCTCTGTGGCAGACTTGCTGTGCTTTCCCAGACAAGCCACCTTCCCTCTCTGTTTAAACAAAGAGGATTTGGGTTAGCAGACACCTAAACGCTGGCCAGGCCCATTGCCCAGTTGCTCTCGGCTCATGCTAAGTGCAGACAATGGAAGGGCCTGTGAGGGCAGCAGCCAGGGAAAGCTGCTGGGGACGGAGATGAGGGCGGCAAGAGGACAGCAAGAACCCGAGCGGAGAAGGATGGAAGCCAAGAGCCAAGGATGGGAGCGGTTATTACGGCCCATAATTGAGGTTTATGGAACAGATAATAAGTCCTACAGAACACTCACCGTGTAGGCTTTATTTCACATTTTCATCTAGATTGCAGTCAAATATATCCTTTCTCATCGAGGGGTTACCAAATGGGCAAATCTAACGGCTTAGGCCCAACCCAGCCTCCGGCCTCCCAGTCCCCACAAACACAGGCTCAGGGCAGGGGCCAAGGAGGTGACACGGGGGGAACTTCTGGCTAGACCCCACCCACACTCAACCCCCTGAGCAGGCGAGTAAGCAGCCACGCGTCCAGGAAGCAGGACCGCCCGTGCTGAGGATGTCCGTGCATACACACAGATGTGCTCCTCCTCCTGGGATACCAGCACCAACACCGGCACGCTTGCATGCTACCACACACACACACACGCACGCCTGCACACGCTGGGGGACACGGCGGACGGGTCCTCGGCCACAGCCCCAGCCTTCGTCCTGCCCTTGCAGGGAACTTGGTGCCCAGTGCTAACACTCGTGCCTCACAGGGAGGACTGAAGTGGGGCCAGGGCATGTCTAGAGGGTGCCGGAGGAGCCCCTGGGCACAGGCTCGGCCGTGTGAGGACAGTACCCCCCAAGACTATGACCCCACCCCCGCCCCGCCCCAGCCAGAAGGACCCTCCTGCCAGGACAGAAGGAAATGGAGCCCCAGCATCACAGAGGGGTGCCAATTCCCCTCTCCCCTAAATCCCCCTGGTCCCCAGAACCCAGCTCACCTCCCTGCCCGTCCCCAGCCCACCAGGAACCATCTGCACGCTGCGGTCTGGAGTCCAAGGACGGAAGGAGGCTCTTCCCAGGGGCAGGGCAGGCCAGCCCTGGCCCCGAGTCCCTCACAGCCTCAGAGGGGAGGGCGTGGCTGGGGTGGGGTGGGGGCCAGCAGGAGCAGCCCCAGGCCTCGCTGTTCTCTATGGCTTTTTATTCCTATGTGATTCTACTGCTCACTCATATAGGGATTGGAGCCGTGGCGCACGGCGGGGGCAGCCAGCGGCGGGCTCGGACACTCAGCGAAGAGGTCCAAGGAGACCGGGACAGCGGCCCCTGTCTCCCAGCGCAGGCTGTTAGTCTGGCCAAGAGAGCCCCTCCCCTGGGCTCCTCTCCCCGGCCAGCTGGAACAGGGGGAGGGGCTGCTGGATCCCAGCACTGAAGACCGCCCCCCCACCCAACCGCAGGCTGGCACCAGGACCCGGACGGTGTCCCCAGAGGAATGGCTGAAGGATCTGGTTGGGGGCGGGGGGCAGTTCGGCTGGGAAAAAGGGCCTGGCACAAGGAAACAAGAGCCAGTGTCCTGTGTGGCTGGGAATAGCCCCTGGAAAAAGGAGGCAGCTCAACCAAAGGTACAGTCTGGCTAAGGACTGTCCAAAGACAGAAGGGAGGGAAGTCCTTGGTGGGGCAGGCAGCAAGCACGTGCCCAGTGAGACACCTCAGCAGGGATGCCACAGCGGGGAGTGACAGCTAGACTAACGTCCTGAGGCCTGTCCTCCCTGGGGTCTCTGCTCACCCACATCAAGCACGCCAGGCCCAACCCTCCCAGGCGCCTGTTTAGGTGAATCGAGTGCCCTGCAGAGACGGGACAGCGAACTCCTGCAGGGCCCCGGTGCAGAGGCCGCTGGCGGCCACCACTCCGCTCCCGGCAGCCCCCTGCCAGTCTGTGCTCTGAGAGAGGACGCACTGAGAACCCAGAGCGTGGTCCTTTTTATTTTCAGTCCTTCTTGCTTCACCCCACAGAAGAAACAGGCTTGGGAGCTGAGCAGAGGGGCTGCCTGGGGGAGAAGACTAGGAACAGCGAACTGGCCCAGGGGCCTGTCCTGCTCCTCTGGGGTACCTGCTGCCATGGCTGAAAGTAGGGGTGGAAGAGAGCCCCCATCTGCCTGGCCAGTGTGAAACTGGACACAGAGGGTGCCCTGGTTGGGAGGTGTAAGGGCCAACCAAATGGCCACGGCCAAGGGAGACGGGGCCCTAAAGCTTAGTCAGGCCCTGGGGACCAAACCTGGTCTGTTCCAGGACGCCGCCCTGCAGGCCTCTTCTAGGTTCCCAAAAACATGACCTACATCATCACTGTGGCTGCAGGAACAGGAAGTGGGCGTCCATGACATTGGTGCCGGTCAGCCCCGTGTGCAGCAGGTGTGCCCCACCCTGGAAGCGGCAGAAGAAGGTATGTGAGTCATTGTGGGCTAGGAAGGTGGCCACGTCCAGACCCTCGGCGGCGGCCTGGCTGGAAAGCTCAGGCCTGACCCAGGCCCCGGCTGCCTCCGTGGGCCCATCCTGCCCATCAGTGCCGCCGCTCAAAAACAGCACGTCCACAGTCCCCAGTGGCCACTGTCCCAGCTCTGCTCCAACACGCAGGGCCAGCTCCTGGTTGCGGCCACCCTTGCCTGAGCCCTGCAACTGCACCGTGGGCTCGCCACCAGCCAGCAGGCAGACTGGTCCCTGAGCGCCCACCACAGCCTCCAGAGCCTCCTTCAGCTGCAGATCTGGGAGCTGGAGGTCAGCTGCAAGTTCACAGAGTCGGTCATCCTCCTCCACAGACGCTCCAGCGCCAGGCAGGGCAAGGCGGGCTCCAGCGACTCGGGCCAGCAGCCCGTAGAACTGGGCCACACTTTTCACATCACCCTGTATGGCTGTGCTCAGCACCACAGCCCTGTATCCCAGCGCCTCGGCCTGCTTCTGAGCCTCCGCCAGTGCCAGTGCATTGGAGCCAAGGATCACATTGAGGACGTGACCACAGGTGTGTGGCCCGTGGGGGTCAGAGTCGGCTCGGGCCAGCACAGTCTTCACAGAACGTGGCAGGGCAGCGCGAAGGCCATAGTGATTGAGGATGTGCAGACAGTCTTGCACGCTGTGGATGCTGGCCACAGTGGGGCCGCTGGCAATCACCTCCACGGGGTCCCCCACCACGTCTGACAGAATGAGGCTCACCACCTGGGGAGGGGTCGCAGAGGCAAGGCTCAGCCCCACCTGATCCTTGCCCCAGGGCCCAAGAGGACAAACTGCCTTCATCTAGCCACATGTCTTCACACCACCCAATGCACTTCCTCGCCCACTTCTAACCCCTCTCAAGTGGGTGTGCAAAACACCTAGCCCTGTGGACTCCCATACCAGGCCTCTGCCCTTCATCTCCCTGGCACATGTGGGCCTGGTTCCACCAGCCCGGGACTGCCTGGTGAAGAAGGGCCCCACACACCTGAGCAGGGTAGGCGGCCTGAGCCAGCCCCCCGCCCTTGAGCTGGGACAGGGCCTTCCGGATGGTGTTCAGCTCCTGGATTGTGGCTCCCCGGGCCGCCAGCAGCTTGGTTAGTGTCTGCTTCTCCTCCAGAGTGACAGGTGGGATGGGGGCGGGCAGGAGGGCTGAGCCACCCCCTGCAGAGACAATGAAGGCTTTGAGCAGAGGGGATGGATGGCACCGGGACTTCCCGACCTGGGGAGCCGGAGCCGGCAGGCAGTGCTCACTTAGGGATGTGGGTGCTAGAAAGAGGGGTTAGGGTGCCCCCGTGTGGACATACAGTGAATGCCCACACAGTCACCACAACCAAGGCACCTGAGGTTGAACTCTGCCTTGGGGTAGCCCAGGTCCCAGAAGACACTGGAAGAACTATTCCTTAAGACCTTGGAAAAGGAAACAGACCTGGAGGACACAGCAGAAAATGAGGGAGGGGGCTCAGGGAGCTGGAAACCGGGGTTCTATCCCTATCCCCAGGTGACAGTGGTAGCAACAGAGATGTCTTCCTTGAAAGACCTTCCTGTGTGCCTGCTCACAGTTATCTGACAAGGTCAGTCGAGTGGAGGGCCCCACAGCTCAGGGGAGGCCACCAAGGAGTCAGCCACCCAGATCTTTACTGCCTCTAATCTGTGACCTTGAGGGCTCCAACCAACGGTTCCTTGCACACCTGATACTGGGAAACCTCCCCGCTGCCGCGCACACACACACACACAGAGTCCTAGGCCAATGTGGCACCCTCACCTGAGATGAGCACGAGCAGCAGGTCATCAGCGGTGAGGCCTTCGGCCAGCTGCCTGATGGCCAGAGCAGCCCGCAGAGCGTCCCGGTCCGGCAGGTTGTCCTCCGCACCCTCAAATACCTGGATGCGGCTGTGTGGCTTCAGCAGCATCTCCCTCAGGGGAGAGAGAAGGGAGAGCCAGAGATGCAGTGGGCTCCGTGTCCCGCCTGGTTTCTCAGATGTACAGGTGAAGGGGATATGAACAAGAACGCCCACTGACACCCACCCTGGAGCCAGGCCACTCCCAGAAGAAACTGGAAGCTGGTGAAGGAAGGAGGCCCCGATCCAGCCTGAACCTGGGCCCAGGTTCCCCTCCAGATGAGAACAGCACCCCCAGGTTCCTTACTGCTTGCCAGCATGCTCCATGGTTGCACGGATCCCCTTGGGAACGCTGATCACGCCCTGCACAAGATGCTGGCCCAGGAGCTCCTCAGCTGCAGCTGCCATGCCCAGCACAGCCTTGCCAAAGCCCACCAGGTAGACGTTCTGTCGCAGCTGAAAGCTCCGGTCCCGCACCTTCAGCTCTCCGCTGTCAGGGTCCAAGGACAGGACCCGCTGCAGCATGGGGCCGGGCAGCACTGCACCCACAGTGCTCTCAAACAGCTGCCGGGCCTGCTCTGCCAGAGCCATGCTGCTGGCCAGGCGGGCCAATGGGCCCCCCCAGACGAGTGGGCCCAAGGGGGCTCTGGCCAAGTGACGCAGGACCTGCAGGGCTGCAGCCATGTCCCACCGCGCTCAGCACCACTTGGCATCCATGGCTGCCTAGGAGGAAGAAAGCACTGGTTAGGCCGTTGCAAAGCCAGAGACAGGAGGCTTCCCTTAGAACCACGGCTCTATGGGCTCAGGGCCAGTGGACCCCACAGCTGCTGCTGCTGCTGCAGGAATGAGCCATCGGCCAGACCCAGGAGATTCCCTGAGGTCCACAGCTGTCTGATCTCACTCCAGTCTTCTGAGCCCAGGCCTGCAGTCTAACCAACTACGTCCTCCTCTTCTGTAGGCCACACGCCAGCTCTCTGGACACCTTGCCCAGAGTCCAGAAGTCCTGTTAGCAGAGCCCTCCTCCTAGACCACCTCCTTCAGCTGAGAGTTAATCATTCACAGAGGAAGAAATTACTATCCGTGGGCTTCCATCCGGCCCCTTTCCACCTCCTGCACTTCTGAGCCTTGCCCAGGGTAACACCCCTTTCTGGCACTCCTTCCTTGCCTCTTTACCTCTTTACTTCAGTTGCGACAAAGCTGCTGGCTATGCCACCAACTGACCTGGAGCCTAGTGACCTCCAGGCTGCTCTGTTTCATTATCTCACAGGCCTGGGCTGGGGAGCCTGGAAAGACTAAGTCTGTGCAGGGAGGCTGTAGGTTTGCCGGGACACTGACAAGCAGGTCCAGGCACATCCTTGGGGCACAAAGCCTGAAGAATCCCACACTCCAGGCCAGCCCAGCAACAGCTTCAGGTTCAACTCTGATTCACAGCAGAAGCTTAAAAAAGCCCTTAGACACCACATGACCCCAGGTACAACGGGGCCCAACCTGCAGGACAAAAAGGATGCCCTCCCACCTACATGGCCAGACCCACCCCTGCCAAGAACATGCCTTTTGCTCTGACATAACAAATCTTGGATCACACCACCCACAGGGGTGAGAGCCGCGTGGCTGGGGCAGGCAAAGGACAGGCTTCTACCACTGAGTCCAAATAATCATTTTCCCCACTGGGCACAGTAAAGGCCAAAGAAGACTTGAGGTGAAGGCCAAGAGGTTGCGGAGTAGTTTAGGGACAATAAAGTGCTAAAGAGCTCATCTCTAACAAGGCGTTGCTTTAATAAATTATAAATTTATTTTCTAGTTATAATTAATAAACGCCCACCATACATGCTGACCGCAGCAGCAAGTTAGACAGAGCAGGGGAATCAGGCTCCAGCTCTACCACAGGGACAGCTCCATTTCTCTCACTGGCTCTCCTGTGCAAAATGAGAGGTGAGATGAGACTAATGCTCTTCCTTTGACATCCCTGGGCTCTCTGAAGCTGTCCATTGTTAACACTGAAAACCTCAACTGCAAACATTGCTTTATCCTACACCAAAAAAAAAAACCTGGCAACGTCCAGCCTGGGATCACTTAGCCTGCATGGAGCTCAACTTTCCCATTAAAAGAAGACAAACCGTTCCTGACTCCAGCTGTGAACGGGAAAACACAGAGGGAGCTACCATGGGGATTCAAAACGGGCCCCAGCTATTGCTGGGGCTGGCCAAAGAGCACTGGCCATAAAAGTGGCTTAGCACGGAGCAATAGCTGATTTTGACGGTCTGGACGAAATTTGTACCTGTTTCCCCGATAGATAACAGGCCTAGAGGATACCAGCGTTGCCAATGGATAGCAGAACCCAAGGCAGGGGGCGCCCAAGACTAAGGCGGCCAGATAAAATACAGAACGTCCAATCAAACTTCAATTTCAAATAAATTAGGAATTGTTAAAAACTAAATATGTTCCGTACAATATTTGGGCTATATCTATACTAAAAAAGTATTTATCTAGTTAAAATTCAAGTTTAACTAGACTCCCTGCATTTTTATTTGCCAAATCCAACAACTCCACTTGGAACACCGCCTCTCCTAAACTACCCTGAGCTCCAGAAATTCGTAAATACAAAGCCGACCCGCCTTGACACCTCCCCGCCACCAAACGGAGCTCGAGCCCTTTCCCCGCCGTCGCCTGCCTGACCGGCGCCGGAAGTGACGTCACCCGCAGGCCAAGGCCCCAGGCTTTCCTCAGAGAAACGTCTGTCGCGTAATGCCCGAGAAAATAAGAGCCCGCTGCTGCCTGGGCCCGCTGCCCCTGAGCCAATGGCCCTGTGGTTCTGCAGGCCCTCAAGGAGCCGACATACCGCCTAACCATTCGGCGACCCGACGTCCAGCCCCAGGGCCGGAAGTGCTCTTGGGGGTGGAGCAGGATCCGGAAGTGTGGGGGCGGGGTGGGGCGCCGATGGCGAGGGGCGGGGCGAGCGGGAACCGGAGCGGGAGCTGGTATTGGCTCCGCCCTGCCCTCCAAGAGGCTTGGATTCGGTCACCTTCAGGCCTCAGTGTCTTCATCTCTACAGTGGGATAATAATCACCACTTCGCCGATTGCTATAATCCGCCCACTCCTTTATTCTGTACGATTCAATCAGTCGCACATACTTTCCAACCTCCTGTTAGGTGCTGGGCATTGGACAAACCAAATGGAGTGAGAATCACTACTTACCCACAGCTGACTTCTGGAGCCAGATGAAATCATCCCTGCCACCGCTGTAATTCCACAAGGCATTCAGTGTTCCCCGCCTTCTTCCTCGGGCTACCAAATCACAGCTGTGATTCAGCACAAAGTGCGTGTGAACACAAATGACCCTAGGCCTCCCGCCCTGTCCCAGCTCTCACCCTGGACCCGGCTTGATAGTGGTATCTTGACACATTCAAAAGACAAGTCCTGACCAGACTCAAGGACACAGAAGAACGCATTGTTTTTACCAATGTTTTCTTGAGATCACAAATTATACAACAGATTTCTTAAAAGTCTTAAAATGTATTTCTCCCCCTGCTCTTCTCTGCCACATCTCTTTTTTCCTCTCCAAACCACGCTCTACTCTTTTCAAAAAGTTTTCCTCCCCCACTTCCTAGCTGTCTCCCTGAGCTTTTCTTTCCTTTATAATAGAGGACCTTTTGTGTGTGAGTGCTAAGTCACTTCAGTCCTCTCTGACTCTTTGCAACCCTATGGACTGCAGCTTCCAGGCTTCTCTATCCATGGGATTCTCCAGGCAAGAATACTGGAGTGGGTTGTCATGCCCTCCTCCAGGGCATCGTCCCAACCCAGGAATTGAACCTGCTTCTCTTATGTCTCCTGTATTGGCAGGTGGGTTCTTTACCACTAGTGCCACCTGGCAAGTCCAGAGGGCATTTCATTCCCTATGAACTTCTCCCAAATCTTCACCACCTCATCATCACAACAAAGGCAACTTCAAGATCTGCCCTTTTTAGGTATAAGGAAATTGTACTTAAAATTTAAGTTTTTCCTTGCTTGCAGTCAGCTGTCTTCATCCATCCATGTGTTTATTCAGTTCCTGAGTGCCTTCTATGTGGGCCAAATGCTCTAGCTGCTGGAATGAATAAGCCATGGTACTTTTAGTTTGGAAACTTACTCTGCTTTTATAATTACATCCCCTCATTTTGGGGGAGGTGGGGAAATGTGAATTTGAGCACCTCTTGTTAGTTAGTGCCAGAGACCCATAAACAGATATCACTTGCTGTGCTTTTCTGTCAGACTGTTAGCAGGAGATTAATTATAGCCATTTTTTAAATCCCCATCCCACCCCACTACTCACAAGATTCATTTAACTGCGAGATTCAGGTGTCCACTGGACTGTGAGCTCCTGGAAAGTGGTGAAAGTGAAAGTTGCTCAGTCGTGTCTGACTGTTTGTGACCCCATGGACTACACAGTCCATGGAATTCTCCAGGCCAGAATACTGGAGTGGGTAGCCTTTCCCTTCTCCAGGGGATCTTCCCAGCCCAGGGATTGAACCCAGGTCTCTCACATTACAGGTAGATTCTTTACTAACTGAGCCACTAGGGAAGACCAAGAATACTGGAGTGGGTAGCCTATCCCTTCTCCAGCAGATCTTCCTGACCCAGGAATCAAACCGGGGTCTCTTGCATTGCAGGCAGATTCTTTACCAACTGAGCTATGAGGGAAGCCCAGGAAAGTGGTAACTTCATCTAATTAGTATTTGCATTTCTACTTCCATACATAAGACCAGACACAAATACAAGCTGACATTTTTCTTTCTTCTTTTTCTAATGAATAAACAATGGGAATTCCCTGGAGGTCCAGTGGTTAGGACTGGGCACTTTTACTCCTGGGGCCAGGTTTGTCCCTGGTAGGGACACTAGGATCCTACAAGCCACATGGCACAACCGAAAAAAAAAAGGAACAAGAAAACAGTGAAACGCTCATCTACAAAGTACTGCAGACCCTAGGTGGAAAAGATTTCACAAAAGGGAAAGAGATGATGGTGAGTGGAAGTAAAAGACTTCATGAGGCAGTGGGATTTGGGTCTAAGAAAACAATCAGGCTCATCAGAATGCTTAAACATACCTTGTTAGTCAGCATGAATATGTCTACAGTCTTAAATACACTTGGCAATAAGTATCAGGGTCAAAATGTGCCAAGCAATTGCAAAGGAAATGATTGGTGATGTGGACAAAGATGGTGTAAGGAAGGAAAAAGCTTTTTACTCTAACCTCTTAGGTTCATTGACCGAGGCCCTACAGTTTAAACCGACAAATGACAGATTAACAACAGAAAAAGGTTTATTTCATATGGATGGGAGGGACCTCACAGAAATGAAATGAAAACTCCCAAAAAGCCATTAGGCCTGAGGGTTTATATACCATTTCTTAACAGGGAGTGATAAATTTTGGAGATGTAGCAAGACAAAAGGGGTTTGAGCTTCTTTGAGTAATAAATCGTGGGAAAGTAAATATAAGGGGGAAACTAATGGAAGATAAGGATTGCTAAAGTAATGTTTGTTTGTGAAGATTCATCTCAGTGCTGGCTCCCCATCTCCTAGTATGGGGGGGTTGCTTTTCTCATGAAACTGAGCCCCTCCAAAGTACATTCCCTTACCAAGTTTATGGTTAACCTCTCTATCCAAAACTTTATTCCTTTTCTTGACCCCTTTGACCACAATCCTTTTGTGAGATGAAGCACTTCCTGCCATATCAGTGGGCAAGAAGTGTCACAGCCATCAGCGATTTCTGGCCTCCAAATGCGAATGAGGGCTCCTAAAAGGGAACACAATGCCTTCGATCCAGCAGGTGCCTCGACCCCCCACAGTGATTGCTGAGGTCAGTGAACAAGGAATTCAGTATGTAAACTATCAAGAAACAGGATGTGGGGGCTTCCCTGGTGGCTCACTGCTAAAGAATCTGCCCAACAATGCGTGAGTTTAGTTTCTGATCCGGGAAGATCCCATGTGCTGGGGAACAACTAAGCCCGTGAGTCACAACTACTGAGCCTGTGCTCTGGAGCCCAGGAGCCACAACTACTGAGCCTTCACGCTGCAACTACTGGGGCCGGAATGCCCTAGAGCCCGTGCTCCGCAAAAGGAGAAACCACCACAATGAGAGGCCTGCGCACATCACAGCTGGAGAATGGCCCCCTGCTCCCTTCAACCAGAGAAAAGCCCGTGCAGCAGCAAAGACCCAGCACTGCCTAAAGTAAATAAATAAAATTTAAAATATATATATATTTTTAAAAAAAGAAACAAGATTTGGCCCCAGATAGCTGAGGCTCACGTGAAAGGAATGAATTCAATAAGCCCAGAGGCTTGCATCTTCCCATACATAGAAGAACACTAAATATCTTTGCTTGATACTTGATTTTCCTTACTACTTAACAATAATCTTTGATGTTCAGACCACCCGCCCCTTTTGTTGCAAACTTGTATATCACCTGACTCCCTCTCCTGCCTCCAAGCAGTTTTCTCAGGAGTATTGAGATGTTGCCTCCTGGGCTCAGAGTCCTTAACATTCCCTCCAAGTAAAACAACTGTCTACTTTCAGGTTGTGACTAATTTTGTAGTCGACACTTTGCTACTTGAACTCTAATCAGCCAGAGTCAGATGACTGAAATTGCTGTTGTTGAAAATGTAACTGATGTACCAAAGTTGCTGTTGGAGATATCATTAATGTACAAACTCAGGTTGTTTCTCCAGGGTAAGATGAACTAACAGGCCCCGAGACATGAACCATCTGACCGGAGAGCGGTAAACCAGAGACATCATGGCTCCCAAAAATATGATTAAGAAATGTCACAGAAACGTGCCAAGATGATGACTAATCTCGGCTTCTCTGTTCCCTTTAAAAACACTCCCAGGGACTTCCCTGGTGGTCCGCACCCCTGATACAGGAGTCCCTGTTCGATCCCTGATCAGGGAACTATAAATAGACCCCACAAATCAAAACTAAGAGTTCGAGTGCCACAACTAAGATCTGGCACAGCCAAAAAAGTAAAATAAATATTAAAAAAAATAAATATATGGGGGTTTCTCTGGTGTCTCATTGGTAAAGAATCTTCCTGCCAATGCAGGAGACACAGGTTCAGGCCTTCATCAAGGAATATCCCACATGCCATGGAGCAGCTAAGCCCATTCACAACTATTGAGCCTGTGTTCTAGAGCCTGGAAATGCCATTACTGAAGCCTGTGTGCCCTAGAGCCAGGGTTCTACAACAAGAGAAATTACACAACGCAACTGGAGAGTAGACCTCACTCTCTGCAGCTAGGAAACAGCCCATGCAGCAATGAAGACCCAGCACAGCCCGAAAAATAAATAGATAAAATAAAATTATTTTAAAAATAAATAAAAACACCCTCAACTCAAAGACCAAGTTGCACTGGCTCTGAGACTTCTCTCCCACTCCCTTGCTTGTACCCTGCTATAATAACACCTTAGTTTTTTGCACACACCCTCTGCCAGAGTTTGGCTTTCTGTGCCGTGGGCACAGGAGCCCTTGCTCCATAACACTCACAGGAAATTTATGTCCCACTTTTAGGTAGAAAGGAGGAGGGCAGAGGGCCCTTCCTGAATCTGCTGTTTCTCATATTCCTTCAGTTCAAAATAATTCTCTGCCAAAGTATCATCCCTGGGGGGAGGGCATATTCTGATCCCCTTCAGTGGACATGAAGAGATATTCAGCCCAAAGATTTTATAAGTATAAAGCAGTCTAAACATCTATTGATAGAGTTTACACAAATAAATTACAGTACTTCTAAATAGACATTAAAAAATAATAAAAATTTTAATATTATTAAGGCTACATACACGGTATTTTTTGTAGCATGACTATTTTATGACTAAAAAGACTGTTGAAAGGGCCATTTAAGTAGAATTCAAGCCTTCCTCATTATTCAAGCAAGCTGAAGGAAATAAGGCTATGGATCGGGGTATATTACTCAATAAACTCCAGGAAAAGTTTAACTGAATTGACTCATTCAGGGTAAGCTTTACTTTAAAGATTGACTTTTAGAACCAAGGAGGCGGTCATTCATGGGTGATGTTGAGTAGTCAGTGACCAGGGAAAGGTGGTGTGAATGGAAAATATTACCTGTCATATTAGGAAACAAAGGATGTTGCAGCCATCAAGCTGTCACATTACAGCTGCCCTGACATGAGCCCTGAGGGAACTTAGAATAGAAACATAACACCAGCCATCAAATCATCAGACACAACAGCCCCCTTACCACCACCATTGGGCACCCCGAGGAACAACAGGCAATGTTGTTCAGTCACTAAGTTGTATCCAACTCTTTGCGACCCCATGAACTGCAGCATGCCAGGCTCCCCTGTCCTTTACTATCTCCCAGAGTTTGCTTAAACTCATGTCCATTGAGTCGGTAATGCCATTCAACCATCTTATCCTCTTCTCCTCCTGCCCTCAATCTTACCGAACCTCAGGGTCTTTTCCAGTGAGTCAACTCTTTGCATCAGGTGGCCAAAGTATTGGAGCTTTAGCTTCAGCATCAGTCCTTCCAGTGAATATTCAGGGTTGATTTCCTTTAGGATTGACTGGTTTGTTCTCCTTGCTGTCCAAGGGACTCTCAAGTCTTCTCCAGCACTACAGTTCGAAAGCATCAATTCTTTAGCTTCTTTACTGTCCAACTTTCTCATCTGTACATGACTACTGGAAAAACCATAGCTTTGACTATATAGACCTTTGTCAGCAAAGTGATATCTCTGCTTTTTAACATGCTGTTTAGTTTTGTCACAGCTTTTCTTTCGAGGAACAAGCATCTTTTAATTTTATGACTGCAGTCACAATCCACAGTGATATTAGAGCTCAAGAGAAGAAAATCTGTCACTACTACCACTTTCTCCCCATCTATTTGTCATGGAGTGATAAGACCAGATGCCCATGATCTTAGTTTTTTGAATGTTGAGTTTTAAGCTGTTTCACTCTCCTCCCTCACCCTCATCAAGAGACTCTTTAGTTCCGCTTCATTCTTTGCCATTAGAGTGGTATCTTCTGCATATCTGAGGTTGTTCATGTTTTTCCTGGCAATCTTGATTCCAGCTTGTGCTTCATCCAGCCCAGCATTTTGCATGCTGTACTCTGCATATAAGTTAAATATATAGAGTGACAATATACAGCCTTAAAGTATCCCTTTCCCAATTTTGAACCAGTCCATTTTCTTTCAGCTTAGTCCACTCAGTTGTGTCTGACTCTTTGCGACCCCATGGATGGCAGCACACGAGGCCTCCCTGTCCATCACCAACTCCTGGAGTTTACCCAAACTCATGTCCCTTGAGTCAGTGATGCCGTCCAACCATCTCATCCTCTGTTGTCCCCTTCTCTCCCCACCATCAGTCTTTCCCAGCATCAGGGTCTTTTCGAATGAGTCAGCTGTTCTTATCAGATGGCCAAAGTATTGGAGTTTCAGCTTCAACATCAGTCCTTCCAACAAACACTCAGGACTGATCTTCTTTAGGATGGACTGGTTGGATCTCCTTGCAATCCAAGGGACTCTCAAGAGTTCAAAAACATCAATTCTTCGGCGCTCAGCTTTCTTTACAGTCCAACTCTCATATCCATACATGACTACTGGAAAAAGCATAGCCTTGACTAGATGGACCTTTGTTGACAAAGTAATGTCTTTACTTTTTAATATGCTGTCTAGGTTGGTCATAGCTTTTCTTCCAAGGAGCAAGCGTCTTTTAATTTCATGGCTGCAGTTAACATCTGCAGTGATTTTGGAGCCCAAAAAAATAAAGTCTGCCACTGTTTCCATTGTTTTCCCATATATTTGCCATGAAGTGATGGGACCAGAGGCCATGATCTTCATTTTCTGAGTGTTAAGCTTTAAGCAAACCTTTTCACTCTCTTCTTTCACTTTCATCAAGAGACTCTTTAGTTCTTCTTCACTTTCTGCCATAAGGGTGGTGTCATCTGCATATCTGAGGTTATTGATATTTCTCCCTGCAATCTTGATTCCAGCTTGTGCTTCATCCAACCCGGCATTTTGCATGATGTACTCTGCATAGAAGTTAAATAAGCAGGGTGACAATATACAGCCTTGATGTACTCATTCTCCTATTTGGAATCAGTCTGTTGTTCCATGTCCAGTTCTAACTGTTGCTTCCTGACCTGCATACAGATTTCTCAAGAGGCAGGTCAGGTGGTCTGGTATTCCCATCTCTTTCAGAATTTTCCACAGTTTGTTGTGATCCACAGAGTCAACGGCTTTGGCTTTGGTAGTCAATAAAGCAAAAATAGATGATTTTCTGGAATTCTCTTGCTTTTTCGATGATCTAGTGGATGTTGGTAATTTGATCTCTGGGTCCTCTGCCTTTTATAAAACCAGCTTGAACATCTGGAAGTTCACGGTGCACGTATTGCTGAAGCCTGGCTTGGAGAATTTTGAGCATTACTTTACCAGCGTGTGAGATGACTGCAATTGTGCAGTAGTTTGAGCATTCTTTGGCATTGCCTTTCTTAGAGATTGGAATGAAAACTGACCTTTTCCAGTCCTGTGGCCACTGCTGACTTTTCCAAATTTGCTGGCATAATGAGTGCAGCACTTTCACAGCATCATCTTTTAAGATTTGAAATAGCTCAACTATAATTCCATCACCTCCACTAACTTTGTTCATAGTGATGCTTCCTAAGGTGCACTTGACTGTATAGTCCAGGATGTCTGGCTCTAGGTGAGTGATCACACCATCGTGATTATCTGTGTTGTGAAGATGTTTTTTGCACAGTTCTGTGTATTCTTGCCGCCTCTTCGTAATATCTTCTGCTTCTGTTAGGTCCATACCATTTCTGTCCTTTATTGTGCCCATCTTTGCATGAAATATTCCCTTGGTATCTCCAATTTTCTTGAAGAGATCTCTAGTCTTTCCCATTCTGTTGTTTTCCTCTATTTCCTTGCACTGATCACTGAGGAAGGCTTTCTTATCTCTCCTTGCTATTCTTTGCAACTCTGCATTCAAATGGGTATATCTTTCCTTTTCTCCTTTGCTTTTTGCTTCTCTTCTTCTCACAGCTATTTGTAAGACTTCCTCAGACAACCATTTTGCTTTCTTGCATTTCTTTTTCTTGGGGATGGTCTTGATCCCTGTCTCCTGTACAATGTCACGAACCTCCATCCATAGTTCATCAGGTACTCTGTCTATCAGATCTAGTCCCTTAAATCTATTTCTCACTTCCACTGTATAAGCATAAGGGATTTGATTTAGGCCATACCTGAATGGTCTAATGGTTTTCCCTACTTTCTTCAATTTAAGTCTGAATTTGGCAATAAGGAGTTCATGATCTGAGCCACAGTCAGCTCCCAGCCTTGTTTTTGTTGACTGTATAGAGCTTCTCCATCTTTGGCTGCAAAGAATATAATCAATCTGATTTCAGTGCTGACCATCTGGTGATATCCATGTGTAGAGTCTTCTCTTGTGTTGTTGGAAGAGGGTGTTTGCTATGACCAGTGCGTTCTCTCGGCAAAACTCTATTAGCCTTTGCCCTGCTTTATTCTGTACTCCAAAGCCAAATTTGCCTGTTATTCCAGGTATTTCTTGACTTCCTACTTTTGCATTGCGGTCCCCTATAATGAAAAGGACATCTTTTTTGGGTGTTAGTTCTAATAGGTCTTGTAGGTCTTCCTAGAACCATTCAACTTCAGCTTCTTCAGCATTACTGGTTAGGACGTAGACTTGGGTTACATTGATATTGAATGGTTTGCCTTGGAAATGACCAGAGCTCATTCTGTTGTTTTTGAGATTGCGTCCAAGTACTGCATTTCAGACTCTTTTGTTGACTATGATGGCTATTCCATTTCTTCTAAGGGATTCCTGCCCACAGTAGTAGATATAATAGTCATCTGAGTTAAATTCACCCATTCCAGTCCATTTTAGTTTGCTGATCCCTAAAATGTCGATGTTCACTCTTGCCGTCTCCTGTTTGATCTCCATTTTCTTTAGTTAACAGTAATCTTCTGGATGGAGAAGGAAATGGAAAACCACTCCAGTGTTCTTGCCTGGAAAATCCCATGGATGGAAGAACCTGGTGGGCTACAGTCCACGGGGTCACAGAGGGTCAGACATGACTGGGTGACTAACAACATTCTTCTGGAGACTTCCCTGACAGCCCAGTGGTTAAGGCTCTGTGCTTCCAAAGCAGGGAGATGTGGGTTTGATCTGAGAAGTGGAATATTTCCTGCCATATCAGTAAACAAGGATGTCATCATCATCAGTGATTGGAGCCCTCTGATGTGAGCCAATGAACCCTGAAGGAGCACAGGAATGAAAAAAAAAAAAAAACAAACACAAAAAACCTGCCATCTGGTAACCATCAGACTACAGCTACTCCCTAAGGTGAACCCCAAGGAAACTCAGGATGTAAAAATACAGGAACTGGTCCCAGATAGCTGAGATTTATATATCAAAGGAATGATTTCAGTGAGCCTGAACTCTGCCATCTTCCCATACACAGAAAAGCGCTAAATTCTTTTACTTGGGTTATCTCATTTTCTTTAATTAACAGTAATCTTTTGATGTTCAGATTACCTACCTTTTGGTGTAAAACTTCTGTATAACCTGGCTCCTCCTCTTACCTCCACAGAGCAGTTTTCTCAGGGTTATTTGAATGCAGTCTCCCAGGCTTGAGGTCCTAAAAATTCCCACCAGATAAAACATAACTCTCAACTTTTAGGTTGTAAATATTTTTTAAGTTGACAGATTCCTTGTTGGGGAACTAAGATTCCATGTGCCATGCAACATGGCCAAAAAATTTTTTAAAAACAAAACAGTCATCTTTTAATGCTCCAACTACCTGGTTTTTGATGCAAAAACTCATATCCTGGCTCCCCCATTGCCTCTTTGGAGCAGATCGCTTCAGCAGAATCATCTGAAAGGCTGTGTCCCAGGCTTAACTCCTCAGTTTTGTCCACTGAATAAAACATAATACTCAACTTCAGCATTCAGATTCTGAACTTTTTTTTTTCAGTCAATAGTGGCAGTAATGACTATCTATCCCCACTAACAGTGCTGAATCTCAAGAATTCATCATGGATCCCAGGAATGCAAGGATTCTTTAACATCCGCAAATCAATCAATGTAATATACCACATTAACAAATTGAAAGATAAAAACCATATGATTATCTCAATAGATGCAGAGAAAGCCTTTGACAAAATTCAACACCCATTCATGATTAAAACTCTCCAGAAAGCAGGAATAGAAGGAACATACCTCAACATAATAAAAGCTATATATGACAAACCCACAGCAAGTATCACCCTCAATGGTGAAAAATTGAAAGCATTTCCCCTGAAATCAGGAACAAGACAAGGATGCCCACTCTCACCACTTCTATTCAACATAGTGTTGGAAGTTTTGGCCACAGCAATCAGAGCAGAGAAAGAAGTAAAGGGAATCCAGATAGGAAAAGAACAAGTGAAACTCTTGCTGTTTGCAGATGACATGATCCTCTACATAGAAAACCCTAAAGACTCTTCCAGAAAATTACTAGAGCTAATCAATGAACATAGTAAAGTTGCAGGATATAAAATTAACACACAGAAATCCCTTGCATTCCTATATATTAACAATGAAAAAACAGGAAGAGAAATTAAGGAAACAATACCATTCACCATTGCAACAAAAAGAATAAAATACTTAGGAGTATATCTACCTAAAGAAACAAAAGACCTATACATAGAAAACTATAAAACACTGATGAAAGAAATCAAAGAGGACACAAACAGATGGAGAAACATACCATGCTCATGGATTGGAAGAATCAATATTGTCAAAATGGCTATTCTACCCAAAGCAATCTATAGATTCAATGCAATCCCTATCAAGCTACCAACGGTATTTTTCACAGAACTAGAACAAATAATTTCACAATTTGTATGGAAATACAAAAAACCTCGAATAGCCAAAGTAATCTTGAGAAAGAAGAATGGAACTGGAGGAATCAACCTGCCTGACTTCAGACTATACTGCAAAGCCACAGTCATCAAGACAGTATGGTACTGGCACAAAGACAGAAATATAGATCAATGGAACAGAATAGAAAGCCCAGAGATAAATCCACGAACCTATGGACACCTTATCTTCAATAAAGGAGGCAAGGATATACAATGGAAAAAAGACAACCTCTTTAACAAGTGGTGCTGGGAAAACTGGTCAACCACTTGTAAAAGAATGAAACTAGAACACTTTCTAACACCATACACAAAAATAAACTCAAAATGGATTAAAGATCTAAATGTAAGACCAGAAACTATAAAACTCCTAGAGGAGAACATAGGCAAAACACTCTCCAACATAAATCACAGCAAGATCCTCTATGACCCACCTCCCAGAATATTGGAAATAAAAGCAAAACTAAACAAATGGGACCTAATGAAACTTAAAAGCTTTTGCACTACAAAGGAAACTATAAGTAAGGTGAAAAGACAGCCCTCAGATTGGGAGAAAATAATAGCAAATGAAGCAACAGACAAAGGATTAATCTCAAAAATATACAAGCAACTCCTGCAGCTCAATTCCAGAAAAATAAATGACCCAATCAAAAAATGGGCCAAAGAACTAAACAGACATTTCTCCAAAGAAGACATACAGATGGCTAACAAACACATGAAAAGATGCTCAACATCACTCATTATCAGAGAAATGCAAATCAAAACCACAATGAGGTACCATTACACGCCAGTCAGGATGGCTGCTATCCAAAAGTCTACAAGCAATAAATGCTGGAGAGGGTGTGGAGAAAAGGGAACCCTCTTACACTGTTGGTGGGAATGCAAACTAGTACAGCCGCTATGGAGAACAGTGTGGAGATTTCTTAAAAAACTGGAAATAGAACTGCCATATGACCCAGCAATCCCACTTCTGGGCATACACACTGAGGAAACCAGATCTGAAAGAGACACGTGCACGCCAATGTTCATCGCAGCACTGTTTATAATAGCCAGGACATGGAAGCAACCTAGATGCCCATCAGCAGATGAATGGATAAGGAAGCTGTGGTACATATACACCATGGAATATTACTCAGCCATTAAAAAGATTTCATTTGAAGCAGTTCTAATGAGATGGATGAAACTGGAGCCCATTATACAGAGTGAAGTAAGCCAGAAAGATAAAGAACATTACAGCATACTAACACATATATATGGAATTTAGAAAGATGGTAACGACAACCCTATATGCAAAACAGGAAAAGAGACACAGAAGTACAGAACAGACTTTTGAACTCTGTGGGAGAAGGTGAGGGTGGGATGTTGCGAAAGAACAACATGTATATTATCTATGGTGAAACAGGTCACCAGCCCAGGTGGGATGCATGAGACAAGTGCTCGGGCCTGGTGCACTGGGAAGACCCAGAGGAATCAGGTGGAGAGGGAGGTGGGAGGGGGGATCAGGATGGGGAATACGTGTAAATCTATTGCTGATTCATGTCAATGTATGACAAAACCCACTGAAAAAATAAATAAATAAATAAAAAAGAATTCATCATGGATAAAGAACTTGGTCCCTATAAATCTCCCCCTATACCATACACTGGCTCAAGGGGGTCTCCAGGAGTAGTGAAGGGTGCAATTTGGGTAGAATGGTACTCCATCTTGGGCTTTCTGACCTGGAACTTTGCTGTAAATAAATCCTAATCATGGAAGAAGCTGATCACAGAGGACATGCTGCTATTTGAAGTTTCAGGTACTTGAGGAGGTTTGAGGTGTTAGTCCATGACGTTAGCACAGCAGAGCCAGCAGCCCTACCATTAAAGCCCCCACTCCACTGTTGACATTTGTCCCATTGTCCTCCAACCTCACACCATGATGGTGGTTAATAGTGTGAACTAAGAAAGCCACCTACCACGTCGTTAAACAATGAATGTTGCTACCATCAAACCACCACATTAGAGCCACCACCCCATTCCACCCAACCCCCGCCCTGCCCCCTTCATGGTACACCCAGAAAAGACTCAGGATGAGAAGACCCAGGATACTGGCCCCAGATAGGTGAGATGTATATCAAGGGAATGCTTTCCGTGAGCCCAGACTTTACATCTCCCCATTCACAGAAAAGCACTAAATTCCTTAACTTGACATGTCTGGTTTTCTTAAAGGAACAGCAATCTTTTGATGATCCCACTACCTGGTCTTCGTTGCAAGTCAGTCAGGCAGTCAGTTCGGTCGTTCAGTTCAGTCGCTCAGCTGTGTCCAACTCTTTGCGACCCCGTGGACTGCAGCATGCCAGGTTTCCCTGTCCATCACCAACTCCCAGAGCTTGCTCAAACTCATGTCCCATCTCATCCTCTGTTGTCGCCTTCTCCTCCTGCCTGCAATCTTTCCCAGCTTCAGGGTCTTTTCTAAACAGTCAGCTTTTTGCATCAGGTGGCCAAAGTGTTGGAGCTTCAGCTTCAACATCAGTCCTTTCAATGAATATTCAGCACTAATTTCCTTTAGGATTGACTGGTTTGATCTCCTTGCAGTCCAAGCGACTCTCGAGAGTCTTCTCCAACACCACAGTTCCAAAGCATCAATTCTTCGACACTCAGTTTTCTTTATGGTCCAACTCTCACATCCATACATGATCACTGGAAAAACCATAGTGTAAGTCAAGTGCAGAGAAAAAGAGAGCGAGCCAGGCAGTCAGGCAAGAAAAGAGAGATTTATTAGAGGGAAAAGAGAAGGTGACTGGCCCTTAAGGAGAACCAGCGTTCTCCCTTTCTGATGGAGTCCTTCTTATACCCCACCAATGAAAAATTCTCTGAAGGGATGGTCACGTAGCTGGAGGTCTGGAATCTGGTGGTCTCGCAGCTTGGAGAAGATAGGCGCCAGTGAGATAACAAGATGCCATTTGGGCAATTTGGTCAGTCTCACAGATCACTGTGATTTTATTCTTCATTTGTGAAGTCTACATAATGAGCCATCTTATCAATGAGACTCCATATCGGTCCTATCACATAGCTTTGACTAGACAGACCTTTGTTGGTAAACTAATGTGTCTGCTTTTTAATATGCTGTCTATGTCTGGCATAGCTTTTCTCCCAAGGAGCAAGCATCTTTTAATTTCATGGCTGCAGTCACCATCTGCAATGATTTCGGAGCCCAAGAAAATAAAGGCTGTCACTGTTTTCATTGCAAAAACTCCTATAAATCCTGGCTCCTCCCTTACCTCTTTGGAACAGTCCCTCAGAGCATTTTTTTTTTTTTTTGTCAAAGCCCCATGGCATGTGGGATCTCAGTTCCCCAACCAGGGATTGAACCTGTGCTGCTTGCAGTGAAAGTGTGGAGTCTCAACCACTGGACCGCCAGATAAGTCCCCCTCAGAGCTCACTGAGAGCCTGTCTCCCAGGCAACTCTGTATGTTCACTGAATAAAACATAACTCTAACTTTTAGGTGGTGCATTTTTTTTTTCAGTTGACAGGTATATAACAACTTTGAAGAGATCAAGAACATTTTGCTGCCTGTATTCACAAACTCAACAGAATCTTTTGCCCTAATCGATAAATACCACAAAGCGGGAACAGGAAGCAGAAAGCAGCTTCCACAAGGACAAGCTCTTTGCATCAGTTTTGGATTTCTGTGGCTAGGCAAGTTTTTATTCCATCAATTCTAGTGGCTTCTGACTGGCATCCGCCTCTTTTATTGCATTGAAAATATTTATTTATTTGGCTGTGCTGGGTCTCAGTTGCAGCATGCAGGATCTTTAGGTGAGGCATGAAAACCCTTAGTTCTAGCATCTGGTATCTGGTTCCCTGACCAGAGATTGAACCCATACCCCTTGCATTGGGAACACAGAGTCTTAGCCACTGGACCACCAAGAAGTCTCAGTTTGTTGCATTTTTATTATGACTGGACAGACACAAATGACAGCAAGAATTCAGGACCAGCAGGAGATATAGTATCAATTTAGAAGCAAAAATAAAAATAGTGAATATGGTAACTTTCCTGGTGGTCCAGTGATTAAGACTCTGTGCTTCCAATGCAGGGGGCATGGGTTGATCCCTGGTCAGGGAACGAAGATCCCACATGCCAAGTGGCCAGGAAAAAAAAAAGTGAATGTGAATGTGTTCAGACTTTTCTTCAATAAGGTGAACTCAGTTTGGTTATTTTAACCTAAAAAGTATTGGGAATTATTACAGTGCATTCATAAGACAGAGAACTGCCACCTTGAAGTCCACTGTGAAAATTAAAAAGTGATTTTTTTTTTAATGCAAAACCATCAGAGGGTGTCAGTCATCAACTCCAAAATGGAGGAGCACTCCTGGTCCCTGTGGCCTCCCTCTGCTTGTGTTTGACACCCTGGACCTTGGGACTCAGTCCCCTCTTCCTTACCATTCACCCCCAATGAGAGTTTTCACAGAGGAGTAGAAGAGTTCCTTTGGGGGTGCTGCCAGAGTCTGCTCTGCAGGGAGCTTTTGGGAGTCCCTCTCCCACCTCCCCTCTCTCCCCACCCGCCTTTGTCTCAGCACAACTGGACACATTCCCAGGGCAGGCCCAAGGTGGGATGTTCTGGGAGACCCGGAGCTCAAGTGAGGGAAGCTGTTCTGAAGGGTTGCTCAGTGGGAGGCAGAGGGTCCGGCAGTCTGGAGGTGGGGTGGAGTGGAGCTGCCCAAGTAAATGCTTTAAAACACCCTGGAACTATTTTCCTTTGGAGGAGGTGTGGGAGAGAATGCAAACAAGCACCAGGGAGCTGCTCGACTCTGGAGGGCTGCTCTCTGGAGGCTGGACTGGCAGAAAGGGACTTTAAACCTTTGGAAAGCATTTAATAGTGTTAGAGGCAGTGGCTCTAGAGGTTCTTCCTGGCTCTGGGTAGTCTAGGCTTATCGGGAAGATCCCATCCCTTCCTTCCAGAACAAGCAGGCATTGTTCACCAACAATGGACTTTGTTCAAGGGGAAGATTATCTCCCCTTTGCGGTAGAAACCAAGCTGGAGCTTCCCAGTTCAGAAACAGTGTATGAATTCAGACTCCAGTACTTACTGGCGGCACGACCTCGAGAAAGTTACTTAACCTCTCAGAACCCTCAGAGACTTCATTATCAAAATGGGATTAAAGAGCATTAAACAAATAATGTATTTAAAGTACACACAGAGACAGTTCGCTGGTGGTCCTGTGGTTAGGACTCTGCTTTCACTGCCAAGGGCCCTGGTTCCTGGTCGGGGAACTGAGATCCCACAAACCTCAAGGTGTGGTCAAAAACTTTTTAAAAAATAAAAATAATAATAATTAAAAAAAAATTAATATAGAAAGGCTTACAGTTATGGCTGGGCCAGCTTTACAGGTGTGGCGGCTTCCCAGGTGGTGCTAGTGGTGAAGAACCTGCCTGCCAATGTAGGAGACTGAGACATAAGTTCGATCCTTGGGTTGGGAAGATACCCTGGAGAAGGGCGTGCAACTCACTCCAGTATTCTTGTCTGGAGAATCCCGAGATCGGAAAGCCTGGCAGGCTATGGTCCACAGGGTCGCCAAGAGTCGGATACGACTGAAGCGATGTAGCACACACGCACTGTAAGGTATAGTTCGGGCCGAGGCAGAAAAGGAGAGACGACCTCAATGGAGGTAAGTTACCTTTATTCAGGCAAGGAGGGGTGACAGCTGGCCTAACGACCAGGCTGAGCGTGAGAGGGATCAGGGAGGCTTCATATTTAAAGGGAGGTTTGTGGAAGCAATAAGGGAAACATTTAGTCAGGCGGGATGTTTTGGGTAATCTTTAGTTGAGATGCCATTTGTAGTCGAACAGGGGCTAGGAGGTTTTGGGCAGGGGGTGATAAGTCCCAGGTAGATGCAACCGGCCCGGAGCATCAGGGCAGGACTTAAAGTTCAGTTTTGTTCCCCCCGAAGTTAGATGATTCAGCAAGGACTTTGCTGACCATTGTTTTCTTTTCTAGGCCCAAGGACCCCTTCATTCCAGACCCTGAAATCATGAAAAATGGGAAAAAGGACGCCGTATCTCTCTGCTACTTCCTGCTGGATAGGGGCAACAGTTCTGTGTCTGGAATGGAGGATTGTCCTAGGGCCCAGGGTCTCCTTTTCCTGAGATCGGGGTGAGGCTCTCGAGAAGAAGAATGGTCTTGACCTGGTCTCAAGAGATGGTCTGAATCTGTTCTTGGAGAAACCTTTGAAAGAAAGTGAAGAGACAGGGTCCAAATAAGAGGAATAAAATAAGTACCAATGGTCCCGTGAAAGGGAGCAACCAAAGGGGGCCAGTTGGAATAGGTTTGGGGGAGTGTAAAGGTTTTGTAACTCTTTTCTGTAGCATTCAATTCTGTCTCTAAGTTCTTTGACTCTGCCCTGGACTATTCCCGTTTCATTAACAAAATAGCAGCAGTCCTCTCCTGGGAAAAGGCAGGTCCCTCCCTTTTCCACAGTGAGAAGGTCCAGGGCTGGCCTATTTTGTAGGGCCACAGAAGCTAATGAGTTAATTTGTCTTTGGACCGAAACGAAGGACTCCACTACCTGCTCCATATCCTCATTAAGTTCTTGGGACAGCTTGTAGTGGAAATGGGCAGAGTTCGAGATGCCTCCAATCCCAGTGCCTAAGGCTGCTGCTTTGCTGGTCCCAATCAGGAGTGGGGCTATGACAGCTCAGTTTTTTTTTCTGTGGGAAAGTTCCCCTTGTGGGTAGACTATTTGTTCTATCTCTTCTTCTTTGAGGAATGTCAGACCCGGAGTCAGGAAGACCAAGATGCAAGGTCCAGGGAGGTCAAAGGGGAGACATGAACATGCATGAGCCCCACAGAGAATGAAGATTCCCAGGTTGGTGCAATTATTTGTGCTGTTCCAGAAAACCCAAGTGGAACAAAAGGAGGGAGCGGAGTTTGTAAGACCAGTGTAGTTGGGACTAGAGTAGTTGATACAGGTTAGGTTTGAAGAGCCTGAGAGAAGGACATTGTCAGAGACTGGTCCGATGAGTTGTGTGTTTTTTGTTGGGGAGGGAAGGTATAGTTGCCCTGTGGCAACCAGGTTGAGGGTAAGGGAATTGCTATGTGTGGTGAGGGAGACAGTGACATGAGTGTCCAACACTGGGATATGTGTTGTGTGTACTGGAAGAATTGGAAAGAAGAGTTGAGAAGGCGGGTAAGGCGTTGGTTGTCTGAGGGAGGTTTTAGGAGAGGCCATAATTGGGAAAGGAAGTCTAGGTGTTTATAAGGCTCAGGGGTCACCAATAACCGGGAAACTATGTTCTTTATGATTTGTTCTTGTTTCTTTTCCCGATATTGATCTGGTACCTGCCGCTGTCTGGGTACCCCACCCCCCACCCCCTCGCCCTGAGTGGGTAACAGGATAGAGACATATGTTTCTTCCATTTGGCTTATGGCGGGTGCTCTCGAAACTCCTTCTCTTCTGTACTTTAACAGTGAATAGGGATTTGGACTCCCCCCACCGAGGTTCATGGTGCATGGTCTTGGAGCCATATTATAACATGAGGAATGAACATAGGCAGAAATGTCTGAGCAGGGGCAGGGACTAGTCAGAAGGCAGGGGAGTGCAGCAAGGATAAGGAACAGGGGAGTCATGGGGCTGTTAGTTAGGCAGTGTAGGGGATATAGCACCCTAGGAGTAGAACACAGCTAACAACGTAGGCGATACTGACGAAGAGACAAAGGATAGGGGACCAGTCCTGAGGGGAGACAGTTACGAGGTCTATAGCAAGGACTAAGATTAAAAGTGCAGTTATAGTTAGAGAGATGGGGAAAGGCCAGTCAGGGTGAGGGGCGGAAGGCCCCAAGTTGGTGGTTGCTTAATTTGAGGAGGAACAGTGTTCATTAGGATGTAGAATGAGAGTAAAGAAATCAATTTCCTCTGGACATAGGGTGTAGAAGGTCCCCTGGAGCCATGGATGAGACATCAGCATGGTCAGATCTTCGTAGGAGGTTCTAGTTGGGGCGCTGGTCCAGAGGTCTTATAGTAGTTGGGTCGGGAACAGCTGTAGGTTGAGGAGTGTCCAGGTCATTCAGTGTCCTCTCGGATGGTTGACAGGGGTTGTCACCAGGTGATTTCTAAGGAGGTGGGCCCTGTGAGGGAGACCTGATAGGTGTCAGTTAAGGAGGGCAGCTCAGGATCAGAGGTGACCTGTTTTAGGCGAAAGAGGGGTACCCAGGAGGTGACCTTCTCGAGTTTAGCTGCCGTCGGGGTAAGAAGGATGATTTTGAATGGTCCCTGACGCTTCGGAGTTAGGCCACCCTGGGGATTATCAGACAGGTAGACCATGTCCCCAGTTTGTACAAGGGGGCTTGGGGGTCAGGGGCGGGCAAGTTGTGGTTGATGTATTTCCAGAGGGCATTGCGGAGTTCCGCCAGCAGAGGGGAATGTAGGAGGCTTGGTATGGGAGGAGGTTCGGGGGGAGTCCAGGAGGGAGCATGGGCCTTCCATACATCACCTCAAAGGGGCTCAGCCCCAGGGGCTTTCCGGGCAAAGCCCCGCTTTGAGGAGAACAATCGGCAAAAGTTTAGTCCAACCCAGATGTACCTCGAGGGATAGTTTTGGTAAGAGTTTCTTTGATTATTCTATTCATCCTTTCTACCTTTCCTGAGGACTGGGGACGATATGGAATGTGAAATTTCCAGGGTATCTGTAAGAATTGGAAAAGTTGTTGGGGGACCTTGGACGTAAATTCTGGGCCATTATCAGACTGTAGGGATGAAGGCAGGCCAAACCTGGGGATAATTTCTGTTAGGAGGATTTGGGCCACAGTGTAGGCTCTCTTGTTTGGGGTGGGAAATGCTTCTACACATCCCGAAAATGTGTCCACAAGGACCAAGAGATATCTGACTCTCTGAACTGGGGGCATATGAGTAAAGTCTATCTGCCAATCCTGTGCTGGGAGGCTGTCTTGTATTTGATGGGTTGGAAAGGATGTAGGTTTAAGGTTGGAATTGGGATTAGTACGTTGACATGTTTGACAGGAGCGGGTAAGGTTATCTAAATATTGTTGGTCAGGAGTCGATATGGGGAAGTAGTTACGGAGGAACTGTTGGAGTGTCTTGGATGAGGGATGAAAGAGTGAGTGTAGGTAAGAGGATTTCTCTGGTGGTGGGAGAGTTGGATGAAGTTAGGGCTAAGATGACAGGGGACTGGAGGGAGGGATGGGACAGGGCTATCTCCTTTGCCTTCTGGTCTGTGGCATTGTTGAAGGCTGATATGAGACTTCCCTTTTGATGTCCTCTCCCGTGGAGGATGGCGGCTTTGTTTGGTAAGAGTGCTGCCTCTAGATATTTGTGGATCAGGTCTGAATTAATAATGGGGGATCCCTTTTGGGTTAGGAAACCTCTCTCTCTCTCTCCATATTAGGAGATTTGAGTGAAATATGTTATAGGCATATTTGGAGTCTGTGTGGATGTTAACCCTTAGACTTTTAGCCAGAGTCAAAGCTCTGGTGAGAGCTATCAGTTCTGCCTGTTGGGAGGTGGTGTGAGGTGGCAGAGGTGAAGCTTCAATTGTCTGGGTCCTGTGAGTGTGATGAAGGTCCCCCTGGATGATGGCATATCCTGCCATGAAGGGTGAGGATTTTTGATAGCTGCCATCAATGAACCTGTGTGGGGTGTCTGGGTCTAGGATGGGCTGACCTGTTAAATGTTGGGAGGGGTTTTGGGTAAGATCTACTGTTAGGCTGCAGCTATGTAGGAGGGGGTCTGTTGTAGAGGATGTGGGTAACAAGCTGGCGGGGTTAAGGGGAGAGCAGGGGGAGAGTGAGAGCTGAGGGAGGAGGAGAAAGGCATGTAGGACTTGTACCCTGGGAGGGGGAAGGGAGAGGAAAGCCTGATGTGACAGTAAGTCTTGGAAGGTGTGTGGAGAACAGACTGTTAAAGGGGCATGCCTAGAGAGTTTATTTGCTTTGGGTACGAGGGCTGTGACAGCAGCCATGGCCTGTATACAGGGAGGCCACCCCTTTGTCACCATGTCAAGCTGTTTTGATAGCTAGGCTATGGGAGCCCAGGTGTCTCCAGCCCGCTGGCATAGAAGTCCCAGGGCCTGTCCTTGGTTGGAATGGGCAAAGAGAAAGAATGGTCTGGTGTGATCTGGCAGGTGGAGCCATCCCTTGGTTGTAATGGACAAGGAGAAAGAATGGTCTGGTGTGATCTGGCAGGTGGAGAGTTGGCACTCGGAGGAGTTTCTGGGTGAAGTGGCAAATAGGATTTATTGGCCAGTGAGGAGGGGTTAAAGAGGGGCTCATCCAGACATCCTTTAGTTGCCTCATAGAGTGGCTTTGCAATGAGGAAGAAGTTAGGGATCCAGATACGGAAAAAGTTTAGAAGGCTGAGGATAGACAGGAGTTCCCTTTTTGTTTTTGGAAGTGGACAGTTAATTAAGGCCTGGATTCTATCTGGGGGAATAGTTCTTTATTAGTGAGATATGGAGAGCCCCAGGTAGGTGACATTTGTCTGTACTACTTGGGACTTGTATCAGGACACCCAATAACCCCAGGATCCCAGGGCCCCAAGGAGTTTGGCAGTATGTCGGAGGCAGAGTTTTCGGGTTGGGCTACAAAGGATAAGGTCATCCACGTATTGGAGGAGATGACTCGGAGCTAAGTCAAGTGTCTATAGGTCCTTTTGTAAAGCCTGTCCAAAAGAGTGGGGGCTGTCTCTGAACCCCTGCGGGAGAACTGTCCATATTAGTTGTTGGGAAACATGAGTCTCGGGGTCTTGCCAGGTGAAGGCGAAAAGGGGTTGGGAGAAGGGGTGGAGGGGGATGGTGAAAAAGGCGACTTTGAGATCTAATACCGTGAAGTGGGTTGTAGTCAGGGGTATGGCAGACAGAAGAGTGTAAGGGTTAGGGACTACTGGGAATGCTGGTGTGACGGCCTCATTGATTTTTCAAAGATCTTGGACCAGTCTCCAAGAGTTTGGTCCCTTCCTTACTGCCAGAATAGGGGTGTTGTGTGGTGAATGGGTAGGAATTAAGATGGAGGCTTGAAGAAGACGGTCTATGATAGGCTTAAGTCCCTTGTGGGCCTCCAGGGTGAGAGAGCACTGTTGTTGGGTGATTATAGTTGAGGGGTCTTTTAGGGTAATGTGGACTGGGGGATGACGTTTGGCTATGGTTGGGTGATCAGTGTTCCAGACTTGGGGGGTCTAAGGCAGGTAGATCCAAGGGAAGGTCAGGGGTGAGGTATAGAGATGGTCCAGGTGCCATCTGCATGCAAAATATAGAGACTGTATCGAGGCGAGGTATGGTAATAAAGGCCCCCAATTTGGATAACACATCTCTCCCTAGGAGTGCCATCGGGCACTGAGGCATTATGAGGAATGAGTGTATGAGTGTTGATTTTCCAAATGGACGGACTAATGGAGGGCAGATTTTTGGCCTTAAGGGAACTCCAGAGACCCCCTTGATTGTAACTTCTGAGTCTTGAGTTGGGCCAGAGTAGGAAGTTAAGAGAGAAAGCAGCTCCAGTGTCTACTATAAAAGAGGTCTTTTTCCCAGCCACTACCCCGCCTACCCTAAGTTCCAAGCTCGTCCGGGACACAGGCCTTGGGGCTGGAACCCAGGCCCTGTCACTGGAACAACTCTCTTAGGGATAGGCTGGGGTTCTGGGGAGAAGTGGAGATCTCCCCAGGGGTGCCAGGGCATCCCTGTGGACATTCCATTCTCCAGGTCTGGGAGGTGGGGACCTCCCCAGGGGTGCCAGGGCATCCCTGGGGACAGTCCATCTTCCAGTGTCCCCACTGACCACAGGTTGGGCTTGCTTTCGTGGGGGGCCATGGGTTTGGGCATGCCTTTGCCCAATGTCCTGACTGGTTGCATTGGAAGCAGGGTCTGGGGGTGGGTCTTAAGCCCCGGTCTGGGATGACTTGGGCCGGGCTGATCTCTTCCCTTAATTGCTGCTGCCAAAAAGGCATATTTAGCTTTTCTCTCACGGTCTTTTTCTCTCTTAGCCTCCTCTTCTCTATTATTGAACACTTTGAAGGCTACTTCTAGAAGGTCTCTTTGGAAGGTTTCAGGGCCCTTCTCTAGTTATTGACATGGATATGAGTATTTTTTGCATTCCTTCTAGAAGGCAGGTAATCATATGATTGAGTCTCCTAATACCTGGGTCACCGGGTTGGTACGTCCAGTGGGGATCTAACTGAGTCACTGCCTCATCAGCAACTGGGCAATTCCAATCTTGGTTATGTAAGTGATCAACATGTGCTTTCGCCACTTGCCAGATACGGTCTTTTTCATCTGGGGTGAGATTGTTTTGGTGATTTATAATATAGTGATTTATATTATATTTAGGATATAGTATACATCACTCCATGTGAGGTTACAGGCCTAGGAGAGTCTCAGGAATTCTTTTCTGTATCTGGTAGGATTTTCAGAAAATGATCCTAACTTTACTTCTGTCTGGCTCATGTCTGACAATGAAAATGGCATGTGGACTTGGGTGCGGCCCTCTGGTCCTGCCAACTCTCTCAGGGGGAACATGTGTGTGGCAGGGGGGAAAGGAAGGGGGGAGGGGGAGTTGGGGAGATGGGGTAGTGGGGTTGAGGGAGAGTCAGGAGAGGTTTCAGAGTCAGTAGGTGAGTTGAATGAGGGGGAAGGAGAGGGTTGGTGGTGTGGCAGGTAGGCAGGGGGCTCATCTGCGGGGGGTCGAACTCTGGGGGTGTGGAAGGTCACGGTTGGGGTTAGTTGAAGAAGAATACCCCTTTTGCTTGGGTGGCAAGGTGCATAGAAGGACCTCATGGGTGGAGCAGGCCTGGCATAGGGAGGGCCTGCTCCAAAGGCCCCAAAAGGCTTGGGCATACAGGACCTCCGACCACTTGCCCATTCCGTTTAAGGATGTCAGCGAGATTTTGAAGAATGTTAAAGTCAAATGTGCCAAATTCAGGCCAGCAGTCTTGACTGTCCGATTGGTATTGAGGCCAGATCTGAATACAGAGTTGTTTTAAGCGGTTAGCTTTGAGTTCAGTGAGTAAGAGTGGTTTGAAATTTTTGAGATCACAGGCCAGAGGGGAATCTTTTGGGACAGATTGGCCAGACCCCATAATTGAAAGGCAAGTAGAGGCTCTTATTGGAAGTTTGAGTCGTCACCTGTACTCATAATAGGAGCTATGAGAAGAGAGCTCCATGTCGAGGTGGAGCACCCCCCACCATCATTTACAGAGTGGCCTTAGGCCAGGGGTCCCTGGGACCCCGAGAGGACTGGGTTCTAGGGTGCCCCTAGAACATTGTCAGGATCTTACCTTAATCTCGGGGCCGGCTTGAGTGGAGTGTTGCATGTAGAGCGGTCGAATGGCAAGATTTCCCTGTTCCAGAAGTCATCAGAGAGAGAGAAAAACGGGATAGAGCCGGAGGCCTGGGGGTACGTAAAGCACCAATAAATCCTTTGCACAAGGCTTGCACTGCTCATGAAGGCACTAGGTGTCCCCAAGGGGAACTTATGAGCCCTGGCAGAAAAGTGAGTTCTGCAGGCGTTCACGTTCCCAGATTCTGGGAAAAGGGAAAACAATGAGAGGGAGAGAGAGGAGAGAGAGAGAGACGAGTGCCTTGCCCTCTCCTGGGTTTCAGCACCAAGAATGTAAGGTATAGTTTGGGCTGAGGCAGAAGAAAAGGAGAGAAGACCTCAACAAAGGTAGGTTACCTTTTATTCAGGCAAGGAGGGGCGACAGTCAGCCTAACGACCAGGCTGAGTGCGCTGAGTGCGAGAGGGATCAGGGAGGCTTCATATTTAAAGGGAGGTCTGTGGAAGCAATAAGGGAAACATTAGTCAGGCAGGACGTTTTGGGTAATCTTTGGTAGTTGAACAGGGGGTGGGACAGGGAGTGGGAGGTTTGGGGCAGGGGCTGATAAGTCCCAGGTAGATGCAACCAGCCTGGAGCATCAGGGTGGGACTTGAAGTTTGGTTTTGTTTCCCCCGAAGTTAGATGATTCAGCAAGGGCCTTTGAGACCGTAGTTTTCTTTTCTAGGCTCAAGGACTCCTTCATCTCCAGCATTCTTGTCTGGAGAATCCCATGATTGGGGAGCCTGGCAGGCTATGGTCCAAAGGGTTGCCAAGGGTCAGACACAACTGAAGCGATGTAGCATGCACACACAACGTATGCAGTCCATCATACAAAGAACCAGGGTCAAAGCGTGCTGCACTTGGCTGAATATTCTGCTTTTGCTGTCTGGCAATTGTTAACAATTTGTTGAGGAAGAGTTCATGTTTCTATTTTGTACTGGGTCTGCAATTTATGTAGTTGATCTTGTTACCAGGTGTTGACTTAAAAAATAGTCACAACCTGAAAGTTGAGACCTGAAGGAGATCAGTTCTGGGTGTTCATTGGAAGGACTGATGTTGAAGCTGAAACTCCAGTACTTTGGCCACCTCATGCGAAGAGTTGACTCATTGGAAAAGACCCTAATGCTGGGAAGGATTGGGGGCAGGAGGAGAAGGGGACAACAGAGGATAAGATGGCTGGATGGCATCACTGACTCGATGGACATGGGTTTGGGTAGACTCCAGGAGCTGGTGATGGACAGGGAGGTCTGATGTGCTGCGATTCAGGGGGTCGCAAAGAGTCAGACATGACTGAGCGACTGAACTGAAACTGAACTGAAAAGTTGAGAGTTATGTTTTATTTGGTGGAATTATTTAGGACTTCAAGCCTGGGAAATAGCATCTCAAGTGACCCTGAGAGAACTGCTTCGAGGAGGTAGGGGGAGGAGTCAAGTTACATAGAAGTTTGCAACAAAGGGCAGGTAGTCTGAACATCAAAAGTATTTTCGTGAATTAAAGAAAACCAGATATCTCAAGTTAAGGAATTTAGCGCTTTTCCACGCATGGGAAGATACAAGAGTCTGGGCTCACTGAAATCAATCCTTTCGTATTGGTACTGCTGTTCAGTTGCTAAGTCATATCTGACTCTTTGTGACCCCATGGACTGCAGCACACCAGGCTTCCCTCTCCTTCACCATCTTCTGGAGCTTGCTCAAATTCATGTCCATTGAGTCGATGTGTATCTCAGCTATGGCGCCAGTATCCTGCATGATTCTTCAGTGCTCACCATAGAACGTGGCAGCAACCTAATGGCTGCAGGATGGCAGGTATTGTTCTCCTTCCTTGTTGTCCTGGAGGGCTGGAATCGCTGATGACTGTGACATCCTTGTTTATTGAAGCGGCAGGAAACACCCCATTTCTCAGTCCTAAGTCTGCAAATTATGTAGCTGGTTCTGCTATGAGGGCAAGATGTTATCCTCTCAACCTGGCCCCCTGGTCCAGGAATCTCAGAACCTCCTTGAGAAATTTCAATTATTAAGAAACAGCTATTCTACACCCTGGGGGAGACAGAGGTGGTGCCATGGTTCCTGGGCAGGACTGAGGCTGTAATGAGAAAGTTTGAACCCCCTTCTACAACAGTCATATCCCGGCCACTTAGTCTAGAAGAGCTCTTTGAGTAAGGGGCCTAGAACCGCTAGGCTTGACTGGCTCACTTGGTAGCTGAAGACCACGCTTTGAGTCCTCCATGGGCTGATTCCTTAGGGAAACTGAGCACAACACGGAATTTAGGATTGATACAGGCTACATAAATTAGATGAAATCATCCAAAGTTTCCTTACCAAAAAAAGGAAAAGGAAAAGCAAATTGTTCTAATCTTTTAAAATCCTTTTAAGCATATATTAATTCCATCACTAGGCTTCCCTGATGGCTCAGTGGTAAAGAATCTTCCTGCCAACGCAGGAGACACGGGTTCAATTCCTGATCAGGAAAATCCCACATGCTGTGGAGCAACGAAGCCACAACTACTGAAGCCCTTGTGCCTGTGCTCCATGACAAGAGAAGCCACCTCCATGAGCCCATTCACCGCAACAAAGAGTAGCTCATGCTTGCTGGAACTACCGAAAGCCCACTCACGGCAATGAAGACCCAACACAGCCAAAACAAAATAAATAAATTTTAAAAAAGGAAAACACTATATAATTTAAATTCCATGATCAGAAGGCAAAAGCCAAGAAAGCAACAAAAAATAGATGTTTTTATCAATAAAACTATTGCTGAGGTTGCCTCCACAGAAGAGGTTTACAATTTCCATTTGATATAAAATGTTACCTTCCTCATGGCCATCACAGAAAGTTTATTTCCTTTTGGAGGTAAGTGAAATGAAGCATTCATTTAGCAAATCAAGCAATTTGTTGGGTAAGAAGTGATTCCATGTGAACCCTGTGACAATTGAAACACGCTATACAAAATTACCGAGGGTTGCAATTGTGTTCCAATATTTTGCTTTCCCACCGTTGGCAATTAAGCCACACACACAGCCTCCCAAAGAGTCACTTGAGTAGTTACTGTGAGGGCTTGTGAAACAAGTTGAGTGGGGAGCAGAAAATGCCATCCCAAAATGTTCTACTTTAGCAAGTGGATTGCTTTGAGTTGAAGGCAATTAAAAGAACTGATGCTTTTGAACTGAGGTGTTGGGGAAGAAGACACTTGAGAGTCCCTTGGACTGCAAGGAGATCAAACCAGTCCATCCTAAAGGAGATCAGTCCTGGGTGTTCATTGGAAGGACTGATGCTGAGGCCGAAACTCCAATACTTTGGCCACCTGATGAGAGGAACTGACTCATTAGAAAAGACCTTGATGCTGGGAAAGACTGAAGGCAGGAGAAGAAGGAGACAACAGAGGATGAGATGGTTGGATGACATCACTGACTCAACGGACATGAGTTTGAGCAAGCTCTAGGAGTTGGTGATGGACAGGGAAGCATGGCGTGCTGCAGTCCATGAGGATGCAAAGAGTCGGACATGACTGAGCAACTGAACTGAACTGAAGACTCAGCAGATTCAGGAAAAGCTTTCTATCTCTCTTTCAACTGCTTAAGAGAATTTAGATAGGGAGCCTATACCAGAAAGAGAGCTATTCCCAGAGATACTTTTATATATCAGAAATACTTATTTGTGTGCCATACAAGCATGTGTGTAACAAACATTTGCTCTTCTCATCTTCTTGCGAACTGTCTTCTGCCTCTTTGAAGTCCCCAACCACTACCCTCTTTAGCTCAGGATTGTATGTGCTGTGCTGTGCTTAGTCGCTCAGCTGAGTCCAACTGTGTGCGACCCCATGGACTGTAATCCGACAGGCTCCTCTGTCCAGGGGGATTCTCCAGGCAAGAATACTGGAGTCGGTTGCCATGCTCTCCTCCATGGGATCTTTCCAACCCAGGGATCAAACCCAGATCTCCCGCACTGCAGGCAGATTCTTTACTGTCTGAGCCAAAAGGGAAGCCCAAGAATGCTGGAGTGGGAAGCCTATCCCTTCTCCACCTGGAGACCCAGGAATCGAAACTAGGGTCTCCTGCATTGCAGGGAGAGTCTTTACCAGCTGAGATACCAGGAAAGCCCTAGGATGGTGTATAAATGTCACTTGCCTGACTGCCTTTGAGTCTATCTTTGTGGGACTGCTGTACATACTTATGTGATTAAATTTGTTTTTCTCCTATTAATCTGTTTTATGTCAATGTAAATATTAGACCCGCTGATGAACCTAGAAGGGAAGAAGGGAAAATTTTTCCTCCAAAACAAACTTATTCAAGCTCCAGTGAGGCCTCACTGGGCATTCTAACTCAGAAATTTACCTCAAGAACTGGAATTCACAAGGAGTTCTCAGTTTTGGAAAGATGATACCTTGTTTAGGTCACTTTAAACTGCACCATGAAATGTAGAAATTTAACAAATGGGCCAATCTCAATCTTATTGTGGCAATCATTTCACAAATTTATATAAATGTATCAAATCATCCTGTTGTACACCTTAAACTTGACACAATATTATATGGGTGGCATAGCCGTAAAGAATCCACCTGCCAAGGCAGGAGACTGGGGTTCCACCCCTGGTTCAGGAAGATCCCCTGGGGAAGGAAATGGCAACACTCCAGTATTCTTGCCTGGGAAATGCCATGGACAGAGGAGCCTGGTGGGTACAATCTATGAAGAGTCAGACATGACTAAACAACAACAACAAAAACCCTTTCTAGCAAAAAAATAGCTTAAAAAATAAAGAAAAATTGTGATTTCACATAAGATGTGATCACAAGGTAGAACGGTTAGAGGATTAGCTGTGTAGATCACAAGGACCCTGTGTTAGTTTCCTAGGGTGGCCACATCAAAGTCACACACACAGCGTGGCTTACAACAATAGAATTTTATTGTCTCACAGTTCTGGAGGCCTAAAAAAGAAAAATAGCATCTAAAGGAAGATTATGGGGAGTCAGCACGTCGGCACACAGCAGAAATTGGCAGAGAATCTGACCCCCTGCCTTAATGATGAACTGAGATGATTTCCCCTATTCCCCTTTCAAAAACTTTCATGGCCTAGCAGAATCTTCAGAGTTGGTTCTGAAACACATGTCTGCCTTCTCCTCAGGTTGCCAGTCTCCTGAATAAAGGAACCTTTCCCTTTCCAACGAAATTTAGTCTCTTGAGTATTGGCTTTTTTTTTTTTTCGGCTGTACTGGGTCTATGTTGCTGTGCACAGAGGCTACTCCTCGTTGCAGTGGGCAGGCTTCTCATTATGGTGGCTTCTCTTTTTGCGGAGCATAGGCTCTCAGCGTGCGGGCTGCAATAGCTGCAGCACATAGGCTAAATAGATGCGCCTCTAGGGCCTACGATGCATATTCTTCGGTGGCTGGGGTGCACAGGCTTTGTTGCTCTGCTGCATGTGGGATCCTCCCAGACGAATGTTCGAACCCATGTCCTCTGTATTGGCAGCCGGATTCCTATCCACTGTGCCACCAGGCAAGTCCGAGTATTGGCTTTTGAGCAGTGAGCAGCCAAACTTGAGTTTGGAAACAGCTTCATATGTACACAGTTATCTATAGGCAAGTCCGGGTTCTGCCACTTGCTATTGGAATACCTCTCTTCGCCTCCATTTTGCCTCTCATGGAGCTGTTATGAAGCTCAAGTGAAATCATATGTATAAATAAATGTGTATGTGTGTAAGATAATTGTTATTACAGCTAGACATCCTTTACTTTCTCCACACACAATGTTGCCAGCTAGCAATTGATTCTCAAGTGTTGGGATGAGAATGATTTTTAAGATATACTGTTTGATTCCAACTAAATGACATTCTGGAGAAGGCAAAACTATGGAGACAGTAAAAGATCAGCGGTTGCCAGGGTTTGGGAGTGGGGGATAAAGAGGTAGAGCACAGAGGTTCTTTAGGAATAAGAAACTACTCTGTTACCATAATAGTGGATACATGTCATTATACCTTTGTCCAAACTCATAGAATGTATAAAACAATTGTGAGCCACAGTGCAAACAATGGACTTATGGCGATTACGATGTGTCAGTGTAGGTTCAGCCATTATAACAAATGTACCATTCTGGTGAGAAATATTGATAATAGATAGGCTGTGCATATGTGGGGTCAATGGGTATACAGGAATATCTGTACCTTCCTTTTTATTTTGCTGTGAACCTACAACTTTCTAAAAAAAAAAAAAGAAGTCTTTTTTAAAGACAGAGAAAGTGGAAAAAAAAAATGGGCCAATTAATTATCTTTGAGAGACGTCCCTGGTGGTCCAGTGGTTAAGAGTACACCTGCAAAAAAAAAAAAAAAAAGAGTCTGCCTACAGTGCAGGGAACACGGGTTCGATCCCTGGTCAGGGAACTAAGATCCCACATACCGAGGAGTAACTAAACCTTCATGCCACAACTAGAGAGTCTGAGCACAACGGCAATGAAGAGCCTGTGCACCACAATGAAAGATGTCAAGTTTGGCACTAAGATCCGACGAAGCCAAATACATTTTTAAAAATATTAAAAATAAATAAATACTTTGGCTACATCAATTCACTCAATTAACGATATATATCCAGACCCTGGCTGGGCTCTGGATAACATGGGAAGCACAATTACTTTACAAATGCATAATGGAATAGTAGAGAGTCATTCAAAATGATTGTGTAGTTCTGCATTTACTGATCTGAAAGATATCCGTAGTAATCTATGAAAAGGATAGGTTTTTAATAATATTATATTATGAGCCCATTAAAAATATATTTTAACGGGGGGAAAATGTCTGAAAAGTTCTGCGTCAAATCAAATGTAATGGTATAGCTACTCCCGGACATTATGGTTTGTTTTTTGTTTTTTTAAGCATTTCTTTGTATTTTTTAGTTTTCTGCAATGGATGTACATTTGCTTGCATGGACACTAAGTATGTAAATAAATGAAATAATGGTTAAAAGAAAAGGAAGACTAAAAAATTAAGTCTGATGTGCTTTAAAGCAGTCTGATTCACTTCTGATTGCAGTTTTCTCCTCTGTCCACACCTCACTGGAGCCAGCCTTTCTCTAAAGTCCAGCCTGTAAGGCACTGTAGGATTGGAAGCTAAGAGAGCCTCACTTAACAGGGCAGGGAGCCAGGCTAGGAATGTGAGACAGCGAGAATGTGAAACAGGCTGAGCTGTTTCAGGGCACTTTTAAAATATGAAAAAGAAAAAAAAAGACTTCTTTCACTCCAAAAATAATTCAGGAAGTCAAGTCTTGGGAGGAAGCTTCAGTCTTCAACAGTGAAATCTGGGAAAGGTATGGGAAGTACACAACTTGAAAGATGTGCTGCAAAGATTTCTTTTGCCGTACAACATTCAGCAGGTTATGGTTGTTTCTGAGGTTGTTTTTGTAGATTAGATGGCCCGAAAAATATATCTCCTTGGGTATATTCACTTCCCAACAGTTGTAGGACATGGCACCCAGATCTGTCTTTGTCACCGCCTAAGCATTCAAAGCAGACTCAACATTAGTCTTCCTAGCCCGTGAAATGAAAAAACAGACATTGCAGGGAAGTGTGTGCTCTGGGGGCACAGAGGGCTTTTCTTCCACCGCTTTGCAGTTTGGACAGTTGCCATCCATTTGGGTTCCTCTCAAACAGCCTTTTTTCCAGACCCCAGAACAAATTGTAGCCAGAAACTGTTCTTTGTCGGAAGGCAATTGCAGCCCAGACTTCGCCAGGATCTTGCCCTCTTCTCTCAGGGAATAAGTTCTCTTTATGTGTCGGGATCCTGGTTCTCTTGTTTACTTGGGGATTGGACATAGCCCCTGGTTCTTTCCAGAAAACCCCCACTGTCCCAGGGTTTCTGTTTTGTCTTCAACATTGTCCAGCTTCTATCTGCTCTCTGGATACCACATCTTCCTAGTATCAGTGCCTGACATGTTTTGTCTTCCCTCTTCCCTCTTCTTCCTCTTTAGACACCTCAGTTTAGGGAAACAAAATAAATAGACCTCTGTCACCATTGTTGCGCATGTGTGCTAAGTTGCTTCAGTTGTATCTGACTCTGTGTGACCCTATGGACTGTAGGCCCCACCAGGCTCCTCTGTCCCTGGGTACCAGCCCATGGTCTGGAGGTTGGGGATACCTGCCTTACACAAACCATCGCAACAATTCCATTGACTACAAAGAGGGTAATGCAACTATTTTATTAATATATCTTGAGTGTGGTGGTTGTACAAACTGTACAATACTGTACATGGATTCCAAAATTCAAAGAACTATGTATGAAAAAGGCTGTTATTGTACATAAATTATACCTCGATTGAGAACACCAACAAAAACTGGTTTAAGTAACATGAAAATTGTGTAAGATACAAAGCTAAAGCAGGAGAGGGAAATGGCTGCTTCTATAGCTTAGGTGTATATATGAGTAAGAAGGCTATCAAGAGAATTTAAAATTGTGTTTTGCTGGAGAAGGAGATAATTTTCCCTTTAAAACATTTATTTGATATTAATGCTATGGATTTTGGGAGCTATAAATATGTTTAAATAAATATGTTAAAACTTAAAGATGGGTGTTTATAAAATGTATGGAACTGAACGCTTAAAGTTAGTTCATTTTATGCACTTTATATTAAATATCAACTACAAAAGTTTTTAAAATAATTTATTTTTTGGCCATGCTGGGTCTTCGTTGCTGCACAGGCTTTTCTTGAGTTGCAGCAGGCTTGGGTTTCCTTGGTGGCTCAGACGGTAGAGAATCCCTGCAGTGTGGGAGACCTTGCTTCAATCCCTGGGTTGGAAAGATCCCCTGGAGAAGGGCATGGCAACCCACTCCAGTATTCTTGCCTGGAGAATCACCATGGACAAAGGAGCCTGGAGAGCTACAGTCCATGGGGTCGAAAGGAGTTGGACACGACTGAGTGACTAAGCACAGCACTCTTCAGTTGCAGTGCAGGAATTTCTCATCACAGTGGCTTCTCTTGTTTCAGAGCACAGGCTCTAGGGCACTCAGGCCTGAGTAGTTGGGACTCAACAGCTACGGTTCCCAGGCTCTAGAGCACAGGCTCATTAGTTGCGGAGGACCGGCTCTGCCGCTCTGTGGCATGTAACATCCTCCTAAACCAGGGATCGAACCTGTGTCTCCTGCACTAGTAGACGGATTCTTTACTACTGAGCTACCAGGGAAGCCGTACAACGCTTTCAAAGAAGGCTTAAAGAAAAGTTGTGGGTGGTCGTCACAAGAAGCTACAACCAAATGAAAAGAAAATTCATCCACTTAAAATTTATGCAATCTAACGTATAGTACACCTTAATAAAGGAATACAGAAATTGAAATCTGGCTCCGTCTGTTGTGGACCACTGGTCAAAAGCCTCCAGCGATGACTCGCACCCAGAACAGGCCTCCTGGGGCGTAGCCCACCTCCACAGTACCTGCTGTCCCTGGGCCTGCGGCCGGGGCTCCTGCAGGGGGCGCCTGAGTCTCTTAGCGGTGGCGAGCTCGCACACAGGCCTGAGGCTCCGGGTCACCCGGGGCCTTTGAATCCAAGAGGTAAGGACGTGGGAGTCCCCTCCCCTCCCGCCCCCGCAGCAGGTCGGGGAATCGCCTCTTGGGGCCAGCCAGCTACGCCAGTCCCTGCCGGCCGCGCTGACGTCACCGCCCCGCCTCCCCGCCTCGCGCCGCCGTTCCCGCCCCGCCCCTTTTCCCGGCTGGCACCGCGGTGAGGTTCCTCGCCTTCGGCTTCTGCCTGTCGTCCCAAGATGGCGGACACAATGAACCGGCGTCGCGCCGGTTGGCCCTGAGGCGACCGTCAGGAGGAACGGTCGGCAAGGCCCCACAGTCCGGACAGAAAAGTGTTGCTTAAGCAGGAGGAGAAAGAGGAGGAGGCGTCCCGACTGTCGGCCGCTCTCCCGCCCGCCGCCGGCGCGGCGCCCGCCCCGCCCCGGTCGGCCCTTCGGCAGCCCGCCCGTTCTCCGGGCCCCGCCCCGGCCTTGCGCCGCCGCCGCCGCCTCAGGCAGCCGCCGCCATGAAGCTGACCGACAGCGTGCTGCGAAGCTTCCGCGTCGCCAAGGTGTTCCGCGAAAACTCTGACAAGATCAACTGCTTCGACTTCAGCCCCAACGGCGAGACGGTCATCTCGAGCAGCGACGACGACTCCATCGTGCTCTATGACTGCCAGGAGGGCAAGTGAGTGCGGCGGTGGCCTTGGGCCGGGTCTGAGTCCCTCCCGCCCTCCGCGTCGTGGCCCTGCGTTCGCCCCGCGGCCCGCTCTCTGCCCGGGTCCGGCCCCGCGGCCTGTTTTGCACACGCTCCTGCCAGGGCCGCGTCCTCTCCGAAGCCGTCTGGGAGACCGTTTTTTCCTTAATAACGATAGCGATAACAATAACGATGATTTTGTTTTGTCTGCCTTCGGTCTCCTTTCAGAGCGCTTTTCCATCTCTGGGCAAATCCCACCTTGACCTTGACCTTTAAACGCCGGGTCCGCCCACCGCGGCCCCAACTGGTAGCTTTTCCGCTAGTCGGGCTTCGTCCTCGGTGCCCGTCGGCTGTGGCCTCCTTGCAGAACCGCGGAGGCTGCTCGGCTGCCTCATTCAGCAAAGGCAGCTCGCTCTGCTCTCTGCTCGGTGACCTCGATTCAGTCCTGGCCCATCGCCGGTCCCTTGCCCCTCAGCTTCCCGCCGTGTTTCTGCCGGAAGGCCGCGTGGGTTGCAGTTGTTACCTGTCAGGATTTATTTGTTGTGCCTCTTTGGGCCCCTTGTCTTTTCCTTTCTGTTGCAAATCATTCTCTTACTCCCTCAGCCCCGGTTCCTACGTTTACAGTTAACTTTTTAACAGCATCTGAAACTTTTCCTTTTTGCCAGACAGGGACGAACCTGGCCGTCCCATCCCCACCTGAATGTGAACCTCCTAATAGAACAAAGAAAATATCGTATAACATTTTCATGTTTCTTCTTATACATTTTTTTTAAATTACACCATACAGTCCATTAGGACTTAGCACAATTCTGTCTGATCATGACATTTTTAGGTTGTCCCAAGTCCTCTGGAAACCCAACACATCTGTATCTCTGCAGAATCTTAAAAGCACAGCATTTTGCCAATTCCCCCCATTTTTCCTTTGCCTCAGCTCTGCCTCAGACTTGCTTTCTCCATGTCCCTGCTAAATTGTGAGCTCCTTTTTGAATCCTTGGGTTTTTCTTTACCTTCTCCAGCCATTCTTTTTGTCTGTTTTGTTTAAACTGATGTCTTCTACAAACTTTCTTTCAGAACTTGTCTCTTCATTTGTGAATTTGGTTATCTGAGGTAATGGTCTGAACTCTATTGTTCTCCCCAATTTTTTCCTATTTGGGCTGTGAAAATGTATTATGTAACTGTCTTTGGATCTGCCTGCAGTATGTGGGAGAGTGGCCTATAGTGGTGGTCCTGGGGGAAGAGAATTGTTAGCTGGACCAATGCTGAGTGGTGATGTGAGTCAATGTTATTCATTTCTTTCCAAGTCTGGCCACTTGCATTAACGTGGAATAGAGTCACGTATAAAGCTAGGGTGGAGATAGAAGTTGTGGGGTCCTAGAGCTAGAAGAAATTTGAAGCTGACTTGCTTGAAATGCTTAGTGCTTGTGCACAGATTAGAACCTCTCCCTGGAACTTGAGGATGGAGGTGTGTATCTTCATTCGAAGAAAATGAAAATTGTGAAAGCATTTCTTCAAAGTTTGTCTCCAAATATGGCATAATTTCCACCCCTTGGTAGAAATGACATTGACTGAAAGTCCTTCTTGTTAAAAGTAAAATGTTAATTTTATAACATAATTCAGTTCATTCATTCATGTAGCGTTTTTACATAATAACAAGCTTGCAGAAAGTTACACGGCTGTTTCCAAGAACTCCCAGGATCCAATAATTTTGCTCTATTTTCTTTGTCGTTTCTATGTAAATGTTTATTATATTTACATACATATATGTGTATATACATATGTGTATGTATATACAGATACATATATATATGCATTTTTTTCCCTGAACCATTAGATAGTGATATAGAGGTATCAAGCCCCTTTATCCTAAACACTTCAACATGGATATCCTAATCCTAAGCACAAGGACGTTTTCTTATGTAACCAGAGTACAGTTATCCAAATTAGAGAATGTAATATTGACACAGTAGTATACAGCACATTCTTTAAAATATGCTCATATGAATTGTGACCTTGTTTCATGGTGATCTGTGATAAGAGAGTGATCTGATAGACTGGGTTCTAGTTTGGCTTTGTGACTAGATATGTGACATTGGTCAGATCTCTTCTCTAGCCTCAAGGAGTCCATGATCCTAAGTGGTAACGTGAAGAAAAAAATTTGCCACTAGTGTAGGTCAAACCAACACTGGAAGAAAAGTAAGATTTCCTTGGAAAGCACAGTATCTGTATTAGATGGTACTAATGTTGGGAGTTTGAAAATAGCTAAAACAAAATTCTTTGTGCTTAATATTTTCTGTGTTTACTGTTCATTGAAACTTTCTTTATAATGGAGTTCATCCACTGAGTGATTTTGGTGGAGGGGAGAGGTGCACCACAAGACATGTAGGATCTTAGTTCCCCTACCAGGGTTCAAACCCTCGATCCCTGCGTTGGAAATGCACAGTCTTACCCACTGCTGCCAGGGAAGTCCCAAATGATTTTTGTTTGTTTAGTATGAAAGCATACAAAGGATATTACTTGTGGTAGATGATGTGAATTATTCAGAGAGAAGGATTTAATATTTATTCTTACCTAATCACCAGAATCATAGTTTGTACAAAGAAACTTACCACAATATTTGTGAAAAAATGTGCATAGTCCTCTGAAATGGATGCATTAGAATCTAGCTTTCAAACTAGAAAATGATATGAGGTAAAAGATTATGTTAAGCACAAAACCTTAGGTTAGTATTATTGATATATTTGAGACAAATAGGCCATATGTAATTGAAACTGAATATTTCCCTTAGACCATACCCTTTAACATTGGTTCTTCAGGCTGTGTCTTCATTATTGTAGGCTCAGTACTGAGGTAGGTAAGCTTCACTTTCCATTGGTAGACACAAAGTCAACTGTCTTGAGAGTAAGCACATGTTCACATGCACACTCACTCCCTCTTTCTCTCTCTCATTCACTGGTTAACACACAGTAACTACATGGCAGAACCCAGGATGGTGGACTCGACAAGGTAGCATTCAAACTGATCTTTTTTATTAACTCATCTTTTGGGAGACGATGAGAATGGGAAAATTCAGTGCTTTTGGAGTGAGAAATCTTGTTTGTAAATAGGTTTAATGTAGGGAAACCCTTGACGTCAGAAAAATTGAAAGTGCAATTTGACTTCTTAAAGCTCCCTGAGTCATCTGATGGTTTAGCATCTAGGTTTCAAGAGGTTTTTACATTGAGAGGGTGAACCTCTTTTCCATAAATTCTCGGTAAACAGTAGTATAGGATTTATGAAATCCTCCTGTACATAAATGTAGAATATTATGAAGTTTTAGACAAAATATTTTGATGAGTTCAGTTTCAGCTTGATCTTTAAGATGCTGTAGAAGAAGATAATGTTTAAGGAATTTCAACAAATAGACTGATAACCTCAAGCTTAGAAATAAGTGATTTTACATTTAAGTAGAGAGAAGAGGATTAATGACTAGTTTTGATACAGAGAGTTAGGGTTAGTCTTGTAAAAGGCTCAATATGTGCTTTGGAACTATAAGATAGAGAGGATGGAAATATTAGGTTATATTAGGAAAGGCAGTTTTGCACCTGGTTTCAGTTTTGATAAATCGTTTCTTGAAGAAAGCGTCTTTCCAAGTGAATGGCTTAAGTTCTGGCCTCACTGGTGTGACATATTCCCATTTCCCTCTTTCTTGTAAGTTATGGATTGTTTTGTGTGTACTCAGAGCTTACTTGTGAACACTGTAGTAAAGGCCGATTTGAGCTCTCAGATTTACTTCTACTTCCTAACTTTAGCATTTGGTTCAGACTGTTGCACTTGATTGATTCTGTTTATTTCCTCCCTTTTTGTAAGAAATTCTGTTTCTTTTCAGTGTTAGGACTTACCAAGAATCTTCACCCTTCCCACATCATTCAAGTGCTTCTCTTTACATGACGATTTTAGATTTTGGTGTTGGAAGATTTTGATGGTTTTTTTTTCTCTGTCCATTTCCTCGGCAGACCAAAGAGAACCCTGTACAGTAAGAAATATGGCGTGGATCTCATCAGATACACTCATGCAGCAAATACAGTCGTTTACAGCTCTAACAAAATAGACGGTAAGCAAGCTTCTTTTTAGCAAGTTAATGGTCATGATTACCTTTGTTAGGTAAGGTTTATGGAACCTTTGTGACCACTTATGTTTGATTATAGTTATTTTAAGTTTTCCTGTGATGTTTGCTGTGCTAACATCATTATGACTGAAGAGATGCTGGAAGCAAGCCATTAGTACTTCTGAAGGGCTTGAAACTGAGTAAGGAAGTTTTCTAGTTTAGGGTGGGGAGTGGAAATAGGAAGCTACGAATTGTATTTACAGTTTGTGCTTCTTGAAACTTGAAAGAAGACTTTTAGAAGAAATAAAAGGAAAGAACACTTGACACACAGCAAATGTTAAAACAGTGCTGCTTTCCTGTTCAAAATAATACAGATTTGAGAAAAGTTTTCACAGATACTTTCAGGTATGGTAGTTTAGTAGACCTTAGAAGAGTTTTTGTATTGTCCAAACTATTGATGGTCTGTGTCACAAAGGACAATATACTGACCTTAGTTTTCTTTGATTACAGGGACATTTTTGATCTGAATTTTATCCCCTTTTCCATTTATTTATTGAAAGTTTTTGGCCATACCATGTGTGCAACATGTGGGATCTTAGTTCCTTCATCAGGAATCAAACCTGTGTACCCTGCATTGGCAGCGCAGAGTCTTCACCACTGCCACTCCAGTCTTAACCACTGGACTCCCTTTCTTCTTTAAATAAAGTTAATGCCTTTGAAGAATAATAGTTATTTTTAGAATTTAAACTTGTGATTTCTTTCTCTAATAAAGGATCTTTGTTTTTACTGCTTTTCCTCTGTGATAGGTCATTCTCAGTTGACAGGTCATCTTGGAATTGAGGTATAACACTTTCATGTTAGGACTGGGTTTTTTTTTTTTTAATCTCACTGACTTATTGATTCATTTTTAACAGTAAGATTTTTCTAATGTCATTCAACAAGGGTTGCTTAGACTGCTATTTTGGTTATGCCTATCTCAGAGCAGATGGGTAAAAGTTTTTTGTTTCTTTTTTTTTAATGAGACTTCTGTATTTGATTTTTAGTATATTGTTTGTACTTTTCATGCCTTTATTTCAGAGGTGGTTTTCTAAGTAAGCAGTGCAATTGATAATTTTGGACAAGAATATAAAACAGGATTTTGAGGAAATGTATCTCTGTGATCATCTGAATGAATGGTGTTTCTCCTGTTGGGGTGTTTTTCTGGGTGATTAAATGAGAATTCTCCAAATATGGTGCAAGATGAGGCAGATGTGTAGCACTTGCAGCTTTGCTGCTAGGCCTCTGCTGTGAGGACGTTGCCTTTCCTGTTTCGAGCACATCCTGAGGAGTTGCTGCAACGCTTCGTATCCTTTTGCCTGATTCCAGGCTGAGGTAGTAGTTTGTACAGTTTGAGGGTCTATGATACCACCCGGTACAGGAGATAACTGTACAGGCCACTGCCTTGCCGGGAACAGTGCGCCGGCTGCCGAGTGGGGCGGAGACGATGGCGGCGCCCTGCCCACCTCTGGGAGACCAGGTAATGGGGAAGGGGTCTCTTCTGCTCAGGGCCGGTGAGGAGTTCCTCGCAGTAGAACAGTCAGGAATACTTTACAGTTTTCATTCAAGAACTTTGAAGATGTTTTCAGGGAAACTATGTTTAGTTTTGTGCCTTTTTCCCTCTCCCAGGTTAAATTCCCTGTTATTAGTACCCCTGTGAACGAGTGGAAAGAATTTGTGCTCTCAACCTCTTTATTCCTGTATACTGTTTACCTCCAGAATGTTCTTTCTATGCTTTCCTTTTCTGTATTTTGGTCCTATTGCCTATTACATTTTTCAACAATTGTTTCTTATTCCTAGTCTTGTCAGAGGCATGGTACTTTACAGTTCTATTCTTTATGGAACTTCATTCCCTTCCCAGCACCATCGTATTTTGTTTTACTTTTTCAGAAGGAGTGATTTGGTTTTTAAGAGTATTTTTCTTATTTTCTCCAAGCACAGATCTCTGTGATAATTCCTTTCTTTGATACTGTAAAAATCTCACTGCTGTGAACTGTGACTTGGTATAGTTCATGACTTTGATTTTTAAATATCTTGCAGTCTTTTTAATCTAAATTTTCTCATTTCTTTTGGCTACTTTCTAACTCACTTTTCTGTATAAGGGACCATTATAGTTGGTTAATTAGAAAAGGAGTAGAACTTTACTTCTCTTTCCATTTTATTTAATTTTAATGTAAATTGTGTATTCAGTTTACATTCAGATGAGGTGAAGGTTGGGTTGACATGCTGTTGGAGAATGCTGGAGAAAAATATGCCAGAGTCCAGCCTGATCCACAACTCAGTATGGCTGTTTAGTTCTTTGAGCCTGTTTTGTCAGTAGCCATATGTTTTTCTTTAACGTTTGCATTCTGTGGATACTAAAACTGTTGTTTTTTTGGGGGTGGTGGGGCATATTTGTGGGAGAAATTTCATTGTAACTATGCAGAAGCCAAAGATTGGTAACAACAATGATTTTTAAACATAGCTCTGTATGCTTTCAGCTTGAGAACTCTGCCTTTGAGTTATGTGAAATCTCTAGTGCTGTGGAAAAGAGTTATTCACTATTGTTCATTCAGACTTTGCTTGAATTATGGAGAACAATGAATTCTTTTACCTTGTCTTTTCAAGATGAAAATGCAAAGTAAATTATTATTTAAAAATAATAGGATATTTGTCTTCTTTCAGATACTATTCGTTACCTGTCATTGCATGACAACAAATATATCAGGTACTTTCCTGGACATAGCAAAAGGTAAGACACAGGTGTTAAAAAAAAGTAAATAGATTATCCATAGAATAAACTGAGTGGAGAGATTTTATTAGTGAAATGAAGCTAGTTTCTCACTGCTGCTTGGCATATCTCTTAAATCTCTTGTTAACCCTTCCTAAACAGTCAGCTCTAGATTAATCAAGGTTGTAGAGGCAGGGGTAGGACTTCATGGATAAACTGAAACCTCAGTTAAAACATTAATAGGAAAAATGTGGACTAAGGATATTCAGTGGAAACCTATATAGTAAAAATTGCATTTGGCATTTAGAGATCTCAAATATCAGACATCCCTTAATGAAAGGACAGTTTACATGTCTGAGGCTTCCTGTATAGGTGGCCCCCATTTCAGCATGCCCCTCCTTTACATAAACATGTTCCATATGAAGATCTTCATGAGAATGCAAAATTAATAAATAAAATTGTCCTTTGTTACTTTTTGAAAGTTAAGAAACTTGTTTCCTTATTCAGTTTCATAATGCAGGTTGTTTCTCTCTGTCTCTTATCCCAATTCTCCTAGTATATTTCCTCCAGTTTTTCAAGTTTGGGTTGAATGTTATACACAATTTCCCTTGGATGCTATTTTAAACACTGGTACTTTTCTTTGCAAATGTACAGTAATCCAGCATGGAGTGGTTCAGCCCTGATAAGAGGTGGGCGGAGAGCACCCTGTTTACAGTGACACTTCTGATTGGGCTGGGCATTTTCTTTGTTGCTGAACATGAAAGTGAAAGTGAAGTCACTCAGTCCTGTCCGACTCTTTGCGACCCCATGGACTATAGCCTACCAGGCTCCTCCATCCATGGGATTGTCCAGGCAAGAATACTGGATTGGGTTACCATTTCCTTCTCTAGGAGATCCTCCTGACCCAGGATTTGAACCCGGGTCTCCCACATTGTAGGCAGATGCTTTACCGTCTGAGCCACCAGGGAAGCTGAACATAAAAGGTGGCAATTGTTGGTTACTGTGTAGTTCAGACAAAGAATGGCTTGTGACCAGTAGATGTTTTTGTTTGTTAAATTAATGTTCACAAACACATTGTCTGTAATTGAGAGTTGGTGGCAGTTGTTTGAAACTGTCTGGTCTTAACACTTGCCCAGTTTCTTGACCTCCTGATTCTTAATAGATAACTTTGTCCTTCCTTTTGTGCTAAAGTTAAGGCCATCCAGAATGAGTTCTTTTCAACTTCTGTCTTTTCCACCTCAATTCCTCTCTTCCTTAGAAACCTTTCCCTGAGAAAGAAGTAGTTTTTTTCTTCCTTGAGAAAAGCAACCCCTCTCTACTTTCTTCCATCTCCTTTGCTGCCTACAGGCTTCCTTACCTTGAATTTTTTTGTTGAGAATATCACCCACTTTTCACTGTCAGACATAGAAGAAGAACCTGCATATTCCCATCTCTACCTCCTCACATTCATTCACTGTTAATTCTCTCATCCAAGCCAAGCTGTTTACTCCCCTTTCCCTGCTGCCTCCAGGTAAAATACACTGCCTGGGGCTTGTTTTGGCACTCAGGCTCTCAGTAAAACTTTTTCTCCTTTGGCTTTCCATCTTGGTTCTGTTCTTGATATTCTTGGCCTCTCTTTCTCCTGTAACTCTGAAGTAAGCAAGTTTCTACCCTAGCTTTTTTTTCTTCTTGTATTTTCTCAGCTACCTCCATCACTGATTTCATTCACCTCAGATGGCTTCCCAAATCAGTATTTTCAGCCTATGATTTTCAGAGTGGACTTCACACCTACAGGTTTTATACACATCTCTGCAGATGTCTCTGACAAATCTGATACTCCATCCTTCGTTAAATTCCTTGGGCCAGTTCCTCTGTCTGCCTTATGTTTTTTCCATCTGTCTCTTCTAGTTCTCCCAACTCAAAGCCTCTGTTGTCTGTTCACTGCTTTTTCCTTGCCTTCACATTCACTGAGCTGTTAAATCCTATTGATACTACCTAAGTTTAACCTCGTGTGTCACTTTCCTCCATACTTACTCCTTTGCTTCTGTCCTTGCTCAGGTAAATTACTGTCAAATCCTAATCCCCCCACCACTCACTATCCTGCTTCTGCACTCTTTTTTTTTTTTTTTAAACAATTCTAACCACTTCACAGCCTCCCTCAAAAAACCCTGGAGTCAGGTTCTTTTCTGTCTGTCTGACCCATTTTCCCAGTGTTATCTCCTGCCACTCCAGTTGAGGTGAACTCTTATGCTGCTTCCTGAACTGCTTCATGCCTTCTCCTATCTGGCATCTTCCAGAAAGACCACTCCCATTGAAACCCTGTTCAACACAGGTGCAGCTGCTTCCAGAAAGCCTTCTTTGACCCTCTCTTGGAATTGTCTGGTCTAGACAGTTAAGCTTTCTTAGAGTGGAAATCTTGTTCCTCCTTGCATTTCCTGTGCCTCTTAGCAGAGCCATGCGCCAAGGTAGACTTCCTCTGAGCTTCTGACCTGAATACTGGGACATAAAATTACATGTCCGTATGCATTCTCCTCACTCTGTTTTATTACCGCCTCAGCATTCCCAGGAAATATTGGCTTATAGTATCTTTTAAATTTTTAAGTTGATGATCTAGTGCAAATGTTAATTTTGTTATGCTGGAAGATTTGGGGGGTGGGGCGGGGAAAGTACATTTTCTCATTTTCTGTTCGTGGCACACATTTTAATTCTTTCTCATGGAACCAAAACCTCCTGAACCCTTTTCAGTGTCATCTAAAATTTGAACTTCCTCTATTTCTACAGTTAAAAAATCCATTCACAAATGAGTTATGTGACTTGATCACTTTATCTTTTAACTTCAGATTTTTCTTTGTCAAAATGAAACAGTACACCACCACCATTTCCTCTGTAATCTTCAGCTATGACACCCACTCTTTTGTCTATGAAGTGTTTTTTAGCCAAGCCAGAATGTCGAGCTGCTCTTCCATAACACCCAGAAGGAAGCACCATCTGAGTGTCCATTTTCACAAGGGCTTCCTCAAGGAACCCCTGGTTAGGGCTCTGGCATGCTCCAAGAGGCAGGTAAAGCAGAGTCACATGCTGGGTATCATCAGTGCAGAGCATGGCAGAGCAAGAACATGAGCAGAGGGGAAAGAGAGCCCAGATGAGGCCTTGGAAGAAATATTTTACAATGAGTGATTCTTAACAGTATAATCATAAAAGGGGACCCATATCAGAACCATGGCATAGGCTGTTAGCACAGGCCTTTGGCTCTCTAGGTATGGTGCTCAAACTATCAGCCTCACCATCACCTAGGAACATGTTAGAAACATAGATTGTCAGACCTATTGGACCCACATAAATTGAGATATAGTTCAGTACCACAAAATCATGCTTTTAAAGTGTACAATTCAGTGGTTTTTAATATATTCACAGAGTTGGACAGCCATAATCACTGTATAATTCCAGAACACATTCATCACCCCAAACAGAAACCCTGTATCCATTAACACTCCCCATTTCCCGTCTTCTAGCCCCTGGAAGCAACTAATCTACTTTCTGTCTGACCTCTTTTACTTTCATGCATATTTAATATGAATAAGTAATTTCATTTCTTTTTATTGCCAAATAATATTCCTATGTGGTGATAACACATTTTGTTTATCCATTTATTAGATGATGGACCTTTGAGTTGTTTCCACTTTTTAGTAATCATGAATTATGCTATTATGAACACAGATGCGTGGGGATTTTTTTCTTTTTTGACCTGTTTTCCTGTTTCTTGTGTATATACCTAGCAACAGAATATTTACCTTTTGAGAAAGTGTAGAACTTTTTCAAAGCAACTCTACCATTTTACATTCTTACCAGCAGTGTATCAGGATTCCAATTTCTCCACATCCTCACCCACACTTGTTATCTCTTTGATTTTCGCTTTGCTAGTGGGTGTGAAGTGGTATCTCATGATTTGATTTGCATTGGAATCATATATTTTTATGTTGTAGTTTTAAGTTGCTTTTTAAATTATACTAATTAACTTTGGTTATTCCAGATTGCTTGTGTATGCCTGTTTCTTAAAATAACATTTTTAGGAGAACATATATATAGGTAGGCAGATCAAGTGGTTTAGAGTTCATATACAATTTTTGCAGATATTTTGCTTCAACTACTATTTATCTTGATGCATTGCAGGGTGGTGGCCTTGTCCATGTCACCTGTGGATGACACTTTCATCTCTGGGTCTCTTGATAAGACCATTCGGCTCTGGGATCTCCGCTCTCCTAACTGCCAGGTAATGTTGCCTCACAGTTACACTTTAAGTGTTTTCTGTGGTAAGCACTATCATCAGTGCTCTGTCTCACGGAAGAGGGAAAGCAGTATTTCCTTTCTGGGATCCCAGAGTCTTTAAATTTTGGAGAAAATCTTTTCTTTTCCTGCTAGGTGACTGATGATTGAGTTAATGTCTTAATCCAGTGCATATTTATTATGATCCATGCCTTAGTGTTTTAAAGGCAGTTTTCCTGGAGACTCTGAACTATAGGTTTTAGATTTCAGAGATTTGTTTTTATCTGAATTCAGTGTCTGTAAAATTGTACAGTTAGAGTTGATCTGAAATGAATTGCATGGAGACCTATTTTTTTTAAACTTCATTTTAGTTAGTTTTATGTTTGTTTTTGGTAGAATCCTGGGTTCATTAACTTTTTAAAAATTTTTCTTTTTTCTTAGGGTCTCATGCATCTACAGGGCAAGCCTGTTTGTTCTTTTGATCCAGAAGGATTAATTTTTGCCGCAGGTGTCAATTCTGAAATGGTCAAACTATATGATCTTCGCTCTTTTGATAAGGTAAATCTTTGAATCTTTGAAATGTCTTGATACTATGGAAGTTTTGAAGGGTGAGATGACCTTTAAGAGCCTTTTTCTACACTAGAGGAGGTATGTGGTAGATCTTAGAAAGCATCAGAGCAGTACGTAATCCTCTGCTTTCCCTAGTCCCAAAGGAATCTAAAGGGATAGAATGAGATTTGGCTCTGGCAGAAGGAATGATTGATGTGCCTTGGGCCTAAGGCTGCTGTCTTTATCTTTTGCAGGGGCCATTTGCAACATTTAAGATGCAGTATGATCGGACTTGTGAGTGGACAGGACTCAAGTTCAGCAATGATGGCAAGCTCATCCTCATCTCCACCAATGGCAGCTTCATCCGTCTGATCGATGCATTCAAGGGAGTGGTGATGCATACGTTTGGGGTGAGCTGACAACTTTTGAGCTTTTTTTTTCCCCCTCCCAATGTTTTTACCTTTTTTCTGGTCATCGCTTCTGAGAATTATGTTAGCTAGTTGATGGAGACCAGCAGTTGTCCTTTGTTAAAGGCATGGACTGGCATTTTCTTCCTGCACATGACATTATTTTTCTTGGATTCTGAGACATTTACTTCTCACCCAGTGGCTCAAGTTAGGTGTTTAGATATATAATAATTCCTGACTATAAACATTTTCTAGCCCCCTTGAACATGCAGTTGGGAGTGAATTAATTGTGAAGGGTGGTAGCCGAGTTTGGAACCTTGGTAGCACTGTGCATTGAGAAGGAGAGAGTATTTCACAGAAAAGAAGATGTGTATGTGGAGTCAGTGTTTGTAGGCAATTGTTTTTTGTTAATGGCCCTGTAACGAGTATTGTTTTGCTTTTATTTTTTAGGGTTATGCTAACAGCAAGGCTGTCACATTGGAGGCCTCGTTTACTCCAGACTCCCAGTTTATTATGATTGGTAAGCTTTCTTTATCCCCTTTGGGAGTTATTTCTTTGATACTATGCATTATGTTATTTTTGCTGGTTATAACTAACTAAGATACCATTTATTATCCTCTTGATAGAAATTTTCAGATTTCTGTGTAGCACATTATGTCAAAGGTATTGTGTCTTTAAACTATCCTGACTTTGCATTTCTTTGCTGGGAATGGGCGTTAATGATGGTCTTCTCCTGGACCAGCATAGAGTTAAGCCCTACAATCACTGTCTTGCTGATAGTACTGACTTCCTGTTGTAACCTTATGTTGAGTCACTTTAGTATAAATGTTTGTAGGGTGATCATATTTAGCCCCCCCTCTTTTTTTTAAGCCCCCTTTTTAAATGAGAAGACTGAAGTTAGAGGGGAAATGACTTGCCTGAGAATAGAGTCTAGATCAGTTCCTAAAGTGTCTTTTCTTATCTGCCTTTACTCCCTCTCCATTTCTGCTAGTGGCTGGGTCCTGAGGGTTGGCTGCTTTCAAGATGTCAGTCTGTATCTGTTTGCCACTTGTCTTTGTAGTGTGCCTTGAGCTGTTGTTACATGCCTTAATCATTCTCTTCAGGTTCAGAGGATGGCAAGATCCATGTCTGGAATGGAGAGAGTGGTATAAAAGTAGCTGTATTGGATGGCAAACACACAGGCCCCATTACCTGTTTGCAGTTCAACCCCAAGTTCATGACCTTTGCCAGCGCTTGTTCTAACATGGTATGTGAACAACGGGAGATGTCCTCCACATAGGGGCCCTTTTCATTTGGGGTGGGGGTCCTTCAGTGAGCACAGTGAGTTGTTTTAAATAGGCACAGTTACAAGCACCCAAGTTCATGTTTCTCAGCTGGTGGCCTTCTGTTATCTGATCTGTGATTGGGCTGACCTTTCACTTCTACTTTTCTTTCCATGATCTGGGATCACCTCTGAGGTCCTGGGAGATCTTAGGTCAGCTCTGGCTCCTGGTTTTATATCCAGACTACCTGGAGCTATGCCTCATAGTTTTTTGGTTTCTTAAAACTCTTTGAGCCAGCCTTTTGTGGCTGCAAACTTTCAGTTTTTCCATTCCTCTCAGATTATGCTGAGTTCATCAGAAATTCTTAGTTAATCACAGCTCGCCACTTAGAATTTTCTCCAGGCCCCCGTCTCTTCCTGGATAACATAAGCAAAACAAAGTATCAGTGAATCTCAGCCACCTGTTTCTTCTTGGCATCTCCTAAACCTGTCTAGGTATTTGGGGCATGAGGCATTTCATTACTCGCCTACTCAGAATACATTGCTCCGTCTCTTTTTCTTTTTTTTTTTTTCTCTTTTTCTTTTTAACTAAGAAAACTGTCAAAAAAAAAAAAAAAATGTAGCAGAGCAGTCCAGTCCAACCTCTCATTATTTACAGCTCCTGAATGAGAGGGCCTGCCTAAGGTCACTTGTAGGTTAACAGTGAAGCCAGATACCCACCTCCTGGAGAGCACTTTTTTTTTTTTAAAACACTGGACCTCTGTGATGGAACTTAGTGTTGGAGGGAAAAAGAACTAGCTTACTTTCACATAGATTGGGGAGTGATTCTCTGTTTATAGATTGCCAGTCAGTTCGTCAGGAGGGAGGGCCATCAGCCATAGCTGCTTCAACTTTAGGGTTGGGCACCTTGATGGTGGGGGAGGGGTGAGAAAACCCTTCAGCAATGAGGAGAGAAGCTTGGTTTCTTAGAGTTGACTCGTGTTCTTCTTTCATCCAGGCCTTCTGGTTGCCCACCATTGATGACTGACCTGCACGGTGCTTGGCTGTTTTCTGTACAGCGAGGGTGGCAAGTAGGAGAAACTCAGAGGGGACTAAGATAATAGTGGGATTGGATCATTTGACTGGGCTGGAGAGCATCCTTCCACATGGCCTTCCCAAGAATGTGCTGTACATCTGCTCAAAAGAAAAGTTACTTTGCTGAACTTCTTCAAAAGGACTCTTGGTGTGGCCGACTCAATCGGGACTCAGACTTGCCAGCTGTCACTGCACCGAGCTCCTCCAGAGGAGTGACCAGACTTGTGATGAGGGTATAGTGGGGCCCTCGAGACGCCTTCAGTTTTGAATGTATTTGCTGCTGAGGAGTCGGTGAAGTTGTTTATTCTGCACATCCCTTCTCCCACCCCCACAAATGCATGGGAAGCCACAGTTCTGATTTTGAGATGCTAGGGCAGCTTAGTGCCCCTTGCCCTCCCCCTGCATGTCTTGTTACTGGGTCTCCCTGTGTTATTGTGGCATTCTCCACAACTGTTGCATTACTTAGGTGCCAAACATTTACAGAAGTAAGTCTCCATGTATTTTAGGGTCAGAAAGGGACAGATACAGAAGGACCTTGCTTTCCAGAAGTCTTGCAAGTTAGTCATGTGAAGGTGGGTGACCTGACCATGCCCCAGGCTCTGGGTGGGCAAAGGGTCAAGAACCTGAAAGGGAGGGAGGAGTGGTAGCAGGTGAATTCCTAGGGCTGGGAGGTCTAGCAGCAGCTTGGTGTGGTCCCGTCATCAAGACAAACCCGCAGTCCTTCTGGGTGCCTGCCAAGTTTGATTGTGTATGAAAGCAAGGTGGGCGTCTGTTTTTGTACATGAGCTCCATCACACGTTCCTGTGGGCCAGTATTGTGGAGTGAGTCCGAGTTGTTTACACTGATGCCTTCCCTGCCCACCACAAGTTGTGTACATAGTCTCCAGATGATCCTGCCCCTTCCCCAGCTCCCAGCACGGGGCTGGCCTAGGCCTGTGTTATATGTTATATTTAGCCTTTTTATATATGACTTGGGATTCTGTTGTTTGTATTTTAGCACAGTGTGTGTACGCCTTCATTTAAATATATCATGTGTGCATACATATATACATATATGTGTGTGTGCACATATATATATATATATATATATATATATATATATTTTAAAAGTATCAAAGAGTTCAGCTGAAGGAGATGGAGTCCCACGCCCCCAGAGAAAGACTGCATCCTTGCTAATAGTGTTTGCCACAAGTGTTAGTGAGTCTTCCCTATTACCTTTTTCCCTTCGGGAGACTAAACAAAAGCAAAGCTTTTGAGTGTTTGCTGTCCCCATGGCAGCTAAGTGAGGGTCTTGGAATGACTGCCTTGTGTTCCTCAAGTTGCACTTTGGGGCCTTCTCTGCAGTATTAGCCCCTTTTTTGCCCAGTGATGCTCTGTCTGCGCCTATATGTGTGTGACAGTCACTTTTGCATGCCTTCTGTGTCTGGCTTCTAGCATTTGGGGACAGGATGCTGGAACCAGAGCATTTTCAGCTTGTCTGAGGCTTCTTTGCCAATTACAGGTCACTCCTGTTTACCTGGTATGTCTGCTTTCTTGCTTCTTTTCCTTGCCTTGTCTTGGGGAGGATTCCTGATCGGGGTTGAGACGAGCTGCAGATAGCTCATTACCTTTTCCCCTGCATGGCCTTCTTAGAGCAGGACTAGTGGCATATTATTTCACCAAGTTCCCAGACATACAAGCGAGTAACACATTCCCTGCAGACCCAGAAACAGGCCCAACAAGGTTATGTTTGACTTGCCCAAGAGTACCTATCTGCTGGTGGGGAAAGCAAGCCATTACTCTCACCACTCAGCAGCAAGAATAGGCTGCGAACTGCTAGCATTTACTGTTTTGTTTTCTTTTGCTTTTTTAGCAGTTACTTTTTGGTTTGTTCCTCAAATTTAAGGGCAAGGGGCATACATCTTTGCCAGACATAGACTGGAATCTATAGTTTCTGCAGTGCCACACTTTTTATAAAGCTCTGCATTCTCAGAGTGGAGAGACTTTTAGAAACCAAGTGATCTGAACTATTAACTGCCCACCTCTGGCTTTCCAGGGTAGAAGATTCATGGTAAGAATAACTGTTCAGAGAGAGTACTTGGAACTGTAGGTTAACAAGAAGGCCTGCGTAAGTGACATCATCTGTACCCAGAGCAGCCACCACACATGACTTGTCTATCTGCAGGAAAATGATTTGTATTGAGTTCCTGTTGTGTCCGAAGCAGAGGCAGCAGGTCCTTTGAAAATAGGCACTGCACTGCTTCTGTTTATGGGGACCTGTGGCTGCAGAGCCAGCTCCTGAGTTGGGAAGGAAAGGGAAAGATGCAGCTGGAAGTGACTGAAGATGATGCGGTGGTGGAAATAAGGCAGAATTAAGGGAGGAGTGTCTGTGGGTCAGAGACGCTGAGGAGCACCAGGGCTGCTAAGACCCCTTCGGTGGGAGCTGAGGTGCTTAAGTGCTCCCGGGGGTGGGGGCACACCAGGCTCTCAAGAGTCAGAGCCAAAGCCACTGATTGATACGTGACAGTGACACTGCACTGCTCAACCACCAGCTAGTGGGGTGTAATGCTTATTAAGAAAAATCTGAATCAGTTTACCACCCAAATGTTACCACTGCTAATCTTTTGGTGTTAAGTGTTCCTCTAGACATTTCTGTGCATATAGATTTTTGGTGTGTTTACATAGTTGTTATTCTACTGTATATACAATTTTATGTCCTTTTTGTACTTAACATATAAACGTTTTTTTCCATGTTATCTGTCTTAAACAGAATTTTATGGCTGCAGCCTCTTCCGTTGAGTTTTCATAGCACTGTTTGCCTTGTTCTTAGAGTTGGAGGGCATGGGGGTGGGTTGTCCCCTGTCAGTCCTCCTGGCTCATGCTGAGACTCACCGCAGTGCTGTGGACAGGTTGTTGGGCTTGCTGGGACTGCCTCTGATAACTGAGGCCTGTGGGCTGGTGGGAGGAACCCCTGTATCCAGCTCTGCATGCAGAGCCGTCTGGGTCCCTCAGTCCCCCATTCTAATCAGCAGCAGTAGGGCCAGAAATGAGTGACCCAGAAAAGGCAGGCCTGAGCCAGCCTTGAGATCCTCAAAGGCTGTATCTGGTGTATACCTCAAGCTGCCTTTCATCCCCACTGTTAACCTCAACCCTTGATCAGACTGGCAACCTCTAGCTGGAATAAGGTTCATTCTGCTAGGCCCTAGCTTGTTGGGGGGCAAGTATAGTGGAACTAAAATTCTGGTAGGAGGCCTGGCCTGTTCCTTGGTAACCCACTGCCTGGCCGGTGAATTGGTAGCTCACTAGTAGCTTGGCATCCTCAGCTGCAATACCGTGGGCCTGCCACTTTGCCCATGGTCATTAGAGGTTGATCAAAGGCTCTGGAGGGCAGCAGAGGGAGCGTCCCAACTTGAAAGGGGCAGGCCACGCACAGGATGTCAACATGACTGCTCAGGGAGGAGGGCCCCCTCACGGCCTGCCGGGAGGGCCACTGCAGTGTTTGGCTCTGCTGAGAGACATGAACGCGCAGGTGAGCGTGGCTGCCCTTGCAGTGGTCACTCCCATCAGTCTGGCTTGTTTGCAGTTGAGAGCGCCCACTTCTGGGCTTCAGCCTCGTGATGTGAGAAGCAAAGCAGAGTGTGGGCAAGCTGGCTCAGTAGCTGATGTGGGTAGTGGCTTGGCAGGCACAGGGTACCGCTTACAAAGCTTTGCTGGGTGCAGGGGTGGGGGTGGTGGTGGTGACTGCTGAAGAAATAGGAAGTAAAACTGCAGGGCGGTAGGGCACACTTGTCCTTGCCAGATGCCTCACTAGAGTCCTGGAGAGGCTGCCCAGAGCTTCTGGGGCCAACCACAGTTGGTCATGACGCAGCTGTGGACAGAGGTAGGCCCAGAAGTGCCGGGGCTATAGAATATGACTGTAAAAAGTGAGTAATTTCATAGTCTATCCTATCTCTTCCTTGGGAAACATGTAGGAAATGCAGTCTAAAATGAGTTAATGGGCAGGAAAGAAGGTCTGGGAGCCTCCCCAGTGTGTTAAATAAACAAGTTTCACCATCATATTAGGGCTTAGTGGTCCTTGTCCTTTCTGGCTGCAGTTTAAGGCGGTGAGTTGCCTGGTAAGAATTAATCTCAATTGTAAACTAAAGTAAGAGTAGATGAGGGAAGAGTTAAGATAAGGCTGAGGTTATGAAATTCAACAAATACTAAGCATTTGAGCCTTGGCCAGTGCTGGATGTTAAAAAGAGGTCTTGTGAGGAAGCTGAAGAACTAAACTATTCATCAAACAGCAAGCTCTCGAGCCCCAACTGACTTGTCTCCAGTCAGTAAGTCTAGCTTTATTCTAAATTTGCTGTAAGCTTTATACTAAAACTACTATAATTTGCATTTTTAAAAAACCCAAAAGCATTCCCTCTGGTACCTCAAGCCCAGAACTCAGCCGGCAGTGGGGACCCTCCCTTCTCCTGGGCAGTAGTTCTCTCACTGGGGCTCATCCCAAGCTGGGAACTAGGAAGGCTGCAGAGAAGACACAGTGGTGACTATAGGGAAATTTGTAAGGTGGAGCTAAGGCTAAGACTGATTTTTTTTTTTTTTAGAAGAATGAGAAAAAGCAAAAGTGTACTATAATGCCAAGCTATACAGCAATTGACAATTCACAAGGGTTCTCTGCACATAAACATTTAATAGGGAGGTGATGGAAGCAACAAAAGGGCATTATTGAGGCATCAGTCCCTGGCTGGGGCCAGTGAGGAGCAGTCAGGAGACCCAGCTAGAGACAGGAGCAGTGATGACAGCATTCACTACTCAGCCACCTCTGGGGCTCCTTCTGCCCCTTAGTTTCTCCCCCAACTATAGCCCCTGGACCCGTGCCTCTCTTCCAGCACAGAGGGGAGCAGAGTAGGATCTCAGTGACATTCATGCATTAGAGACCTGGATCCAACCACAGGCTGTCTGCCCTTTCTGGCATCCTTGGCCAATGCACTTGGTCCAGCTGTCCCCATTTGGGAATAATGTATTGGGGCTGTTTAGGATCCTCTCTGAGGAGCCTTGCATGGATTCCTAATGTAAGGTGACTCTGCTGGACGTTATTATTGACAGTAGCGTTCTTTGCCTGGCAAGGGGGAGGCCTGGGGGACCCCCTATGTTTTTCCAGCTCTGAGTGCCTTGTAGAAATGCGCACCTTGAAATGGGCTGGGGTCAGGGCTTGGTCTGGGACTGGGGCAGGCAGACCTGCTGTCGACCATGGTGGAGGGATATCCATATCGCACCTGGCCCCTTAGTGGTTCTGGGATGCGGTGTCTGAATCCTCAGTGGCTACTGTGCCCCTGGCCCTGGTGGTGCAAGGGAATCACGAACACAGAGACGTCGTCGTAGGACACCTGCCCGTCCTGTATGGGACTGTCATCTGTCCCCTGTGTGCTGCGTATCAGCATCTTGGCCAGCTCCGAGAACCTGTGGGGACCGTCCTGCAGATGTACTTTGGGGCCAGATCAAAGAGGCAAGGCCAGCCCTCAGGGATAACTCACAGTGCTGGACACTGGAGAACTCAAGCAGTGCAGTCTGACTGTGGGGCCTGGGAGGGCCACAGATTGTACCATGTGAGTATGGACCCAGAGAATTTGGGGACCCACAGTCACCCCCGGGAAACCTGAGGTAGCTCCAGTCCTGGCCAACTGTTCTCAGCCGGACTCCTCTGCAGTGTTGTCCTCTCGGTACTTCTTAATGCTGCTGCTGGTACTAACCCAGGTCCAGGCAGATCCCCAGCAACTACAGTACCTGTGTGGGTCCTCTCGGTTGCCAGGGAGGAAACTCCGCACCAGCCGTGCCACTTGCTCATTGGACAGGACATCCCAGAGCCCATCAGTTGCCATGACAACCACATCCTCCTCCTGGGGCTCCAGCTGGTCCATATTGAGCACAGTCACCTGCAAGGTAAGTCTGAGGTCTCCTCACCGCTCCCTTCCTAGCTCCCGCCAACCTTGCACTGTCTGCCTTTCTGGGCAGATAGAAGTGCTGTGGCCCCCTCACCTGTGGGACAGATAGCAAGAAGGGCTTGAGCTGAATATTTGTGTCCAGGACTCTGAGTTGATGGTCTCCTAGACCCCGGGAGACAGCCAGGGTTCCCAGCAGCCGAGCCTGGAGATAATGGAGGTGTCAGGTGATAGCAAACAGCCCCAGAAAATGTACACGTAAAGCACACAGAGGTGGACTGTGACCCATGGGTGCCTGGGCTGAGGGAGAAACATCCTGTGACCTTGGAGCAGCCCCTAGGACCTCAACCAAGACCCCCCACGAGGGACAAAGGAGCTCCCGCCTCTACAGGGGGCGATTCAAGAGGGATTCTCAGAGTGGCCATTCACTGACCTGCCTACCCTGTCCATGAATCAGTGGGTACTTGAGATCCGACTTCTCCACACACTTGTAGCTCCTACCAGGAGCAGACCCAGCATCAACCCAGGCCAACAGGGCCCACCTTGCCCCATGGAAGGTGACTGCCCCAGGCCACCCAGCTGAGCTTGGACCCCAGGGCTCTCCCCACAGTGTCCCCAACCCCACCTCACTCACCAGCCGCTCATGTGGTGATCCCTGAACAAGACCTTCTGCCCCAAGTCATCCCCCTTCAGTCGCCGAGGGAACTCCAGTCGGGTGAACTCACCAGCCAGAAGCTCAGGGTAGATGAAGGCCTGGGATAGGGAAGCCTTGCTCAGATCAGGCTCCCTCTGGTGGCCCAGGAGCTGGGGCTCCATCCACACCCTCCCTCCACCAAGGGTACCTACCAGCTGCTGAATCCGCTGCCGCTCAGTCTCTGGGGTGAACTCGGAGCTCAGGGGCCGTACCTCATCCCTCCGCACCAGGATGGCCCTGGATAAAGTTTTAGAGGAGACGGAGAGGTCTGTGGAGCAGCCTCCATCCTTACCCATGGCCTCCCTCCTGCTGGTCCCTCCTCCAACCACCAGGGGCCAGTTGTGCCCATGCCAATCCCTTGCTCAAAGCCCCTCCATGACTGCTTAAGTCCGGCAGGGTAAAGCCCCAGCCGTCTGACCTGGTCCCTGAGGTCCCGGCCCCCTCTGGCATCTGACACATGCCCAATACACAAACAACTCAGCCAATCTTCCTCTTCTCTCCACTTCCAGTCCCCTTTCACTGTCCCCCCACCTCTACTGCCCGTCTGCTCGCCCCACCTCGCCCAACCTCCAGGGCTCACTCACCTGCTGTCCCCAGCATTGGCCACATACAGGTTTCCCTTCAGAGACATAGCCACCAGGGCTGTGCACCCACCCACCTGGCCTGAGGCCTCCAGCTCTCGCCCGATCACCTCATCCTGGGGCAAACCAAGGCTGTGTCAGCTGCTGCTTGTACTGCCACCCTGCCACTGTCCCCAGCCCCCCCCCCCCCCCAGCGCACTTCCCCACCAGCAAGCATGGCAGTCCCTGCCCAAAGTCTAGCTATGACTCCAGGGTCCCTGTGGTCAGGTGATCTAAATATATCCTTGGGGAGGAATGGAAGTCATATTCTAAACAGTGAGGAAGAGAAACCAGGGACCTAAAAGGATGTGTAATGAGATAGCACAGGTAAAAGCACCTAGCACATATTAATAGGTGCTGGAGAAATACGAGAGGTTATGATGACTGCTTAATAACAACCTAACCCAATTTTATCCTCTCAATCCGAAGATCCAGGGTGATCACCATTAAGTGCAGGGACACCACTCCCCCACCCACCCCAGAGTCCCTCAGGTCCCTGGGGGTAAAACCTTCCCTCCCCCAGCCAAAGGTCACACTCACACACTCCTGAAAGGCACTCTCCAGAGCCCCGATCACCAAGTCTTCTGTTCTAATGCCCTTTTCCTCCACGAACTGGGGGTCACTGGGGCAGATGCAGCGGCCGCTGAGGTGCATGGGGGGCTGAGTGGCCACCATGCCCTCTGCCACAGCCTCCAGCTGCCGGCGCAGGCAGGAGTGCAGAGTGTTGGCAGCCAGGATAGCTGCAGCTGGACCGCCATGCCCATCAAACAGTGCCCAGTAATGACCTGTCAGGAACTACAGGAAGGGCTTGGCATCAGGCTCTGCTTGGCCTCCCTAGTTGTCCCCTGGCCGAAAGTGGGGCACTAGGGCAAGAACCTCAGTCTGCAGTCCTGGCCCCAGTCTTGGCCCCAGACTGTAAGAGGGACTCAGGCTCAGCTGCACTCACCTCCTCTGAGCACAAGGTCAGCCATTCCTGGTCCTCTTCAACCCCAAACTCACATCTCCGGATGCACAGCTTCCCACAGGCCGCCTGATCCTCATTGAACTCGGATTTCTCTGCATTGATGATTCTGAGGCCAGGACGTGATCAGTGATGCTTTTAGGGACATACCTCTGCCCCCATGGGCACAGAGAACAGTTGAAACATAGAAGGGAGCCCTCCCTCTGGAGCAATAGCCACCGTGCTGTCCCTAACACACACCTGGACAAACAAATGCTGGTAGTTTGCAAACTGTTCAGTGATCTCACAGCAAAGGCAAAACTCAGGACTCAGCCCTTCTGGAGCTTACCTGCTGTCCTGGGCTGGAAGGTAAGGGCAAGGCTGCCTGGGGAGGTGTGAGGCTTCCTTGCCTATCGGCTGCCCCATCTCAGCCATGACCCAGGGTGAGATGTGTGTGTGTGAGGAGTGGGAGGACTCTCCAAAGCCCAGAACTCTGGACCTCTGCCCAGTGACCCTACCTCTTTTGGAAGCCCGAGGGGGTAGGCTTTTGGGCTGAGGGGACAGGTCCTTCCCCACCTGAGGTGGGGTGCGGGAGGGACCAAAGGGAGTTATCCACAAGGTCGGGGGCGCGGGATCCTTCACTCAGATGAGCCTGTTTTCTCGGTCGTCAGCACGGGACCCCGGGCGGGATCACGGGGTGGGGGACGCGGCCTCAGGCTAAGACTCGCGGGGAGAGGGGAGGTTCGGGCGGGGGCCCGTTTGGGGCCAGGCACTCACTCGGCGTAGCCTGCGTTCCAGGGCAGCGAGCGGCCCCGCACCGGGCTGCGCACGGGCCGGGAGTCCGGGCGGCGCGAGGCGTCGGCGGTGCCGGAGCTGGAGCCCGAGCCGCGCAGGAAGCGGGGCCGCCGGTAGGGCACGGGGCTGGCGCGGGGCCTGGGTGGCCGCGGCGCGGGGAGCGGGCCCCTCGGCAGGAAGCGGCGCCGGAACCAGTCGGCTGACATGGCGCGTTGGCCGGGGGCTGCCCGCGGGGCGCCGGGCGGGAGGCTGGGCCGACGGCACCGCCCGCTGGTCCCGGGAGGAGGAAGCGGGCCAGGGGCGGGGCGGAGCCGGCTGCGCGGCGACGCCCCCAAACCCCAACCTCCCGGTCGCCCGGGAGGAAGCCTGTGCGCGGCCTGGGTGCCATCAAACCTACCGACAAGCCAGTGGTGTTATCAACCCCACTTTACAGGCAGGAACACTGAGCCTGCAGAGACAGAGAGGCTGGCCTCCGCTCACCCAGGAACCTGAGCAGGCCGAGGTTCACCCACCCGTGTGGGGCCCGAGCCTCTGAGAGGGAAAGTGCCTCCTCCCCGCCCAGGGAGGCTGGAGGGGTCCGGGGCCTCCAGGCTGGATCAGAGTCCAAGGCAGAGACTCAGGCCTCTTCTTGCTAGCCCGGAACCTTACGCAAGGGCAAGATGGGAACAAGATGTCCTTGGAGGTGTGGCACGCGTCTGACACATTGAGTAAGAGGCTCAGAGCACAGTGTTCCCTCAGGTGACCTGCGTGCCTCACCCATTTGGCCTGGCACCCTCCACTTTCAGACGGGGCTTGGTGGTCTCCCTGGCCTTCCTTATCCTGAGCATCCACTCCCACCCTCAAGGCCAAGTCTTGTAAACCCTGTGCCTCCAATCAAGATGTCCTCTCTAGACAGACAGCAGGGGCCTCACTAGAATGTTAAGTGACTGGTGGGCAAACAGAATCCTTGGTCCCCGAAAGACCAACTAGTCAGAGTTCAGACTTGTGACTAAGGGAAGTGAAAAAAAGACTTTCATCTGGGCTGGGGGCAAGATGTTGTAAGCCTCTTAACTCCTGGCTGCCTATCACCACGGGGTCTGCCGGCTGTGTCCCCCTTCACACCTGCATGTTAACACAGTGCTTTTTCACCCTCTGCCACTGAAGCCCAACTTCCTATGCAGGACTGTTATTTCCATCTCATAACAAGGACTCTTGAGGCCCACAGAGGGGAAGTGTCCTGACACCCAAAGCTGTGCTGTTTCCACTATGACGGTGCAGCTGACTCAGAACCCCCACGGGGGATTTCTCTTCCCCTTTACTCCTCTGGGAAGACAGGCCTGACCACTCAAAGCCCCTGAGGCCCCACAACCCAGGGCCCTGGGGAAGGGGCAGGGGGAGGGGGGGCGCTACAGGAGCAGTCCCTACCTTTGCTTCCATGCCTAAGCCCAGCACTTGCTCACTGGTCCTTACTTCCTCCTGGAGGCCAGCCCTGCCCCACTGGGAGTTCCCCCCACCCACGGAGTATGGTTCCTGGGGCAGGGAAGCTGTGCCCAGCAAGCTGTCCCTCAAGTAACTCAGTTCCAGCTAGCCTGGAAGCTAATTTACTCCCAAGCTAAATTAGCCTGGGAGCTAATTTACTGACCCCACGTTGTGTGTCAGACCCCAAGCAAGAGAAGAGCACTAATGGAAATGAGCTGCTCACCTGTAGTGATGGGGAAGTCCTGGTGGATGGTGCTTGAATCAGCCTTCAAAGGGGAAGGGAACAAAGAGAAGGCTTTCCAAAGGACACCTGAGCTACAACCTGTCATTGGGACAAAATGCACCAGTGACCCAGAGTGGGGCAAACCCAATTCTATCAGTGGGGTGACCGCCTCATCCCATCAGCCAATGGCTCAGAGGCTTTTAAAGTCTAAAACCAGAGGCAACAATGCAAACACAGTCTATTCCCCCCACTTACCATCTCGGACTGCCCGGGTGGATGAAGATCCTGTTCTCTTAGGTGTATTCAGAGAAGCTCCTGGCAGCCAGGAGTCACAGGTGGTCTGTGGCCCACCTTAACTATTTTGAGTTTTCAGAACCATGTAGAGTCCAATGGCAATCCCATCCTCCCTGTTCCAAGGGGGCCTGGGTGTTCATCCAGTGCTACCCAGGCTCCTATGGCTCCAGAGGCTCCTGGGTGCCTCTGCTCTTGTCTGGATCCCAAGACTGATGCTCTTGGTTTACTCTGTTATTTTGCTTCAGAAAAGTGATGGGTATGTCTAAGAAAGGTTGACTGGATTCTTGTCATTTTCTGGGTCCTTTTTAAGTCTGAAGAGCTTGTATTCTGTCTTTGCTTTTTCTTTCTTTCTTTCTTTTTTTAATGTGTTTGGCTGTGCCAGGTCTTAGTTGTACATGTGGGGTCTTCCTTGCAATCTGGGCCCCCTGCATTGGGAGCACGGAGTCTTAACCACTGGACCATCAGAGAAGGGGAGTCCCTGCCTTTGCTTTTTATTTAATATTTCGGTCCAGAATTCTTTCTGACTGCTCTGTTCATTGTTTTTTGGCTGTTACTGCTGCTGAAATCCAGTGCCCCGTCACTCCCTGGACTTTGGAATGGCCTGTATCTGCCTTTTTCTGTCTTCAAAAGCCTGCAGGCTCTTCTGTGTCTAGTGTCTTAAGTTGTAGGCGAGGTTCCTTGGGGTGGGTCTGTCTTCGTTTCTGGGTTGAGTCCTCCCTGAAGAATAGGCAGTTCCTCACTTTCCAGTGACACCCTTCTGCCAATTGCTCGAATGAACCCATGCCTGCCCCCTTCTGGCCAAAAGACCTCTCCTCGGCTAACTCAGCCAGCCTGTGAGGGATGGAGGGTGGGGAAGGAACAAGCTTAGAGAAAGGAAAACTATTTTTAGGCTGCGTTTTTTTCACTCACAATGAAAATGGCTTTTGTTGAATTTCATATCTGTTTTTAACAAGATTTATTTTAGATTTAATTTAAAATATTTAATATATTTCATTATGACTCAGTTTCCTTCCCTGAAGTCAAACAATGGTACTCGTTTCCAGTGAATCCTTCCAGAGATGTCAAGGGTATTCTGTGCAAGATCATGCAAGACAAAACAAAATCATGTAAGACCAGGGACAACGAGTGCTGGAAGAATGTGGAGAAAAGGGAACTGTCATGTACTGCTGGTGGGAAGGTTAAATTGGTGCAGCCACTATGGAAAACAGTATGGTGGTTCCTCAAAAAAATTAAAAATAGAACTACTGTATGATCCAGCAACTCTACTTCTTGATATTTATCTGAATAAAACAAAATCACTACCTTAAAAAGATATCTGCCCCACCATGTTTGTTGCAGCATTATTTACAATAGCCAAGATATGAAAAAAAAACCTGTGTTCACCAATGAATGAATGGGTAAAAAAAAAGTGTATCTGTATGGTGCCTCAGATGGTAAAGAACCTGCCTGCAATGCAAGAGACCCAGGTTTGATCCCTGGGTCAGGAAGATCCCCTGTGAAGGGAATGGCAACCCACTCCAGTATTCTCGCCTGGAGAATTCCATGGACAGAGGGCTACAGTCCATGGGGTCACAAAGAGTTGGAGATATATATATGCAAATGACAGCATACTCTACACTGTATCCTGCACCTGAAGTTTTCATATAAAACACTATTATTTTTTTTGCATCAGTTCTTAAAGACCTGCCTTGTTCCTTGAGACTTCTTTGCAGTCTCTGCAAACATGCAGACTTTATGTAGCTAGTCCCCCAATATGAACATTTACATAGTTTTCTATCTTTTGTTTTACAATTTTATGTGTGGGCATATTGGTAGGATCAGTTCCTAGTAACAGAATTGTGGCATCAAAGGCATTTATTGTTCACAGCAACACTATTCGTAACAGCCCCAAGATGGAAACAACCCAAGTATTGTGCTACAAACTATAGCACATATGCCCAATGGAATACTATCCAGCCATTAAAAAGAATGAAATGCTGATACATGATACAAGGTAAATGAACCTCCAAAACATTATATTAAGAAGCTGTACACAAAATGTCACATATTTCATGTCTCTAAGATGGTTGGATGGCATCACTGACACAATGGACATGAGTTTGAGCAAACTCCAGGAGATAGTGAAGGACAGGGAAGCCTGGCATGCTGCAGTCCATGGGGTCGCCAGAGAGTCGGACATGACTGAGCAACTAAACAACATATTAAATATCCAAAGTAAGTAAGTCCATAGAAGAAGAGAGGAGACTGATGTTTGCCAGGGGCTGAGAGTAGGGGAGAATTGGAAGTAACTGCTTAATGAATATAGAGTTTTATTTTGGAGGGATAAATAATGGTTTGGAATTAGATAGAGGTGGTGGTTGCACAACATAGTGAATGTACTGAATTGTTCACTTTAAAATGGTTAATCTTTAATGTATTATTTATTTCATTGTGCTGGACTCGGTTGTGGCATGCGAACTCTTTTTTTAAAAAATTATTTTTGGCTGCCACTGGGTCTTTGTGGCTGCGCTCAGGCTTTTACTAGTTGTGGCCAGCGGGGGCTACTCTTCACTGCAGGCTTCCCATTGCGGTGGCTTCTGGTGGTATTCAGCAGTTGTGGTACTCAGGCTCAGCTGCCCTGTAGCATGTGGGAATCTTCCCAGAGCAGGGATCGAACCCATGTCCCATGCGTTGGCAAGTGGATTCATTAACCGCTGAACCACCAAAGAAGTCCCTTTAGTGTTTGTTTGTTTCTTTGTTTTAATTAGTTAATTTGGCTTCACTTGAGTCTCAGTTGTAGCATGTGGGATCTTCCATTGCAGTGCATGGACTCTCTAGGTGTGGTGCACAGGCTCAGCATAAAATGGTTAATTTTATGTTATATGAATTTCACAGTTTAAAATAAAAAGGGGGAGAGGGAATACATGTAATAATTTGTAGATACTGTCCTACATGAAGGTGGCACCAATCAGCCTATTTCCCCATCCTTTGATTGTTGCAGTTTTTTAATAAAGTTTTTAATTTTTATCTAAGGGCTTTCCAGGTGGCGCTAGTGGTAAAGAATTCATTTGCCAATGCAGGAGATGCAGGAGTTGTGGGTTCCATCCCTGAGTTGGGAAGATCCCCTGGAGAAGGAAATGGCAACCCACTCCAGTATTCTTGTCTGGAAAATTCCATGGACAGAGGAGCCTGCTGGGCTACAGCCCATGGGGTCTCAAAGAGTTCGACACAACTGAACAACTGAACACACATACCTTTAATTTTTACCTATAAGTAAAAAATATACAAGCCTAGTTTGACTTTCTCTTAATAGGAGAGGATAACCAACTTTTCACAGATTTGAGAGACATTATTTGCAGTTCATTTCCTATAGATGGTCTTTTTGTATCCTGTGCCCAGTCTTCTTACTGAGCCATTGGTCTTTTTCTTACTGATTTCTGAGAGTTCTTTATATATAAAAGAAATCAACTCTTTATTTTGAAATGATTTTCAAGTATATTATTTGTAGCCAGTTACAATTTTATGTTTGTGTTTTTATTTTGATTGTGGGTTTTTCTGTATAGACTTTTTCTTCCTTTTTAAAAAATTATTACAATGTTGTGTTGGTTTCTGCCATATATACAACTCGAATCAGCCATAATAGAATTTTTAATGTAAATGAATTTTTTGTTTTTTTCTCTTATGGTTTCTGGGTTTAGTAACATACCCAGGAGGACTTCTCCACTCCAAGATTTTACAATCTCCTCCCTTTGTTTCAGTAATTTTATATTAATGTGTGTAGTCGCTCAGTTGTGTCCAACTCTTTGTGACCCCGTGGACAGTAACCTGCCAGGCTCCTCCATCCATGGCATTTCCCAGGTAAGAATACTGGAGTGGGTTGCCATTTCCTTTTCCAGGGGATCTTCCTGACCCACGGATCGAACCTGGGTCTTCTGTATTGCAGGCAGATTCTTTACTGCCTGAGCCACCAGGGAAGTCCTTTATATTAATAGTTTACTTTAAATAAATTTTTTTTTTAATCTTTGACCCACCTGAAAAAAAACACATTCAAATAATTTCAGTGGCTGACTCTGTGTTGAGAAACATCGGCAAGAAAGGAGCAACCAACCTGTTCCTGGACACCCTTATCATCCCTGGGCTCCTCTGAGGACCTGCGTGCAGCTTTCTCATCTTTCTGCCTGAAACCAGATCTCAGCTAGAGATGGAGTCTGTCTGGATGCCCCCCTGGTCCCTGGGCTCCTGGCTTGCATCATAGGCTCTGAAACCTAGCAGGACTGGGCCACAATCCCATGCTCTCAGGAAGTTCCTTTCTCTGGTTAAACCCTTTTCACTCAGGTGTGAGACAGTGATGGAGGTCGAGAGGGCCACTGCCCAGAAGGATTTCTCATCCTTTGTCCTAATCTCTTGAGTAAAGGAAACTTAGGTTCTTAGGGAACACTCACTGCCTTTTGACTTGGATCAAATCACTTTATTTCTCCAAACCTCAGATTCTAAATCTGTAAGGAGACAGTAACACCTACCCTGTAGGACTATTGTGAGTATTAAGTAAATGTGCCCTGCCATAGTAACTGTGCAACACACAGACTCATAGTTCATTCAGACTTTTTTTTTTTTTTGCAAATATTATTGGGGACCCACTAATCCTGGGCACTGTTGGGAATAGAGCAGTGTTGGGGATAGAGCAGGGGCAAAAACTTAACGACTGGTGGGAGGAAGACAATAGAGAAATAAACAAGTAAATGTTAGGTATTAGGTAGTGATAAAAACAAAGAGAATGATGCAGGGTGGGGCCAACCAGGTAGCAGGGGAGACCTTGATGTTAAGGCAGCCATGTAGTTCATCTAGTGATGGTACATTTTAATAGGGAACAGAACCGTATTATTTTTTTTTTATTAATCTGTTTTCTTGGTTAATTCCTGTTTCCAAGAGGTTGAGGTTCTTATGGTTCTGTGGAATAGCCAAGTGCTCTTGTGGAGGTGGGCAGGTCTGAGAGCTGATATAACGAGTCTTGGTGCTGCTGGCCTCATCTGGGCTGTGACAGATCTCGGAGCTGGGGGCACTTGCCTATGAACTGTTCTCCCAAGGGATGGTTTCAGTGTCACATGTGGTTTTTATTTTCCATAATAAGTGCTGAAGTGGTCATGGTGAGCTCACTACACAGGCCCAGGTCTCAGGGTGTGCACAGGAAGATGGATAAGAAAAAACCTTTCGGTTTTGTGTGTGCTGGAGAAACCCAGGGTGTGCGGTACACAGAGGGCTCAATGCTGCCTATTTAGGGTGGGGTAGGGACAGGGCAACCCACTCCAGTGTTCTTGCCTGGAGAATCCCAGGGATGGGGGAGCCTGGTGGGCTGCCGTCTATGGGGTCGCACAGAGTCGGACACGACTGAATCGACTTAGCAGCAGCAGCAGCAAGGACAGGGAGCAAGGAGCTCAAGCTGAGGCCTGATACCAGGCAGGCCACATAGTCCATCACCAACTCTCAGCAACCCCAGCCCCCAAAGCCTTGCTAATCTTCCCAACCAAAGTCCCAATACAGGCTCTGACTGGACAGACTGTCCAATCATGTGCTCACCCTGACTCAATCACAGTGGCCTGGAAGATACATTCTGTTGGTAACCAGCAGGCAGGGGCTGATGCCAGAGAAAGCAACGCTCCTGGCTATGGAGTCAGAAGTTGATTAGGAGTTGGGAAGTTTCTCAAACTCACCAAGCTCGGACCCTCTTTGCACATGCAATTTCCTCTTCTCGGAAAACTTTCCCCTTGCTCTACCAGGCTTTCCTCCAGGTCTCCACTCAAATTTCACCTCCTCCTGAGGGTCCCGTACTCTCTGCACAGGGTGCTCACTGCCACAGACTCTGTTCATTTGCTGACTGCCCAGTAGAAGGTCTGTCTGGGCTCCCACTGCTAGGGCAGGGCCGGCGGGTCCAGACGCCTGGAGCCCAGGCCCCACAGGAGGTACTCAAGAGACGTCTCAGGGGAAAGGGATGCCACTCAAACACACGCCTCCACCCCCTTCAAGGCCACAAATTGGGGTAAGCGCGGATCCCCCACCTGCAAACCCACCTGGCTGGGACTCACGGGCACGCCCCAGCGCCAGGCCACTCGGATCAGGGTGCACAGACACACACGCTCAGCCACACGCTGGACCTGTTTTCGGTTACAGACGGCACGCGCAAGCGTGCGTACAATCCGATCCGTTCCCAGTCTTAGGTCCACCCGGAACCAAGCTCCCACTATGCGCACGCGCGGCCCGGAGTCCCCGCCCCTCGCCCGTCATGGGCGAGGCGCTCTGGGGGCGGGTCCTGCGGCACCGCCCGGGAAGCTGCGCGAGTCTGGGCGGCCGCCACTACATCCTCCTCCTTCCTCTCCTTCGAGTGCAAGCGAGCCAAGCCGGGCCGGGGCCAAGCCGAGGCTCCGAGGGCGCGGGCGGAGCGGGTCACGGAGTCATGGCGCATCAGACCGGCATCCACGGTGAGGACGGATGGCGAACGGACAGGGGGCCGAGGGTCTCTGCTCGCGGCTGTGGCCCCTCCTTGGCTGTTGGGCCCCTCTTTCCTCTCCCGGCACCAGCCTGGGGAAGCTTCCTGTTCTCTTTTGCAGCCGCGGGTCGCCTGGGGTGGTCATTTCCTGGTGGGATGCGGACTTACTGTGCATAGTTGAGGGTGGGTGTACATGTAGGGCACGCAGCTGGGGTGGGAGCGTCTGTGTTCCCATCTGGGGGTGGATGTGCCTGTGTGTGCCCATCTATTAGCACGCAGGGGTGGGTGTACCCGGATGTTCACATCTGAGGGAGTGTGCACGCATGTGCACTTGTCTTGTGGGTACAGCCCTATGTGTGCACATCTGGATCTGTGTACATCGAGTGCACATGCACTCATGGCTGACTGGACACGGTCAGCTGGAAGCATCTTCAGATGATGATGGAATCATCATGATCAGTGTTTCGTGACTGTGTGCACATGTCTGGGGGTGTCTGTGTGCATGTGCACAATCTGGGTGCCTTTCCGTGTTCATTCCATTCAATGGATGCACGGTATGGCTCCTATTGGCTGTGTCTGTGTGAGGAGGGGGTCCTGACCTTTTGGCTCCTCCCAAGACCCTCACAAACTAGGCTGGGAAAAACTTGGGACAGGTATTTTCTAGGTGGGGACGTGGAGAATCACCAGTCTGACCTTGACCTCTGATCTCCCTGCCATTTTCCACTCTGATCTCCTGAGTCTGCCCTAGTCAGGGTTGGAAGGTCCCAGTTCCAGGCTGGAGGCAAGGGAGAAGGTTCTGACCTAGAGATTCGAGGCCAGATTCCCCCACCCCAGAGCCCAGAGCATCCTCCTCCTCCCGCAAGGGTCCGATTCCTCCTTCCACAGGACAGGGAAGAAGCAGCGGCCAGGAGCCAGGTGTGCTGACCCTATCTGTACCTCAGTGTCCCCCTGTGTCCCTGGTCTGGGAGGGCTGCCTGGCCTGTGGGGTAGGCCCAGGCCGCTTGCCCAGATAGCCCGGTGGTTTGGCCCTCAGCCATTCCTCTCACCACACCAGGATGCCCTGCCCGGGACCATCACCATCGACCAGCCTGACCACCTGGATCCCTGCTTGCGGTTGTGGCCACTTGGTGGCTGGCCCTGACAGGTTTCCCTGGCCACACCCCATAGGACCAGAAAAAGCAGGAGCCTGGGTCTGGGCCAGGGTTCTCCAAGAAGAGCTGGAGGGGCGGCTTCATGACTCAGCCCCACGGAAGGGAACAACCCCTCCCCAGACCTGCCCCTTCCTTCCCCTTTGTCTGATCATTGCTGCTGCCTCCAACTGGGAGGGGATTAGAGGTTAGGGCTCCACTGCCCCATGCTGGGCTGACTGGTCCGGTGGCCTGGGCCCTCCGGCACTCCCTCATTTCCCTTATACTGAGATGAGCCTGCCTAGGGAAATCTGGCAGCCCTCCTTCAGCCTGGGAGCAGTCCACCCCCCCCCCCCCATTTCTGGCCTGGGGAGGTGGCAGGAGAGATCACCCTAGATGCCTGGGTACCAGTCCTGATCTACTGCCTCACAGCAGGGCAGGAGAGGGTTGTAACCTGAGGCTGACTGGGAGAGGGTGGGAGGCAAGGCAGCAGGGGTGCAGGTCGGGGGCATGAATCTTTGATGATAGAGGCTCAGGTGTCCCAGGCCTGGCCTCTGGATTATTGATGGTGGCTGAGGAGACATGGAGGGCGATGTGTCTTCCGCTACTGGGGTGTCACTTTGTCCTGGTAACACTAGAAGGGGTGTGTCAGCCTCTCCCTTGGGGGAGGTCTGAGCAGGTAATAGCCTGCCCTGCTGTCATTGCACTAATAAAAATGAATAATTGTTATTAGGACAGGCTCTAATGCTGTGGGAGGTATTACCTCTATGTTACAGAGGAGTTTGAGGTTCAGTGAGGTCAGAGGTCATACACATCTGGTGGAACCTCAGGCCTGGGGTCCACTGAGGGCAGATCTACCCTGGCTCAGTGGGGCTATGTCTCCAGACCATGCCGCTGTCAACCCCAAGGGCCTGCCCGGGTTAGCTGCATTCCGCCCACCCCGTGGCCTTGGAGGGTGGTACACAGCACCGCCCTATGAATCATGCTCACGGTCACCCTATGTGACGGGCACCTGAGGACATGACCAGAGTTTGTTTTCCTAAAGGCCCCCCCGCACCCACCCTCGAGCTGCCAGTCTGGGCCCTATAAATATTCTCTGACCTCACCCCTCCAGCTGTGTTCCTACACAATTCTCCTGACCCCTGGGCAGCCCCAAGGTCATGCTGGCCTGGCCTTGTGCAGCCCCCTCTGGAGACCCAAGTAGATCCTTCCCAACCTGGACCTTGGCTTCCCCGTCTGAACCACCAGTGGATCTGTGACTTCCACATTTCCCTAGCTCTGACCATGATCCTCTCCTCTGCAGCTGTGTTCCTGGTCATTGGCTGTCACCTTTTGGCTCTGTGGCTCAGGGACCACAGTCAGGGTCTGTTTTGGAGAGTCCCTGAGAGTCACTCCTCTTCCTGGCTGCCTGGGGGTGGAGGTTTATCGCCCCCTGGCAGGATTGAGCTGGGGCTGGCCTGGCTCTTCAGGGCCTCCCAGGGTTAGGCAGCCTGGCTGGGGGAATGGGGCTGGGCACGTGTGTGTGTGTGTGTGTGTGTGCACAGCAGTGTGTACCTTTGTGTTTCTGTGTACAGCCACTTGCCTGCACACATATCTTAGCCATGCTCTGCATTTGCCTGTATCTGAATTAATTAGCAACCTGGGGACTGTATCCTTGTGTGTGTGTGTGTGTGAATAGACTGATCAATGCATGTTGGGGGATCCTGTAATTTTGTCTGTGGATATGAGGATGCTGGGGGTGTCCCAGGCTAGCCCTGTGCTGGGCCTTCTTAGGGGTGCAGGGAACAGGTGGGAGCTGTTCATTCTGGCTGGCTTGGCCTATCCCATTCCCGGGTGGGCTGTCTCATCTCCATGTGCCCTGTCAACAGAGCCGTCCCAGCCAGCAGGCTGCCTGCCTGCCACCTCTGCTGGCTAAATTTGGGAGCTTGCGTTCGGTGGCCGTCTCAGGTTCCCAGTCACATGGGGGGCCGTATTTAATCTGGCTCCCATCTCCGCCACCAGACCCCCAGGACAGAGCAAGCCCCGAGCGTGTCCCTGCCCACACTGTTCCCCGTGCCTGCTCAGCCCCCACCATGTTTCTTGTTCTCGTAGCCACCGAAGAGCTGCAGGAGTTCTTTGCCAAGGCGCGGGCTGGCTCTGTGCGACTCATCAAAGTTGTCATTGAGGACGGTGAGTGCTTCCTGTGGGTGAGGGGACAGGCTGGCAGCTGGACCCTAGTGCTTCTCTGGGAGGTGGGGAAACGTTGGCTTTCAGCCCCCTAAGGACCTCAGTCTCCCATCTGGAAATGAGAGGTGCCTTGTAGGACAGCCTCAGAGGTGGGCATGGTCCTTATGCCTGTCACACAGGAGCTGGGGACATAGCAGAGAGAGCCCTGCTCAAGGGTCCTGCCGAGCCTTTCCAGAGGCTCTGGAGTCGTCTGCTGGCCTTGTCAGGGGGCTGGGCTGGGCAGGGCGCGGCAGGGCAGGGTCGCAGGGGATAAGTAAGGCCAGGCACTGCCCTCGGTGTCTAGTGCCATTCACCTCCCTGGGTGGTCGACAGGCCTGGCCTCACTTGGCCACTGGCTGGGGAAGATTCCTAAGGAGAAGCCACGGCCCTACCCAGGGGAAGTGCCCTTGCTATGGGGAGAAGGGACTTGTGTCGGTCTCTTTGAGAGCAGGACCAAGGAATTGGCTGGGCCATGACTTGAACCCGGGGCACCTGAGGCTTCCATAAGGGGTGATGCTAGAGGTATAGGGCTTGGGGTGTCAGTGAGCTTGAGCTGAGGCCTAAAGTGGGGAGGGCATTTGGGGAGGCAGAAGATTAGACTGAGGCTTGAGGAGCTCTGGGTAGAGAAGTCCTGGGATACAGGACTGTCCCTGGAGGTGAGGGGTACAGACTGCAGAACTGGGAATGGGCCAGGCCCCCACAAATCCCTCCAGCCCTTCTTGGTAGCCATGCGGTAGTGGGCCCTTCTGGGTGCCTCCTGAATGGGCTTGGTGCCCAGCTGACTTTTCACATGCTGAATTGGGTCAAAGCTGGGTCTGCCCAGACCGAGAATTCACCCAGGCTTTGGAGCTAGAGCTCTGCTGGACAGTGTCCAGGGTCCCCAAATTCAGATGCCCTCAGAGGCCGGGTCGGGGATATTGGGGTAGGTCAGCCCCCTGCACCCCTCCAAAGAGATGAACTCATGGCCCAGACCTCAGCCTTCCCTGTCATCTCCCAAACAGAATATCCCTGAGATGTTGAGCAGGAGGAGTCTCCTGGTGAGCCCTTATCTGCATTCTGCTCTTGGGCACCTGGGAACCCCAGAGGGTCCAGGCCTCCTGACCGGCAGCCTAGCTGAGTGTGGCTTGATCTTCCTGATTTTTCTAGAAAAGCCAGGAATTCCACTTGTTACATCAGACTTTCCTGTTTAAAAAATGTTGGCAACAAATTAAACAATTTTGGCAGTGCTGTTGCCCAGCCGCTGCCCACCCCCCCACTTTCCCCGGCCTTGGTCAGCCCGTGACTGCTGGTTTTCAGCCTTGATCTATCTGAGTTCTGGGAGGATAAGTGAGGAGGCCAAGGCCAGAGGGAGGCCCGGCTTGTAGCCAGCCGGATAGCCAGCCCTTTGCCTCCATCAGGAGGGCTTGGTGCTCAGGTGCCAGTATCCTCTGGCTAGGTGGTAGTTGTCCACTTACCCCAGTTCTTCCTCCAGCCTGGGCCTGTGCACACATGGGCTGGTATTTGGTGCCACACTGAGACCCCTGGTGGGGGTTGGTGGGTCGAGTGTGTGTCCATTCAGCCACTCTGTGCCAGCCAGGAAGGTGGCAGGACTCGTCAGCCCTAGGTATTAAGAGGTTGGCTGCTTTTGATTGGTTACTTTTGGGGAAGGGGACTACCGCTGGTGAGGGCAGCAGGGTACCTGTTTCTGCAGTACCTGGTGGGAGCCCCTGTCTACCTCTTTCCCGCAAGCCTTTTTGCCTGCAGATCCCTGTGGCCTGAGGCTGTGACGGTACTTCCGGCAGCATGTTCATTCTGAGAAGGGTGTGCCGGGCAATCTGCTGGAGCCCCAGGCTGAGGGAGCAGGGGGCCGGAGATGGCACAGTAGGGCCGTCCACTGAGTATATTCCAGGGGGGTGAGGGGTGTGGGTGTCCGTGAAGGGCCGCGTTGTTGATGGCTGTGGGTACACGGCTGCGTGTCTTGGTGCGGTTGTCTGTGTTGGGTCATCTGTTGGCATGTTCTTAAGGCCACACGTGCGTGTGTGTGTGTGTATAGAGGGAGCAGCCTCGGGCTGGCAGCTCTGTGCCCTCATTCATTCATTCACTCACACACTGATTGAGTCACAGACAGGCTTCGGGGGAAGGCAGGGAGGGTGGTCAGTGGGTCTGAGTCACCTCCAGGGCCCGAGGCCCACGGTGAGAGGTGGCTGTGGGACATGGCTTCTCCTTGGCTCACCTGGCCTCTGCCCCCAGAACAGCTTGTGCTGGGCGCCTTTCGGGAGCTGGTGGGCCGCTGGGACCAGGACTATGACCGGGCCGTGCTGCCGCTGCTGGATGCCCAACAGCCTTGCTACCTGCTCTACCGCTTGGACTCGCAGAATGCCCAAGGCTTCGAGTGGCTCTTCCTCGCCTGGTCACCTGATAATTCCCCCGTGAGTCCTTGGAACCCCTACCCAGCCTCGGGATCAGAGGAAGGGGGGAAGCTGGGTCCGATAGAGATAACATGGTGCTGCCGTGGGGAGTCTAAAGGGGGAGACGTCAGATCCTGCTCTGGGGAGTATGAGTGAGGGATAAGATCCTGCACTTGGAACCTGGGTCTCTGAGAGGCAAAGGTTGTCCTGGGTGAGGGCTCCCTCTGCTGTCTGGACTACCCTACTACAGCCTTACCTTCGTGCTGCGCCCTCTGCTGGGTGCGTGGGCACAATGAGGGGCCCTGGTCCCCACCCAGAGGCTCCTGCCTGCTCCTGGACAGGCAGCCCTGCCTGGAGAGAGGTCTCATGGCTTGGCCCCTGCCCTTTAGGTGCGGCTGAAGATGCTGTATGCAGCCACACGGGCCACAGTGAAGAAAGAGTTTGGAGGAGGCCACATCAAGGATGAGCTGTTCGGGACTGTGAAGGTAGCTGCACCCCCCACCCCATCACCCCAGACCGGGACCCCACCAGACTGGGGTCATGGGCCCACAGAAGGTGGGGTGTTATGCAGGGTTACAGAGCAAGTGGGTGCCAGGGGATGAGTAGGGAGGGCTGGGAGAGTCCTCGGTCTGCAAGCTGGGGTGCTCAGTGGGCTTCTGCCAGCCCACTCTAAGTTGCTCACTTATGCCTCTGCATCCACTGGCCAGGACGATCTCTCCTTTGCCGGGTACCAGAAGCACCTGTCATCCTGTGCGGCGCCTGCCCCGCTGACCTCAGCTGAAAGAGAACTCCAGCAGATCCGTATTAACGAGGTGGGCGCGCTGGACAGGGCGGGCAGAAGTCCTGGCCCAAGGCTTCCAGGTCAAGTCAGGCCCCGCTGGCTGAGCCTGCATTCCCCAAGTGGGCTACCCCCTGGTTTGGGCAGGCGAGGGCCTCGCTCACTGTTCACCTTTCCCCAGGTGAAGACAGAGATCAGCGTGGAGAGCAAACACCAGACCTTGCAGGGCCTGGCCTTCCCTCTGCAGCCGCAGGCCCAACGGGCGCTTCAGCAGCTCAGACAGAAGACGATCAACTACATCCAGCTGGTGGGTGCCTGTTCCTTGCCCCAGGTGCACACTTGGGGTACACTGTACCCCACCTGCTCCTGCTCCCACGCATGAGCTCACTTCAGCTCACCCTTGTACCCATGGGAACAGGCTGTCCCCATGCCTACCTGTTTCCTGTAGTCACGGTGTATAGTGGCTGCAGTCTGTTCCCTGCCCAGCCCAGGCCCCACTCACCCGCAGGGATGCCTGACACACTCTCCCTCATTCCACCCAGTGTGCACACATCACCCTTGGTTCACCCCTCAGCCCTGAACCCCCTCCTGTCCCAGACTCCCTCTGCAGCCCCCTGATCACCCCCCTTTCCCCAGCCAGTGCCTCCGTGGTCCAGCCTTCCCCCTTTCAAACAGAGTGGCTCTTCCAACCATGAGGATGGGCTGGCCTAAGGATGCTGCCTCCCTGAGGTCAGGGCCTTTGCCCCTGACCTGTCCATCGTCCTTGGTGCGACTTCCTTCTCTAGCAGAGTGTTTAAAGGGGCAGAGTTAGGCCTGGGCTCAGGAGTGGCCTCTTCAGAGGGACCTGCATAGCAGAGTGGGGGCGGGGAGCCCTGGGAGAGGAGCTGACAGCGGCTTCCCACCTCAGGGAATTCTTGTTGGGGAGGGTGGGCCTGGGCCCTCACCCGCACAGTGCCCTCACATCTCCCCTTGCCCCTCGGCAGAAGCTGGACCTGGAGCGGGAGACCATCGAGCTGGTGCACACGGAGCCGACGGATGTGGCCCAGCTGCCGTCCCGAGTGCCTCGAGACGCTGCCCGCTACCACTTTTTCCTCTACAAGCACACCCACGAGGGTGACCCCCTGGAGTCTGTGGGTGAGTGGCCATGGCGGGGCTCGCACTGCTCAAGTGGCTGGGCAGGAGCCACACTGGCCCACGACCGGGCGGGCAGCCTGCAGGGGCTGTGGGGGCGGCAGGAGCGCCAGGCCCGCCTCAGCTCACCTCCGCGTCCCCCGCAGTGTTCATCTACTCCATGCCCGGCTACAAGTGCAGCATCAAGGAGCGCATGCTCTACTCCAGCTGCAAGAGCCGCCTCCTCGACTCCGTGGAGCAGGACTTCCAGCTCGAGATTGCCAAGAAGGTGGGTGCTGTTCCCGTGGGCCCTGCCACCAGCCCCTACGTGGGCCGTCAGGGTCCTGAGACAATGGCAGAGCAGGGGGCATCGTTGCCCTGTTGGATGGAGGGGGAGACTGAGGCCCAAGGGGTCGTGTGTGTCGCTGGTGGCCTGGACAAGCCCCAACTGTGACATCCGTGTCTCTCCTTTCCCTAAGTATGGAAGGCAGGTGGGAGGTGACAAGGTCTCCCACCAGCAGGCCCCCAGCTCTGTGCTCCTGGGGGTGGCATTTCATGTGGGCATCTGGGAGGAGACCCCAGGGTTGGAGTGCAAGAGATCCATGGGATGCCCCGGGAGTGGGGGTGACCGAGGGTGGTGTGTGTCAGGGCCCGGCACCCTTGGAGTGACCAACTGTGCCTTGCCCCGCACAGATCGAGATTGGTGATGGGGCGGAGCTGACGGCTGACTTCCTCTACGACGAGGTGCACCCCAAGCAGCACCTCGCCAAGCGGGCCTTCGCCAAGCCCAGGGGCCCCGAGGGCAAGCGGGGTCACAAGCGCCTCATCCGTGGCCCGGGCGAGAATGGGGATGACAGCTAGGTGGCGGGACCTGAGCCCTGCTGGCGTGTGAAACTGTGGGGCTGCCCCCACCCCCACGGCCACCTCTCTCCTTGCAACCGGGCTCTGGGATGGGGGTTGCCTCCTATGGGTAGGAGGGCTGGTAACTGAACATCCTTGCAGCTTCCGAGGGCCACTGGGCTGGCATTTTGTGACCCTCCCCCACTGCTGTCCCTGCCTCTCATCCCTGTGCCCAGGGTATCTGGGGACCCTGCTCGGCTGGTTCAAGAGGCTGGCTGTGGGACCTGGTGTGAACCAAGCCCCCAGGGGAACTAAGACTAGGGCCCCAGCATGGCCCAGAACCCTTCGGCCACAAGGGGTGAGGTCATTCGGGGCTGGGGCAGGGGGTCACCGCAGGACGAGATGGTTGAATGCTGTATTTTTTAAAGAATAAAATATTTTTAAATCAACAGCTGAGTTTGGCCCTGAGGGACCACCTCTGGCCCCGGGTATGGGGAGGCCCTGGGCATAGACCTGCCTGCCCCCCCCCACACACACACACACAACACAGAGGGGGCCTGTGGGCCTGCTGGGTGGAGCCCCAGCCTGCCTGGCTGCAAGTATATGGAAGAGCTGTGTCCGTGTGTGCATGTGCAGGCTTCGCTGTCAGCTCATTGGCCCCCTCTTGAGTACCTTGGGTACCTCTCTTGTCCCAAAGGGCCTAGGTTTCTGGTCCCAGGGACTCAGGGGGAATCTCCCTTGGGCTTGGGATTCAGCAGCAGCCAGAACTTCATTCTCTGCCTCTGAGAAGTGTGTAGAAGACCCCTGCCATCCCAGATGGGAAGAGTGCGGGGGTGGGGACAGATGGGATCGATGATGGATTCACCCGCTGGATGGGCACTGTCCTTTTTCTGGAAAGTGCCTCTTGGGCTGGGACTCAGGGCAGTGTTCCATCCCTGGGGCCTTTCTCTGCCTCTACTGAAGCGTGCAGAATTGTAGGGAGTAGAGCTGGAAGCCAAGCCAGGACCCATAGAAGGCAGCCTGATTGGTCCCACCCCAAACGCTGGTTCTCAAGTGGGCAGGAAGACAACGCCATTGTTCCCACGCTGTCAACCCCCCTGGGCCTGTGCACCAGCTGCGTGCCTGGCAGCTTGGAGCCTGCCTGCCATGACACCCACCCAGAGGAGGGCAGAGAGAAGCAGGGGTAGCAGATGTCCAGCCCTGCCCCATCCCGCCAGAAACCCTATTTGTTTGTTCATTCATTCCCTCATTCACTTAGCCATCACTCAGAAACACTCTGTGCCTGCCCAGAGCTGACCGTGGAGACCCATGAATTCAGCAAGTATTGAGCACCTACAGACAACTTTAACAACCTTATGGCTTTTACCTTTATGATCCCCTGAACTCTTTCTCTTCCCTGAAACACTCTTTCATTTTACCCAAATCTGTGTCTCCAGAATTGCAATTTCTAACACTTCAAATAAACTCTTATTTGCAAACAAAACAAAAATGTTAACAAATTAGGTAAAAGAGCTCAGGGGTACTCCATCTGGGGTAGGGGGTTTATAAGAAGATCAGAGAAGGCCTCATTGAGAGCGTAATGTGTGACTAGAAATGTAAGTTTGGTGAGGGAGGGGGCCATGTGAGTATCTGCAAAAAGCTTCAAGACACAGGGAACAATACGTTCAAAGGCCCTGGGGCAGGAGAATTACATGCATGTGTTCAAGCCACAGCCAGGAGGCCAGTGTGGCTGGAGACGGGGCAGGGAGTACGGGGCAGGCAGATACCGTAGGACCCTGCTGGCTATTGTGTGGACTGTGGCTCTGACCCTAGAAAGGGCCATGGAGGGGTCTGAGCAGAGGAGGAACATAATGTGACTTAGGGGCCTAATAAGAACAAACTGTGGAGCTTGAAAGCAGAAGCAGGACAATCTTGAGGAGGTGACAACTCCTCTGGTCTAGCCAAGAGAAGATGGCAGCTCAGACCAGGCTGGTGGATGTGAAGGTGGGGCAGGGGTGGAATATGGGCAGATTCTGAACACGGAGCCAGAAGGACTTGCTGAGGGTCCCGGGTCATCCTGCAGCTTTGGGCCTGAGTGATCTGTTGCAATCACCTGGGTCAGAGAGATTGTGGAAGGAGCCTCAGGAGAGGACGAGCCAGGACATCTCAGCTGGTCCAGCGGTGGGGTTTGTCCTCCGATGGTGCTCTGGGAATGCAGAGGAGGGCCTGCTCCTGGAGGAAGCAGCAGCTGTGGCAGGGGCAGATGACCCTGGGCAAGGCCAATGCTGCCCCCTGCCCCATACTCCAGGCCCGGCATGACACAGTCTAGGACTGGTACCTCGGGGCAGGAAAGGGCAGTGCGGGAGCTGCTGGCCTGAGGCTGCTGCCTGGGTTGGGTGGGGGTGGGGGGCAGGGGCTGAGAAGGCTGGGGCATACCCCACCAGGTCTGACACTGCTCCTAATTCCAATCTCTTGCCAACCTTAGACTGAGCTCTAGGCCTTCACTTCTCCCCAGACTTCCCAGAGGACAGGTGTGAGGCCCACGTGGGATGTGACAGATGGTTTGGACAGACCGGGGTGGGGGGCGGGGAGTAGAAAGAGGAAGGGGTGACAGAGCAGCCTGCCACCTGACTATGCAAATGGCCTCTCTGACTCATTGCATCCCCTACACCCCACCCCTGCCATGAGTGTAGGGAGGAAGGGAGCTACTAGGTTATTTCAAAATTCTCACTTCCTTTGTTCTCTGAGCCGTCGGCACGGGAAGTGGGCGCCAAGCATCCTTCCCTGCAGCTGCCGCCCAACCTGCCTGCCAAACCCTCTGGAGAAGCCGCATTCCCTGTCATGGTAGGACAGCAGCCCTCGGCCCCCGGGGAAGGGGACAAGGTGGGGAGGAAGTGATGGGGAGAAACACGGGCTTGGGAGCTACAGACAAGGGTGGGTGAAAGGGACAGTCACCCAGGTGGCTTGGGAAACGCACTGAACCCTGAAGTCATGAGCCATGAGGCCCAAACTCACAGCTTGGTGAGGAGGCTGGGGCTAAGGGCTGCTCTTAGCGGTGGTGCTGGGCTCACTGGTGGTGGTGGTGCTGGGCTGCAAGCCAGGGGGACGCCAGGGCTGTGCCCTGTCTGCCTTTGCTGCCCAACCTTCCCTCCAATTTGTTCTGACCCACAGCAGTTTGAGTGCCTGGGCTGGGTAAGGTGGGCAGAGCATGAAAGAGCTGGGCAGTGGCCATCCTGGCCAAGGCCCTGGGTAGTGGCCAGCCTGAACCCCAGCAGGAGACCCTCATTCCCACCTATTGCCCAAACGGAGCAGGATTGGTTGGGGGGAGCCTGGCAGAGAGCAGAGGGAGGTTTTCAGGGGCGCTGGAGGGACGGGAAGATGCCTCTTTGCTTGGGAGGAAAGAGAAATGACCTCTGAGGAATGGAAGGGGGAAACAAGGGTGAGCCTGGGGAGGGGGGGCGGCTGTTGACCACCAACCTGGCTCTCCTGTCCAGCTAGAGTTTGGTTTTGAGTGAAAGGCTCCATCATGAGTCTAGATTGTGGGTCTCAGGATGAGCTCTGATTCCTTTCTCTGAGTCAAAGGCTGGGTCTCAGATCTGAGTCCAAGTTCCCCATGGGCCTTGGAGATGTGATGGACACTGGAGAGAGAAACAGGAACCTCCCTGGAGGGCTGGGAGAGACGGAGGTGGGAGCTCTTCTGGGAAACCCCCAGAGAGATGGGGCAGAGGAGGTGGAGCTGGGGCTGTATCCTCACCCGGCGCCCACCTTGCAGGGCCCCTACTGTGCCCCGCACCCCCTTTCTCTCCTGGTGCAGGCGGCGGCACTGGCAGCGGCCCTGGCTCAGGGCACCCTGCCTGCCTTCCTGCCCTGTGAGCTCCAGCCCCGTGGTCAGGTGAACTGCAACTGGCTGTTCCTGAAGTCTGTGCCGCACTTCTCGGCTGGAGCCCCCCGGGCCAACGTCACCAGCCTCTCCTTAGTCTCCAACCGCATCCACCACTTGCATGACTCCGACTTCGTCCACCTGTCCAACCTGCGGGTCCTCAACCTCAAGTGGAACTGCCCGCCGGCCAGCCTCAGCCCCATGCACTTCCCCTGCCGCATGACCATCGAGCCCAACACCTTCCTGGCTGTGCCCACCCTGGAGGAGCTGAACCTGAGCTACAATGGCATCACGACCGTGCCTGCCCTGCCCAGTTCCCTCGTGTCCCTGTCGCTGAGCCACACCAGCATCCTGGTGCTAGACCCCACCCACTTGGTCGGCCTGCAGGCCTTGCGCTTTCTGTACATGGACGGCAACTGCTACTACAAGAACCCCTGCCAGCGGGCCCTGGAGGTGGCCCCGGGTGCCCTCCTCGGCCTGGGCAACCTCACGCACCTGTCGCTCAAGTACAACAACCTCACGGAGGTGCCCCGCCGCCTGCCCCCCAGCCTGGACACCCTGCTGCTGTCCTACAACCACATTGTCACCCTGGCACCCGAGGACCTGGCCAATCTGACCGCCCTGCGCGTGCTTGACGTGGGCGGGAACTGCCGCCGCTGCGACCACGCCCGCAACCCCTGCAGGGAGTGCCCAAAGAACTTCCCCAAGCTGCACCCCGACACCTTCAGCCACCTGAGCCGCCTCGAAGGCCTGGTGTTGAAGGACAGTTCTCTCTACAAACTAGAGAAAGATTGGTTCCGTGGCCTGGACAGGCTCCAAGTGCTCGACCTGAGTGAGAACTTCCTCTATGACTACATCACCAGGACCACCATCTTCTGGAAACTGCCCCAGCTGCGCAAACTCAACCTGTCCTTCAATTACCACAAGAAGGTGTCCTTCGCCCACCTGCACCTGGCGCCCTCCTTTAAGGGCCTGGTGTCCCTGGAGAAGCTGGACATGCACGGCATCTTCTTCCGCTCCCTCACCGAGGCCACGCTCCAGCCACTGACCCACCTGCGCAAGCTCCAGAGTCTGCGTCTGCAGCTGAACTTCATCAACCAGGCCCAGCTCAGCATCTTTGGGGCCTTCCCGAGCCTGCTCTTCGTGGACCTTTCGGACAACCGCATCAGCGGGGCCGCGACGCCGGCGGCCGCCCTGGGGGAGATGGACAGCAGGGTGGAGGTGTGGCAGTCACCCAGGGGCCTCACTCCAGGCCCGCTGGACACCGTCAGCTCAAAGGACTTCATGCCAAGCTGCAACCTCAACTTCACCTTGGACCTGTCACGGAACAACCTGGTGACGATCCAGCAGGAGATGTTTACCCGCCTCTCTCGCCTCCAGTGCCTGCGCCTGAGCCACAACAGCATCTCGCAGGCGGTTAACGGCTCCCAGTTCGTGCCACTGACCAGCCTGCGAGTGCTCGACCTGTCCCACAACAAGCTGGACCTGTACCATGGACGCTCGTTCACGGAGCTGCCGCAGCTGGAGGCACTGGACCTCAGCTACAACAGCCAGCCCTTCAGCATGCAGGGCGTGGGCCACAACCTCAGCTTCGTGGCCCAGCTGCCCTCCCTGCGCTACCTCAGCCTTGCGCACAACGGCATCCACAGCCGCGTGTCACAGAAGCTCAGCAGCGCCTCGCTGCGCGCCCTTGACTTCAGCGGCAACTCCCTGAGCCAGATGTGGGCCGAGGGAGACCTCTATCTCTGCTTCTTCAAAGGCTTGAGGAACCTGGTCAGGCTGGACCTATCCGAGAACCATCTGCACACCCTCCTGCCTCGTCACCTGGACAACCTGCCCAAGAGCCTGCGGCAGCTGCGTCTCCGGGACAATAACCTGGCCTTCTTCAACTGGAGCAGCCTGACCCTCCTGCCCCAGCTGGAAGCCCTGGATCTGGCGGGAAACCAGCTGAAGGCCCTGAGCAACGGCAGCCTGCCGCCTAGCACCTGGCTCCGGAAGCTGGACGTGAGCAGCAACAGCATCGGCTTTGTGACCCCTGGCTTCTTCGTCCTCGCCACGGGGCTGAAAGAGCTTAACCTCAGCGCCAACGCCCTGAAGACGGTGGAGCCGTCCTGGTTCGGCTCCTTAGCAGAGACCCTGAAAATCCTAGACGTGAGCGCCAACCCGCTGCACTGCGCCTGCGGGGCGGCCTTCGTGGACTTCCTGCTGGAGATGCAGGCAGCCGTGCCCGGGCTGTCCAGACGCGTCACGTGTGGCAGCCCAGGCCAGCTCCAGGGCCGCAGCATCTTCGCACAGGACCTGCGCCTCTGCCTAGACGAGACCCTCTCCCTGGACTGCTTTGGCCTCTCGCTGCTAATGGTGGCGCTGGGCCTGGCAGTGCCCATGCTGCACCACCTCTGTGGCTGGGACCTCTGGTACTGCTTCCACCTGTGTCTGGCCCGTCTGCCCCGACGGGGGCGGCGGCGGGGCGAGGACACCCTGCTCTACGATGCCTTCGTGGTCTTCGACAAGGTGCAGAGCGCAGTGGCCGACTGGGTGTACAACGAGCTCCGTGTGCAGCTGGAGGAGCGCCGTGGGCGCCGGGCGCTCCGCCTCTGCCTGGAGGAGCGAGACTGGCTCCCCGGCAAGACGCTCTTCGAGAACCTGTGGGCCTCGGTCTACAGCAGCCGCAAGACCATGTTCGTGTTGGACCACACGGACCGGGTCAGCGGCCTCCTGCGCGCCAGCTTCCTGCTGGCCCAGCAGCGCCTGTTGGAGGACCGCAAGGACGTCGTGGTGCTGGTGATCCTGCGCCCCGCTGCCTACAGGTCCCGCTACGTGCGGCTGCGCCAGCGCCTCTGCCGCCAGAGCGTCCTCCTCTGGCCCCATCAGCCCAGTGGCCAGGGTAGCTTCTGGGCCAACCTGGGCATGGCCCTGACCAGGGACAACCGCCACTTCTATAACCGGAACTTCTGCCGGGGCCCTACGACAGCCGAATAGCACAGAGTGACTGCCCAGCACTCCTTTAACCCCACCCCCCACTCCCCGCACACCACCCCCCCCACCCCGTCTTGCCTCTCTGCCTGGGATGCCCCAACTTGCCTCCCTTTGCAATCCCACTGCTCTGTCTGGCCCCCTGGCATAGAGCAGGCACACAAATAAATGCTGCTGGAGGGCCAACAGCTAACCCTGAGCTCACTGGAGGTGCTATTGGGAGGAAAAAGGGGAGAATTCACCAGGCCTAAAACAAAGGGGGGAGCAAGAGGTGATTGGGGGTAATTACCATGGAGGAAAAGGGAGGGCCCACAGGGCTTAGGCTGGCAGGGTTAGGGGGGAAGCTGCTAAGGGCAGTTGTGTTCACTGGCATCTTTTCCGGACAGTGAGGTCTTGATCCTTCCCAGAGAAGAGACTGGGTCTCCTGACCCTTTCGATTCAAGCTTGGCATTCCTCTGTAACTGGCCTCAGGATCTATCTCCCTCACCAGCAGGGCCTAGGGTGCCTCGAGGGCAGGCAGGGAATCTGCAAGCCTGCTTCATTTCTGACTGGCACCAGATTCCTAAGAGGTGGCAACCAGGGGGAATGTTCATTCCTAAAGAGATCAGGAAGATGTGCAGCAAGCTCAGAGCGGGTGACTGCGCCTTCTGGTGGCCATGTTTATGCTGTACCAGGGAGGCTGGTCCAGGCTGGGGAGAGGAAGGCCTGTGGGTGAATCCAGGCAGCAGCGAGCTGAGAGCCAGGGAAGAGTCTAAGGTGAGCTCACAGCCCATCCCTTTCTGTATCCACCTTGAGTGCATGCTGAATCTCTCTGTTCTGCATCAAAGGGACACCTCGGTGAGCCGTCACCTGGCTTCAAAGGTGGGGCCTCCCTTTCCTGCCCCTGCCTCTCATAGCTGATTGTACATAGGTGGGAGTTGCAGCCACAATGGAGTGTGTGTGTGTGTGTGTGTGTGTGTGTGTGTTTCTAGTTTTGATGCTAGATTTTGGTGTAGACTTTGGGATGCTGCTGGGAGCCTCGATGTCCAGTGTTTGGAGAGAGCCTGTTCAGTGTCTCCACAAGTGCATGAGGAGTCATGGGTCCTGTCAGGCCCAGAGTCCTTGAGCTGCTTTGCTCAGGCCGGCTGTCTCCCATCCCCACAAGTAAACCTGCCCTTTGAGGAACAGAGGAGACACGTGCAGCTCTTGGTTGGAGCTGGCGTCTGGGGCGCTGGGAGAGAGGACCCAGCTGAGCTGGCCATGGGCCCAGTCTGGGGCTGCTCGGGGGCTCAGGAGCTCAGCGCTCTGGGCTGGAAGGTTGGAGCTCAGGCAGACTTGGCTAATCTTGCAGCCTGGTTGTGGGGATCCCTGGTAGGGACAGGAGGCTGCTTTTCCTCCTTCCAGGCTATAGCTGGGAGAGAAGTCTAGGCCACCTTCTCCTTTCTGACCTGGGTACAGAGGCTCCTGCTGGAGGCTGGCATTCCCTATTATCTGCCTGCCTAAAAGAAAGACAGAGGAGGGTCTCTGACTATCTGCAGCCCCATGAGGGCCCTGATCCAGTCCAGCTTCTGGAGGAGCAAGCTAGCATGGCTCCATGCACTTCCTTAACCCATGCTTGGGGAGAAAATAAAACAAGAACTGTCGTTCCCCTAGGCTGGAGTCTTGTGGGTGGGGCAGAGGGGGCTGCTGAGTGGCTCTGAGACTGTTCTGGCCACATCTGGGAGCAGAAGTCAGGACCCTGCCCAGGGCACCACATTTGGCGTGTGGGAAGCACAATTTGCCTATCTCTGACCAACAGAGTCTGCCCTGGGGCAGACCCTAGCTAGGACCTCTTCATTCCCGGCCATGTACTCATGCTCCCAGTCCTGGTTCTTCTGAGGATTCAGAAGAAGAGCATCTTAGAGATAATGCATGGGGGCTATGGTTGGAACACTCTTGGGCTCCACTTAAATCAGTCTAGAGGCGTCTGTGGTGCTCAATTCAATTTGCAGGGGAAAGTTCTGCTGTCATCGACCACATCTAGAGGCAGAGCCACTAGCCTGGGCTCTGCAGGGGGTGCTAGGAACTGGGCTCCTGTGGTCAGGAGGGACGCTGGTGGCTGGCCCTCTCCTCCACACTGCTGCACGTCCTCAACCATTAACACTGCCCACAACATGGCTTTGCAAGGCTGGGGAAGAGATGGGCCTTGGATCAGATTACCTGGGGTAACCACCAACTCTGCTATTTGGGTTATCCTGGGCAAGTGCCCTCCCCTATAGAGACTGCACATCTGCCTGTGAGAATGGCCAGAGTTACTCTGCAGGCTGTTACAAGTATTTATGGTAATGTGTTTCAAGTCTAGGAGACCTAGCTGATTGCCCAGTGGTTATTTTTAGGTGAGGGACTTATGCTGAGGACAACCAGCTGATGGGACTTTGAGAGATTTTTCTCTCTCTATCCAGAGATAGAGCCTCCTGAGTCAGGGCCCTTGCCCAGTGCACTACAGGGGTTCAGAGGCAACTGTGGTGGAACTGATTTCGGATGCATGCAGCAGTAAGTGCCAGTTTGCAGCAAGCAGCCGGGAGCCATTGCTGGAAGCAGGGTCTTACTTTCCCAGTCTGGGAGTCCTAACCACTGGACCACAGTGGAGCTGAAGAGGAAAAGTTAAAATTTTTTATAACCTCCTTCTCCTTCTGCCTCTGTAACTCAGCTTGCCCCTTACAAAGTCTAGATCACGTAGGTCATGTAGTCTTAGAAAGTGGGGACTTGCAATACTAGGAACTGGAGTTTATCTCACTCACCCTTGTCCTGCTCTTTGCAATCGCCCAGCCCCTGCAAACCTGCTTAATCATGCCTGTTCAGGCCAGGCATCCCCCTCCCCATCTTGACCACTGTACCCGTGCGCGCAAAACCCCTTAGTTTAAACCAGCCTATTAACAGCTAGTGTTGCCCACTACAGTCTGTCTATAAAAACTCTGTAATCCCTTTGTTCAGGGCTCAGAGCTTGGAGTATTAATTCCTCTGGGGCCGCTGGCGTAATGAATCTGAGTTCTCTAACTCTCCAAGCGTGGTGCTTGGTTTCTTGAGTACTGGTTTCTGCAACAGAGCCAGCAGTTAGGCTAAGGTCCCTAGTCTTTGCCTGCTTAGTCAAGAACAAGGTAGGAGGTATAAGGTAAAGGGTAAAGTAAACAGTTTATTGAAAAGAAAAGTACATGTGGAAAGGCACACAGGTGAGCTCAGAGAGAGATTCTCGCCTTTTTGAAGTTTAAATCCTTTATAAGGGGTCAGTTTTCGGGGTCTTTGTCTTCCCTCAGGCCAATCATCTTGCTCTGTCTCCCTCTGGTTAATTTGTCTTTGGACCCTCACCTGAGGTTTGCACACATACACCTTAGCCAAGATGAATCTCAAAGTGAAGGCTTCTGGGAGGAGCAAAACTCATTATGGCCTGGAATAACCTCTGATTTTCAACTCCAAGGAGCCTTTCTGAGCATGTGTAATGCCTCCCTTATCCTTTACTCAGGCAGGGTTTTTGCCTCTCTTTGTCCTTGTCATGATTATTCCCTTGAGATGTTTACAAGCGACAGAGACTGGCTATTTACCCTGTTTCTGAGGTTACTTCCATTTTGGAGAGGAAACAGGAGGCTGGTAGTAAATTCCTCAACTGGAGCCCACCTATCTCTTGCCTCAGGAAATTCAAAGAGGAGGCTGGCTGATTGTAAATATCCAACCTGGAGCCTGTCTATCTCCTACCTCAGAATCAGAGGCTCACGAACCTGGGAGCAGGACTGGGGCACCTGCATACCCACCCTGCTGTTGCCTCCTTGTGCTTCTCTGCCACTGGGGATCAGTGAGTGCTAGACAAGTCGAGGTCTGGGCACAAGACTTAGGACAACTTGACGGGAAGAAATGTGAAAGTAAGGAAATTCTACCTGCTAAGATTCTAACTTACAGCTCTCCCATTTTCCTCTAGGACACGTTATTTAATGCCCTGAAAGTGAAAATGTTAGTTGCTTAGTCCTCTCCAACTCTTTGTGACCCCATGGACTGTAGCCCTTCAGGCTCCTCTGTCCATGGAATTCTCCACGCAAGGATACTGGAGTGGGTTGCCATTCCCTTCTCCAGAGAACTTCCTGAACCAGGGATCGAACCTGGGTCTCCTCCATTGCAGGCAGATTCTTTACCATCTGAGCCACCAGGGAAGCCCATTTGATGCCCTAGGCTTCTGAATATTCTTAGGGAGCTTCCATGACACCATCCATTTTCACACTTCCATCTTTATTAGAAACCTTGCTTACATAAACTTCTCCTATGTAAGCAGGTGATGAATCCTTTCGCTCCTGCAGCAGTGCTCCCCAACATTTTTGGCACCGGGGACCCGTTTTGTGGAAGGCAATTTTTCCACCAACAGGGATTATACAGGGAGATAGGTTCGGGATGATTCAAGAGTGTTACATTTATTGTGCACTTGATTTCTATTACTATTATATCACCTCCACCTCAGATCATTAGGCATTAGATCCTAGAGGTTAGGGACCCCTGCCCCGCAGAACATCCCATCATCCTTTGTCCTCATAATCACAAACAGCAGGGAGAAGCTGAGGTAATGACCTTGTTGACCCCCCCTGGCTCTGAGTCTAAACGAGAAGGAAGGTGGGTCTTGATAAGCATTGGGAGAGAAACGTGACCCAAAGTAGAGGGGAAACTACTGGACGGAAAGGAGGTGGAGGCAGTTCCAGGCGTGGGAATTTGGTGGACAATGGAAGGGCCCTGAAGGCTGTCCTGGGGGAACAGGGCTGGGAAAGCTGAATGAGGGCGTTTCCTGAGCTGAAAGGAACCTCGTGGTGGTTCCCAAGGGATATGACTTCCATCTTACCCAGGGGTCCTGCCCGGTGCCTGGCTTTATCTGATGGGACCAGGACTCAGCCAGCTCTCTCATCGCCTGGCCTAGTTCGGGGCATAGACCCACCCCCAGAGGGTCCGGAGTTGAGGCCAGGAGTCTCTCATTCCTCCAGTTGCTTGGCTGTTCTTCAGCTCATCTATCCATTCTAGAAAAGTAATCTTGCAGGTTTTCACAGGTCGCTGTTATAGGTTGAAAGCTTGTGTCCCCTCCTTGGCTGAAACCCTAACCTCAGGTGATGGTGTTTGGAGGTGGGGCCTTTGAAAATCTAATTATTTAAATTAGGGTAGGAGGTAGGCCCCTCCGTGGTAGGATTAGTGGTTTTATAAAAAGAAGAGGGGGGGATTTTCTGGTGGTCCAGTGGTTGAGGCTCTGCCTTCCAATACAGGTTTGATCCGTGGCAGGACTAGGCTCCCACATAGTGTGGGAGAACTAAGTTTGCAGGCAATAACTACTGACCCGGCAGTTCTCTAGGGCGCACATACTGCAACTACTGAGCCTGCGCACTATGAAGCCCACGTGCCTCAAGCAGCTACTGCGCATGTGCACTCTGGGGCACACCTGCAACTACTGAGCCTGCGCACGTTGGAGCTCAGGTGCCACAAGCAGCTACTGCGCATGTGCACTCTGGGGCACATCTTCTGCAACTACTGAGCCTGCGCACTCTTGAGCTCACGTGCTGCAGTTACTGAGCCTTCTCAGCTCTGAAGCACAGGCGCCTCAAGGAAAGGCCCGTATGACACAACAACTCGACGCAGCCAAAAAATAGAATAAAGTAATTAATTTTAAAAAAAGAGAAGAGGAAGAGATAAAGGTCACACGCATTTATAGCGAGCGAGAAGACAGTTGTCTGCAGGCCAGGAAGAGGACCTCCGCCAGTAACGGAATCTGTTGGCAGCTTGACCCAAGAAGTACAGCCTTCAGAACGGTGAGAAACGTGGTTTCTTGAGAAACGACGGTGTTGTTTAAGCCCCGCCCTCTGTGGTGTGTAGTGACAGCCGAGACAGACCCCTTTTGCTTACTCAGCACATTTGCTTCGCGTTCGCTGTGTGTCAGGCCCTGTGGGTGGCGCGGGACTCGAGAGTGTCGGGGAAACGATCTGCAGGGTGAGCGACCAGGGCTTTGAAGGGCAGTGCAGCGGGGAGGCCAGAGCACACAACAGGGAAATGTCTTAGCTCTGGCATTCAGGGACGGTCTCTCCGAGGATTCTTCTGAGTGAAGAGGGGCAGTCACCTCACGAGCCAGGGAAGAGAAATCCGGGGGAGAAACAATGGCTAACACCAACCCCTGGAAGCTGGTGGGAACCTCCATGGGTGTTTGAGACCCAGGAGTCTGTGTCTACACCTGAGGCTAAGTGAACGGGTAAGGGTGGGATGGGTGATGAGGTTGCAGAGATGGATGGGATCTTGATACCAGAGAATCTCATCAGCCTATTATGACAATCTAGAATATTTAAATATAATTTATTCATTTGGCTGTGCTGGGTCTTAGTCGTGGCGTGCAAACTCTTAGATGTGGCATGTGGACTCTAGTTCCCTGATCAGGGCTGGAACCTAGGTCCCTTGCATTGGGAGCTTGGAGTCTTAGGCCCTGGAGAACCAGGGAAGTCCCAACCATCTGGAATCTAATTGGTACAATTTGAAAACCCAGAAAAATTTTCTGCAGGGGAGGGACAGGACTTGATTTTGGGGGCGGGGGTAGGGAGTGCTGCAGCTTATGGGATCTTAGTTCTCTGACCAGGGATTGAAACTGAGCCCTCAGCAGTGTAAGCGCTGAGGCCTAACTGCTGGACTGACAGGGAACTCCCTATTTTTTAAAAAGCTCTCTCAGGCTGCTGCGTGGGGTAGAGGCTGGGGCTGGGGCAGGTGCCAGGGTGGTGGCGGCACAAGCAAGAGAGAAGCAGCAGAGGTGTCGGGAAGTGGTCTGGCTTGAGGTGTATCTTTGAGATAGAACTTACATGATTTGTTAACAGTGCCATGTGCGTCAAAGCGAGCTGACTTCCACACGAGAGGCCGGAGTTAGTGGATCGATAATGGCAAGATGAGAAGGGTAGGTAGTGGAGGAGTGGGCAGCCCTGGGCGCCGTCAGGAGCTGCATGGTCAGATGCTTGTTTATTGGCCATCCGTGATGTACGGCTTGACTGAAAACCCAGAGTGGGGTGTGTGTTGGAGGCATGGAGAGATCCTCAGAGAGGATCTGCAGAGGGGAAGCCTAACATGCAGTCAGAGATGAACCCAGTGGGCGCTCAACATTCAGAGAACGACCAGCTCAGGAAGGAGGAGGACAGTCAGGAGAGGTCAGTGGTCCAGAAGCTTACAGAAAGCTGGAAAAAGGCTAAGGGCAACCACCTCAAATACCACTGGGAGATCCAATGAGAGGCAAAGAGAACGGGCCGCTGGATTTGGCAAAGACATGCATGATGTGGCAAGAAATGAGGGGCCTCCACAAAGAACAGGCTGAAGGACCAAATGGGGAGAGCTAAGCAGAAAAGGGCAGAACAGAGGCGGCAGCTAGGTGGGGGTCAAGACGGAGAGAGAGCTTGTTTTATTATAGGATGGGTGAGCGCCTGCTGCAGGCCCACGGGAAGAAGGTAAGAGCCGGTTGCAGGAATGCACAAGAAGCCATGGGACTCAGAACACAAGGGGCAGGAGTCGGGGAAGGCGCACGGACGGTTGGAGACCACAGTGCAGGATCTGCTGGTGAGACCAGCCTGGACTGCCTGACTTTCACAGGGAAGTGTGAGCGCCAGGGCTGGGGGAGGGAGCGGCTGCCGCAGCACTGACTGTTTGGTGTGGGCAGAGGCTTGGACTGAAGCGGCTGCAGCTGCGGGTTGTGCCCTCAGAACTGCTTGGGTTTGGGGCACAGCTGGGCCGGCCACCGCCTGGCAGGCATTAAAGCCGTGCTGACTTCCCTGCCCTGCCTGTTGTTAGTGCTGCAATGAACATTGGGGTACATGGTGCACATGTCTTTACACATTAGATTTTTCTGGATGTATGCCCAGGAGTGGGATTGCTGAATCTTATTTTTAGTTTAAGGAACCTTCATCCTGTTCTTCACAGTGGCTGTACCAACTTACATTCCTACCAACAGTGTAGAAAGGTTCCCTTTTCGCCACATCCTCTCCAGCATTTATTGTTTGTAGATTATTTTTTTTATAATGGTCATTGTGATGGTGTGAGGTCATACCTGTATGTTTGGCTGAGCAGTATTCCATTGTATATATGTAATCATTAACAAAGGAGGCAAGAATATACAATGGAGAAAATACAGCCTCTTCAATAAGTGGTGCTGGGAAACCTGGACATCTACATGTAAAAGAATGAAATTAGAATACTTCCTAACACCTCTATGTAGTTTTGATTTGCATTCCCTGGTGACTCAGATGATAAAGAATCTGTGTGCAATGCAGGAGACCTGGGTTTGAGTCCTGGGTGGGGAAGATCCCCTGGAGGAGGGAATGGCTGCTCCAGTATTCTTGCCTGGAGAATTCCATGGACAGAAGAGCCTGGCAGCTACAGTCACCAGGTGGACACGACTCTGAGTGACTAACACTTTGACTTCTCTCTAATAATTAGACATGTTGAACACATCTTTTCATGTTTGTTGGCCATCTGTTTGTCCTCTTTGGAGGGATGTCTGTTTAGGTCTTTTGCCAATTTTTTGATAGGGTCGTGTGTTTTTGATATTGAGCTGCATGAATGAGCATCTTGTTATTTTGGAGACTAATCCTTTGTTGCTTTGTTTGTAAATATTTTCCCCCATTCTGAGCGCTGTCTTTTCGTCTTGTTTATGGCTTTCTTTGCTGTGCAGAAGCTTTTAAGTTTAATTCAGTTTAGTTCAGTCGCTCAGTCTTGTCCGACTCTTTGCGACCCCATGAATCACAGCATGCCAGGCCTCCCTGTCCATCACCAACTCCCGGAGTTTACTCAAGTCCATCGAGACAGTGATGCCATTCAGCCATCTCATCCTCTGTCGTCCCCTTCTTCTCCTGCCCCCAATCCCTCCCAGCATCAGGGTCTTTTCCAATGAGTCAAGCCTTCGCATCAGGTGGCCAAAGTATTGGAGTTTCAGCTTCAGCATCAGCCCTTCCAATGAACACCCAGGACTGATCTCCTTTAGGATGGACTGGTTGGATCTCCTTGCAGTTCAAGGGACTCTCAAGAGTCTTCTCCAACACCACAGTTCAAAAGCATCAATTTTTCGGTGCTCCGCTTTCTTCACAGTCCAACTCTCACATCCATACATGACCACTGGAAAAACCATAGGCTTGACTAGACGGACCTTTGTTGGCAAAGTAATGTCTCTGCTTTTTAATATGCTATCTGGGTTGGTCATAACTTTCCTTCCAAGGAGTAAGTATCTTTTAATTTCATGGCTACAATCACCATCTGCAGTGATTTTGGAGCCCCAAAAAATAAAGTCCGACACTGTTTCCACTGTTTCCCCATCTATTTCCCAAGAAGTGATGGGACCAGAGGCCATGATCTTAGTTTTCTGAATGTTGAATGGCTTTAAGCAAACTTTTTCACTCTCCTCTTTCACTTTCATCAAGAGGCTTTTTAGTTCCTCTTCGCTTTCTGCCTTAAGGGTGGTGTCATCTGCATATCTGAGGTTATTGATATTTCTCCCTGCAATCTTGATTCCAGCTTGTGCTTCTTCTAGCCCAGTGTTTCTCATGATGTACTCTGCATGTAAGTTTAATTAGGTCACATTCATTTTTATTTTCATTACTCTAGGAGGTGGGTCAGAAAAGATCTTGCTGTGATTTATGTCAAAGAGTGTTCTGCCTACGTTTTTTCTAAGAGTTTTATACTGTCTCACCTTACATTTAAGTCTTTAATCCAGTTTGAGTTTATTTTTGTGTATGGTGTCAGGAAGTATTCTAATTTCATTCTTTTACATGTAGCTGTCCAGTTTTCCCAGCACCACTTATTGAAGAGGCTGTATTTTCTCCTTGTATATTCTTGCCTTTGTCAAAGATTACATATATACAATGGAATGTCACTCAGCCATAAAAAGGAACAAATCTGAGTCTTTTGTAGTGACGTGGACGGACCTAGAGTCTGTCATACAGAGTGAAGTAACTCAAAAAGAGAAAAACAAATATTGTATATGAACGCATGTATGTGGGAGCTAGAAAGATGGTACAGGTGAACCTATTCGCAGGGCGGGAGTAGAAATGCAGACATAGAGAATGGACATGTGGACACCACCGGGGGAGGGGAGGGTAGACTGGGAGACTGGGCTTGACATATCACTACCATGTGGAAAACAGAGAGCAGGTGGGAAGCTGCTGTCTAATACAGGGAGCTCAGCTCCGTGCTCTGTGATGACCTAGCGAGGTGGGATGGGGGCGTGGGAGGGAGGTTCGAGAGGCAGGGGATACGTGTATAGGTACAGATGGTTCACATTGTTGTATAGCAGAAACGAACACAACATTGCAAAGCAATCATACTCTAATTTTCAAAAAAGGACATGCTAGCTTCCGGCATTCTGGGAGGCCGTGCCATCCTGGGTAGGGTCTGGAGCCACTACCTTGGACCAGGATATTCTCACACATCTCAACAATACAGACTCAGTTTAAAGGGACGAACGACTTTCTGATTCAGTAGCCAGTAAAAACAGGAACCCTGATTTAGACAAGAATTTATTTTCTGGACTACGTGTTTACCATAGATTAAAATTAATATAATTTAATTCACATACAAAGACAACTATGGAGGGACTACCTGGATACAGTGTGACCTGGGGTAGGTGGACTAACTTAGGGCACAACACACTCAGGCCTGAGCACACACCAGCTTGCTCATACCAGAGAAGTAGGATTTCTCTCTTTCGCTCATCATTTCAAAATGTAGTGGCCTCCTGCAGAAGTTGCACTCGGCTGAGGAATGTGGCTTGAGTTCCAGCCCAACTCGCTTCCATGTGGCCAGCAGATGATCTGTGAGGAGAAAGTTTTTTAGGATTAGACGAAGTACATACCCAGGACAAATGGAAATATATGTCCTCAATAAAAACTTGTACACAAGTGTTCACAGTAGCATTCTTTCTTCCTTTTTCTCATGATAGTCAAAAAGTGGGAACAACCCAAACGTCCACCAATTGATGGATAAACAAAATGCGGTATATCTGTACTGAGAATTATTTGGTAGTAAAAGGGAATGAAGTACCAACTCAAGCTACAACATAGATGAAACCTTGAACACACTGTGCTGTGCAATAAACCAGGCACAAAGGGTCATATATTGTACGATTCCATTTACATAAAGTGTTATGTATAGGGAAGTTCACAGACAAAAACTGGATCAGGGCTGGGATGTGGCTGCAAGTGGTGTAAAGTTTCTCTCTGAGGTGATAAAAACATTCTGGCATCAGAGTGCTGACGGTTGCACACCATTAACTTAAAAACCACTGAACTACGTATTTTGAAAGGTTAGAATTTGTGATATGTGAATTCTATCTTAATAGGCTGTTACTTAAAAAATAGAGAAAACCCAGGTCTGGCTTTACTTTACACCCTTCAGAGAAGTTGCTCCCACACGGCTCCACTGTGCGGGACGGCTGGTTCCTTGTGGAGTAGCCCTAAAGGCTAGAGGCGGGGAAACCACCGTGGGCCGCGGTGGAGGCTCAGGAGGGCAGCACACCTCCGAGGCAGAGGCAGCTATGAGCAGCCTGTTCAGTCTCTGCCTTCATGTGGATGTGGGGGAAAGGACTGGGTTATACAGAACTGTGAGAGTCTGAAATGCTGAACAGAAGGGGTTAGGTGTGAGTCAGTTTTCAGAGAAGAGAGAAGTGCAGAGCTGAGCTCTGGAGGCCGGGGCAGGCTCAGGCTGTCAGGCATCTCTCCTGCCCAGCCACCACCGGGGGTCCCGGAGTCACACAGACAGAGGCATCGATGGGAACATTGAGCAGATCAGCAGGCTCCCTCAGTGCTTCCCATGAAGTGGAGCAAACGACTAAACGTCTTTCACACTTCTGTACCACCTGAGAATATTCTTAATTACTTGGAAAAAGAAGAGACAAATCTGAATGGCTTGAGTTATAAATGCTGCAGACAGCTTCACGCCACTCTCCCTCGGGGCTCTGGCAGCTCTCTGGCTACTCACCCACAAAGTAGCTCATCATCTGCGGCGTGTGGTGGGGCGTGGGGGCGATGCGCAGCAGCTCCTCGCCCCGGGGCACTGTGGGGTAATTGATGGCTTGGACGTAGATATTATGTCTAGTCATTAGTTCATCACAGACCTCCGTGTTTTTAGCAGCATCTGCCACCTAAGATTGATAATAACAGAAGATAAGGCTGGAACCAGACAGCAGAGACTAGTCACACACGTGTCCAAGTGGCTTGGGCTCGAGTTGCATATGCAAACCTGGCAGAGAGGCAGAGTGCTGCCCCGACACCTGCAGTTTAAAGGGTTGTTCACCACAGATCAGAGAATGAAGCCATATTAGAAGTAACTTTCACACTGATCTCCCTCCCAGGCTCTAGAGGGGGGAAGCGGGAGCTCCCGTGAGCCTATTGTGATGGCAGTGGATGTGTGCACCCTGGGGATGAAGGCAGCTTTGGTGATACCAGCTCTGCTACTCAGATGAATTCAACCGTGACGCCAACAGGCTGCCCTTTGTAGCAGGCAGAGCAAGACCTATGTCACAGTGAAATGAATAAAAAGCCATACTTCAGAGCTAGCCAAGCTCCGGCTTCTAGAGCTTCCCAGACACAAGCTCTGTGTTTACCCTGTCAAGGCTAGTGCGCTGGAAAAGGAACCTCTGCTCTAGCCTGCTGGGCTCAAAGGCTTCATTCTCATTGCTGAAGTCAGCCAAAGGCAGAAACATGGCAGATGGCTACTGGCTACAGCCCTTTGCCCCAACAGTCACCCTGCCCAGCCCAAGTTCAGGAAGGCGTGAACCAGAACATCTCCTGGTCAAGTGCAGAGGCCCAGCCCCCAGCAAGTCCAGTCACAGGTCATTACCCGGACAGGGATGATGTGACTGGGGCAGTGGACCACTGGCAGGCCGGCATCCATCAGCATCTGCCTCATGAGCTTCACATTGCGCTGGTGTTGGCGGCGAAGTGCCCGGCCCTCAGCGCTCCTCAGGATCCGCACAGACTCCAGCGCTCCAGCCAGCAGCATGGGCGGCAGGGAGGTGGTGAAGATGAAGCCCGCTGCATAGGACCGGACGGTGTCGATCAGGGAACTCGTGCTGGCGATGTACCCTCCAACGCAGCCAATGGCTTTGCCTAGGAGGAGACAGGTTCATTGATTACAGCGACTGCCCTAAGTGTGCACAGCCAGGCGCTGCAGAGCCTCAGAACACTTACTCTTCTCTCTCTCCTTTGTTTGTCCTAAGACTCAAATCAAGGGGCAGCAGCCCATTTCCAAAAGGGAAAAAGCTGAGAGTGTTACAAAGGGGTCTTGCCCAAAGTCAAATGGCCAAGCTGGTGTCTGACCAGGATCAAAGCACAGGTCTCCAGACCAGGTCTGGCACCAGCGGCTGGTCCCAGCGTGCCTAACACTGAGTGCCACCTCCCCTCTGTCTTCCCTTCCCACCCAGGGCGGCTGCATCCCCCGCACTCTGCACTGCACCTGCTCTGGACGGGGTCCAGCTGGGTGCTCACTCTGAGTGTTACCCTTGAGGCCAGAATGTCAGCCAGCTAAAGACACTAACTTGTTTTGGCAGGACTGGTATTAATTTCTACTTAAGTAATCACAAAACTCCAACAAGGAGTGTTTGCTGGATAAACATGAAAACTCAGACCCTGTTATGGTTGATTTAGGGCTGGCCTCATTTTTCAGTTCTTCATGAGTTCCCTTACATAATCAGTATCTCAGATTTCAAGATTAAGGACTCCAGGAGAGTCCTCCTCGATCTTAAACATTATATTCTGTAATTAACATTCTTGCTTCAACCCCACACATGGCTGGACTGGTATAAGCTGTCACAATGGAAAATTTTTCTCTCCAGCCCTTTTCATCTCTCAGGGACCACACCTTCAAAGGGCCCATGCCATGAGAGCTCTTTACAAGAAAAGGGAGGCTGGAATTAGGACACTTGAACAAGAGTTCTCCTGGCAGGGCTCTGCCCCAAGAACCCCAGGCTCTCCTGGTCTGCACGACGTCCTCATGCCTCTTGACGGGGCTGAAGGACACTCTTTTTTGCTTGCCATCCTTTACAAGGTGCAGGCTGTAAAGTGGCATTTTAGCCAGCCAGTGCATGTGTCTACAACTGCTTTACTAACTTCGGAAATTCTCAAATTTGTATAGATGACATTTTTATTTCATAGACGAAGAGAAGGCCTATAGTAATTGTCTGAATACTGTTCACTTATATTCTTCAAACTGAGGTGGGGTCTACTGTTACCTCCATGAGGAAACTGAGGCACAGAGAAGTTAACCGCCAATCCAAGGTGACACCAATAGTGAGTTACACAGGCAAGACTTACACCCAGCAGGCAGCATGGCTATGGCTTCTGGAGTTGCTCCAAGAGACGCTGCCTCTCAACTAGGAGGAGCAGAGGATATACAAAGACACTGGGTGAACTGGACTGTTCCCACGCGCTAGCGACAGAGCTCGGCACTTCACCACACAGCACCTGAGCCGGTAGCTCCAGGAGAACAGCACTGAAATTCTTCCTTTTGATTTCTTTTTAATATAAGGGAACAATCTGATGCACAGACAGTAAAAGCTATTGCCACGGTGTATACCTAGAGCCACAGCTGTGTTTGGAATGAGCTCAGAGGGCAACAAATGGTACTTCCGTCATGTTAGGCTATGAGATTTACTTTGATTCTGCGGGCCAGGTCTCCATGACTCAAGGGATTCTGCTAAGCTGTGCCACTCACTGAGAAAATAAAAACTTGCTCAAAAAAGTGACCCAGGCTTTAGATGCTATCAGACCATCCCCTCACCTGACCCATTAGACCAGCAGTCCCTGGTTTTGTTGTTTAGTTGCTAAGTTTTGTCTGACTCTTTTGCAACCCCATAGACTAGGCCCCAGGCTCCTCTGTCCATAGGATTTCCTAAGCAAGAATACTGGAGTGGGTTGCCATTTCCTCCTCCAGGGGATCTTTCTGACCTAGGGATGGAACTCTAATCTCCTGCATTGGCAGGTGGATTCTTTACCACTGAGTCAGAATTTAATTTTAGTATGGATTACAGACTGTGCAGAGCACACATACCAAGTGTTCCAGAAATTATGTCCATTTTTGGCATAACTCCATCCCGATCGCCAATCCCTCCGCCTTGTGGCCCATAGAGCCCCACTGCGTGGACCTCATCCACAAAGGTGATTGCTCCAAACTCATGGGCCACGTCACACAGCTCTTCCAGCGGGCACACTGCTCCTGAGGAGAGACCACAGACCATGCTGAAGCACTTGCTGTCTCACAGATTTCTGTTTTGGTAAGGGTTAGAACACAATAATTTACCTTCTAAGATATTTTTAGTATTGGGGAAAGCAATGAACTTCCCCCAGTTTCTGGACTGTTTTGAGATTTGGAGCTTAGTAAAAGCCAAAGTAGAATATCTACAATCACCCAAATCTATACAGTGTCCCCCAACTACAAAATCCTGGCAGAAAGTGAAAAGAAAAGAAACTACAAAAATAACATCATGCTTTTAAGTTCAGGCCTTGTTTTCATTAAAAGTTTTCAGGCTGGCCTCTAGATAGACTTACCGTCCATTGAGTGGACAGTTTCAAAGGCGACAATCTTGGGGACAGCAGGGTCGGACCTCTGCAGCAGTTCTCGGAGGTGGCTGACATCGTTGTGGCGGAAGATGTACTTTGGCACTCCGCTGTTCCGAATCCCTTGGATCATGGAGGCATGGTTCCCAGCGTCAGAGTAAATCTCACAGCCTAACAAGACAAAAAATGCGCTTTATTGCCATCTGTACCAAAGCCAGATTATTTTCTCAACAGTCAAGGACAACAGACTTTGCCCTGAAAATGCTACTTTGCCCTATAGGAAAAAGACCCTGCATGCCAGTTTCTTTCTGGCAAAATAACTAACTAGTGTTTCTCCTCTGAGAGGGCCCATAGATATAAAATAACCCAGTGGCACGCAGTTAATCTGCTTTCAAATCTGGCCCTCTCACTCCAAACTCAATCAAAAGATAACTACACATGATTAAGAGAATTCTCCAACAGATTTTCTTGGAATACAAAGCACACTGGAAGCAATTACTGTAAGGACAAGCCCTGCAAGTCTGATTCTTCATTGTTATCATGCTCTACCAGAACTCAGAATGTTAACTCAGTTAACACTTCATGCTCAACTCAAGAACAAATGCTCCCAGTTCCTAGCATATCTCTTGAGTGGTTTTGGTCTTTTTTGTTATCTCCCTGTTATTACTAAGAAACCCAGACAATTCTAAGGCACCCACAGCAGGCTTCCTACCTGGCATCATCTTAGCCAGAGTGAAGAGGGTTGAGTCGTTGGCCACAAAACATGAGGAGAACAAGAGTGCAGCATCTTTTCCATGGAGGTCAGCCAGCTCCCGCTCCAGGTCCACATGGAATTTACTAGTTCCAGAAATATTTCTAGTACCCCCTGCTCCAGTACCATGCTGTTTCAAAGTGTCTCTTTAAAAAAAAAAAAGCAGACAGAAAATAAATCTCATGGTTCTGAATACTACAAGAACAGTTCCTCCCTCTAGGATTCAGGAGACTGAAACTGATGTTGATGTAGCACTTCTTTCCCTGTGAATATGTGGCCAGAAGTTTCAATCACTTCCTGTCTAGACTGGGTGGGAGAAAGTCTCAACACCAGGGTGATGATGCCTCTGGGGGGATCAAGAGCAAGTGTCCACTTACCAGTCTTAGTTGAGCTTAGTTAATTTACAAAGGTTTCTTTTCTCTGACAAACATCTCTTTCTCTAATAACATGACCTCAGGCTCTAGAGGGACATCTTGACTGATTGTCAGTTATACCCTCTGCGAACCAGTCCCATAATCTTAGGCTGTCTCTATTATTAAACCTCAGACTGGGTTCCCTCTGGCAAGCCTCCTTGGGGAATTTGGCCAGCAACTCTCTCAGGTGTCCTTAACCATGGCTAACCTCCTGAAGGACATGAATGACAGGCTCTACCATCCCACTGCTGCTCAATTTGTATTTCTCCATCCACACCTACAAGGCAGGGCAGGTATGTGCAAGACTGCTTGGTGTAAGAGGAGTCCTTGCTTATGGAGAAGTAGGAAGTGAGCAGACATGTAGTCAGTGAGCCCAGAAACTTGAACCCTTGCATAAAGAGGGGCTCCATCAACTACTTACACGTTACGGTGCCTTTAAAATTTTCCCCTATAAAAGATCCAATCCCTGTAAATTATCAATGTCTTGTTAAGTCATGCCAATGGTATCTGAAAGCTGAGAGCTACTTACATGACGGCTCCACACACCCGTGGGTGGCGACTCATTCCTAGGTAGTCATTGCTACACCAGACAGACACCTGCTTTTTGCTGATGAGAGAGTCCGAATAGTCATCTGCCATGGGGAAGGACTGCGCCTTCCGGTTCACAGTTTTGAAAACTCGATAGCTATGGTCATTTTTTTTCTCATCAATTTTCTTCTCAAAGAAACGATCATACTGAAAAGTGCAAACAGCTAAAAACCAAACAAAAGATGGAACAATCTGATGGTTAAAAAGCACATCTAGACTTTGGTGGAAGACCTGGGTTCCCATCCCAGCTCAGTCACTTGGCAGTAGGGAGGTTCTGGACAAATGAAGGAAGTACTCATCTGGGCAAGAAGACTGTGTATGTCTCAAAGGACACTGTATGTGCCAAGCATTTAACACACACCCCCGCCCCCGATAGCTCAGTTGGTAAAGAATCCTCCTGTAATGCAGGAGACCCCGGTTTGATTTGTGGGTCAGGAAGATCTCCTGGAGAAGGGAAAGGCTACCCACTCCAGTATTCTGGTCTGGAGAATTCCATGGACTGTATACGCCACAGAGTTGCAAAGAATCAGACATGACTGAGCGACTTTCACTTTTCACTTTTCGTGAGCAGACAGTAGGTGCTAAGAAGGAGGAGGCAGGCTCTCAACCGGACTGGCATTTACTATAGACAAGAGCACCAACCTGCATCAAGCAAGGGGCATGGTTTTTTTTTTTTACTTAATTTGGCTGCACTGGGTCTTATTAATAGTTGTGGCATGCAGAATCTTCCATCTATTAGTTGTGGTATGAGGGATCTTTAGTTGCGGCGTGTGGGATCTAGTTACCTGACCAGGGACGCAACTCAGGCCCCCTGCCTTGGAAGTGCTAAGTCTTAACCACTGGACCACCAGGGGAGTCCCAGGGACGTGGTTTTTAATCCTCAACTCACCATGCAATTATATGTTTAATCTGATGTATGTTTAAGTTATAAACTGTCTTGCACTGGGAAAATATCAGGGAGACTCACATTTTGGCAAGTTATCTTGAAGAAGGTGGGACACTCCTTCTGGTCGTTGCTTTCGCATGATATCCTGAAAGTTCTTAAACAGTCCATTCAGCTCCCCTCCTTCGGTCTTCACATTAATCACACTGGGATTCACTGAGGTTTGGGCAACCTCTGGAATACAAGTAACAAGAGGCACAGGGGATCAGTGTTCTATTCTGAGTCCACAATACCTTCCAGACATATTGTCAAAAGTGGCTTACTGCCTAGTTCATAAAAATAGCTCATCATAACCAAAGTGAGATGTAACTGAATATATGAAGCCTCTCTTCTTTAGTTACTGTTTCGTTTTGTTTTCAGAGCTACCAGCCAGCTTTGAGGAATATTAAACTCCAAAAGCTTCCCCGCCCCCCCAGCTGGTTAGCATGCCTTCCCCACTGTACCTCCCAACCCTAACTGAGACAATTTTCTTTATAGAAAACAATTCCAGCCATTTGATCATTTCTGCTGGTGAGGTTTCTTGGGGACCTTGTGTGTTCCATGGATACAGCCACAAATGGAATTAAGGCTTCCACACAACTACCACCACTAACACAGCTTGGGAGTCCTGAGACCAGCACTAACTGCAGTAACACTGTTTTTTCCCTTTTATTCCACCAGATGATGGGAAAGAAACACAGGGCAACCAGTAACAGTTTATGCCTGTGGGGTATTTTCAGAAATTAAAGAGTTACTGTAAAAGCTGGTCACACCCTACACAACACACAGAGAAAAGAAACTCCCACGTTTTACCACACAGTCCCCTATCTAGATGAGCTTTCTCTTTGGCCCTAAAAGAGGAAGATGCTGACACAAATACTCCTCTAGTAATAGCTCAGACAAATCTGAGGGTCCAGAGGAGCCGAAGGACCTCTTCACTCTTGTGAGGGTCCCTGTCATGCTTACCTTCCCTCACGGCATGCATCTCCTGCACATCTTCCTGAAGCGCCAGGCTGGCTTTTCGGAAGACACTGCTGCCGCCCTGGCTCATCTCGGCTGCCAAGAAAGGGCATTTGCTCCCAGTGCCCTGGCTCGAGGCAAGGGAAGGGTGTCCAGACGGAAGCTGCGTGCCATCTGTAGTCTGCTGGGACCCATCAGGAGCCTGCTGCGATCTGTCGGGAACCTGCTGCACCTCGGCTTTGGCGGTTTTATCCTCTGAGGGGGGAAACGGAAAAACTGAAGCATCGGATCTGGCCGCTCAGGACAGAGGCCCACTTGTTTCTTGAGTTGGATTATTTTCAGTAAATCTGCCCCTAATACACTCAGTATATTTCATGAGAGGACACACTCTTGAAGGTAACTGGAAGTGGTCATACAACTTTTTCTCTGCTATTATTTTCTAAACCAAAAACATCAGTTTAGATTCTTGACCAAAAAAGCTTACTGTTGCTTAACATATAAATTATCAGATTTCTCTAAATGGCTCAAAGAAGTTCATGACTTAACACAGTTGGCTGGGAATCAATTTCCTAGACTTCCCTCTCCCCTTGAGCAAATGTGTTCATCTTCCTCTGAAGTCTTTCTTCATCATTCTGGGATACTCCTGTGAGTCATAGGCCAGGCTAGCCTATAACTTGGGTAAGATGTCTCCATACAGTAATACAGTTTTTATTAAAATCTTCTAAAAGGAAAGTAAAAAAAAAACCCCAGATATGGGACTTTCCTGGCAGTCCAGTGGTTAGGACTCTGCATTTCCATTACAGGAGTACACAGGTTCAATCCCTGATTAGGGAACGATGATCTCATATGCCATGTGGCATGGCCAAAAAAATTGCTTTCAAGTTCATTTCATTCACTATAAAAGTCATTAAATACATATTCATTGTAGGAAGTCTAGAAAAACAGAGATCTATCATTCAAAACATAACCATTAAAAAAAAAATAATACCCATATCAGGACTTCCCTGGTGGTCTAGTGGCTAAGACTCCACAATTCCACTACAGGGGGCACAGGTTCAATCCCTAGTTGGGGAAGTTGCACATGCTGTGCGGTGTGGCAAAACAAACAAAACACCAGAAAACAAACAACCCCCGCCATAACCACTGCAGACAACTTGGCATATTAACTATCTTTTCCCCTTTTGTGCAAGTTTAGAAAAAGTTTTACTTATTCTGTATGTTGTTGAAGTGAAAGTCTCTCAGTCACTTCTGACTCTTTGTGACCCTATGGACTATGCAGTCCATGGAATTCTGGCCAGAATACTGAAGTGGGTCGCTGTTCCCTTCTCCAGGGGATCTTCCCAACCCCAGGATCGAACTCAGGTCTCCCCCATTGCAGGCAGATTCTTTACCAGCTGAGTTACCTCTACGCTTGTTTTAATATGCCCTTTTCATTATAAAGATCTACATAAGCTAGTAAATATTTTCTGAGTATCATCTGGGATGGTTACATGATAGTCTGTCAAGTGGACAAGTCACATTTTACTCAGCCAGGAATACAAGAGAAATCTATGGCTAGGACAGACTGGTAAAACAGGGTTTTGATTGTTCAGTAAAAAAAAAAAGCCGTAGCTAATTCCTAAACAAGGGTAAGGAGGAAAAAAAAGTCCTACAAAGGATTAAATCCTTTCTACTAAAAGAATAAAAACCATTCTTTTCTTACAAGTTCACACCCAAAGAACATACCTAACAAGCCTATAGGGTAAATTATTCCCCAGAATTAAGTGGAATCTGAAAAGTTGAATTCTCTCCTGGAAAAGACAGACCAGAACTAAATCTCTGATCTCTTTATTAAAAACAAAATTTAAAAATTAATATACAAAGTAAAGATGTGTTAAAAAAAATTACTACTTTAACAAATGCTGTATGATTCCACTTAAGTGACATTTCTAGAGTAGTCAAAGTCAGAGAGAGAAGGTTCGATCATGTCTGCCAGGGCCTGGGGGAGGAAAATGGGGGGTGGAGTTAGGATTGAGTTGCCAGAGTTTCAGTCTGGGACAATGCAAAGAGTTCTGGACAATGGATGGTGGTAACGGCTGCAGAGCAATATGAATATACTTAATACCACTGTATACGTAAAAGTGGTTGCGATGGGAAGTTTTATATTATATGTACTTTGCCACAGTAAAAAAAAAAAAAAAAGTAAAAAAGAGAATAAGGACAGTATGCTGGCATTTAGTTGGAGCTCTGTTACTGGTTCTGACCAATAGATGTTATGTGTTGCTTCCTGGCTAAAATACCCAAGAGCTGGTGGGGATCAGTGAGTATTTGATGATATTAGGAAACTGCATCATCTTTTAGGTGTGATAATGGTACTGTGATGGTGGTTTAAGAACTCATATCTTTTAAAGGTACAATACTGATATTTACAGAGGGAATTTCTGAAACCAGTTTCAAAATAGTACAGCGGGAGTAGACACGGTAAATGGGGACACAAGTGAAACAAAATTGGCCCTCATTGATTATTGTTGTTCAAAATTGAAATTTACTGTTATGAAAAGTTTTTAAAAGATGAGCTGGTTTGAGACCTTCTCACTTTCCCCTCAAGCAAGAGTGACCCCAAAGCCATCTATTTCAGAGGTAAACCTTTAGGACACCAAAGTGTGGAACACCAGGTCACTGCTTAGAAGACAATGGCCCTGATGACCCAAAGTGTGAACAAGATAGAAATCTTTTGTGTGTTAAGCCCCTGAGACTCAGGGGTTGCTAGATACCTCAGTGTAGCCTAACGTAACTGAAAAGCACACAGGCACAGCTGACTTTCTGGGCTTCCCTGGTGGCTCAGATGGTACAGAATCTGCCTGGAGAAGGAAATGGCAAGCCACTCCAGTACTCTTGCCTGGAGAATCCCGTGGAGAGGAGCGTGACAGGCTATAGCCCATGGGCTTGCAAAGAGTTGGACCCAATTGAGCAACTAACAGAGTTGACTTTGAAGATGGTTTAGTCTGGAATAGCCCACGTGGTCTGGAGCCAGACAAAAAGATAAAGTATAAGATAAGTGACTGCCTGAGACTTCCCTTATGGTCTAGTGGCTGAGACTCTACTCCCCAGTGACGGAGGCTTGGGATTGATCCCTGGTCAGGGAACTAGATTTCACATGTCGCAACTAAGACCTTGGTGTAGCCAAATAAATAAGTGATTTTTTAAAAAAGGGGTGACTGCCTAAGTAATTAGCAGGAATTTGGGGAAGGCATAGCACAGAGAAAGCAGTTGAGGGCAAAAGGCACAGGTCAGGCAACATAGCAAAGGCAAGGAAAAAAAAAAGAAATAAAAAATCACAACTTTAGAAGTTACAGGCTTCTAGATTCCAACTTTACAGAAAGATTCCAAAGATTCTTAGCCTTACGTGAATGAGACACTGACAGACTCCCAACAGATACCAACATGCAACCCATAAGGTGGAACACTGGCCACTGTTTCACCTTTAAAGATGTGAAAACTAAAAGTGCCTACTTTGTGGGGTTAGGATGATGATTCCATGAGATAATCTATGCAAAGAACTGAGCCTGGCACAGAGTAACCCCTCAGCATGATCCTCATCAGCACTGTGTACCAGAACTGCTTCCAAGGTTATAACGAATGCAGACATCCCGCCACCCTCTACTTCACTGCTAATGACACTTACTCTCATTAGCTGGAGGGGTTTCTGTGACCTGCTGGCAGAGTACTGCTGAAGTGGACAGGGCCCGAGGGGCTGGCTTGGCCCCAATTTCCATCATCTTAGGGCAGTTTTGGGCATAGAACAATAGAGATTTGCCTGCCTTCTGCAGAAAGGCGTGAGGCACTCGAGATAAGAATGGGCAGCGACGAACAACAGTCTCCATCTCCCGGAGGTACACTGATCCTGCACAAAGATGAGGAGTGACACCAACACTTGTTAATATTTGTGCAAATACCACCCCAAGGTCACTGGATTGTCACCTGAAGTTTGTAGCAAGGGTACCTTGGGATACTAACGAGTCTCACTCAAAAATGTCTAAGGACAGCACTGATGAGGGGCTAAGAAGTGGTGACCACATGCAACCCAGATCACCATCTTCTTCATTCCCCAGCTACCTACAAAGGCACCTGCAAAGCTACTTTACCAAATACCGTAAATAATGATGATTAATAAGCAAGGGGTTGGGACATGAGGGACAAGTCAGGAACAGGTTTGGGAAGTCAGAAGATCCTTGAGAAAGATGCACAGTGCAGATAAGACACCTTGGCACCCACCCAGGTGGTGAAGTGAGGCCAGGGAAGAAGCCACTGTCATCCATCCAAGCAGAGAGGACTCTTAGGGATCCTGATCTTCTCCTGGTCCCCACACACTCCCAAAACTCCCAAGAAGGCATCCAGTCCAGCCCTGGGTTCCTGAGGCCAGGATTTCCCCGAGGGTATGCCCCTACAGTTCCATGAACTGGGCATAACTGAGAAAGGAGAGGCGTACAGAAGGCCAAGGGTACAAGGGGAAACGCCGCTTGGACTAACTGGGAAGAAAAGTGAAAGTGAAGTCACTCAGTCGTGTCCGACTCTTTGCGACCCCATGGACTGTAGCCTACCAGGCTCCTCTGTCCATGGGATTTTCCAGGCAAGAGTAGTGGAGTGGGTTGCCATTTCCTTCTCCAACCGGGAAGAAGCAAGGGTTAAAACACGAGGGCCTTGGGTCTGGCGGAAAGCGGTGGTCCTGGGCAGGGGAGGTCAGAAGTTATGGGTAGAGGTGGGGGAGGAAGTGTCTAGGACTCGAGATTAACGATTAACGAACGAGGTGTCTAAGACAGGAATTCGGAAGCAGTCGGTTAAATGGGGAATGGCCGTTCGAAAGCGGTCGATTAAATGGGGAATGGCGGAAGGGGCCGATGTGGTAGGAGATCGGGCACAAAAAAGGCTGACCCCAAGGTGGCGGGTGATTAGTGCGGTGGGGGATGGGGTCCCAACGGCTAGGGCAGCGGGGCGCCGGCAGGCAGGACACACTGGGGTCGGGTTGCCCCAGGCGCACGAAGAGCGCGGGGCCCTCACCTGCGCGGGGAACTCGGCGGAGGTGGCGGAGGCCGCAGGTACCCAAGTGAAAGCGCCGAACCAAGCCTTGCCCTTGTCGACGAGAATCCTCAGGCCGCGATCCCTGTCGTCCTAATATACACCCAGATGGGCAGCTGCGCATGCGCCGTGGGCGAGCGCGGCCTCTGCGCAGGCGGGCCGCGGAAAGGGCGGGGCGAGGCGAGGGGGCGCTCCTCGGACTTGGACTTGCTGGGGGTTTCCTGGGACTGCCTGTAGCCGGGATGAACTGCAGTGCTGGGGGCGGATACCTTCACCCCGCACCACCTTGCCGCTTCCCCCACCAAGTACCCCTATGCTTCAGAACCATTTGTGGGGCATCAAAGGGCAGAGTTGGGGGGGAAGCACCTCTAGGGCAACTGAGGGATTATATGGCTATAAAAATAGGTGCCTTGGGTGTAGAGGAGAGGGGAAACTAGGAGTCCCAGACCAGGGCCTTAAGCAGTATCTGACACACCCAGGCTTGTTTTTATGTGGGTGGGAGTGGGGGAAAGAGAGGGACAGGGGAGGCTTCCTGGAGGAGATGGGACTGGGCTGACTGAAGCATGGTGTGATCCTGGGGGTGATTCCCAGGGACCTGGAGGGAGGGATTCGAGGAGCACAAGCGGAAGGAGACCTAGCCGTTGCACTTGTGGTCTGAGATAAAGGGACTTAACCTGATGTAGAGAAGGAGCACAAGGAACAGGGCTGGATGGAACCCACACAGTACGCACTGAGGGGGGCCGGCGGTGGAAGCATGGGGTCTGACCCGTAGTTGGGGATTGGCACATATTGATTATTTTTATTTTCCACTGTGGGCCGTCCAAAGTCCCTTGCTGGCCGCCCGGTCTGGGCACCATCCGGGTAACTCAGGGCTTTCTCCCAGAGTTCAATTGGCCCTACCTCCCTTGAGTCTCCCCCAGACCACACCTGTAGAGTACAGCTTGGCAAAGCCCTGTCAGGAACGCCAGCATGGCCTCCTTGCTCCACACCCTTCCCAGCTTAACTTGGGCTTGGTTGTGCTGGGCCTGCCCCAGGCTCAGGGTTGCTCTCCCCTTCTCCTGAGGAAAGGGCTGCCCAGGTACCTCCTTCCTCAGGTGGGCATTAATTAGAGGGACAAAGTCTAGAGTGATGGTGGCCAAGGTGTGTCCAGGTACTTCCCAGTTGCCTCTGTCTGAGGCTCCAGCCAGCTGCCAGGCAGGTGAAGGAAGTCAAACTGCAGAGGAGACACCAGGGTCCGAAGTGCACTAGGGCCAGTTCACAGGTCCAAGATGAGGGTTTTGCCTGGGAATCTAGGGCTCAACTCTGCCCCATCCTGCTGAGGGGCCCTGGGCAGTGCCCAACAGCTGGAGAGAATGTAAGTAAAAAGATCAGACTCAAGAAGTAGCCAGAACAGAGTAAACACGGTACTGAGCACTTTGCCCATCCCTGGGCCTCATTTCCCTATCTGAGCAATGGAATCATAATCCCCATTCTGCCTACCTTGTGGGGTTGTTTGATCAGAGGCAAAGCAGAAGCTGAAAGAACTGGATATTGGAGCTGGACATGGGTTCTAACCTCAGCTGGATCTTATTTGGTCTCAGGTAGGCCACAGCCTCTCTAAGGCTCTGTTCTTCCTTGTAAAGCTCTCCCAGCCTTGCCACTTGTGTTTGGCAGAGGGTCAGGTGAAGTCATGGTTTTCAGAGGCTTATTGTTTAAACCAACAAGTTTCCAGCCCTCTGGGAATTTCCTGTTTAATGGAAGGAAAGGTTAGGAAACAGAAGACTCCCACAGAAAGTGAAATAGGATGTTGTAAATAATTCCAGATGGAGGAAGAGGCTATTACTCCAACAGGCTCTGGAGGAGAGGGGAATCCCAGCCACGAGGAAGGCTTCCAGAAGAAAGGTACTGGCTGGAGAGGTGGGTGTCTGTGGGACTGCAAGACTGGTGGGTGAGGCATAGAGTGGGAAAACCCAGCTCTGTCCTGGAGGGCAGTATGAGTCAGCTTGAAGAGCTGGGCTGCAGGAATGCACCTAGGTAGTTAGATGACAAAGGCCACAACAGCCACATAGCTTCCCAGTTCGAGGACTGAAATAATCAGACCCAGGAATCTGCATCTTAACCAGGCCTCCCTCCTGGTAATGTGGGGACAGGGTAGCTTGAGGCCACATCTTGGGAAATGCTGCCTAAGTAGTTTCCAGATTGAGATCTTGCTTTTTTTTTTTTTTTAAAGAACTTTATATACTTATTTTTAAAAACTTTGATGGCATTAAGTCTTCACTGCAGCATGCAGGCTTAGTTGTCCTGTGTCATTGGGATCTTAGTTCCCTGACCAGGGGTTGAACCCATGTCCTCTGCATTAGAAGTCACATTCTTACTTATTTATTGGCTGTGCTAGGTCTTCATTGCTGCGTGGGCTTTTTCTAGTTGCAGCGAGCAGGGTCTACTCTCTAGTTGTGGTGCGTGGGCTTCTCATTGCAGTGGCTTATCTTGTTGTAGAGCACAGGCTCTAGGGCGCGCAGGTTTCAGAAGTTGTACTACATGGGCTTGGTAGTTGCAGCTCCTGGGTGGTGGCTCATGGGCTTAGTTGCTCTGAGGCATGTGGGATCTTCCTAGACCAGGGACTGAACCTACATCTCTTGCATTGGCAGGCAGATTCTTTACCACTGAGCCACCAGGGAAGCCCTGGAAGGTGGATTCTTAACCACTAGACCACCATGGAAGTCCCTGAGACCTTGCTAGAAGGGCACAGGCTAAAGCCATGAATTCTAATCTTGGATGTGCTACTTTTTGATTTTGGGGTCTTAGGGAAATTACCCCATGCCCTAAGCCTCAGTTTTTGCATCTGTGGAGTGAGAGTGCCCCTCTGTCTCAGTGGGTAGGCCCCGTTTTGACAGAGTTGAGATCCCTCTCCTGAGTTCAGCCTTCTTGCTCTCCTCTCCCTCCCTCTGCTTTTTCCTTCCCTCTCTTTTCCCCCCCTCACTGCTGTCTTGCCTCCCTCCTCAGAGCTGTGGTGTAAAACACTCATCTTATCACCCTGTTCCCGGGCAGGGGAGCCCAAGCCGCCGTAGTTCAGGCAAGGTCAGGCTCCATTCTGGGAATGACGCTAGGACCCAGCCTCCCCGACTCTCCTGTCTGCGTCATCTTCACCGTCAGGGGCTGTTTCATCCCTTTCCACTCTGTGTCCCAGGAACTATTTTTAGCTGGGCCCCTCTATAAGGATCACGAAGCCCAGGGACCTTGAGCAAACTTCGTGCTTTCCTCTGGGCCTCAGTTTCCACATCTGCCAGCCAGGTGAGAAATCTTGCCAGCCTTCCTCTTGAGGAGACCCCAGTGGACATGGGACAGTTGTGAAGACGGGCAAAAGCTCCAGTCTGTGCTACTGATGCTCAGTGTGGCCTTGGCCTTGGGCCCGCAGTGCCCACTGGGGTGTCGGTGCCTATATGAAGAATGGTGGGTGAGGGACCAGCCTTGTAGAGGTTCTGGAAACAGCTCAGCTCTGCCCTGGAGGGTTGGAAACACAAGCCTCAGGGTTCATAGTGATCGGGCCCAGGAGTTATGATAGGAATTTGGGGATTGGCTGGGACAGGAGGATTCTGAAGCCCCCACCACTTGCCTTGTTCTGGTCCTTCCAGGCTCTGGCTTACCCAGAGCAGGCCTGGGCCTGGGTTTGTGAAGCCATCTGTGGGGCAGGGAGTGGGCTCCTATTGACTAGGGGGAGAAGGGGCCACAGTGGAGCAAAGCCATCAAATGCTCCAGGAGGCAGGTCTAGGGTGGTCCACAAAGAACAACACCCCGCACTCTGTTGAAAGAGAGCAAGAAATGCCCAAAAAAGCAAACACTTATCTTCCCAGAGAGCCCCAGAGGACCCCAGAATCTAGCCTTCCAGCCTAGCACCCACAAACTGTGGCCCAGACAAGTTCTGTTTGACCTACACAGTGCTTTTAAAAACGTGAGTTAGTTGGCAAGATGTAGCAATCCGGAGATTGTTAAACTGAAACTCGGATTTTTAGCTTCTCTTGAGGACTCTGCAGGCCTGGAGCCCCTGGGCTGGCTGAGGCAGGACCTGCTGTCTCCACTTTTCCACTAGTGCTCCCTCCAGTGGGTTCTCAACCCTGAGGACATGTGATGTCCAAGCAGTGACGGCTGTCTGACCTTGCAGACATCTGAGTGTGTGCCTGTAGCCCTAACCCATTTTAGAGCCCAGGTGACTTAAGACTAGAGAGGGGACAGGACTTGCTCAGGGCTACACAGCAGGTGAAGTTTGGGTTGCAAAGGGAACCAGATGTAATGGTTCCTTGCTCTCTAGCCAACATGCTAGGCTCTTTTGCCCTCAGCCGCTGGAGGAGGGTCTGGGGTGGGGGGCTAGGGGAAGGATCGGACTGGTCCAGGGGTGGTTCCCCAGAGCTCGTCCTCAGCTCCCAGCCCTGGCCTGCAGGTCAGGCCTGAGCAGGCCCCCTGAAGTGATGGAGCAGTGATGGGGTGAAGACAGGGTGGAGCGAAGGGACCCGACTGAGCCCACCTTCTCTGGCCGGTGTTGGATGCACAGTGCGAAGGAGCCTCTCTCCCTGCCCTGAGCTTCTGAGGACACACCCTAAGAAAAGGACCATTACAGGCTGTGACCATTGTGGACAGTACACAGGGACGGATGATGGCGGGAAGGAGGGGACCCACCTGGGACCTGGCATCAGGGAGATACTGCCCTGATGGAACAGCCAGGCTCAGGGCCTCGCAGAGAAGGCTAGAGGAGCCTAGTGTGGATTGGGGAATTAAGGGGCGAGGGAGGCTAGAGGCAAGAGGGAGACGAGGGAGGTATGTGGGCTGGGGGTCAGAGTCCCATCCGACCATTGCCAGAATCCCACTGTTACCAACTATGTGATTATCAACCAAGGCAAGGACCTTCATTTCTCCCTGGCCGTGCAGGCATCTAAAGGCCTATCCTGCTGCATTCTGACCCAAAGACGGGGGAGCTGGAACAATGAGGGAGGAGGAGAGAGTGAGTGAGCAAGGCCGAGAGCAGTGGGGCTGGGTGGACCGGGGCAGAAGAAGGCTGGGAGGATGACACTACCATGAACAAGTAGCAACTCTGTTCGGATGCGGGGCCTGGTCCCCACGAAGAAGCCCTCTAGGCCGTCAGTGATTAGCCACATACACTGGACAGAAATTCAAGATGGTGAAGGAACTCTCCCAGGTCACACAGCCAGCAGGTGGAGAACAGGGCTGACCTGCTGGCCTTCTGCCTCCAATCCAGTGCCCCACCCGAGGGAGATTAAGGGAACTGGGAGGAACGAGGCTGGGACTATGTCTAAAGGTTTCAGCTCTCCGCAGAAGCCTTTCTCTACTTCTGGGTGTTGGTCCAGTTTGGTTGGGCTGATGGGAGTGCCCAGCCAAGGAGATGGCCCAGCCTGACCCTTAGAGGAAATCATCCACTTCCAGAAACCTCTGGGCAGCCAGCCACAGGCTCAGGAGGCAAGACTTCATTCTGACTGCACACACCAGCGACACTCTGCTCCTTCTCTGTCCCCCGCACTTGGGTCAGAGGGTCTGGCCTTGGCTGCCTGGCACTGGGACTCTCAGCCTGCTGGAGGCTGCCTTCTGCCCCGCTCTCCTTGCTCCTTGGGGACCCTGGAGGCTGTAGGTTCTCTGCCTTCTACCCTAGAGCCCATCTCTGATGGGGAGAAGCAATACTCCTCTCTGCCTCTTCTCCCTATTTCCACACCATTCCAGCCATCCTTTAAGACCAACCACCACTCTACTGAGTTCTGGTCTCAGGCAGTTCTGTGCCTTTTCCTTTCTAATTCTCAGATGTGGAGTAGCCATCCGCAGCCCCGTTCTCAGACTGAAGGCAGACTCTTGTTTGTGTTCAACTCCCAGCTCCATCCCTCCATTGGTTCCTTAGCCTTAAGCAATTGACGCAGCCTCTCTGAGATTTAGTTTCCTTATGCACAAAAGGAAGTAATACATTATGTGGTGGTTAAATGTTATGTATCCGCCCGACTAGGTGATATTGCTTGTTGTTTAAACACCGATCTAGACGTGGCTGTGACATATTTTGTACATATGATTAACATCTGCAAGTAAGTAAGGGAGGTTGTCCACAGTAATGTGACTGGGCCTAACGCAGTCAGCTGAAGGCCTTGAGGGGAAAACCCGAGGTTTCCTGGAGCTGGACTTCTGTTGCAAGCAGTAATATAGAAATTCTGCCTGAGCTTCCAGCCTCCCAGCCTGCCCTCCAGATTTTAGTTTTGCCAGCCCCCACAGTCACATGATCCAGTTCCTTAAAATGAAATAAACCTCTCTTTCTCTCCCTCTCCATCTATGCTAAATATGTATCTTACTGGTTCTCTTTGGAGACCCTTGACTGGTATACTTTGGTGGACAAGGTTGACATGAGGACTCCCTGAAACACCGTCTGCACCTGGAAACAGCATACAGTTAGTGTTAGCTACAGACAAGGGAATTGAGGCGTGGAGAGGTGACTTGTCCAGAATTTCAGGGCTGGAGTCAGGATTCGAGCCAGGCCTATCTTCCCAGCTCTCTCAATGTGTCCTTGTCTTGTCACCCACCTCCTTGCCTTGATCCTCAAGTCAAGGTGCCCACGGGGCCTTTGGTGACTCCCTCTCTCCTGGGATTCCCTTTGGGTTTAATTAGAGCCCTCAAGTCCCCGTCGGGGGTGAGACCAGAGGCGTTGTTGGGGCCTGACTGCTACTGAGTTAGCTGATCCTTGTGCAAGACTAGCAGTCTTGTGACACGTCAGCCGTCACCAGCCCTCGAACTGCGGTGGCCCTGCTGTGGCTCTTAGAGTCGTTATGAGTGAAATCAACCAGGAGTGATGGCTAAACACCCACCCCTTCACCTTGGGGAAGACTTCTCTGCCCCACTCCGTACTTTGCAGACCTTGCAAGCTCATCTCTTTGCAGCACAGACCTGGATCAGCAGCACAGAGCCCCACAGGGGCCCGATGGGGTGGGACAGCATGGGCCCTGTGCCGCCGGGGCTCAGGCACAGCCCCGTCTTAGCTGCAGCTATGGTCATTCTCAGGAACACAGCCCTCTGTGGCCAGGCCTTCTTCCCATTTACTCCAGAAAAGCCTCATATCCAGATTTTGACGTGAGCACTCTGAATCTTGTCTTGTTTTTTTTTAATAGCGAAACCCTGTTTATTTGAATAGATAATATTTGCTTATGCCGAAAGTGCAAATAGCATGGTTCAGGGTAAACCACGAACATTCCCCTCATACAGGTCTTTCTGCAGACACTGCCACTGCTCTTAGGTTCTCATGGGTCCTTCCAGAAAGATTCCACTCATTTACTCAACATTTATCAGTTGATCGTCTACTATGTGTCGAGTGCTGCACTTACGGAACATAGTCCTTTTTGCTCTTTGTACTTAATACTAATAACTTGGAGAGAGCCCTGTCAGTGATCAGGGCGTGCCCATCCTTTTCCATGACTACGTAATACTCCACCACACTGTTGCTCATCGTTCACCCACATAGCCCCTACCGATTGTTTGGTGGTTTTCAGTTGGTTGCACCCACAGACATCCTCATATGGGGTGAGGACATCTGTGGGATATTTAGAAATGAAATCACTAGGTCAAAGGTCAAATAGAAGGTGAAAAGCTTTGTTTTTTATTTAAGTTTTTAATTTTATATTAGAGTATAGTTGATTTACAGTGCTGTGTTAGTTTTAGGTGTACAGCAAAGTGAGTTAGTTATACATGTATATGTATTATTCTTTTTCAGATTCTTTTCTCATGTAAGTTATTATGGAGTGTTGAATAGAGTTCCCTGTGTTCTACATCAGGTCCTTGTGGATTATCTGTTATATTAATGTGTATGTGTTAATCCCAACCTCCTAACTTATCCCTCCTCCTCTTTCCCCTTTGGTGATCATTAGTTTGTTTTCTGTCTTTCTTTTTTTTTATAATTTTGTTTATTTATTCATTTATTTTTGGCTGTGCTGGACCTTCATTGCTGTGCATGGGCTTTCTTTAGTTGTGATGCGCAGGCTTCTCATTGTGGTGGCTTCTCTGCTGCAGAAACAGGCTCTAAGGTGTGCAAGCTTCAGTAGTTGCAGTTCCTGGACTCTCGAGCACAGGCTCAATACTTGTGGCACTTGGGCTAAGTTGCTCTGCAGCGTGTGAGATCGTCCCAGACCAGGGACTGAACCCGTGTCCCCTGCACCAGCAGTGGATTCTTTACCACTGAGCCACCAGGGAAGCCCTCAAACACTTGTTTTCTAAGTCTGTGAGTCTGTTTCTGTTTTGTAAATTAGTTTATTTGTATTGATTTTTTTTTAGAATTCACATAAAAGTGTTATCATATGATATTTGTCTTTCTCTGTTTGACTTCACTTAGTATGATAATCTGTAGGTCCATCCATGTTGCTGCAAACAGCATTATTTCATTTTTTATGGCAGAGTAATATTCCATTGTACCACATATATGTAGTATACACGTATATATATGCACCACATTTTATTTATCCGTTCATCTGTTGATGGGCATTTAGGTTGCTTCCATGTCTTGGCTACTGTAAATAGTACTGCAGTGAACATTCAGTTCAGTTCAGTCGCTCAGTCATGTCTGACTCTTTGCGACCCCATGAATCACAGCATGCCAGGCCTCCCTGTCCATCACCAACTCCCGGAGTTGACTCAGACTCATGCCCATCGAGTTGGTGATGCCATCCAGCCATCTCATCCTCTGTCGTCCCCTTCTCCTCCTGCCCCCAATCCCTCCCAGCATCAGGGTCTTTCCCAGTAAGTCAACTCTTCGCATGAGGTGGCCAAAGTACTGGAGTTTCAGCTTCAGCATCAGTCCTTCCAATGAACACCCAGGACTGATCTCCTTTAGGATGGACTGGTTGGATCTCCTTGCAGTCCAAGGGACTCTGAAGAGTCTTCTCCAACACCACAGTTCAAAAGCATCAATTTTTCAGCGCTCAGCTTTCTTCAGTGAACATTAGGGTGCATGTATTTTATGGTTTTCTCTGGATATATGCCCAGGAGTAGGATTGTTAGGTCAAATGATAGCTCTATGTTTCATTTTTTAAGGAAGCTCTGTTCCCCATAGTGGGTACACCAATTTACATTCCTACTAATAGTGTAGGATGATTCCCTTTTCTCCACACCCTCTCCAACATTTATTGTCTATAGAGAAGGTCAAAATCTTTGATTCCAACTTTGCTTTTTCTCTCATATAGAATTGTCTGCCCTGTTATAAACAACCTCAGATTCTCAATGGAACGAGGTAGTTTTCAGGAAATAGATAAACAGGTTTACATATTCAGTAAATACTTATTGTGCACCTATTGTTTACTGGGTGTTGAGCTAGGTTCCAGGGAGGCAGCCCAGCTCTCATGGAGTGGACAGTCTAGCAGGGGAGACAGATGTAAACACAAGCCCATCCAAACACATGATCATGTGAGAGTGGGAGCTCACAAGGGTGTTCTGAGTGGCCAGAACAGGGGCTGCTTTATCTGGGGATTTGGAAAAGCCTCATGAGGATGGGACATTCCGTGTAAGTCCTGAAGAATGAGAAGAGGCAACCAGGTGTTGGTTGGGCTGGAGCAGGCCGGACTGGGGATCCATGATCTTGGTTGTCTCCAGCTCTAGTCACTACGCTTCATGATGTTGTTGTTGTTCAGTTGCCAAGCCATGTCTGACTATTTGCGACCCCAAGAACTGCAGCATGCCAGGCTTCCCTGTCCTTCACCATCTCCCGGAGTTTGCTCGAACTCCTGTCCGTTGAGTCAGTGATGCCATCCAACCATCTCATTCTGTGTCACCCGCTTCTCCTCCTGCCTTCAGTCTTTCCCAGCATCAGGGTCTTTTCCAGTGAGTCGACTCTTCTCATCATGATGTGGGCAGATGGAAATATCACCTGTTGTGCCAGGCACCAAGGAAGTGTTGCATACGTCTCATCGTATTACTGTCATTATAGTAAAATGTGAATGAGGAGGCATGGATGAGAAGTTGGGGCTAGTGGGCAGTGCTCAGAAGATGGGCTTGGGCTCTTTAGGCCTTTGAGGACCCTGAGGAAGGCCGATGGGGAGGAGCTAGAAGGCCTCCAAGCCCTTGCTGAAGTCATAGAGGTGGGGTTGCTAGTAGGATGGGGCATGGGGGGCAGCAGAGGCCGTCAAGGGCCCAACTGAGAGGGTCGCCAGAGCTGGCTGAGAAGTGGACCTTTTCCCATGGGGTCTGGGGTTGGGGGACAGATGTGAAGCCTTGGGGTCAATCCTAGGTGAGACAGACCCTGGTGTTCAGGCAGCGTGAAGTGCCAGGTCCAGACAGGGGATTCCGGGGTTGGGGGAGGGCAGTCTTCACATCTACCCAATCTCCAGATACCATCTGGCTTAATGCTGAGGCCTGATTGTGACACCAGCTCAGCGCTTCCCTCCAGCTAACGGCCACCATCCCACCCAGCCCCTGAGTTCCTCTTTTCTGAGCCCCTACATCAAGGTCCGTTGGGACTTTGCCTTCATTGCTTTGACTTGGGCTGTCTAGGGGGGCTAGAGGGGCTCAGCAGAGCTGGTGGCTCAGAGGAGTTTTTCCGTGAGCATTTGATGAGTGAGTGAATGAGTGAATGAATGAATGAATGGAGTGGGTAAACAGGCGAGTCTTCTCTGTGGGCTCTGTGAGTGCATGTGTATGGTGGGTTCTCAGGCCCCAGAACTGGGGGCAGTTTGTGGGCAGGCTGTGTCACCAAAGAGGCAAACGTGGAAAGTGGGAAGCTGATGGCTGGGCAGGAGAACCCGAACAAGGTCATTACCAGGCACCTGGTTGCTCAGGCATTTGTGTGAGTCTGCCCCTGGGGAGATCTGCAAGGACCCTGCCGTCGCACCCCTTCTCGTCCACACACAGGCTCACGGGCCCCTCCCTGGGGTCCAGGCCATCCTCCTCCACACCATCCTCTGTGCTCACCCTGGGCTGGCCGACCCTGATCCTGGTCCTGATTCCGGACCACCATGTGAGTGGTCCGGAAACCACCTGAAGCCCTGTGGAGCTGGGCTGGGTAGGGAGCTGCAGGACAGATGGACACAGGGCTGGTGGCACGTCTTCCCTATCCCAGACCCTAAGCCTTTCTCCTGGCCCTTCTCCCACTGCCTCTGGCCAGCTCATCAGATGACCATGGCTCTGCGTGGGAGGGCTCCCACACTATATCTGGGTAACTACATTTAGAAAGTAGTTTTTCCACAGCCTACGCATGTCTTAGCAGACAGGAAACTGCTGGTAGCTCTGAAGTCACAGTTTAGGTTTGGGAATTCTCAGGGCCAGAGCAGCCTGGTGGTCATTCACAGATGTACACACTGGATGTCTCTCAAATGCACACTTGGCCCGGGACCCACAGGTGCCAGAGTCACTAACACCCCCTCGTGCATAGCCACATGCCCAGCCACTCTAGTCACGGGCCAGCACACTCATACTAGCAGCCACATGTAGCTGCAAAGTCACATTTGTTGCAGGCGGACATGCAGGGACGGGCCGCTGTGCACCACGGCTGTGACGTGGTGTGCACTATCACACACACACACACGGGCCGGGCAGCGTGGCATCACAGGTCTGTGCACTGCTGCTTCACCTTTCGCCCTCACTGCCCCCCACCAAGTGTTCACTAGCTCCCTGGAATGCGACATCACTGTCCTTCGCCCACCTGCCTTCCTGGTGAGGTCAGGGCTATGAGGTCAGTATGCGCCCCCTTGGGAGCTTGGGAGAGAACAGTGGGTTTGTAAATCACCCGAGTCCAGTTGGGGTCATCTCGGGACATTCGTGCACTTTCCAGAGTGTGTGGGTATTATTAGGCACCGGCAGGAGTCCAGAGAGGATACATCAAAGTACGTCACAGAGGTGGCACTGGGCAGTGTTCAGGCTGTTGAACAGGTGTTCTCTGAAAAAAATGTTCTGTGGTCACATAGGTTAGGAATGTGTGTTATATAATTCAGCCGGGCTGAACAAAGGTGAACTGGTTTCTCGTTTGTGGATTTTGGCAGAGCCGTGTGCTGCCAGAGCTCCCGGGAATGGTGTGGGATGGGTGGGGAGGACATAGCGTGAGTCTCATTGCTCACTCACACTGCCTTCTCAGGGCCTCAGGTGGGCTGGGGGCACCTGAGCAAGACTGCCTGGCAACACCAGCAATCCCTGGACCCTTCTGTGCCCACCGCAGGGCTGTGGATTCAGCCACGTGCCCTAGAGTCTGCATTTCTGCCAGTTCTCAGGTGTCGCTGACCCACACATGGAAAACCGCAGACCTCAGAGGAGGCAGAGGAAGCTTTTCAAAGCAAAACTTGCCTGGGGTTGCACGTCTGCTCAGAGCTCCCTCCCAACTCAGTGGAAGGCACGTCCTCATGGTCTGCAAGGCCCACCCACTAGATGACCCCCCAGCTAGTTATTCTGTCCCTTAAGCCCACCCAGCAAATCCCCACCTTGGGCCTTTGTGTTGCTGCCCCTTCCGCCCTGAAACACTCCTTCCTCAGATCTTGGTGGGGACCAGCCCTGCCCTCCGCCCCTGCCTTCTCACTCCTCCAGCCCCGTGCTGTACACCGTGTTCTTCCACAAGGCCTGCCATGACTGTGGCCGGCCCTCTGTGTCTGCACCTGGAGGCCAAGGCCACGCCGTCATGTTCTTGGCTCCATTCCCAGCACCAAACTTGGCGCTGGGGAAGGGGAGGGTCGGGTGCTGTGATGAACAGAGTGGAGGAGGCCAGCAGGGCTAGAACTTTCTCGGCCAGGCCTGAGCAGCTGGAGCCCCCACCCAGGAAGACCCCAGGTGGGGCTCTCCGGTCCGATGCCAGGTCTGCTGCCCTGGGAGGCGGTGGGGAGGAGAGGACAGGTGCCCAGGCCAGGGCAGTGGGGAGTGGCCCTGGGGGCAGTCAGGCTCTGTCACCGGCAACATGTTCCTTATTAGCACTGACCTGTGTCCTCTCCTTGGAGCACTCGGCATCCTGACATATCTCCCCAGGGGTCATGGCAGTGTGGATGAACTCCGCTCACCTGCAGCTCACAGTGATGTGGGTGAGGTCGAAGGGTGTCCTGTGGCAGAAACCAGAAGGTTCTGGGGAGCTGGGGCCAGGCTTGTTTTCCCCGACACACCCTCTCCTGGGTCTGGCCTGCCCTAGGGGGGTGGCCCTAGGGGGCAGCTGGCAGAAGAGGAGTTAGCCCAGGCCTGTCTGACTGCCGGGTGCAGATGACTGGTGGGGAGAGGCTGGGGGAGGGGCAGACCCCCTCTGACCTAGTCCTCTGTGGGGTCTGTGGGGTGGCCGCCTGGAATCTGCACCGGCGTCCCTGGGGCCTGTCTGACTGTGTCCTGCCTCCTTCCCAAAGCAGCTGTGTGTGCTGGCTGTACCCTATAGCCCTCCACCAGCATGTCAAGGCTGTAGGTTGAAGCAGCCTTGGGTATCAGGATAGTCCGTGAAATTGCTCATGATGTCAGTGATGGCCTTGCTCAGGGCTCTCAAGGAATCCTCTGACAAGCAAGGCTTTTTAAATTTGTTACTTTATATTTATTATTGTTTCTGGCTGCACTGCACACAGCATTTGGGATCTTAGTTCCGTGACCAGGGATGGAACCCATGCCGCCTGCAGTGGAAGCACAGAGTCTTGAGCACTGCACACCAGGGAAGTCCCTGACAAACAAGGCTTTGACTTTAGGGTCCTCCTACTCAGGGAGCTAGCATCAGGCCCTGAGCCTTGCCCTGAGTGGCTATGCCTGGCAGATGGACTGCAGGCTGAGGTCCCTGGGTCACCAGCTCTCCTGGGTGTAACTGTGAGCAGTGTCTTGCTTCCCATGTACCTGGGTCTGTCCATACACACACGTGTTCACGTGCAGCAAAGTCTGCAGTCTGCATTCCTGCACTCCCAACCCCACCCCTGCCTGCCTCTTCATGTTCTTAACTGACAAAACATTAAATTAATATCAGGTGTACAATGTAATGATTCGATGTTTGTATGTATTGCAAAACGATCACCACAGTGAGTCGGTTGACATCCATCACCATACACGATTACATAAAAATTATTTTCTTTGTGATGAGAACTTTCAAGATCCACTCTCCTAGCTGTATTCAAATATGCAGGATATAGTATTATTACCTATGGTCACCATGCTGTACATTTCCTCACCATGAATTATTCATTTTAAAACTGGAAATTTTTTTTTTCTTGGAGCTTACTATATGCCAGGCCTGTGGTTTAATCCTCCTGCAATCCGATGCCATAGGTTTGTGTCCCCCCAAATATATGTTGAAGTCATAACTCACCTGTATACCTGTGAATGGAACTTTGCTAGGAAATAGGGTCATTAAAGGGCTTCCATGGTAGCTTAGCTGGTAAAGAGTCCGCCTGCAATGCAGGAGACCCTGGTTTGACTCCCGGGCCTGAAAGATCCGCTGGAGAAGGGATAAGCTACCCACTCCAGTATTCTTGGGCTTCCTTGGTGGCTCAGCTGGTAAAGAATCCACCTGCAAAGTGGGAGACGTGGGCTCGATCCCTGGGATGGGAAGATCCTCTGGAGAAGGGAACGGTTACCCACTCCAGTATTCTGGCCTGGAGAATTCCATGGACTGTATAGTCCATGGGGTCGCAAAGAGTTGGACACGATTGAGCAACTTTCACTTTCAGGGTCATTAAAAACATAATGAAGTTAAAATGAGGTCCTACTAGATGAGAGTGTGCTCTAATCCTACTACTGGTGCCCTTTTTTTTTTTTTTTTTTTTAACTGGTGCCCTTTATAAGACGGCCAGAGGCACATAGAGAGGAAGGCATGTGAGGAAGGAGGTGAAGATTGGAGTTGTGCTCCACAAGAGCTGAGAAACTCCTGAGGCAGAAACAAGGCTGGGGTCCTTTCCTAGAGGCTTTGGGAGGAGCATGGCCCTGCCAGCACCTCGATGACTTCTAACCTCCAGAAGCAGGAGAGAATAAATTTCTGTTGTTTTTAGCCACTGGGTTTGTGGTGTCTTGTTACAACAACCCTAGGAAAGTAATACATTTAGTTTCTGTTAGGATCGCTATTGTACAGGAGGCAATAAGATTCAGAGATGTTAAGCTGTTGCCTACCGGTACATAGCAAGTCAGTGTTACACCTGGGATTGGAGCCCAGATCTGCACAACTCCAAACCTGTGAGCTCAGCCTCTCCCCATCAGACCCCCTTTGGTTCCATTCCTTGACCCACTACAGCGTCCTATTCCCTGCAACCTCAGGGGAGACCCCATCCCCTCCCTGTTGGGGGCCTCCAATATTCTTCACTAGCTCCTAAAACTCTTCCATGTCCTGGCTTCCCCAAGCTCCCATCTGACCTTCTTCCTTCCCTTCCCCAGCAGGCTTCAGGGATGCCCCTCACCATCCCCCAGACCCCGCATGGCCTCAGTCCTTCAAGCTGCTCTCAACTGTCTACATGGGAGTTCTGGTACCCCCACAGCCTGGACCCCCATCCTCCTGTGCATCTCTGTGCAGTCATGATCTCCCTGTAGTTATACCCGTTCTTCCTGTTGCTCCCAGGTCTCCATACCCGGACTCCGTCCCCAGACCTCTCCCCTTCCATCCCTGCTCAGGATGGACCCTCTCTAGGGGAGCACTGACCATACCCCCTCCCTGGCACCCCAAGCTTCCAACATGCCCCATTGCCCCCAAAGTGGCATTTGAGACCACTGTCCAGGCTCCTGTGAACCATGAGGTTCAGACAGAGGAGGCCTCATTTGCCTTCTCTGCAGAGGGCCTCCCCCATCTCCCTGTCCCGAGCCCGCTCTGACCCCCAGCTTCTACCCTGGCCCAGGGTGGAAGCTGCCACTGCCCAAAGCAGGTCCAGGTTTGTTCAGCCAAAGTTGGAGGCCCAGCATGATTTGTCAAATTCTGAGCCAGCCTGTTCAGGGAAGGGAAGGAGGGCAAGGCCAGAGCTCGTTTGATGTTGTGATGACCTTCTGTTGGTCCAGCATAAGTTTGCACAAGGAGGGGTCACTGGAGTCCGTGTGTCCATGTGATGTAACGGGGCATCAGCTTGTACACTGGTACATCGGCACGCGATGTAAGAGCTGTCGTTGGCGCTCCACCTGCTCCCTCCCACTTAACCGTTTGGGGTACACAAGCCTGAGCCCTTATTGCCAGAGACCTCTGCTGAAGGCTTTCTGTGTCCCAGAAACCCCTAGGCCTGAAGGTGCCAGGCTGTTAAGTGTGGGTGGATAGGCCCTCACCCGAGGTGAGGTGACTCTGAGGAATGTCCTGTAACGGGGTCTGGGCTCTCCAGCGACATCAGACTCTGGTTGCCCAAGGTGGTAATTTGCTTAATAATACCCTTCATGGCTCCCCCTCCTCTGTCTCACACTCACACTCCCTACTGGTGTGCTCCCAAACACACAAATTAGCCTTGAATCCTTTCTCAGCTTCTGGAAGAACCCAAACCAAGATATACAGGTACAGGTACACACGTCAAAGGTCTCCCGTAAGCATGGAGGCAAGTGCAGCAGACACACAATCACATCCAAGGACTCAGAGGTACAGGTGGGTGCACACACAGTCACACACCTTCATCCATTCCATATGCTCTCGAGAGGGGCCTGGATGAACTGACAGGACCCTCCATCTAGAAGCACGTAGATCCTCATCCTGCTTGGCCTTCAAATCCCCACCCATGCCTCTTCCTGGAAGCCTTCTCCCCATCCTGCCAACAGAGGGATCTCCTCAGTGCTGGGCGAGCACCCCTAAAAGGACACTCAGAGGGCTCAGCCTGCTTGGGGACCCTTTCCCTGTCTGATTCCCCTGGAGCAGAGGCTAGTTCATCTCCTGGCACCCCCACTGAGGGGGTGCAGTTCAGTTCAGTTGCTCAGTCGTGTCCGACTCTTTGCGACCCCATGAACCGCAACACGCCAGGCCTCCCTGTCCATCACCAACTCCCAGAGTTTACCCAAACTCATGTCCATTGAGGGGGTGCAGGGTCAGCTATATACCTGACCCTCCATAATGCCCAGGGGCCACAGAACGGAGTGAGGTATGCAGCTGGCATTCCACAGATGCTTGTGGACTAGAACTGTCTGCTCCCGCCACTATAGCAAGCCCTTCTCTGAGCCCCAGCATCATAGGGACCCATGGGAGGGATTTCCTAGGGTTCCTCAGGCCCAGTGTTTCCAGGGAGTGAATTGTCCAAAAATTTTGGCGACTATTCCCTGTGCCAAGCCAGGGCTGAGTGCCAGGACCCTCCTGTGATTAGCAGGGTGTGGTCCTTGCTCTCACGGAGTCTAGCCTGGGGGGAGATAGACGAGAAAATTCTAGCATATGAGGAGTGAGGGGTATGGAGGTATGAGGGATGACTGGGGTGGGGCCAGCGGAAGTGGCTCCTCAAAGGCAGGGGCAGGCTGTCCAGGCCCTCCTGGTGCCCAGAGTTTATCAGTTCCCCGGACCACTACATCAGAATCACCAGTGGAGGGGACTTCCCTGGCAGTTCTGTGGTTAAGACTCCATGCTTTCAATGCATGGGGCATGGGTTTGATCTCCGGTCAGAGAACTAAGATCCCACATGCCCATGGGTGTGGCCAAAAAAAAAATAAAAGAATCACCAGAGGGTTTATTATAAATATGGGCTCCCAGCTCCATCCAGCTCTGTGGCTTGTCTGGGAACTGGCATTTAAACCAGCTGCACCCTAGATTCTGGAAAACCCCATGTAGGCCTGGCCTTGGCAATCTCACTCTGTTGAATGACCAGCTGAGTGACTGTTCTATAGCCCTGCTTGTCAAACTGAGGGGGGATGGTGATGGTCGTGAAACCACAGGGTAAACAGGTATATTTCTTTCTTTTTTTTCTTTTTTAAACAGGTATATTTCTGAATATCAGTGTGACTTGGAGTTAACTGGTCAATCATTAAAACAGTAATTTGATATTTAAAAGATATTAAAAAAGGATTATTTGCTAAAATTCATGGTTTAAGATAAAATATGAGAGAACAAAGGACTTTGTAGTGTGGGATTGGACATCTTGGGACAGTTTCAGTCCCCATCTCTGTTGGGGGTGAAATCCTGAGGCCCCCTTTTCTTTCCACCAGGGCCTGAACTATTGAAGGGTTTTTATTCTTCTTCCTGTATACATTAGGATTAAGGGTCCAGGCTGTGCAGACAGACATGGGTTCAAATTCTGGTTGTCTACATATTGATACTAACTCTGTGCTTCATTTTTCCCATCAGTAAAATGGGTATAAATACTGTACAGCTCCTGGGCTTGTAGTTAAAACTTCACATGGATCTTGCTGTACTCCTTCAGTTCAGTTCGGTCTCAGTCATGTTAGACTCTTTGCTACCCCATGGACTGCAGCACACCAGGCTTCCCTCTCCATCACCAACTCCTGGAGCTTGCTCAGACTCATGTGTATCGAGTCGGTGATGCCATCCAACCATCTCATCCTCTGTCGTCCCATTCTCCTCCTGCCTTCGATCTTTCCCAGCATCAGGGTCTTTTCCAAGGAGTCAGTTCTTCACATCAGATGTCCAAAGTATTGGAATTTCAGCTTCAGCGTCAGTTTCTTCCAATGGATATTCAGGACTGATTTCCTTTAGGATTGACTGGTTGGATCTTCTTGCAGTTCAAGAGACTCTCAAGAGTCTTCTCCAATACCACAGTTCAAAAGCATCAACTCTTTGGCACTCAGCTTTCTTTATGGTCCAACTCTCCCATCCATACATGACTACTGGAAAAACCATAGCTCTGTCTAGGCAGACCTTTGTCAGCAAAGTAATGTCTCTGCTTTTTAAAATGCTGTCTGGCGTGGTCGTAGCGTTTCTTTGAACGGGCAAGCGTCTTTTAATTTCATGGCTGCAGTCACCATCTGCAATGATTTTGGAGCCCAAGGAAATAAAGTCTGTTACTGTTTCCACTGTTTTCCCATCTATTTGCCATGAAGTTATGGGACTGGATGCCATGATCTTTGTTTTTTGAATGTTGAGTTTTAAGCCAGCTTTTTCACTCTCCTCTTTCACTTTCATCAAGAGGCTTTTTAGTTCTTCACTTTCTGCCAAAAGGGTGGTGTCATCTGTGTATCTGAGGTTATTGATATTTCTCCCTGCAATCTTGATTCCAGGTTGTGCTTCATCCAGCTTGGCATTTCGCATGATGTACTCTGCATATAAGTTAAATAAGTGGGGTGACAATATACACCTTTGACATACTCCTTTCCCGATTTGGAACCAGTCTGTTGTTCCATATCCAGTTCTAACTGTTCCTTCTTGACCTGCATACAGATTTCTCAGGAGTATTTCTGGTATTCCCATCTCTTGAAGAATTTTCCACAGTTTGTTGTGATTTACACAGTCAAAGACTTTCATGTAATCAATAAAGCAGAAATAGATGATTTTTTGGAATTCTCTTGCTTTTCTGATGATCCAGTGGATGTTGGCAATTTGATCTCTGGTTCCTCTGTCTTTTCTAAATCCAGCTTGAACATCTGGAAGTTCACGGTTCATGTACTATTGAAGCCTGGCTTGGAGAATTTTGAGCATTACTTAGCTAGCATGTGAGATGAGTGCAATTGTGTGGTAGTTTGAACATTCTTTGGCATTGCTCTTCTTTGGGATTGGAATGAAAACTTGTCGGGAGCCTCCAGGATGTGCCCGGGGCCGTGACAAGGTCACGGGACGAGAGAGGAACCTGCAAGGCAGCTCTTCCGCTCGAGGTTGTCCCGGGGGCCTGGTATGTCCCTTTGCTCCTTCTGTCTCACTGCTGTTGGGCTTTCTATTACTTTTTGGAAATATAATATATAGTAATAAGGCCTCCCTGGAAAAGTCCAAGCCGTTTTGGAAATGCTCATGATTGCTCTGGCTCGGGACACGACCATAAACATCAAGTCAGAAAAGAAAAGGCCACGGTATAGTTTGGCTGCTTGCTTAAAAGATGATAATGTTCTAGAATAGAAAAGAGTAGAGGCATTTAGATTTAGAAGTAGATATACTGCTTCAGTTTACTTGCTCCTTGGTTGAGAGGGTGTTCACTATTGCTATTTCCTTGCTGCTATTTGTTCATTGTTTCCCTTTCTTTAAACAACATGGAAGATTATGAGTATTTTTGTAGAATTAGAAAATGGGGTACATAAGATTTCAATAGAAGATTTATATTAACCAGCTTCACTGCCATTATCTCACTATTAATAGAGGTGTTTTGCTGCTTTAGAGGTGTTTTTGCTGTTTAATAGTTAATCATTGTAAATTGAGATTTTGTGGTTTCAGGTAAAGAAAAATATCAGGGTTTTCTCATGGTACTATTCTCAGAAATGTCAAACATGTTACTGTGACCCTTCCCATGTATTGTTTTATTACCCAAAGAATTCATACTATATCTGGAATCTATGGAACATTGTTTTTGTTAGAGTGAAAATGTTAGGCCATTGAGGCAAGAAGACTACGTACGGGACTTTTAAGAAAAAAACTCTGTAATCGGAAAAGTTCCAGATGAATGCATAAGGGAAAAACATGGGGGAAAAAATATTGACGGAAGCACAAAACAATATCTGATGTGATATGTGGTGACTTAAGGGGGAGGTAACGTTCATTCTATAAAAACTGAGCTATCCTAAAAATTTTTAAAAAAAGCTACCTCTTCTACACAACCTTCTGTGTGTATGTGGCTGTCTTCTTCTTCGCCGACGCCACTCATCCCTTGGGTATTCCTAGTCCTGCTGGGGCTGGACCTCGGCAAAAACTGACCTTTTCCAGTCCTGTGGCCACTGCTGAGTTTTCCAAATTGGCTGGCATATTGAGTGCAGCACTTTCACAGCATCATCTTTTAGGATTTGAAATAGCTCAGCTGGAATTCCATCACCTCCTCTAGCTTTGTTTGTAGTGATGCTTCCTAAGGCCCACTTGACTTCACACTGCAGGATGTCTGGCTCTAGGTGAGTGATCACACCATTGTGGTTATCTGGGTCATGAAGATCTTTTTTGTATAGTTCTTCTGTGTATTCTTGCCACCTCGTCTTAATCTCTTCTGCTTCTGTTAGGTCCATACCACTTCTGTCCTTTATTGTGCCCATCTTTGCATGAAATGTTCCCTTGGTATCTCTAATTTTCTTTGAAGAGATCTCTGCTGCTGCTGCTGCTGCTGCCAAGTTGCTTCAGTCGTGTCCGACTCTATGCGACCCCATAAATGGCAGCCCAACAGACTCCCCTGTCCCTGGGATTCTCCAGGCAAGAACACTGGAGTGGGTTGCCATTTCCTTCTCCAGAAGAGATCTCTAATCTTTCCTATTCTATTTTTTTCCTCTATTTCTTTGCATTGTTCACATAAGAAGGCTTTCTTATCTTTCCTTGCTATTCTTTGGCACTCTGCACTCAAATGGGTATATCTTTCCTTTTTTCTTTTGCCTTTAGCTTCTCTTCTTTTCTCAGCTATTTGTAAGTCCTCCTCAGACAACCATTTTGCCTTTTTGCATTTCTTTTTCTTGGGAATGGTCTTGGTCACAGCCTCCTGTACAATGTCACAAACCTCTGTCCAGAGTTCTTCTGGCACTCTATCAGATCTAATCCCTCGAATCTGTTTGTCTGTCACTTCTACTGTGTAATTGTAAGGGATTTGATTTAGGTCATACCTGAATGGTCTAGTGGTTTTCCCTACTTTCTTCAGTTTAAGTCTGAATTTTGCCATAAGGAGTTCATGATCTGAGCCACAGTCAGCTCCTGGTCTTATTTTTGCTGTACTCCTTGGTAAATGAAAATTGTCAGTTATTTTATTGCTGGTGCTATCAGTTCAGTTCAGTTCAGTTCAGTCGCTCAGTCGTGTCCGACTCTTTGCAACCCCGTGAGTCGCAGCATACCAGGCCTCCCTGTCCATCACCAACTCCCAGAGTTTACTCAAACCCATGTCCATCAGGTCGGTGATGCCATCCAACCATCTCATCCTCTGTCGTCCCCTTCTCCTCCTGATCTCAATCTTTCCCAGCATCAGGGTCTTTTCCAATGAGTCAACTCTTCGCATGAGGTGGCCAAAGTACTGGAGTTTCAGCTTCAGCATCAGTCCTTCCAATGAACACCCAAGACTGATCTCCTTTAGGATGGACTTGTTGGATCTCCTTGCAGTCCAACGGACTCTCAAGAGTCTTCTCCAACACCATAGTTCAAAAGCATCAATTTTTCGGCCACAATTCAGGGCTGTGATTATCCTAATTTCTTGGGTATCTAGCCCTGTGTTCCCACCCCAGGTGCTCTGGGGGCAGCCAGCAAAGATCTGTGAGGGGACCCGAGGAGCTGTGACCTGGCATCCTTCCATCTTGCCCAAGTCCCCTGGGTTTGGGTTGGTGTCTCCAAACGTCGGGCTTCCGAGGTGGTGCTAGTGGTAAAGAATCTGCCTACCAATGCAGGAGATGTGAGATGCAGGTCTGATCCCTGGGTTGGGAAGATCCCCTGAAGTAGAAAATGGCAACCCACTGCAGTATTCTTGCCTGGAAAATTCCACGAACAGAGGAGCCTGGCTGGCTAAAGTACTTGAGGTTGCAGTGAGTTGGACCGACTGGGCAACTGAGCACTCCAAGCCCTCCTCGGCTGGGCAGGGGGACATGGGGACAGTGAATTGCTCTGGCTACCGTGGACTGGACACTGTGCCCCGCCCCCCCCCCCCCCCGGCCTCACCAGGAGACCAAAGTCTAAGAGGCTCTGTGACTTGCCCAGGGCCATAGAGCCAGTCCCTATTTTTAGGGCTGTGCAGTTCAATATTGTAGCCACTAGCCACATATGGCTGTTTACATTTAAATTCATTAAAATTGAACAAAATTTAAAATCCTATTGCTTAGGCACAGTAGCCACATTTCAGGTGTTTGACAGTCACGCGTGACCAGTGCTACCTCATGGGACAGTGTGCATACAGAACATTTTCATCATCACAGAAAGATCTCTCAGTTCCACTTATCTCGAGAGTAAGTTCTCAGCTGTGGCTGCCCACTAGACTCACCTGGAGAGCTTTTAAGAAACACCAGTGCCTGGCCCCACCTGCAGAGGTTCTGAGCAGCAGCCAGGGCTGAGAACCACTGCTCTGAAGCCCTGTTCAAATTGTCTACTGGAAAGTTTTCTCTAGTGGAAATGGTTCAAATTGAATTTATACCTTTTGTGAATGCCTGCATCCCTCTCCCAGCTCACGTGTGCAGAGCCAGGGTTGGGGGTTGGGGCTCAGTTTTGTGGAATTCCCTCTCCACATAGTTGGGCTGCCTGGCCCGTTCCCCTCTCCCTGGACAATGTGAAATGGAGGTCCAGCATCTCTCATGGGGTTTCTTGAGGCTGTGGGATAGAGGTCATGCTTCATGCTTGTCATGCCTATGGGGTGTGGGTAGAAGTACTCAGAGGCATCCCTGTCTGGCTTGAGTGGATGGTGAGGAATGTGGCTACTGGCCAGCTCTGTGTCTTTCTGAAAACTGGCCCCAGAGTCCCCTGGGTGCACTGACCTTATCATCCCAGGAATTGTTGCGGCGACTCTAGTCATGCTATCCACTGTTTGCAACACGCAAGGGCAGGCTGAAGCTGTGTGCATACCCAGAGTGGCCACTGCTGCTAGATGGTGGAGCAGAGCTAGGCGAGGTTGAAGGCTGGGGACTCCATGGAACCTCTCCCCACTTTGGGGTGGGCCTCCCCTATAAGAAGGCTGACCTGCAGGGGCATGCCAATTTCACAGTGGGTTCCCCTGAGGCCCAGAATTGCAATGGGTCTTCCTAGGGAGGGTCATCCTGCAGGGGTCACTCCCACAACAGGGAGACCTGCTACCAGAGTGCCATCTATGAGCAGTCTCTTAGGTTGGTTCACCCCAACCTTAGGAGGGCCACATGTCCCTTGTGGCAGGGGGTCTGGGAGTGGTGACAGGGTGAAAGGCTCCCCCTTACAGGGGCCCTGTGTGTGGGCTGTGTACCAGGACAGAGACATGTCTGCCATAGGGGGGCTTGGAAAAGAAGGTCTCTCTGAGCCTCCTCAACATGGAGATCCCCCCAACAACATTAAAGCTCTTCCAACACTGAACATCCCCTGCTCCCATGGAGTTCCCAGTCAGAAATGGGGTTCAGTCTGCTCCACCAGAACATGGGACATGGAGGCGCCAATCTTGGTTTATGGAGACTGTGCTTGTGGTGGATCCTAGGTTGTCTGTGTGGTTTTGTCAGAGTTGACCTCTGCATTTTTATGGTGAGTAAATGAACAAGAGCAGTGGGGCATCCTCAGTTCCTCCTCCCTGAAGTATAAGAATCGCAGACAGTGGGAGCTGGAAAGACCAGCAAGGATGAGTAAAATCTTCCACTGCCTCTCACTTTGAGCAAGTATCACATTTAAAAATCATTTTCCCGAAGGATTTTATAAATGCAGTTTTGTAGATTATGAACTCTTGTAGACCAGAGGTGTTCTCTAACTACAACTGACAAAACCAAAACCACCACCCAGCAACAAGAATGAATGAACCTGTATGTGTAATAGATATGGTTTTCTGCATTTGTTTCCTCCTTAGTGTTTTTTTTTTTTTTCCAGTGGGTTTTGTCATACTCCTTAGTGTTTTCATTGTAAGTATTTGGCCAGTAGGCAAGAGAATAGCTGAGTAAGATGCAGATGTTGAAGGAAAAGCTTGAAAACTGTCATTTGAACAATGCTGAACAATTTTGGGATGTGTGTAAGTGATACTATACATGTTTTAAGGAGAATTTAGTAGTGTATAACTTGAGTGAGCCTGAACGTTTCTAACATAGGAAGCCCCTTCTAACATACAGGAACCAATTTTAAGCCAAATCACAGTGAAGTTAGGGTTAAAAAAATTGAAAGTGAAAAGTGAAGTTGCTCAGTCCTGCTGACTCTTTGCAACCCCAAGAATTGTAACCTGCCAGGCTCCTCTGTCCATGGGATTCTCCAGGCAAGAGTAATGGAGTGGGTTGCCATTTCCTTCTTAGGGTTAAAATGTATCTATTTCCTGTGTCTGGCTCCAGACCTTCCAAGTCCAAAGAAGAGACTCACTCCTCCACATGCCAACTCCCCCTGCTGCCCCCTTCCCCGACCCACTGTCAATCTTTGAGTTCACTGCAGTGGGCTCTGGTATGCAGGTCCAGGCACACACCATCTTAGCTATTTAGATATCATGAGAAATCTCAGGGCCTGGCCAAATCCTAATCAGTGTTTATGTTTTGTTTATGTTCATTTTTTTCAGTCATGTCTGAGACTCTTTACGACCCCATGGAATGCAGCACGCCAGGCTTCCCTGTCCTTCACAATCTCCTGGAGTTTGCTCAAACTCATGTCCATTGGATGGCATCGTTGATGCCATACAACCATCTCATCTTCTGTCATCCCCGTCTCCTCCTGCCTTCAGTCTTTCCTAAAATCAGGGTCTTTTCCAGTGAGTCAGCTCTTCATGTCAGGTGGCCAAACTATTGGAGCTTCAGCTTCAGTATCCGTCCTTCCAATGAATATTCAGGGTTGATTTCCTTTAGGATTGACTGGTTTGATCTCCTTGCTGTCCAAGGGACTCTCAAGAATTCTCCAGCAGCACAGTTCAAAAGCATCAGTTCTTCAGTGCTTAGCGTTCTTTGCGGTCCAACTCTCACATCCTTCATACATTACTACTAGAAAAACCATAGCTTTGACTATATGAAGTGATGTCTCTATATAAGCATATCACTATATGAAGTGATGCTTTTTAATACACTGTCTAGGTTTGTCATTGCTTTTTTTTCCAAGGAGCAGGTGTCTTTTAATTTCATGGCTGCAGTCACCATCTGCAGTGATTTTGGAGCCCAAGAAAATAAAGTCTGTCACTGTTTGCATTTTTTACCCATCTATTTGCCATGAAGTGATGGGACCAGATGCCATGATCTTAGTTTTTTGAGTGTTGAGTTTTAAGCCAGCTTTTTCGCTCTTCTGTTTCACCTTCTTCAAGAGAGTCTTTAGTTCCCCTTTGCTTTCTGCCATTAGGGTGATGTCATCTGCACATCTGAGGTCATTGATATTTCTCCCTGCAATCTTGATTCCAGCTTGTGCTTCATCCAGCCCGTCATTTTGCATGATGTACTCTGCATATGAGTTAAATAAGCAGGGTGACAATATACAGCCTTGTCATACTCCTTTCCCAATTTGGAACCAGTCTGTTGTTCCATGTCTGGTTCTGACTGTTGCTTCTTGACCTGTATATAGGTTTCTCAGGAGGCAGGTAAGGTGGTCTGGTATTCCCATCTCTTGAAGAATTTTTCACAGTTTGGTGTGATCCACACAGTCAAAGGCTCTAGTGAAGTCAATGAAGCAGAAGTTGATGTTTTTGTGGAATTCCCTGGCTCTTTCTATAATCCAGTGAATGTTGGCAATTTGATCTCTGGTTTCTCTGCCTTTTCTAAATCCATCTGGTACATCTGGAAGTTCTTGGTTCACGTATTGTTGAAACCTAGCTTGAAGGATTTTGAGCATTACCTTCTAGCATGTGAAATGGGTACAATTGTGCAGCAGTTTGAACATTCTTTGGCATTACCCTTATTTGGGATTGGAACAAAAACTGATCTTTTCCAGTCCTGTGGCCACTGCTGAGTTTTCCAAATTTGCTGGCATATTGAGTGCAGCACTTTCACAGCATCATCTTTTAGGATTTGAAATAGCTCAGCTGGAATTCCCTCACCTCCACTAGCTTTGTTCATAGTGCTATGCTTCCTAAGGCCCACTTGACTTCACACTCCAGGATGTCTGGCTCTAGGTGAGTGATCACACCATCGTGGTTATCTGGGTCATGAAGATCTTTTTTGTATAGTTCTGTGTATTCTTGCCACCTCGTCTTAATCTCTTCTGCTTCTGTTAGGTCCATACCACTTCTGTCCTTTATTGTGCCCATCTTTGCATGAAATGTTCCCTTGGTATCTCTAGTTTTCTTTGACGAGATCTCTAGTCTTTCCTATTCTATTGTTTTCCTTTATTTCTTTGCATTGCTCACATAAGGCTTTCTTGCTATTCTTTGGAACTCTGCATTCAGATGGGTATATCTTTCCTTTTCTCCTTTGCCTTTAGCTTCTCTTCTTCTCTCAGCTGTTTTGCCTTTTTGCATTTCTTTTTCTTGGGGTTGGTTTTGATCACCACCTCCTGTACAGTGTCATGAACCTCCATCCATATTTGTTCTGGCACTCTATCAGATCTAATCCCTTGAATCTATATATCACTTCCACTGTATAATCATAAGGGATTTGATTTAGGTCATACCTGAATGGCCTAGTGATTTTCCCTGCTTTCTTCTATTTAAATCTGAATTTTGCAATATGGAGTTCATGATCTGAGTTACAGTCAGCTCGCGGTCTTTTTTTTTTTCTGACTGTATAGAGCTTCTCCATCTTTGGCTGCAAAGAATATAGTCAATCTGATTTCAGTATTGATCATCTGGTGATGTCCATGTGTAGAGTCCTCTCGTGTTGTGGGAGGAGGGTGTTTGCTATGACCAGTATGTTCTCTTGACAAAACTGTTAGCCTTTGCCCTGCTTCATTTTAAGTATGGACAATCCATACTTCACCAGAGAGGTGATGGAAGATTCACAAATCTTGAAAAATGTCCAGTCTAGATTAGGCCCAGCTTGGGGTGGGGGTGGGGGTGGGGGTGGGGGCGCGCGTCTAAGGACAGCAGAAAGTGAGCAAGGACGGCCTCTGGTGGACAGGTCCCTCCATTGTTTCCTCTTTTAAACTGGTATTGTAATTTACATCGGGTACTCAGCGCTGAGGGTCCTGAGAAGGCCAGGCTGCGAAACACCCTCTCATATCACAAACTGGGAAACTGAGGTCCACAGAGCAGGGTTCCTTTTTCCCCGAGGTCACACAGCGAATCAGGGCAAGAACTGAGAATATATCCCAGGACTTTCGACTCCACGGATGTGATTCCGAGCGACTAGCGTTCTTTTAAACAGACACTTGTTTTAAGCGCGTTCGGAGGAGCGAACCACTTAAAGAATTCCTGAAGGGCGAATAATTGGCTCTGAATGGGGGTACTGAGAAAAAAGCCGGCCTCGCGAGCGCTTTTAGAGAACACAAGCACATCGAGCCACACCTTCTACTTCCGGGATCCTTAAAGCGTTGGATTTGGGTGGTTAATCCCGGCCCCACCCTCGTGGCATCTTGGGAAATGTAGTCCTGGTACCCTCCAGACACAAGGATGAGGACCGTTTAGGAACTGCAATCCCAGAAGGCTCTGTTCATGGTCTTTTTAGCCTGGCTACGGGTCGGTGGGGGAACCCTTTATTCCTGAAATTTTTAATTTTTCAGGGGGAATGTGTGACGGTGGACAGAGGCATTTGGCGGCGCCGTCCGTAGGTTGCCTGGCCAGGTGGCGCTAGACGCAGAGACCGTGGACCCAGCCCTACAGCTTTCCTTCGGGTCGACGGGCAAAAGCCTGAGGAGCCGCGTCTCCTTTAACCGCGGTGGGCGGGGCGGGGTGAAGAGACCCGCGTTGCTATTGGCGGTGGTTGGGGGCGCGGAAACTGAACGCGCCGCAACGGCTGCCGCCGCTCCTTCACGCTCCTCAGGCGCCTCGGGCGCCCCCGGCCCCGCCATGACCGCGCCCTGCCCGGTAAGTTTCTGTCAGCGGCGGCCGCCGGGGCTTTGTCTCTCTGCGGGGACAGTGGGCGCCTAGCCGGATGCGGGGTTCCGAGCCGGTCCTCTCTGGCCCTAGTTTTCGGTCGGTGCGGGCGGTGCTGAGTTCGGCCACCTGGTGAACGCCTTTTGCGAGCCAGGCCCTGTTCGCGCTGCCGGGGCTAACAAACCAGTAGACTCTGCGCTCGGGTTTTGCTTCCTAGCTGGGCAGACACTAGTACGGCCTGACTGGAGGTGTGACTTGTGGTCAGTGCCAGGCCTCTCTAGTTTCAGTCTCCGTTTCCCTGAGCAGTGGGTGGCTGAATGGGGGGCTTGTTGAGAGTGTACCTATTCTCTGTGTGGGAACAGCTCGGCCCCCGGGACGCCTGCGTCAGTGTGACAGACAGCCCTCTCTCAGCCCCAGTTCCTTCCAGAGGCCTGCCAGGGTACTCTCTGCTGGGTTGTGAAAGTCAGTGACGCTGAGTGGTGGCTTGTTGGCTTTCTTAGGTGTCTGAGCCGAGGGCGCAGCCTGGGAAGCAGGCCTTTTGACCCTTAATGGTGTCTCTCCCCCCCCCCCCCCCACCCCAGTATATAAACCTTTTTTGGGGGAAATGAGAAACCAGCAAGCCTGTGGCATTGGAAGAGAGGGTGCTGGGAGATTTCAGGGGTCCGCTGGCTCGGGGCAAATCTGACCGTGCCCTCGTGGGGGTAGTGTTTTACCCGTGTTCTTTCTAAGAAGCTCAGGTGGAGCCGTTTCTGCTCTGTTCCCCGCCCTCCCCCAGTTGCCGTTCCCTCTCTAGGTGAAAGGCAGGTGTGTTGGGGGTGGAGCGGGGCATGGGGGACGGGAACCTTTGTTCTGGTTACAACTCTTTGGAGTCCTTGCTCTGCAACCAAGGACGGGTTTTCCCCAAAGAGGAGGTTTTGCTGGGCTCCCTGGTCCCCCCAAAATGCTGCTTTGAGGTTACTGATGTTTGGGGTAGGGAGAGATTTTTGCGTGACTGGGATATAACTCTCCAACATGAATTGCTGTTGGATGGAGAAGTCTCTGGAATATTATCGCCATGTCTTCCTAATCTACAGCTTCTGTGATGCTGGGTGGAGTGGAGGTGATGGTAAAGCCTCAGGGGCTTGTTCAGGGTGGACCTTCGGTTTTACTAGTTAGTCCACAGTGGAATTGAGGGTATGGGATCCGATTCTTGAGATGGGAGTTGCTGAAAGTCCCCGTTTTCTCTCCTTGGGTCTTTGAAAAAATAACTTTGATGAGATGTTATTCATATACCATAAAATTCACCCTTCTGAAGTGTAAAATTCAGTGGTTTTTAGTACTCTCACAGTATTGTGTAAGCATTATTGTGTTTCCAGAACATTTTGATTACCCCAGAGAGAAACCTGTACCCATTAAGCAGTTGCTCTCCTTCTTCCCCACTCCCCCTGCATCCCCTCCCTTCGGCCCCTTCAGTCCCTGTCAGCCACGAATCTATTTTCTGTCTTTATTCTGGACACTTCATATAAATGGACTCAGACAAAATGTGGCCTTTGGTGTCTTTCACTTATAGCATAATGTTTTCAAAGCTGTACATATTTCCATTTCGTGACTGAATAAATATCCTGTTGTATGGATGTACCACATGTCGTTTATCCATTTATCTGTTGATGAACAGTAGGTTTTTCCACTTTGTGCTATTATGATTAATACTGCTGTGAATGTTTCTGTACAGGCTTTAGTGTGAGAATGCTTTCAATTCTTACGGGTATTAACCTACAGTTGCTGGGTCATTTGATAATTCTGTGTTTAAGTTTTTAAAAAAGTATTTATTTTTGTCTTTGGCTGTGCTGGGTGTTCATCGCTGTGCCGGGTGTTCATGGCTTTAGTTGCGGTGAGCGAGAGCTATTCTTCCTTTCCTCGTGCGGGCTTCTCAGTTTGGTGCTGAGCACAGCGTGGGCTTCACTCGTTGCAGCACGTGTGCTCAGTAGTTGGGGCTTGAGGGCTCTAGAGCACTGGCTCAGGGGTTGTAGCGCACAGGCTTATTTACTCTATGGCATGTGGAATCTTACTGGACTGGGGTCAAACCCATGTCCCCTGCATTGGTAGGCAGATTCTCAACCACTGGACCACCAGGGAAGTCCTATGTTTAACTTTTTAAGAAACTACCAGATTATTTTCTATAGTGAGTGTTTTTCCTTTTTTTTTTTTTTAAAGATTTATTTTTGTCTGTGCTGGATCTTCATTGTTGAATGCAGGCTTTCTTTAGTTGCTGAGATCGGGGGCTACTCTTCGTTGCGGTGCTTGGGCTTCTCTTGTTGCAGAGCACAGGCTCCAGGGCACACGAGCTTCAGTAGTTGCAGCAGGTAGGCTCAGGAGTTATGGTTCCTGGGCTCTAGAGTACAGAATCAGTAGTTGTGGTGCATGGGCTTAGTTGCTTGTCCGAGTGTGGGATCTTCCCGGAGCAGGGATCAAACCTGTGTTGCCTACATTGCAGGGTGGACTCTTAACCGCTGACCACTAGGGAAACACCCCTCTTTTCTTATACGTTACTTTTATTTTAAAAACTTTATTAATTTAACTGATTAACATATTTTGGGTTGTGCTGTGTCTTATTGCTGCACTTGAGCTTTCTCTCGTTGCTGTGAGCACGGGCCCCTCTCTAGTTGCGTTGCACAGGCTTCTCACTGCGGTGGCTTCTCCTGTTGCTCTTAGGTGCATGGGCTCAGTAGTTGTGCATCGGCTTAGTTGCTGTGCAGGATGTAGGATCTTACCAGACTAGGGGTTGAACCTCTGTCCCTGCTTTGGTAGGCAGATTCTTAACCACTGGATCAGGAGAGAAGTCCTTTTTTTTTAAAATAATATTTTGTCTATTCTGGCTGTTTTATGTTTTATATGCATTTTAGGATTAGCTTGTGAATTTCTGCCCCAAAAAAAGAAGGCATCTGAGATATTTATGAGAGTCTATTGACTCTCTTTAGATCAACTTGAGTATTTCACCTTAATATTAAGTTATCCAAACTATGGACATGGGATGTCTTTCCATTTATCTGGATCTTTTTTAAAAATTAATTTATTTTTAAATGAAATAAGGATAAATATTTTTTATGACAAAAGGTACAATTCACAAACAAGATAGACATCATAAACCATTAGACACCTAATAACAAGAAGCAAACATAAAGCAAAAATCGAAGAAACAAAGGGAAAAGAAAAAATATATATAATCATTGTGAGATATATTAACATTTCTCTGAGACTATTTTATCAAGGCAGAAAAAATAGCATCTTGAATGATGTCATTAATAATTTAAATATAATAGATTTCTATTTATACTAATTTAATCTTATATCCTACTTAATCTTACATCCTACACAAATATATTTAAAATTTTGTATCTCATACATAGGACATTTTAAAAAACTGGCTAAAAGGTAAACATCACTAAATTTCAAAAAATAGAATTTTTTTTGTGATTCAGTTATACATATACACATACTATTTTTGAAATTATTTTTATTATGTTATTACAAAATATTGATTATAATTCCCTGTAGAGTGCTATACAATAAACCTTTGTTGCTTGTTGCATATCTTTTTAAAAATTAGATACATTGCATTACGTTTCATACTAAGTCAAACAAGTGGAATCAAAATGTCATAAATTTTTTAGTTAGGCAAAAATCCCTAAGTTTTCTAAAACATATATGTGTATTATTTATTATATGTATACAAGAGCTTTTCTACTACACCTGATAACTTGATAAAGGCTTGAGAAAAACATCAAAAAATGAAAGAGTTGGAAAAATTGGAAAACATAAACTAAAGGACATGGGAGCACTGAATATGAAATAGAATAAGTGAAACAAACTAGAAAAAATTCATAAATTTTCTTCTATATATATTATGCATTTGTATATATTTATATATATGTATACAAAAGATTTTCACTGTACTTGATAAAGGCTTCAGAAAGAACATAAAAAAAAAGAGAGATGGAGAAATTGGAGAACATAAACTGAATGAAATGGGAGCACTGAATATGAAATAGAAAAGTGAGACAAACCAGATAGAAATAATAGATCATCATATAGTTCAGTTCAGTTGTATCCGACTCTTTGCGACCCCATGGACTGCAGCACACCAGGCTTCTCTGTCCATCACTGACTCCCTGAGCTTGCTCAAACTCATGTCCATCGAGTTGGTGATGCCATCCAACCACCTCATCCCGTGTCACCCACTTTTCCTCCTGCCCTCAATCTTTCCCACTATCAGGGTCTTTTCCAAGGAGTTAGTGATTTTTTTTAGTTCTCACTGTGTTTTGCACATCTTTTTTAAGTTATTCCTAAGTTTTTTCTTTATGTATCATAAATGGAATTGTTTTCATACTTTTATTTTTCACAGTGTTCATTGTTGATAAACTTGATTTTTGTCTATTTTGTATCCTGTAACCTTGCTGAACTTGTTCATTATAATAGTCGTTTAGTGATTCCTTAAAATTTTCCCATATAAGGGATCATACCTTGAGCATTTTTAAACCCTCCTGGTTGTTCTAGGAAGTGTCTTGGACCTAGGGAAGCCCCTTCCTCATCCAGGCTTCACACATTTGACCCTGGCTCTCCCTCAGGAGGACCCCTCGCTGGAGAGGCATTTTAAGGGCCATCGAGATGCAGTCACTTCTGTGGACTTCAGTCTCAACACAAAGCAGCTGGGTAAGAGGAGACATCTTGGACTGCGAAGGTCGAGTTTCTACCTGGGAGGTGTGGCACGGGGGGAGCAGGGCACAATAACTCAGGTGCTTTCTCTAGACCTGTAGCCTGCTTCAGCCAGCCAGTGCTCTGGGCACTAGGCTTTATGAGTTCCATTCTGCACGTGGAGAACCTCAGAGAGGTTGGGGACCTTGCTAAGATCATAAAGCCTTTGAGAGTAGGACCTAGTTCTGGGCTTTTCCCTCCACACCCCATCTACCTCTGAGGTCTGGCCTCAGAATGGCCCTAAACAATAGCATTTCCCTTGGGTCGTTACTGATTCTGTTGTCCACAGTGCCATGGGCACGCCTTCTTATTGAAGATGCCCACCAGTGAGAAAGCTGTGGAGCAGAGCCGGGTATGCCCTTCCCCCCTCTGCCCTTATGCTGCAGCTGAGTGCCCCCTTCTTGGCCACTTGAGGGTTCATACATGGCTGTCATGGCTGCAGTTTTCTTTTTTCTATGGATGAGCTTCCCCTTTCATGCCATCGTCAAGGTCTCCTGCCGGAGACTGCTGGTTTCATGATACACTGGAGGTTAAAAGGGAACCAGAGTCATTTGGGGTCTGTTTCGGGGCCCTTCTGATGGATCCTCTTAACGGTAATGAGCCCACTGGGTTGAGCTGGCTCTCCAGTTTTAGGAGGACTTGCTCTCTAGAGCCTCAGAGTATGTCTCTGGGGAGACCTGGGACCTTTGCAGCCCAGGGCTGGCTTGTGATGGGCTTCTCCTGGGCTGGTTCCTGTGTGGACCTGCTGCCTGGAGAGTCAACAGGCCATACATAGGCTCTCCACACCCCCGCTCAGCAGTCACTGGAGGTGTGACTGTGAAGACGGGGAAGATGGAGCTGGCTGTGACACCGAGTTTCCCTGCTGCCCACCCTGCCCCAGCTCCTGGTGGAGGCTCCAGCCTGCTCGAGCTGAGGGTCATGTGTCCGCTCTCTCCTCAGCCAGTGGCTCCATGGACTCGTGCCTTATGGTGTGGCACATGAAGCCCCAGTCACGTGCCTACCGATTTGCTGGCCACAAGGACGCCGTAACCTGTGTGAACTTTTCCCCTTCGGGACACCTGCTTGCTTCTGGCTCCCGTGACAAGACTGTCCGCATATGGGTACCCAACGTGTGAGTTAAAGATGTGAAGGGGCTTGTCTGAGTCTTGGCCCTGGTGCTGGACTGGTCACAGTAGGACATCTGCCTCACTTCTGAGGGGGTGCCGTTAGAAGCTGGGGCTTCAGTCAGGGCCCTCCCCTCAGGGTCAGCAGGGAGATTCTGGGCTGACCCCAGCCATCCTGGGAGGATCCCACCTGATGCTGCTTGCACGTGGGTGTGGTGGGCAGGGGTTCTGCTCCTGTGGGGGAGGCTGTTGCTTCCCTTTTTGGGGACTGGGGTACTCAGGCCTGGATTGACTTTGGGAGGGTCCTGAGGAGTGGGGAGAGCTTTGATGTGCCCTTAATGGGTTTATGGATTTCCTGACTCTGGATACCCATCCTTGCAGCAAAGGCGAGTCAACTGTGTTTCGTGCACACACGGCCACAGTGAGGAGTGTCCATTTCTGCAGCGATGGCCAGTCCTTCGTGACAGCCTCCGATGACAAGACAGTCAAGGTGTGGTCAACTCATCGCCAGAAATTCCTGTTCTCCCTGAGCCAGCATATCAACTGGGTCCGCTGTGCCAAGTGAGTATAGTCCTACCTGGAGATTGTTGGAGAGACCCCAGGGGTTGGGGGTACAGAAAAGATGCCAGGTGCCATCATCCTGACCTTGAACAAGTTACTTAGCCACTCTTTACTTTTCCCGAGCCTCAACATCCTTATCTGTGAATAAGAACATTAATAGTTCTCACATTGTAAGCTGTCAAAGTTTCACCGAGCTAATGCATGAGGGATAAGTTAGCCAGTTGCTGGCCACAGTCGACCCCCGACATCTGTGCTGACGCAGCCCAAAGTGGGTCATCAGGGGCCACTTATTAGCAATAGCAACAACAAGATAACGTCATACCATCTCTAGACATTTTCTTCTAACTCCTCATGGCAGTCTTGCAAGTTGGTGGCTTCGTTGCCGTTTTGCAGATGAGGAACCTGAGGTTCAGAGCAGTGCAGTATCTTGCACTTCAACACAGAGAGTAAGTGGCAGAGCTGGGCTTAGAAGCTGGGTCCCTGGCACTGAGGCTTGCCTCCTTAGCTCTTGGATGCTCTGCTCCTCAGAGATGGGTTTTGCTCCAGAGCTGCCTGATGGGGGCCCAGGCTTCTGATGGGGTTGGTCTGGAAGTTGGTTTTCCTTTTGGTACGGGGGCCAGTACTGTGGGGGTGGGGCCAGGTTATGAAAGTACTTTTCAAGGCCTAAAAACTGCAGACACAGCTATGCCTACTTCTGGTTTATTCTGTTTATTTCAACAGATCTCACGTGTCAAATCTCTGTGCTCCAGAGGAAGAGGTTGGGGTGTCTGGGGACACCAGGAAACCGTGGGAGTCAGAGATTGGGACTGTTGACCTGTGCTCTTCTGGGGACCCCATGAAGTTGCTTGTTCTCTAGGGCACTCGGTTCTCTGTCCTGGGAGGTCCCTGGCTGTTGTGAGAGGCCCTCACCGTTGAGCTCCTGAGAGTAGGAGGAGCCTGGCCAGCAATTGAGTGTTGAACTCATACCAGGCCTTTGGTGGTGGGTCTCCAGAACCTCAATCCTTTTTGGTTGGCATCTGATTTTGCTGACCCGTTCTCAGAGTAACATATGGACTCAGGGAATCTGGGGACAGGATAACGATGTCCATAGTGAGCTTTGGGCCACTTTGATGCTACAACACCAGAGTCAGCATACATGTTGCCATGTGCAATGTTGGTCACCCCTTGGGGGTGACGTCTTACCTGCTCACCAGAAGGTGGGCACCCTTCTGGCCCATCTTGCAGAGAAAAGAGCATTTGCCCTGGATCACTCAGGGTCAGAGCAGGGTGTGTGGCCCCAGTGCATTCCTGTGCTGGGCAGCTCAAGAAGAGTGACTGGAAGGTGGTGTGTGGCGCCTGTGATGTCTGTTGATTGGTGGTGTGTCTCCTGTCACCCTGTTTCAGGTTCTCCCCGGATGGGCGGCTCATCGTATCCGCCAGTGATGACAAAACTGTCAAACTGTGGGACAAGACCAGCCGGGAGTGTGTCCATTCGTACTGTGAGCATGGCGGGTAAGTTCCTAGATCCTCTCCACCACCTGTAGGCCCTGGGGAACAGCACAGACTAGGGCATGAAAAGGCCTTAGGGGCCTCCGGTGGTGGCATTTGGGGCCCACAGCCATGTCTTTGCTGCTCCCTGGCTCTGCATCTTTGTGTGTGTGTGTGTGTGTGTGTGTGTGTGTGTGTGAGAGAGAGAGAGAGAGAGAGAAAGGTTCTGCCTCATTCCCATCCCCATGAACAATAAGAGGCTTAACCTCAAGGCATGAAACTCTTGGGGCTCTCTCTTCCCTTCATTTTCTAGTTCTCAGAATTGTGACACGTTTGTCTGAAGAGGTTGAACCCAGACCCCCAAAAGGATGTTAGTATGTTCTCCTCGGTGACGACTTTATAAATGAAAGGCTGTTCAGGTTCTTGTGGCGGATGGTGGCTGTTTGTATTGTGTGGCATCACTGAGAGAGGCGCCTGTGTTTGAGCAGGGACTCACCTGATCTGGGTCCCCGAATGAACCCCAGCTTCTGCCCCCAGTAGGCTGAGACCCCCACATCAGGGCCCCTCTTGGGGCCACAGTACCATCCTGGGTGTCACATATGAGTCTGTTGAGGGCCCTAAGCTTGTCTCCTAGGAATAGGTGAGCAGAGGATTTGGAACCTGCTGGCCCCTCTTATCTGGGCCTCAGTTGTCAGGGCCTGCCCGGCCTCTGGCTCAGGTGGGGGCACCGGCTCTGACTGAAAGCCTGCAAGCAGCTGGCTGACCTTTGGTCTGAAGAGCAGTGTCTCTGCTCGAATTTAGAGGTTTGTGCTGAGACTTGCTTCTGGAAGTCCCCCTCAGGTCACTCCTAGCTCTTTCCTCACCCTCTCTCTCCTTTCTGCCTTCCCTTGCCCGCCCGGTAAAGACACAGGGCAGCAGGGAGGTGTTCTGCGCTGAGGGAGTGGCATGAGCAGATGTGTGGGCATGGGGAAGTGCTGGACGTTTTGGAGTCTGTTCTGAGTCAGGTCAGGCCTCCTACAGCACTCGGTGGCCCCCTCTTTCCAGCTTTGTCACCTACGTGGACTTCCACCCCAGTGGTACGTGCATCGCTGCTGCTGGCATGGACAACACAGTGAAGGTGTGGGACGTGCGGACTCACCGGCTCTTACAGCACTATCAGTGTGAGTGTCCCTGAGGGGCTGATGCGGGGCTGTGCTGCGCCAGCTGTCTAGTTCAGGGCTGCGGGGCTTCACTGGGCCCCAGGACAGCCCTGGCTAGCTGTAGGGAGCCCTGGGTCTGTTGGGATCTCCAGGGGTGGGTCATCTATGGCGTGGCTGTCTGGAAACTTGGCTCGGGGATGGAAGGGGTTACTATCTGGCATCCACCAGCCCTCTGGTGGCCATTTGTGAAGTGGCAGAACCTCACGCACACTGAGGGCTAAATGGGGGCTCCCCTCTCGAGGGGCACTTCTCCGGGGCTGTGTATGCCACTTGCCTCCCCCTGTAACAGACGCTCCGTGCTCTGGGGCCAGGCTGATAGCCTGGAGGTGGTGAGGGGGCAGGTTTGTCAGAAGAGCTCTGTGTTGGTGGGACCTCGGGCACCTCTGGTTCCATGGTGTCCTCCACAAACGTGGAGCCAGGAGCTGTTTGGAGGGTCCATTTGTTAGGGACCAGGCTTGTAAACACAGCCTTGGTGCTGTGTCTCCTTATTTAATTGTAGCTCTTGGGAGGCAGGGTGGCAGGCTCCAGGAGGCAGATGGGGGTGGGGTTAGTCTTGTGTGAGCTCAAGAAGAGATAGCTGAGGCTACGGGGGTATGGAACTGGCCTCAGGGCAGGTGTGACTGGGTAGAGATGTGAGTCACCACAGTTGTGGGGATGGGGACCTGGGAAGGGAGCTGGTGAGGTGCCACAGGAGGAGCTGGGAGTTCTGTCGGAGGCTGAGTGGGTGGACAGACCTGGGGGTTTGGGGCAAGACCAGGGAGAGTCAGAGCTAGAGTAGTTTGAAGAACTGTGGTTGTGGACTTGGGACTAAGTTTCAAGGCTCACTTAAAAAATTCACACCCGCAAACGGGAAGGACAGTTCAGTTCAGTTTAGTAGCTCAGTCGTGTCCGACTCTTTGCGACCCCATGAACCGCAGCACGCCAGGCCTCCCTGTCCATCATCAACTCCCAGAGTTCATCCAAACTCATGTCCACTGAGTCGATGATGCCATCCACCATCTCATCTTCTGTCATCCCCTTCTCCTGCCTTCAATCTTTCCCAACATCAGGGTCTTTTCAAATGAGTCAGCTCTTTGCATCAGGTGGAGTTTCAGCTTCAACATCAGTCCTTCCAATGAACACCCAGGACTGATCTCCTTTAGGATGGACTTGTTGAATCTCCTTGCAGTCCAAGGGACTCTCAAGAGTCTTCTCCAACACCCAGTTCAAAAGCATCAATTCTTCGGTGCTCAGCTTTCTTCATGGTCCAGCTCTCACATCCATACATGACCACTGGAAAAACCATAGCCTTGACTAGACGGACCTTTGTTGGTCCTGCTTTTTTTGCCTCTGCTTTTTAATATGCTGTCTAGGTTGGTCATAACTTTCCTTCCAAGGAGTAAGTGGAGAAGAAGGACATATCTGTACAAAGTTGTGGGGTGTGGGGTTCAGAGTTCTCCCCTTGCACCCCCAACAGGCTGTTCTGAGTCTTAGATGTTTGAGGCTAACATTTTTTGGGGTGACTAAAGAAACAGACCTTCCAAGAAGGGAGAGTGGATCCTGGTCTTGAAAAGCATGTGGTCGAGAGTGGCTCTTACACACCTTCAGCATTCCTTGCTGGGTGAGTTTGGGCAGGTTACTTGACTCTGTGTACCCCTGGGACAATGATGAGCCGTGTTTCATAGGTGGTGTTGGGAGTGTGATGAGTTGGTCCGTGACAGGAACTGAGAGAATACCTAAGTTGTGTTGGTGATGCTGATGCTGCTGAGTCTGTCCTGGGGTCCTCAGGTCTGGTTTCCTAGCAAGGCTGGCCCAGCTGGCCCAGGCCTGCAGTACTGCACACCACCACCAGGTGGCAGGGGCCAGCCACAAGAGTGGTTCTTGCTTCAGCAGGAAACTCTGGGGTTTGTCACTGATGGCTGTTTCAGACAGCAGCTTCTAGAACAGAGCCCCAGCAGGGTCTGCCCTCTCCTTGGAGACCACGCCTCTCCTCTCCTTCAGCCTTAGAGACCTTTCTCCTGCTTTGGGCCAGGCCCAAGTTGGAAACTGGGTACATCAGCACACTGATGGGGGAAGGTAGGAGGAGCGGAGTGGTGTTGGGCGGGAATGCTGTCTCTCAGTGTGAGGTCAGGGCACCTTGGACAGGGAGAGATGGGCAGGGAGGTGATGAGGTGGAGTAGCGTCTGGACTCCGCTTCCCGTCTGTGAAGAGGTGGTGTTAGCCTGCCTGATGGGATTTGTGAGGATCTGAGGGGAGAATCCAAATGAGGATTACAGTCTAGTACTGGGTATGTGGTTTTACCACATAAATCTTTGTACTGGTGGGGAAAATCTCCAGGTGACCCTGGGAGAGTCCAGGCACACGTCTGATGGATCGGGTGCCTGGTGTTGATGAGGTACAGCAACAGGTACCTGCAGGGGAGGGCCTGGAGCGCCATGCTGTAGCCCATGTCCTGGCTGGACGTGCTGGGATGGGGTGAAGAGGTGACAGGCATCTGAGAGGATAGCAGTGCTGAGAGCCTGCTTGAGTAGGAAGCCATGTGCCTGGTGGGCGGGCTGTCCATGCCCGATGTTGGGTGAAGGCTGGACATGAGAGTGAGGCAGGGGTCAGGCCCAGAAGATGGGTTCTGGAGACTGCATAGAGGCAAAGCTGATGCTATGGGGTGGAGGGGCCAGCTGAGCCCTGGGGATCTGGGGTGTGAGAAGGTTTGAGGACACATCCTGCATCTCTGAGCTTGAGGGGCCATGGAAGAAAAAGATCCACAAAGCATCCAGAGTGACGGGTGGGGGCCTGGTCTCCCCGCAGTGGACGGCTAAGGACAGTGGAGCCAGGGGAGTGGAGCAAAGCAGGGTGTCCTGAAGAGGGTGGTCAGGGGTGTGGTGACCCACAGCCTGGAGGAGAGTGGAGGGTGCTGGGGAGAGGTACCTCGGGTTCTTGAGGGAGCGGGCTTGGCAGCAGGTGGGGGTGGGAGGTCCATGATTGGCAGGGCTAGGGGGTGGTGGGTGGACTCGGGTGGCATCAGAAGTCGAGTCCTGAGGGGGCCTGAGGTGCATGAGGCTGATGGGCTCCGCAGGGGAATTTCCGTGTGTTAGTACAGCGGTACTTTTCTCTCATGACAGCCACTCAGCAAGCCTGAAGCATTTGATTCCTAAGCACCACCCCCGCCTTAGGGACCAGAGACTTCAGGGGCCTGAAGCACCCCACAAACAGCTGGATTCCCTCTGAACTCCCTGCCCAGTGCATGGCACACAGCAGCTATTCACAAGGCAGCAGGCTTATCCCACCACCTCTGGGCTCAGCCTCCACGGCTCAAGGAAACCTTGAGCCCTTGGTTGGGGGTCCACCCCTCACCCTCTTTGCTGGGCGGGGGACCTGGTCAGGTCTGCTCAGGTCCAGCCGCTCCCCTTCAGAGTGCCGTGGCAGCACCTTTGACCTGAGAGGTGCTCCTAGCCCCTGAGTAGCAGCTGTCCCCCCACCACAAGAGGTCGGGGGATCCCTGGGAGGCTGAATCGCCAAGAAGGGCTCCCAGCCCCTTGGCAACAGGCCCCTAAGTTGTTTTCTGACCCCTTAAGACACCCAGGGGAAAGTTTTTAAGGCCAGTGACATCCAGTGTCTCCCCTGATTGGGGTTTGAGTGCATAAGGCTGTTGTGCTTTTCCGAGAAATTGGTTTGTGATACTGCAGTGTGTGGCCAGCAAGCCCAGGCTGCCTGTGGCCACCCACCAAAATCCTGCTCTGTGGAGGGTACTTCCCGTCCCTTGTTGGGGTGTTAGAATCACTTTGGGTGACAGCAGGTGGCTGGCACCCTTTGTCTCAGGCGAGGAGTGTCTTGCTCTGGCCTGTCACTGCAGAGAGCAGTTCTGATTTCCCAATTCAGCAAGGAGTTGGTGGGGCGCTGGAGCCCCGGGAGTGCCAGTCCCCACGGACGTGGCTTAGGCACCATATGCTCGGAGCCCACACTAAGACTGTTCAGACATCTGAGCAGCCTTGTCCCCGATCGCTTCATGTGCTTTGTGGTTTCCAGGCACGTGTGTTCGATATCCAGGGACAGGGCTGGGTGGTCAGCAGGGCAGGGCTGCTCCCCATTTCACAGATGGGGTGTTTGAGGCTTGCCTGGGTCGTGCAGCGAAGAATCTGCGGATTCCTCACGCTGTGTTGATTCCGGTCATTTACTTGCCCAAGGCCTCTGAGAGGACTTGGCTCTCTCCAGAAGCTCCAGTTAGAGCTCAGAGTTCCAGCTTCTCTGTACATTGGTCCTTAGCAACCCCCTGGATGCCCCGCCCTAACCCCAGACATGGTCATGGAAGGTTTTAAAGCTGCTGTGTAGCCAGCAGGGCAGGTCTGCACCCTTTTTGGGTTTTGGAGACTGAAAGGGTTGATTGTGAGGCCAGGCACTGTCCTGCCTGATCTGGCCAACTCACTGCCTCTCCCCCACTGTCCCTGAGCCAGCGTTCACACAACATTCCTGAAGAGCAGTGTTTAGAGTGTCCTTTGCTGCTGATATCAGAACACCTTCACTGTGTGAACCCATAGGTCTTGTATGCCCACAGCCTCTGTGTCACTCGTGATGCCAGTTGTGTTGTGAGAGCCACCCTGGGTGGTAGGTGCCGAGCCCCTTGGTGGGGTGGGGAGTGTGGTGCGGCTTGGCATTGGTGTGGCCTGTCCCCGGAAGGGACCCGCTGCTTGGGCACCTGGGTCCCTTGGCCAGTTTGGAGCCCATTGGGCAGGGGGGCAGGTTTGCTGAGGGTTCAGCAGGAAGAGCTGTGCAGTCAGGTTGTGGATACCCAGGTGTCTCCTTAGGCCACAAGCTGTGACCTGTTCCAGTACTGGGGGCAGGGTCTGCAGTGACCTCAGGCCCACTCCCTGGCACCCTGGTGACCTGTAGGACCTTGAGCTGGTACATCTCTGACCCTGAGTTGCATCTCTTCTCTGGGGTAGTGGTGGGGGGGGTGGAGTGTAGCCCACAGCTGTGCCTGATTGGCAGCCTGCCATCAGCCGTCACTCATGTCTGCCGTGGAGCCAGGCAGAGGGCCTGCAGCTTCGGGCTTGGTGAAAAGTGGATTGTTTATGGGCCATCACTGCTCAGGGTTTTGTGACAGGAGGCTCACCCCTTCGTGGGGCAGCTGGGCCTCCGTCGTGCAGGGGGACTGTCGTGCAGGGCTAACTCTTTAAGAGGCCTCCCTGGCACAGTCCCACCCTCTGCAGAGCCGGAGAACCTGCCCCAGGCTGACAGGGCTGGTGGATGAGATGGCTGAGCGAGTGGGGAAAGGGGGTTGGTTCTGGAGTCTGGCACATCTCCAAAAGCCTGGCTTGCCAGGCTGAGCCCTCTTCTGCAATAAATGGTTCCAGGTATTTCTACCCCAGCCAGGAGGCCTTTGCTACTCCTGCCATTTATTGTGGAGCAAGGCTTCGGGCACCCTTCCTCAGGGAGGAGGGGTAGTTCCCTCCTTTGGGTGGCCTTGGCCAGGTGGGAGGCCCTGGCGTGGTAGCTGTGCCCTGCCCCTGCGCCTGGCTGGTGCTGGACAAGCCCTGTGCTCCCTGAGCTTGCCTCCCCACCCCATCCTGCTGCTGGCTCTCCCAGCTTTGTATCAGGTCGGGGCGGGGGTGGCACTCATGCCAGCGCAGGCTGCCAGGGGCTGCAGAAACAAGAATAGTGTGCCCTTCTCCGGGCTCAGGGAGGCAGAAGTGCCAGGAGCAGCATTTTGAGGAGGCCCAAGAGGAGATGGGGGTGTGGTGAGGTTGGGGGGGCGTTGCGCAGCTGACTCTCAACACTGTCTGCCGTGGGGCTGAGGGCTCAGGGGATCTGGCTGTGTTTGCCTCCGCCCCCCCCACCCCAAGCCCCCCCGACCCCTGACTTCACCGCTAGTGTGAAGCTGCTTTCTGGTGAATGCAGCCCCTTGGGAGCAGGGCACTGGCTCGCAGCCTAGACACGCACACCCTGAGGTGGCTGCAGGACGCTGTCTCCTGCTCCCCAGACTTGACACTCTTTCAGGGTAAAGGAAGGATTCACTTTTTAAACATTCACTCAATTGTGTCATCATAGTGAATACATTCTGGAAGTATGTAGATGAACAATTAGAGGTCCCCCTATTCCTGTCGTCCTCAGAGAGAAGTCCTGCTCTGTGTCAGGAGCTTCAGTCCACACTTCTTCTGGGTCTGCACATGTCGGTGTTGCCCCCACACGTGGGGGCTTGGTCACACTCTGTGCGCTATTCATGTTCTTCCTGCTACTGTGTGTGGCTGTTGCCTGTTCAGTTCAGCTGGGGTTGCTATGACTTCTTCTCTGCTCTCCATGCCCCTATTTTTGGTAAACACTGAGGGTGCTGCCCCTTTTCCTTTGACCCTGGGTATAGGAGTATGTTGGGCTGTGGGGGCTCTGGACTCTGGCTCCAGGAGCTGACTCTGGGGATCCTGGCAGCCCCGCTCCTGGCCATCTTTCGGAGTTCTGGTGCTGAGAGTGTTCAGACCTAAATATCATGTTATGTAAAGTCCTGGCTGTCTCCCCTAAGTGTGCTCAGGAACGTGAATCCACAGTCCCCAGAACCTGCATGTTGGCCGGGCTGGTGTTTGAGGGGCTCCATGCACCTTTGTCGGCTCTGTGGAGGGCTAGTTCATGGTGGGGGTGTTTATTGGCCCAGCAGTGATTCCTGCATGCTCACGTGCCAGGATGAGGGGTTGGTTTTAGAATTTGCCTTTATATTTATGGCTGTTCTGACTTGGTGGGTTCATGGTTACTGTAGTCTTGCTGATTGCTGCCCCCAGGCCAGTAGTAGTGGGTATGGAGGCAGCAGGTCTTCCTCAGCAGCTGCTCTAAGAAGCTGTGATGTGGCTGGCTGGTCCACGCACTGCCCATCCCCGTGTGTCCTGTCTGGGTCTTGTCTGGATCCCACTCACCAATTGCTTTTTGAGACCCGTTCAGTGTCAGGCCTTGAGCCGGGAGTCAGGGACCCAATACAGCCCCTGCCAGGTGGAGCACATGGTCTCTAGGGGACCCAGTGGGGAATGAAATAACTGCACATAAATGCAAAACCCTTGCTTTGAAGAGGCTCATGGTGCTTCAGGAGGCCAAAACAAGGCCCTGATGGCGAGGTCTAGGGAGGCTTCCCTGGGGCAGTAACTGAACATTGAGCTACAGGGTCAGGGGAAGAGGCCAGCAAGGGTCTTCCCGGTTCAAGGGGAACAAGGGGTAGGAACGTCCCCCAGCTAGGGAGCTGACAGGGCTGGGGGTCAGGTCTTGGAGAGTGAGGGACAGCAGCATGGATTGTGGGGCTTGGGCTAGAGTAGTAGGGAAGAGTCACGGAGGGGCTTGAGCTGTTAAGGGGGTTAAGTGGCAGGACCTGGAGTAGCGTCGGATGCCTGGGGTGGTGGAGGGGGGCATCAGGCTCACTCTGTACAGGCCTCCCAGGCATCATCTGGTAGCCTCCCCACAGGAGGAGAAGCAAGCTCAGCGTGTCAGGGTGGGCCAGTCGGGAGTGGGATCAGAACCCCGGCCTGTCTGGCTCCCGAGAGCTTGTCTTCGCTGTCTTCTCACCCGCCCCACTCACGTTCTTTCTCTCAGGGCAGGGGTGTCGTATTGGCATTTCAGGGGTTTTCTTTTCCATTTGGTTTCCCTGAAGTGGCAGCGTGTGAGACAGAGTGAGGGTTATATTCAAGCACTCTGTTCGCCTCTAGCTTGATGGCTTGGTGAGGAGGGAGAGGCAGAGGGGTGGCTGGATCCCACTGCTTGCCCTCGGGCTCTGGGTGGGTCTCCTCCTGTCCTTTGCTCGTACTGCCCTCCTGGAAAGTCCTTGTGAGGCTCCTCATAGCAGCTCGGGGTGACTGCTGCCCTGGTCCAGCGCTCTGCGGAGCCTTGGTTGGTCCCGCATGCTGTCTTCTGGCTTCATGGGCCTCCCAGCCTGCACCTGACCGCCGTCCTTTCCCCAGTGCACAGCGCAGCGGTGAACGCCCTCTCCTTCCACCCGTCGGGGAACTACCTGGTCACGGCCTCCAGCGACTCAACCCTGAAGATCCTGGACCTCATGGAGGGCCGGCTGCTCTACACACTCCACGGCCATCAGGTGAGGGCATCAGCCTGGGTGGGGTGGCATGGAGTGGGGTGGAGGTGCCGCCTCAAGGTGACCCTTCCCTTGGCGCCTGGGGGGGTGTTAGAGTGTTTTGCACCCCCCCACAGCCTGGGCAGTGGGGTGAGGTGCAGAAACAGGTTTCCAACCCCTGAGAGCTGTGACCTGTGCAGAAGTGCTGGGCCTGGGGCAACAGCTGAGGAAGGAGCACAGGGGTTCAGTTGGATGGGGGTGGGGAGGGAGGCGTCTGGATGTGGTTGGCAGGGTTTCTCTAGGGGCTGAATGGAGTCTGTCCCAAGTGACCTCCAGCCTCCCTTGGTGGCGTGGTTGAGGAGAGCCCTGGGACCCATTCCATGAACAGCCATCAAGCCTCCTGGAGCCCTTTGGAGGCAGAAACAACAGGTGCCTTGCAGAGGTGGGCATGAAGGAGGGGAATCTTCCCACACATTTGCTGAGGAATTCCCAGAGTTGAATCAAGGAGAGGGGCCTTTTCTCTGAGCCGCTTTTAGCAACACATCCGTGCCTTGGCTCCCTGTGTGGGCAGTGACTGGGCACAGGCCCCGGTGGTGGGCTGTGGGAGGTGGGCTGCCTAAGGCTCTGCCCCGCAGCCACCCTGGGTGTGGCTGAGTGTCTCCTGCTGAGTAGAGTGGTCAGCAGAGTGTCTCCTGTTGGGACAGAGACCAGAGCATTACCGTTTGTCCATATCTCTGTTTGTGAGCAGGCACAGGCAGGATGGAGAATAGGGGCACTCTTGAGGACTGAGGGAGGCTCTGGGGTGCTCATGTCTCTTGGGCCAGCAGCTAGGTGTGAGGTGTCTACCCCAGGGCCCTCTGGATCCCGCTGCCACCTGAGTTGGGGTGTATAGGGCCTTGGCTGGGTCTTGTGGGGGCACAGGCCTTTTCTTCTGCTTCCTTGGGATGTGGAGGCCACTTGCCGTCAGCCGTGGTGATCCCTTGTCTGTCAGAGACATGTCTGGTGTGCAGGAGCCACGGACCTGTTCCCCTAATGTTAACACATCTAGGCGTCATGTGTGGCCACTGGGCTGAGGTGACTGCTGCTCTTGTTGTCAGCCTGTGGGGGAATCACCTTGCTTAGCCCTTTGGCAGTCTGATTACTTAGATTCGTGCATAACCAGTTTTGGATCTTATAACCAGGAGGGCATTTGAAAACCATGTAAAGGCTGCTACCTTTTGTGTTCCGATGATAAAGAAGGAAAAGCAATGCACGGAAATACTGTGCAGACAGGTGCATACCAGGTGATCAGCCTGTTTTCTTTTTTCTTGTGAGTGTTCTTTAGACAGCTGACTCACCTCTGAGCCTGAAAAGCCTTGAATGCAGCGTCTACAGGGGCATTCCTGAGCTCAGGCCCAGCATCAGCACATAGGGGAACCTGTGGATGTTGTTCTCTCAGAGAAGCAAGACAGGGGCCAAGATAAGTCATGTGGGTGCCTGTCTGCCATTGAACCTGGAACGTGGGAGCTAGGCTGAGGACAACTGGTAGTTTGGGGTGTAGAGAGTGGGAAATGGCTCCAGGAATCAGTTCTTCCTCAGGGCACCAAGCTTGCAGTGCCCAGAGGAAGGGGGAAGAAAGCGAAGCAAGCTCACCCCTATTCATCTTGCTGTCCGTTTGTCCATTTGTCATCTGCTCCCCAGCTCGCTGGGCTGGGCATCAGGGGTATGAAATGGATGCGGTGGTCCCATCCCCTGGGGCTCATGCCTGGCAAGCAGGGGACTCCCTGGGGCCATCAGCAGAGCTGAGGTGGCATGAGATGCATTAGGAAATGAGGAGAGGCAGGTTGAGTCTTGAGTGGTACTTGGAGGGTTAGGTGAAGCAGGGTGGGCTTCTCCCCCAGAGTGCTGCTCAGATCAAAGTGGGAATCGGAGTGTGAGGCTCACATTTGTTTCTGTTTTGACCCTTGAAAATCCCTACCAAGTACAGACACTTAGCATTGGTGTGCTGCAGGCCCTAGGGTCCTGGGTTTAGGGTGATTCACAGTCAGCTAAGGGTGCCTTCCTTAGAAAGGATAGTGTGGTTGAGCAGCCTTGATTGGGGCTGTTGTTAAAAACAGCCTGCCAGCCAACCTGAATACCTAGAGCAGATAGACATCTGGGCTAGGAGCAGGAGTGGCTTTTCTCTCACCGAGGGGACAGATGTGTGGAGGTTAGACCTGTGTTCTCACTGGGAGCCAGTATGCTCTGTAAATGTCCCTGACCTGTGAGGGTCTATAACATGTTATCGGGCCGAGTGGTTCCACTCCAGGAATCAGTTCTTGGACACCTGTGTTGCCCCTTTAGAGAATGTATCTCCCTGGCCAGGCCCCAGGGAGAGGGCCTGTACCGTGGCTGAGGAGTGCAGCTCTACCTGCATGCTCCGTGCAGCGTCTGGTCGGAGGCTACCCCCTCGTGAAGTGCCCCTGGCCCCGTCCTTCCGGGAAGATGTGCACCTGCGCTCTTTGGCGTCTTGAGCTTCCACATTCTGTTCCGGGAGGTGACTGAGGGCCTCACCCAGCACAGCTGTCACTGGCCACTTCCTAAAGCCTGTGGCTGAGCAGCCCCGTGGCTCCCTAGTGGCCCCGGATGCCCAGAGATTCTGTCCCATGGAGTAGTTGGCAGATTTGAAAGCAGCTTTGAGTCCTGGTGGGGGAATTGAGGCCCAGAGAATGGTCTAGGTGGCTTAGGGTTGTCGAACCTGGGACAATTAACCACATCTACAGTTTCCACCACACCCGCTGACCTCATACGTATGACTGTTAGAAGTTGCGTTGTAATCTCACTCTTGTTTTTAGTAATAGATCACTGGTCTGTGTAGGGGGCCAGCAGTCCTTATGGCTTCTTGTGTTCCAGCTTCATTGGATGACAGCGTTCTGGTCAGTGGGAGAGGGATCCCCTTGAAGTTTTGGTTTGGACTTGAGGACTTCCTTGTGATTGCCCTCAGGCAGAGCCCCGGGGGAGCTTTAGAGGGAGGGCTGTTGAGTTATTCTGCCCCGTGGAGCAGCAACCCCCTTGGGCCTCCAGTTCCACACCTGTGAGAAGGTACAGTGCAGGCCAGGGGTCAGAGGCCAGCTGAGAGAAGCCAGCCGAAGGGGGCTGGAGCTGGGGTGAACCTGACTCTGACTAAGAGAGGGGGCTCTGTGTGTGCCAAGGAAGCGTCTCTGTGTTCTGTGCGGGGACTGGCCTGAGCCACCTCTAATGGGGGAAGAGCAAGGAAGGGTCAGAGTGGAGAAGGAAGGGTCGGGGAGGCACAGCTGTTGGGCAGAATCTCTCTTGCCCTGGGTTGAGGCCAGAAATCTGCTGTCTCTTGAAGGCACAGGGCCACCAGGACAGCCATGTGCCAAGCGCGAAGCTACGATCAGGATCACCTGAGGTGGCCTGGGTCTCCTGGGCAAGGCCTGCGTGCAGCTGGTGCCCCAGGGGTCTGACCCTGCTGGCAGTTTGGTTCTCTGGTGTGTGACTGGCCACACTTCCACTGGCACATGAGGGGCCGGCTGACTTGTGGGGCTGGGGGCGGACATGAGTTACTAGTTTGTTGTAAACCTAAAGGATTCTGGGACTTCCCCCTGCAGTCCCGACTTTGAGATTCTGAGCCACAAAGGGCCATTCAGGGGGTGCAACTGGTGATTGAGCGAGGCTCCTGTCCCGTGGGAGCTTGCATCACACATGCTGTACCCCTGAAACAGCTCCCTGGCTGCTACTGGGGCTCGTGTGGCTCTTGAGAGACTTCTTTGAGGTGAGTGTCCCCAAGTGACTTGGGGAACAGGCCCGAGAGCTGGGCAGGCCCATTGCTGTCTCCAGCCCAAGTGGGCCCTGGCCTTTCGATTGCCCTGTTGCTGTTGCTGCTTGAGGGCAGCAGATCTGCAAACTCCAGCTGAGCAGACAGTCCCTTTGCCAGGGCAGGGGTGTGGGATGGTTCAAGGAGCCTTTTGGGGCTGAGAGGTGGCGTAGCCCTCTGCCTCCACGTGAGTCTGCCATTCAGGTGGAGAGTGAACAGAGTGGGGAGGCACTGCCAACTTGGGTATGGGGCACTGCCCTCCTTCCTCCGCCTTCTCCCCTGGGGACACTGGGACGATTTCTCTGTCAGTGATCTGGTGGAAAGGATCCCTCCCGGTCACTTTTGCCACCTGCTTTGACTGAGGCCAAATGTCTGATGTATTTTATTGGGGAGAGTTCACAGCTTTGTCTGATGCCCTGCTTTCTAAGGAACCACCTGAGTATTTCCAGCTTATACCCACCTGTTTCTGGTTTAGAAAAGATGCTGGACACTCTCTCATCTTGTTCAGCCAGAAAAGCATGAGTTTTGGGGGGCCACAAAAGGGAGGAAAGGGCTTGGGTGTTGGGATCAAACCATTCTGGCACCATCTCTTACCCTTTGACAGTGGTCAAGACCTTGCCTTTGCCAGCCTTTCCTCCTCTGTAAGAATGATGCCTGTACCTGTCATAATGGGAGAGGATGTCTGTGTTGCTCAGCACCAGACACAGTAGGTCCTCCCAGGGGTCCGTCCCTTTTCTGTGCAGCTCTTGGAAAATGACCCCGTGCTTTGCTAGGTGAGAGCTCTTTTTTCTAAAATGTTTATTTATTTTGCTGTGGTTGGTCTTAGTTGTGACACTTGGGATCTTTAGTTGTGGCATGTGGGATCTAGTTCCCTGACCAGGAATCGAATCCAGGCCCCCTGTATTGGGAGTGCAAGTCTTAGCCCCTGGACCACCAGGGAAGTCCCTAGGTGAGAGCTCTTTAACAGGCAGTTTACAGTTTCTGTTATGGGCATGGTCCTGGCACCATGGGCGGACAGTGTTTGTTAGGAAACTGAGTACATGGTAGCGGGCTCTGATGACAATCCCTGTGTTGGGTGGGTCAGGGCCATGGCCATCAGCCCTTTTCTGTCTGGGATGGGGCATGTCCATTTCCCCTCCTCCCACTCACCCCCAGAATCTCTGTAGGGTTTGTCTGGCTTCTTATTTTGCTTAGGGTTGTTATCATCCACTCCATAACGTCCTCTCACTCTGACTTGACTTTTGTCCACAGCTTCTAAAATCCATTCCCCAGTGGGCGGGGTACAGTGATTCCCTGGCCCAGAAGTCCTTGTCCCACCAGCTGCCCTGAGTGGTTTGGCCTATTGCTGTTTTGGTCTCTAGGTCTACTTGCCTCACCCTTTAATTGGGTCTCTTCCAGGGCCTCACCCCTGGAGGACAGCCTGGTATCTGACGGCACTGGGTGTCTGCAGAAGACAGTACTCTCTCTGAGGCTCTGGAAAGTCTTGCCCTTGGGGATCCACCTAGACCGGGATAGTTAGGCAGGAGGGAGGGGAGTCCCTGCTTCTTGCTGGAGCCAGTACAGAATTCAGGTTGTCTCTTCACGGGAGCCTCTTCATCCCACAACACTCCTCACTTAGCAGTGGAGAGGGCTTTCCCACCAACTGCCCCAAGCAAGGCCTCCCCCCACCCACCCCCTACCCCGAGTTCTGTGTGGCAAACGTGGGGACAGTGTGCTAGAAATACAGATTTATTTTTCTGTATTTTCCGAAACATAATCTCGAGCCATGCTCATTTGGTTTTCGTCCCCAGAGCTATTTGGGAGAGGATGGTAGGTGGGGCGTGGGTGGGGAGTTAAATCTGGTGCTTGTGGCTGTGCAGTTGGAGTTCGTGTCTCTGTGGAGTGATGAAACCACACAGGGACCAGCAGGCCCGTGGTTCCCCACACCACAGCGGCCCTCAATGGGGCAAGTACCCATCACCCAGGGCCCCCAGAACCCCAGACTCTGGGACAGCTGTCTGTCTGTGCCAGGGGCTCAGCTCAGTTGCTGAGAAATCAAAGGCTCTGAGAATGCGTCAGCTGATGCTACTGGCAGCTTCTGCCTTGCTGGGGCCTGGGCTGGAGCTGGGGAAGTGGCATTAAGCGGGGCCCACCTTCCAGGGGGAGACACGGCAGCAGGACAGAGTGCCTGTGCACGTGGGCCACCCCGCCGCTGCCCCAGGTGGAAGGAAATTCTCAGAACAGGCCCCTCCTGCCTCGTTTCTTTGCGCCCTGCAGCTCTTAGGTAGTCGGTTAATTTGGGGGACTCGTTTTGCTGCTTGAGAGGCTTAGATCTGGCTTGGATGGCTGGGCCCTCCTGCAAGAGGTGAGGGAACATAAGAGGGAGGAGAATCGTTCATGTGCTCCAACTGAAGTTACCAGTAACTCAGCATGATCCTCTGTTCCCTGCTGGCAGCCCAGGTTAAGCGCTGGGAACAGGTGTCCTTGGCTAAGGTCAGGAGCAGTCTAGGAGCTAGGGGGCTGTTCCTTGTCCATGGGGCTCCCTAAAGGGACATCCACCAGGCCACAGCAGGTTGAGTGAGTTCATGCAGAGCCTCTCTTTTGGGGTTTTGTGGAAGACACAGTCTGGTGGGCTGGGTTACGGTATCTCTTTCTGAGCACAGGGGTCAGAGTCAAGCACCCACGCCAGAGGCCTCCTTGATCTCCATGTGTGTGTGTTTGAGGGCCACACTTCTGTCTCTGACATGGGGCATGTGGAGTGACATTCCATTGTGTTTGCTGGAAGCCAATGAAAAACATCAGAACACTTGGGTAGTGGTGATGGGGGTGCCTGTCTGGGCCTTTGCCGCTGTAACTGTTGTGGACACAGTAGCCAGGGTTCAGGTGTGCAGGGCCTCAGGCTGGAAGAGGTGAGGAGAGCGGAGAGGTCTGGACAAGCTGTAGGGGCTGCGGGGTGAGGGTCATCAGAGCTGTGGGATCTAAACACTACAGCATCCTTTGTTTTGCCTCCCCACCCCCGCTGTTAATGCTTTGCTGTGTGAGTGTGAAGGAACCAGCCAGTGGGGGTCCCTTGGATCTAGAGGTTGTCCAGGCAGAGGCAGTGTGTGGTGAAATGACTGGGTGTGAGTCCAGCCAAGCTTGAGAGCCATGTGAGGCTAGGTCAGTGGGGAGAGGGAGGTGGGGCACCTGGCTGCATCTAGTGCTCCCAGTGATCATCTCAGAAAAGGCTCAACTGGCCAGATCTGGGGAGGGAACGGGGAAGGAGCTGATTGAGCCTATGCAGCATCCCTGCCAGTGGACCTGGCCCCTAGATGGGCACCCCCAGTGACTGGGAGACGGGTTAGATCCACACTGCTGGGGCCCCAGCTAGAGCTGCTGCTCAGAGTACCGCTCAGGAAGCACTGAGAGGCCCTGAGAAGAAACAACTTGGCAACATGCCTGCCCTGAGCCGGTAAATGAATGTATCAGGAGTGAAGGGAGAGGACAGTCTCAGAGAACACACATCATACCGGGTCCCTGCCGGGGGTGAGACAGACTCCCCAGCCCCCAGGGTTTGGAAACTGGAATGCACTCCTCAATAACTGCTGGGCTTCAGAGAGTCCCAGTGAAACGGGACACTGGGAGATGAAAGACAGGAAAATACTGCATAGTGGAAGCTTTGGGGATCTAAGATCTAAGGTGGTGCGTGCTCAGTGGCAGTCAGAGGCAAATTTCTAGCCTTAAACGAATTTACTGAAAACCAAGAAAGATTTGGGTAGTCTGGGTCTCCAAAAGCCCACTGAGGCTTGGCGTGAGGATCGTCAGTAGTGGAGAGCTTGCATCTGTGTTGCAGTCCATGATGACTTTGGCCCACAGCAGAGCCCAGGGACAGCCGTCCCCTGGGCTGTGCTTCAAGTGCCCTGGACTGTTTTGTGCACCCCGGGTAGATGGGTAGGAGCCTTTGTGGAAGGAACACCGAGGGACCTGGCGTAGGAGCCATGCGGTCCTCTTGGTAAATGGGCACCGTTGGGGAGGACCGTGGGCCTCCACCCTGAGGGGTCCTCAGAGCACCCTTGTTGCTTGCACCCTCCCTGGCATTTCCTGGGACCTGGACCCTGGGGATGGCTCTAGTTCTTCTTGCCTCCCAGCACCTGCTCTGTGGACCTGATGCCCCTGCCAGACTGGGCCGCTGGCCACATTCTTCAGTGGTCCTGCTGCTGCTTGGCCTCCAGCATCTTGTCCCCAACCTGGCATCTGGTGTTGAGTGACAACAGGAAAGGAGACTGACCCATGAGTATTTGTTTGGTTCCTTAGTTGCTGTGACTTCTTGGAAACCTGCCCTTCCCCAGTGAGCTCTGGGCAGGCAGAGAGCCCGGCTTTTTGACACACACTGTACTATTTTCCTTCCCTTTTCTCTTTCCTTTTTGTTTTTCCTCCAAATGAAAAAACAGTTTTATCGTTTTATCTTTGTATTCATGTAGTGTAGCTATATACTCATTAAAATATTGAAAGTATGGGGCGGTTAAGAGATTTCTAAGACTCAAGTAAACTTGTCACCTGAAATTGCCCCCCCTTAAGTCCTGTCAGCCTGTGGTGACTGTCCTCCTGGAAGGCTATCTGGGCGATACACGACCTGCTCCCACCCTGCACCCAGACCCTGCACCTGCAGCTGTGGTGCTCCGCTCCTGGTGTTGTATTCTCACCCACGCAAGTGGACATTGTTTCCCGTCAGGGAGAGTGGGTCTCCTTTGTCCTGATAGATGGCTGCCCAGGACTCCTGGGTTCTTTGACCCCAGCCCCTGGGGCCCCACCTGCACAGGAAGGCAGTGAGAGACATGACTGGAGGCTTCATCCCTGACCCTCAGCCCTGTCCTCCCCTCTTGGACATGTCACCCTTCAGAAGGGTAAACATACAGACCCCGTCTGAGGATTAAGTGCATCAGTGCAAGTGAAGTGCTCCAGGCAACCTGAGCACTTGGTGTTAGCCAGCCTTATACTACTTCTTCATCACCCCCCTTTATGGGCAGCTCAGGGAAGAGGAACTGTGGGTAGATTGCAGAGACATAGGCAGATGTGCATTCTCCTGCAGCTCTGTCTAACCTGCCTTCCCTTCTGGGCAGCCTGAAGCTGCCCTTGCTCCGTGACCTCGGGTCCCTTTCCGGCCTACAACCTGTCTGGTCTTTCTGGCACCAAGTGGAAGTGCTTCCCAGTGTTCCTGTTGTCCATAGGTGTGTGGACAACACCGCTGTGTCAGCCCCGCTGACAGAGGCCCCTCCCATGGGCAGCAGGGGTTCCTGTTGCTCCCTGTGCTGCTCTAGAGGAACTGAGGTGGCCGTAGACAGTGGCTGCACTATCGTCCTCTAGGAGAGAACCTCCTTTATCTGGCTTTGCTTGGGGAATGCCAGATAGAACCACACTAAAGTTTGGCCAAAAGGAAGCGATGGTTTGTCGTGGTGTACTTAGCCAACTCTTGCTGTGTGTCTTTCTGCCATGGGTTTCAGGCATTTGAGGAAGAGTCCTCGCTCTTTACGAGAGATCATGTCCCCTGCCCCAAGCCTGGATGTGCTCACTGGCCCTCAGGGCGTGGCCGGGCATAGGCCTGGCATCATCCTTTGGACAGTTGTGTGGCCCTTCAGCATCTGAGAAGCCAGAGAGTCAGGTCTCCTCCCAGGGCCCCAGCATGAGAAAAGTGACGTATCCATTAGAGGGACACGAGGTAGGGCATGGTCTGGTCAAAGGGACCAAGTTCTGGCCCCAGTGCTAGGCCTGGGGTAAGTCAGTGCACCTCTCTGACCACTGTCTTCTCCTTGGAAAGTGAGGACAGTGGTGTCGGCCTAGCAAGGCTGTCAGCACAGACTGTCTCGCTCATCCTGTCCCTTGACCGCTTGGCCCGGCCTTTGTCAGGGGTGTCTAGGAACAGAGCCTCAGTGGTCGTGCTCATGCATTGGCGCCTGCCAGTTCCTCCGCCCAAGGTTGGGGAGAACATGGGCTGGGCGAGGTGCTCAGCCCTGAGTCCTGCTGTCACTGTCACTCATGATGTGCATTGAGGATCTAGAGCGACCTTAGGTGTTTGTTCTTTTTGGCTTGTTCTCACAGGGTCCAGCCACCACGGTTGCCTTTTCAAGAACGGGGGAATATTTTGCTTCTGGTGGTTCGGATGAGCAAGTAAGTAAAGAATGGTCTGAGGGGTCCCAGCAGATACTGAGTAGAACAGACAGGGGACCGAGGTGCCCCGGGGATGGATGGGCTGGGTTTCACCAGCTTCCTTGGGCACTTTCAGCAACCTTAAAGGCTGGATCTTGGGGTGGGGTGCTCAGAGCAGCGCCCTACTTCCCCAGAGCAGGTATGCTGCAGGCGCCGACCCATGGCAGCATCTCAGAACTCCTGATGCTCAAACCAGTGTGGGCTGGAAGGAGTCTGGGTTAGTGTTGCCATGAGAAAGATAAAATAGAGGCTTTTTGTTTTGGATTTTTTTGGGCCATGAGGCAAATGGGATCTAGTTTGTCGACCAGGGATCACTCCAGTGCCTCCTGCATTGAAAGCGTGGATACTTAACCACTAGACCACTGGGGAAGTCCCTAGAGTTTTTTAGGAACTTCTTTTTCCTGATTCTAGGTGAATAATTAGATAATTATTGGATGCTTACTGTGGATCTAGTAATGTGGGCAACACGGCAAGAGTGTGCTCCCTCACTGACTCCTCGGGGCAGCCCTGGGGGATGGGCCTTCTCTTAGCTGTTCTGTGGGTGAGGAAGCTGAGTCTGAGCTAGGACATGGCTGGAGGCTGTGCTCCACTGTCTGCTGGCCATTGCTCCCCAGCCTGCTCGTGTGCTGTCTGAGGGACAGCATTTTCCAGCTCCACGACTGCAGAGCTAGAACATGTGTGAGGAGGTCCTGTCTTGCCTTGTCACCATGTACCTGGGGTGTGGCCTGGAGTCTGGGACCTGGTAGGCCTCCCACTGGAAATCTTTCTCCGGGTTCTGGTGTAGTGCTGCTTGGCCAGAGAACCATACTTCCCTGAGCCGGGGAGGAAAGAGTGGCTGTTCTGAGCTACTGTGACCTGGTAGGTTGCCCAGAATGTTCATCCTGCTGCTCCCCAGCCTTACAGCTCTGATGGCTTCACTCAGGACAGTCCCACTGGCCTCCCAGTGAGCTCCAGCCCTAGCTGATTTTGGTTCAGTCTGTCAGCAAAGCAGAGGGTGGTTGGAGGCACAGCTGGGCTACGAGATGGCAGGTGTCTTCCCACACTAGCATCAGTTCCTGTGCTTACCAGACAAGGCAGACTCCTGAGCCTTCCCTGGGTGTGGAGTCCTGGCTCATTGCTTAGAAGACTAGGGACACTAATAAATCCACACCATAAGTAAAGTCACAAGAGACACCCTGGTAGGAAGTAGGGCCCCCACCCTGAGCCCTCCTTTGGCAGCCACCGCTGTCAGCTCCCTGGCTGCCTTCTTATTGTGTGCTCTGAGAGCCTTTTGGGAATGGCATTTGATATTCTCTCTCCACATTCCTGATAGCCATTCCTCTGCTCAGGATTATTCAACAGTTAGACTGGTGCAGTGCACAGAACCCTATAAACAAGGGGGTGAGTGCTGACATTATTTTTGTAAAGGGGACCAATGAGAGACCCTGGATCCCCATCAGCTGGGGATGGTGAACAGTGCTGCTTTGTGGGTGGTGAGCAGCTTCTCACAGAACCAGGCTTATGACTGCATCCCGATGCGGGAAGCATCAGGGGACGCTGAGTTTCCATCTTATGTGGATCCGGCAGTTTTTCTGTGGCCTCAGCTGACTACTGGCCATGATTCACAATTCCTACCATCCTGGAAGTGGTCCTGGAGGAGTGCAGCTGACACCCTCCAGCAGGGAGCACTCTTACCCAGCTTTTGTAGGAGGAACCTCAGGGCATGAAGATCCTTCCGGTGGGAAGTAGAAGAATGGATGTGTTAATCACTTCTCTCTGGGGCCAGACTTCTCCCTGGGGCCAGTGTCTGAGTTCCACAGCAGCCCTGTGAGGTGGGAACTACCATTCATCCCCATTTCACGGATGAGGAAACCAGGGCACAGAGAGATGAGTCTTTGCCTAGATCCACACAGTAAGGGGTGTAGCCAGGATCTTAACCCTAGTGGTATGGCCTGGAGTCTGTATCTGAACCACTTCTCACAGTGAGGCTGGCCAGGCTGCCACCGTAAATAACTTCTATTTTAGTGGGGAGATAGGTGATAAACAAGGGAAAGCGGACAGAGATTTAAACAACTACTGAGTCTGATGCCTTGAAGGAAATAGAGAGCTATGCTCAAAACTAGCAAGAGGGCCAGGGAAGGCCTCTCTGAGAAGGTGGCGTTAGGGCAGACATTTAGCCTGAGATGCTCGCTATACAGAGCCTGGGCCTGGGATGCCTCAGGCACAGGGAGCAGCCATGCGGGGCCCAGTGGTGATGGTGACTCTCCACCTGATGGAGCGCGCGATCCTCTCGGGGCTCTCCAGGGAGGTGGGGCAGGTCCGGAGATGAGTGGGGTGCCAGATGGGGATCACAGTCTCACCATTGGCCCAGAACTTTGGCAGTAGCCTCTGGGCCCATTTTCTCCGTGAAGAAGAACAGGTAAGGGGTATTTCTCCTCCTGATTCTGTGTGCTTGTTGGTCTTGACAGGTGATGGTTTGGAAGAGTAACTTTGACGTCGTCGATTATGGAGAAGTGCTAAGAGTGCAGAGGCCCCCAGCCGCGCGGGCCAGCTCCTCTGGGACTCTGGTAAGTGACCTGACAGGCATTATCCTGAGCCCTGTGGCTGGTGGACTGGGTCATGGTCAACAGCACTGGGCTTGGGGACGGTGGGGGCGCTGCAGGCTTAGGTTCCAGGGAAGAGACCCGGGTAAGATCTCATGATTTACCAGAAACTTCTTAGGTGCTTGTGGTGCTTTGTTTCAAATCTGGAGTGAACAGACAAGATGTGAGGATGCTGTTAGCGTAGACTGCCGGCTGCCTAGGCCCCGCGTCATCTGCTGGGGGATCGTTCCTGTGGTTTGGGCCGCTGGCTGGTTGAGGCCTGAGGAGAGGAAGGACATCTCTGGTGCTGAGCCTCAGACGCAGTGTCAGATTCCTAGAGGGTGCAGGGCCTGAAGCCACAGCTAGGACGAATGGGAAGGGCCCCAACCCTGTTCTCACTTCCTTTTTTTTTTAAACCATGGAAAGGAAGTTCCTCAGCCACAAACCATTTTTAGTGCCTTTGTTGGTAAAAGGGCACCCAGTGTTCCTGAATTAAAAACACTTCAATAGCTAACAATATTTTTTGGACAAATATTTGGGGTAAAAAAGATAGGCGATATGGTCTTACTCTTTGAAGAAGGTAATTTTTAGCTTTGGCTGAAATAAACAGTGACACCAAGGAGGTGGAGCCACTTGGATTGTAAGCTCTGGTGCAGGCTGCTTAAATCTCTCCTGCCTGGACCTTAGTGGCAGCGTGGCCTCTCCCACACGCAGAAGCTGGCCTGAACAACAGGAAGCGGCTTGCCCAAGGCCCCCAGCAACTCAAGGTTGGCCCAGAATAGAACCAGGAAGCCTCTAAGTCCATTCCAGGGCTTTCTTTGGCTCCAGCAGAGGGCCCTGCCCCTCCCATGCCCTGTCCTATGTCTCTAGGACATAGAGGGACTCCCTCTAGGAACACGCCAGTTTGGGGTTTAAAGATTTTCTTCCAAGAGTTGCCCTTGGCCCAGAGGTTTTGTTCTCCCTCCGCACTTGCTAAGGAGCGTCCAGTTCTCATCTTTTGATTTTGTTGGGAGAGTGGTGGCTGGGTTGCCCAGTGGTCTGCTTGCCGCTATTTCATCTTCCACCTATAAAAGCATTTTCCAGACTGTGGGGTTGGGATCCCTTGAGGTCCATGCCCACCTCCCCTACAGCTTCCCGTCTGTTGGGTATTTATGGTGAACCACGCCCTGTTGAGGCCTTGACGTGTAGTGCCCTGTGTATTCCTGACCTTGTCACGATGAGTGCTCTGAGTGACTGTTCTCGTTCACAGTTGAGACATCTGGGGCCTAGTCGCCTGCCGCAGTGTCTAGACCTAGGGGCCCACCATGCTGGTCCCCCTGAGCAGGGCTGACTAAGCTAGAAACTGGTGGTAGAGGTGGTAGAGGGCTGGTTGGAAGCTCTTTCCCATCCCAGGAGAGGGGTCTGCCATCTGTCTCCTGTGAATGGTTAGTAATCAGCAGCAAGGGGAGAACCCCATGCTCCTTTTCTGGTAGCTTTTGGGAAAGTAACTTAGCTGCCCCATGTCCCTTCAGTCTGAGCCAGAGACAGGGTGTGGGGCACCCTTGCTTCCCACAGCTGCAGGGCCTGGTCATCTAGGATGGAGGGTGTGGGGTGGGAAAGCCAGCAGGACAAGGCAGGGTAGGGTCTGGCTGGCCGAACCATTAGAGGCCTCGGAAGGAACGTTTGTTCCCGAACTAGCCTCAAGCCTTCTGCCCAGTGAGCATCACCCTGTGGGGCTCAAATCGGGAAAGGGGTGTGGGATCTAAGGTCTGCACCCCGGCTCCGTGGTCCAGGTAAAACACCCACTTTTCTCAAACCTCCATTTCCACAGTGGGACCTGAACACCCCCACAGGCAGGCTTCCAGGACCCCACGTCTGATGTAGGTGACTTCTGCTAACCCAGAAAGTGACTTGACATTTTAATCCTAAAGTCATTCTTTGTTTCAGGCTTTTTTGCTCATTTGTCACAGGCCCCTTTGAGACTCTTGAGTTGACATGTAGGTCCTCCAGACATACCACGTCCACACATGCATACCACCAGTGTACACTTGAGTGGCTCTTATCTCAGGACTCCCAGGTCAAAGAGGAGAGCTGGGGAGTGGGGGGAGGTTGTTTGTTTTGTTTTATATATGTAACAGAAAATTCATCATTTTGCCTATTTTTAAAAAGTATATTTTTATTTATTTATTTGGCTGTGCTAGATCTTAAGCATGCAGGATCTTTGGTCTTCATTGTGGCATGTGGACCATTTTGCCTTTTTTTTTTTTTTTTTTTTTAAGATTTCTTCGTTTCTATGGCTATATAGGGCCTTTGTTGCTTCTGGAGGACTTTCTGTAGTTGCGGTCTGCGGCCTTGTCATTGCAGTGCCTTCTCTTGTTGTGTAGCATAGGCTGTAGGCCTGTGGGCTTCAGTAGTTACGGCCCCTGGACTTTAGAGCCCAGGCTCAGTAGTTGTGGGGCATGTGGGACCTTCCAGACCTAGGGATCGAACCTGTGTTCCTTGCATTGACAGGCAAATTCTTTACCACTGAGCCACCAGGGAAGCCCCCATTGTGCCTATTTTTAAGTGTACAGTTGAGTGGCATTAAGTACATTCATACTGTTGGGCAACAATCACCACCTCCATACACAGAATTTTTTCATCTTCCCGAACTGAGGCGAGCTAGTTGGTATAGTGCAGCTCAGTGGCTAGGTTTTCCCCTGAGGTGGGGAGGCGGGCTGATGAGTGTAGTCTTCCTTTCTTGCCCACGGGCTTCCCAGGCCCCGAGGTAGTGCTGGTGACTGATTCTGTGGCCAACCAGGGTATCTCAGCTCCTCAGGGAGCCCCCACTCCTCTAACTCTGTCCACATAGCATTCTTCCAGCGACGGAGGGGTTCTCTGCCTTGGTGCTGTCGATCCTTTGGGCCAGATGAATCTTCACTGTGGGGGCTGTCTGTGCATTATAGGATGTTTAGGAGCATCTCACTGGCTTGCCGGTAGCACCCCCCACCCCTAGTTGAGACAGTCAGAAATGTCTTCAAACATTGCCAGCTGTCTCCTGGGGAGCAGCACTGCTCCTGGTTGAGAATCACTTCAATAACTCCTGTCTTGGGAGTGAGCCCAGAAGAGGGGCTTCTGCCGCAGGGGTGGGTGGGGGTGGGAGGAGCTTGGGGATGGCACTAACTCTGGAGCCTGTGATCCTGCTTGATGGGCCAGATCTGGGCTCTCCCCCAACCAAGCAACTGTGGCCCAGGTCTCTTAGTCTGGCTTTCTAACACAAGCCCATTTTGTAGAAATGTTTGGCTTATCAAACTTTGGAATCTCCAGGGGTGATGGTAAACAGCAGAAAAAGACCTTTAACAGTTTGATTTTCCTTACTACACTCAAAGTGTGCTCTTGCCCTTCCTGCCTGCAGGCTTCCCCTGGCCCTAGGTGCAGTGCCTGGTGAGGATTTGGTGGCTTAGCTTCTCAGGGAGCCTTGAGCACCACCGCTGTGCCAGGGAGCTCTTGATCCTGATGTCCGCCTCCCCCACCCCCCCAGCCCTGTTTACACTCTGGGTCTCAGATTCAAATGCCACATGAGTCACCCCTGGGCATTTGGGGATGTTAGAAGCACATTGGGCCAGGTGCTGGATCTTGAATTCTGGACCACATGCCTGTTAGAGTTTGGCAGTCTAAAGCCAGAGGGGCAGACCATGGCAGGGGCAGCCCTGTGAGCCTGTGACAGCCCCTGGCCTGGACCCCTGCCCTGGCTGTGGCTTCAGCGCTTGCTCTTGGAATGAAGGCCATCCTTGAGCCCACTGTGAACAGAGCTCTGTTCAGTGCTAGAGCTATTTTCAACCTCTGGTTGAAATTCACAGCTTATTTTTAGACACATTTCATGTTGAAAAGCAAAAGCCATTTCCCAGCCCTTCAGAATGAGAATAATGGGTTCCATTTTCCCTCTATTCTTGGCTGAGTTGTGATGAGGAGGGATCTCGGGACTGTGGCTAAAGAGCTTTCTCTCCTTGGAATCCTACAGAGGCAGGACTGCAGCCCGTGCCCTGGGCTGAGAATGGGCAGGAAACGCCACGTTCTGCCCTGTGGCATGCTGCATGGTGGAAGAAGGTTGGAAGGTTTCAAGCAGATGAGTGCCTCCAGAGGGGCTTGTGAGGGTCCCAACATGCTGTCTGTGGCAGGGGCTTGTACTGGCATTGCCGGGGGACTATATTGAGCTCTGTTTCCTACTCCAGCCCTGGTCACCTCACCCTCTCTCACTCATTCTCATGGTTCTCACTCCCTCCTGTGTTTTCTGCTCAGTCCCTGAGGCTATTGACCATTGTGTTTTGGCTGACCTTGGATTTGGCACCTGCTCTCCAAGTCCCAGCCACTATAGCTGACTTCTGCCTCAACCACAGAAGCATCCTAAATATTGTTTTTCATAGCAAGGATGCATTTATTCTGATAACAATCTTACTCTTGCCCTCCTCCAAACATCTGAGAGCCTGTTGTGCAATTAGGAAGGAAGGTTGTGCTGGGTGGGGTGGGAGGTTAAGAAGGCCCAAATTCTAGGTAATTCAGTAAAACTAGAAAACCACTTCCTGAGTTCTCTGAGCTGACTGCCCTCCAGTTCAGAGAACCTTGAGGTCTAGGGCCAAGGGCTTTTCTCCACTCACCTCGGGTGGGAAGATGCCGACTCCTCCTCCTCTGTGAGATTGCATGAGGTGTTACCCATCAAGCAGGCACTTGAAACCATGCCTAGCACATGGCAAGTGCTCTCCAAGCTCTATTTTTATTATTTAAAAATTTTTTTTTCCTTTTTTCTATTTTTAGAATATTCCTTTTCCTTCCTCTGTCTGACAGAGCTAGACAAGCCCCCTGGCCCTGCTGTGGTGAGGGACAGCAGGCCAGGGGGTGGGGCGCTTCTGACCAGGTTATCTTCGAGGTTGACTCTGCTCAGCAGGCTGTCCCTGTGAGGGCTAGTGCAGCTTCCAGACTCTTGCAGGCGTCAGTTATACATCCTGATGAGTAGCCTGAGTCCTCTCTGCTTCCACACACGAAAGCAAATCTATGAGGTGGGAGGAAGCACCTTTCCTTTCCCCCTTGCCCCCACAACTCCTTGGGCACAGTGCCCAGGACCCCCTGAGCCTCAGCCCTCCTCTTCTGTCCCCAGGAAGAGGAGGCCAGGTTAGCCAAGGATATCTGGTCCAAGGCCTCAGCCTTCACTCAGGGTGGTCCATTTCTTCTTCTTAATTACTCTGGTCCACAGAGCCCCTGACACCCCCTGTACCCCTGCTTCAGTTCCCACATTTTCTGTTTGCAGAGTGGGCTTGACTTAAGGGTTCTTGGGCCCTGATTCCTGGTCCAGAGAGCCCTGGCACTGGATGTTGTCCCATGCTGAGGATCTGGGAGTCCTGGGTGGCGTTTGCTCAAGATCTGGGTTTTCAGGCAGGGCCCTGGCCTGAGGAGTCATCAGATCAAGGTAGGGAAGGGGCCCGTCTCCACCTGTCTCATAGATTTGCATTCTTGGGAACTTGGGAGACTTGGGTCTCTTGGTGAGAACACACATTTGTAGCTGGCAGTCACTTTTCATAGTGAGGAGAAGTGTGGATCTATAGATGAGGCATTGTGAGTAACTAGAGCAGATGTGAACCCCAAGTTTACATGTCTTAGAGAAGAGCCTCTCCTTTCGCTACTTAAGGCCAATTCTGGCTCAGAATTTTCTATGCTATTAAAGGGGGCTCTTGGCAACAGATCCTCAAGCAGTTATCTAAGGCCATGCCACCCTGAACGTGCCCAATCTCGTCTGATCCTCAAGCAGTCAGAGGGTATCAGGCACATGGGCATCGAGAGCCTGGTGAAAGACACGGGGAAGCAGACCCTCCCTAACTCTCCCAGCACTTTCTTGCCTGGTTTGACCATTGTTGGGCCTGGCAGGGTCTGGGCTTTGGGGGCAGACTTGGAAACAGTGGGGACTTTGTTTTCATGTTTCCTGGGACTTAGTGGATAGGCCATCTCTGTGTGACTCCTGTGGCATAATTCGTTCCCACCCCCGGTGCTGCACAGAGGAGAAACCTGAGCCTAAGGTCACCTGCTGGTGAGCAGCACAGGCCCGGATGAAGCCTGTGTCCCTAGCTCTCAGCTTTTCTGTTAGGGACGTTGAGAGACTCTTAATTGGAAACAAGTAAGAGGTATTCTCCCCATTTCTTAAGGGGGCAAAAACATCCTGTCTTCCTCAGCCCCCAGGCCAGATAGCCAAGCCCTGCACGGGACAGACTGGTGACTCAGAAACACAGCCCTTTGTCACTCTTGTGTGTGCGCGCTTGTGTCGACCCCTGCAGTTCCCCTCGGGGCCTCTGGTGTCTGCATGCCTGTCACCCTCGGTGAGAGTTGAGTTCCCACTGCCCATCCCTGTTATCACCCACTCTAAGACCCCAAGGTTCCTCTTCTAAGAGGCATCTCCAGATCATCTGGGATGGGCTGGGCACCATATAGGACAACCGGAGACCTGGCTGGCCAGGCGCTTTCTGGGGTGAGTACAGCACTCTTACTAGGATGGCTGCCGGGGAAAGATTCTTGGGCAGCCCTACTGGGGGGGTGGGTGATGCTGGAAACTTGTGGCTCCTGGAGTCCCTTTAAGAGCTTGGCTGGCAGTACTGCCCCTGTGTCCTGTTCCTAGCCAAGGCTGAGGCCTTGTCAGATATAGCAAGTCTCTTCTGTGACCTCAGGCAGGTCATCTGGAGTCTCTGTATCCTGATTTCTCCCCACCAGCCTACTTTACTCCTTCGGGCATTTTCCGTTTTGCGGGCTCACTCTGCAGAAGACCATCCGGTGGGGGTGGGGGGTGGGGCAGCTGCAGCAGCCTTTGCTGACTCTGGTGACGGAGGCCCGCAGACGAGTTGCCTCAGTCCACACTGGGATTGCATGTTCCCCCCGCCCTTTACCTGAGTGGAAGTCGTAGAAAGTGCTCCAGGTTTCTTAGTTTCCTTGAGAAGCCAGAGGATCCTAGAAATAAAGAAGTTCAGTGTTTGTTCTGCCTTTTTCCAGTAGTCATGTCTAACTCTTTGCAACCCCACGGAGTGTAGCCCACCAGGCTCCTCTGTCTATGGAATTTTCTAGGCAACAATACTGGAGTGGGTTGCCATTCCCTTCTCCAGGGGATCTTCCTGACCCAGAGATCGAACGAGGGTCTCCCACACTGCAGACAGATTTCTTTACCATCTGAGCCACCAGGGAAGCCCCCAAACTATAATTATTAAATTATTTTGGGCTGCACTGGGTCTTTGCTGTTCCCTGGGCTGTTCTCTGGCTTGGTAAGCGGGGGCTCCTCTCTGTCCTTCTCATTGTGATGGCTTCTCTGGTTGTGGGGCACAGGCTCTAGGTGCATGGGCTCGCAGCACGCAGGCTCAGTACTTGTGGCTCATGGGCTTTAAGTTGCTCCGTGGCATGTGGAATCTTCCTGGACCAGGGATCAAAACCCATGTCTCCTGCAATGGCAGGTGGATTCTGATCCACTGTACCACCAGGGAAGTCCCCAAGCTACAATTTTTGAAGAAAGTTTCCTGCTTTGGACAGTGGCTGATGGGTACCGTGACCGTGCACTGTCCAGGAGCACCAGAGACTCTGATACAGGTAGCAGAGGGCTCCCTGGGGATCAGAGTGAGGGACTGGCCTCTTCCCTCTGACCCGATATGTCCAGTTCTGGGAAGCAGGCAGGATCCCCTCTCCTTTTCCTTCCAGAGGCTATAACTGACTGACTGGCAGGTGGGTCAGGGCTGCCACCAGGTACACGGTAAAAAATTACCGTGTTTCCCAGAAGGGACGGGTTGCTTTTCACAAGCAGGAGAACGATTTTGTGGAAGTGCTCTGGGAGAAGTTTCTGGGCTTCCTGGCAGTGTAGTGAGGAGACAAGCCTTTTAACATGTGATGTTTACTGAGCAAGCCTCTTGTGGTGGTTCTCAAACTTTGGTGTGTATCAGAATTTCCCAGAGGGCTTGTTAAAATTCACCTTGTCTCCTCCCCAGAGTGTCTGATTCAGTAAGGGAATTTGCATTTCTAACAAATTTCTGGTGATGCTGATGCCACTGGAAACCAATAGATTGAGACCCTGGCATGCTGGGCAGGGAGACGGTGGAAGGAGAGAGTCTTTGTCCATCTTAGGAAGTTTCTACAACTTGGGAGAGGCACCTGGAGAATTGGCACCCCTTCAGCCCAATTTGGAAAGAGGTGTGGTTAGTTCTGATCTTTGTGCTATGTTAGAAGAAATCCCAGTGTTGCCCTGTGGTCTCTTTGGACCTAAAGGCACTCTTTAAACCTGCTGGGCTCTGTTGACAACTGAGCAGGCAGATGTGTGGTTTTATCACCAGTCAGTCAGAGGGAGAGTGGGACCCCAGGCAGCCCTCTGAGCTTCTGCTGAGCCTGTCATCCTCTGTGGGCTCCTGTCCTGGCCCCTAGTGCTGCTACATCAGTCCAGTCATCAGTGCTTGAATCCACATTCTCCACGCCACCTGCCTCCTGTGTTGTCCTCAGTGTTCACCTCTTACCTGGCAGATGGGGGTGCCTAGGTCACCTCCCGTCCTCCAGGGCCTGCAGGGCCTTTAGGGAGGTTGGTGGGTGAGTCTCTGACACCTGAGCTTGAGATGGCCTGGGTGCTTGTGGCCCAACATTTAAACCCCCAGGTGGAGGTCATCTTTGTAGATCCTTTTGGGGAAGTGCCTCCAGATGGCAAGAGCAGGAACAAGCCCCAAAATGGCCCTGACAGCTGTGACATGTAGAGGATGGGGTGGTGGGATGGGCAGAAGCTGAACTCCCTTCTCCAGCTGCCCGTTCAAGGGGATGATGGTAGTTTCCTGCCACTGAAAAATTCCCATCCATTTCACAAGGTCCCTATCCAGAGAAAAGCACAATTCCTAGGAAGGAAGGCCTATTAATGACTAAACCAGCCGGGGGCGTAGTCTCCGAAATCCAGGGCAAGGCGCATTCACACAGTCACAGTGCCATGAAGATGGGTGAACTTGACTCTGGAATCCAGACAGAGCCTGGATGCCCTTGTGTCCAGCTCTGAGTGCATTGGAATACACCTGGTGCAGGAACCTGGGTGTGCACTGACACCGTAGAGAGCTCTCTTTCAAGGTCTTTCAAGGGTCTCAGAGCTTCTTTGGGTTTCCTTTCCTCCTGGCAGCCAAAGCACGGGTTCAAGGTCAGTGGAGATTGCACAGTTGCTTGTGCATGCTAAGTCGCTTCAGTTGTTTCCAACTCTTTGTGACCCTATGGACTGTAGCCCACTAGGCCCCTCTGTCCATGGGATTCTCCAGGCAAGAATACAGGAGTGGGTTGCCATGCCCTCCTCCAAATGATCTTCCTGATGCAGGGATGGAACCTGCGTCTCTTGTGTCTCCTGTATTGGCAGGCAGGTTCTTTGCCACTCGCACCACCTGGGAAGCCCCCACAGTTGCACATGTGAGCCCAAATCACAGGACAGTGGGTTCCTCACATTGTGGCACTTTACTCTGAGGTTAAAATGTCCTGGGCAGGCACAGGCCACATGCCTTGGGTGTTTTTGTTTCACCTGTGGGGCCACTGCTGTGACGCTACCATTTTGGTGACAGCACTAATCCACAGCCGGGTTAGGCGATGCTGACAAGTCCCCTCTCCACTGAAAGCCAGCAGAGGCCATGCACACAAAGCAGGGAGGGTGGGCAAGAACTGAGGCCATTGGCATCTAGAGCCAGTCTGCCTGCCTGCCTTCTTTCCTCCTTCCCTCCCTTTCTTCCTTTTTCCATGGAACTTTCAAACTCAGAAACCTGAAAGTGGAAGAAATGAGCCACAAGTGGAAATAGACTGAGTTGCTTACATCTGACTGTGTCTCTTCAGCCCCCACCCTCTCTGTTCCCCAGCAGAGCTGCATTCATCCTTTCAGTCTCTTTCCAGGTGGCACCTCCTCCACGCAGCCTTCCCAGAGGGAAGGCTGCGAACTCTTCCTGCCCTGCCCACCCAGAGCACTGCTTACTAGAGCAGCCCCTCTCTGCTGCAGTCAGTTATTTGCAGGCCTGACTTTTTCCTCTGTATCCGCGTGGTGCCCAGCATGCCTCTGGAACAGGAAATCTGAGTTCAGTGGACACATGCCTGCTGTCTGTGGGCAGCATGGGTGGAGTGTGTGAGGCTGGAGGCAGGCTCTGGCTCTTGGCCTTTGGCACGTTTGATGGTCCCAGGCTAAAGGAAGGAAACCACTTGCTGGCCTGGTTTGTCAGCTTCAGGTTAGGTGGCATGGCATGGTGTGGGTCGTGGAGGGTGGGAGAATGTACACGTTTGGACTAGAAGTTTTAGTCTTCCTTTTCATTTCATTCCTTTTCATTTTCAGTGGAAAAAAGCCCTTTGCAGCTTATATTTTCCAGATTGGATGGCAGCATGGCCCATGTGGTATAAGGGTGTTGAATAATGCTTGTGTTTATGTTCTCATTGGTTACCATGGAAAAAAATCAGAATAGATGGTTTCCATGGAGATTATCTTAAAATTAGTTTCTTTGAAGTTCTGGACACTGCTGCAGGGTTCACTGAACACTGTTGATGCAGTTAGGGCTTTCTCTATGGCAGTACCAAAGGCTATCCTGGATGTTTGTAGATTTAGCCAAATTTGCCTCCTGTGCTTGAAAGTGTCAAGACACCAGAGTGGGAGTGATCTTGTACCTCAGCTTCTTCCTGGGGTCCTACTTGCTTGGCCTCGGCTCCACAACTCATTCCTGTCACTTGGAAGCTTTTTTTTTAACCTCCAAAAAAAAAAAAAACTTTTGTATTGTGGAAATTATTAAGCTAGCACAAAAAGTAGAATATAATATAATGAACCCCTCCATGTACCTGTTGCCTCACTCCAGCATTTTGTCAACCTTGTTTTTTGTCTCCTCCCACAGTTTTTAAAATAATTGGAATATTTTTGTTTAATCCAGCTATTTTATTTTACCCTAAATAAAGACTTCTTTTTGGTTAAATAAATGCAGCTTTCTTACCACATCCAACAAAATGAATAATTCCTTAATATCAGGTGCCTAGTGCATATTCACATTCTTCTTCATTGTGTCAAGAACGTTGTTTTGTGCTCTTTGTTCAGAGAAGGATGTGGGAGCCTTTGAGAAACCCCACGTCTCCCCTCCCAGCGTGGTCCTGGGACGTGGAGAGGCTCGGTGCTCTTAGCTCAGAGCTGCAGTTGGGCCAGGCCAGGCCAACCTCGGGGCTCCACCCTCCCACTGTCCTCACGGAGAGTTGTGTGCTCTGAGCTCCGGGAAGCCCTTGTCGTCCCCGCCCCGCCCCGCCGGAGATGCATCAGCGTAGGTGGGCCCACCACCACCAGCTGTCCTAGGGCAGGCGTCCGCTGGGGTGCGCTGTCCCCCTTCACAGCCTGTAGGGGGACGGAGGTGGAGAGGTGCTGTAACCTTGATTCACAACAGCTGTGTGCAACTTCATGTTCCAGGAAGGGGGGCTGTGAGACCCCGGATTGGGAGGAGGCAGCCTCGCTCAGCTCCTCCCTTGGCAGCACCAGGGTGAGGGCTTTGGCTCATTGGAGGCCTGCAGCCTCTGCGGGGCAAGCAGGGCCAGTCTTGGCTGGCTGTCTCACAGGCTTTGCTCACGTCCTGAGAAGCTGCACAAAATATGAATTACCGAATGGTGGGAGTGGTGCCTGGGGATGATCGGTGTCTCTAAGTCTCTCCATTGAACCAAGTGCAAGGAGAGTTTAAAATAGCCAGCCTTTGTTCCCGAGGTTTTAAACATTCAACTCCAGTAGTTACAATGAGCTGTCTTCAAGTGGATCTATAAATAAACTGCTACTGTTCCTCTTTGTCACCGAGAGCTTCGGCGTCTTTCAGAGACGTCGGCTCTGCTGCTCATCTTCATTAGATGCCTCTCATCTGCCGGGCAGCTGCAGCTATCAGCAAGCTGGGCTGACACGCATAGTGCATAATGACAGCCACACGTTCCTTTTTAAAAAGCCACCGTCCCCCTTGACTGACTGCACAGGCAAAGACGTAGCGTTGCATTGGAGAAACCTGGCAGTGGGGTCAACATCACCACTGATCGAGGTCAGTGTCGCTCATACAGAAGACCTGTCCATACGAGCTCTGTGATGTCATACACGTGACATCACACGTGTGGTGCTCCTGTAAAAAATGCCTAACCTCACTCCAGTTGTGGGAAAACATCAGACCGAAACTGAGGGATGTTTGACAACATAACTGACCAGTAATCTTTCTTAAGTGTCAGTGTCATGAAAGACAAGGGAAAGCTGAGGAACTGGACAGATTTCAGGAGACTAAGGAGAAAAAACTAAATGTGGTACAAGATCCTGGATAGGATTCTGGAACATCAGGATTCAAGGATATTAATAGGTAAACTGGTGAAGCCTGAGTGGAGCCCTTCCTTGGTTTGGATAATGGAATTGTCCCCATGTTCATTTCCTGGTGTGACCATTGTACTAATGATTATGTAAGATGTTAACACTGGGGGAGGGATATATGGAAATTTTCTGTACTATTTTTTGCAACTTTTCTCTGAGTCTAAAATTAGATCAGAGCAGTTTAAAAAACAAAAACTGCCATTGATGCTTGAGCTTTATTGGAAGCCTTGATTTCCCACCCAGGGTGTCTTGGTTCATGGTGTGGAGAGCAGGTTTTTCTGTCTCACAGTAGGAGGTAGCAACCCTAGGGACTCAACACCCAGCCTGAGGTGAACTGAGCAAAAGCTGGCCCTACAGGAAGCAGGTTGTGTTCAGAGGGCACTCCTACAAAGGTGTCGGTCACGCCCCCTGGGCACCACACGGCGGCGTTGTCTGCTTCTCAACATTGGTTCTCAGAATGCTCCAGAGGTGCACCTGCTCCAGGAACTCCGGGCAGACTGGCAGCAGATGCTCCACACATAGCCTCCTCCTGACACTTCCCTGGGCCTCACGGAGGACCCCACTGCCTGCCCCACCCTCTTCCTTCTCATTTGTGTCCCTGACCCTGGGCTCTGCCTTGCTGCTTACCAGTGTGGGATTCTGGCTGTACCAGGTGTGATGATCTGGGGGTTTCCACCCCTAACGGCCTGATTGATCTCCTCCACCCTTGGAACCAGGAGCAGGCCAGGATCTCCCCTGCACACAGCAACATTCTTCCTGCTTGATGGTCTGCTTGCTTCCTGGCTGCCGCCACCAGTTTGCAATCGCTTAGCCTCTCTTTCCCCATTTCATCCTCACTCCCTTCTCCGCACAGCTTCTCTCATGGGTCATTTCAGTAGGACCGTCCTACTTTTTGCTCCTGGAGACATATTTGGACATTAGAATGCCTTTCCATTTCCTGCATATAACCAAGGCCCTCCTTTCATACCTTTGAAACATTTGGCTTCGTAAACCAGCCCTCTTGTGTAGGGGGAGATACTTGGAAACCCTCGGACAACACGGCTGGGAAGTCAGCAGGAGATGTCTGGCTTTGAGCCCAGGAGTGGCTGACATAGCTGGGGGTGGGGGCCTCAGTTTTGCTTTGGGCCTGACTGAGGAGATGGGGGTTCCCTGGTTGTACATTTAACATCTCCCACATGCCAGGGAGGCCCGTGACCCATGCAGGTGTAATAGGAGGACTGAGGCCGCATGGTCTTTGCCTCAGAGGGTGTCTCAGGAGAGGACTGTGAGGTGTGAAAGTGGGCCACGCTGCCTGCGGTCTTGCCATTTGGACAGCACCAGTTCTGAGTGAGGAGGTATGGGTCAGGCATGTGGATCCCTCATCCTCCATGTTAGACCCATCCTGCGGCTTCTTCATAGGTCGCAGATCCTTAGTTCAGAGGACTCCCTGTCTGCTTCCCATTGGTGGGAGCCTGGGATCACAAGATGGCTATTACACTGAATTGGGATCTGTCATTTTGAAGAGCCTGATTAGGTTCAGAGGATTCGTCCAGCCCCTTGTCGCTGGGCCTCTTGGCTTATTTGGTGCACAGAAGACCCAGGGCCCCGCCCTCTTGGGAGTCTGGTGTAGGGAACTCACAGCGGCAACCTTCATGCTCATACTCGACGCAGAAGCCAACAGCGGTAACCAAACCCAGTGCTCATACTTAGGCTGCCTTGAAAGAACATTGGCAGGACTGCAGAACAATTAGATGATTTTAAGAAGCCAGAATTCCTCTTGGGTTCATGGCTATGTTTAGAACCAGAAGTTTCCTTTCTTGTTGGACTCTGGGCCGGAACCCTAAATTATAGGGCAGACAAGACTGTAGTAGATCTAGTCCACAAATATGTGTGGGGAACACAGTACCAGCTTTTTCTTGAGCTTTGACTTGAGAAAACAGCTGTGCCTATTTCCCCTGGAGAAGCTGGAGCTGAGGGGAGCCCGAGTGAGCTCAGCTCTGTCCCCTGCTCCCCTCGCCAAGGCCAGGTTTAGCAGACAGGGAGACAGGCAGACTGGTTGACTGTTAGCTTTCCGTGAGGCCAAGTGTCAAAGCCAAAGGCCTGAGGTGAAAACCAAGAAACATCTGTGTATGTGATTCTGTACCCTCGCTTAGCAGACTATGTGATGAGCAGTTGGATGAGAGATTAGGTTGAAGAGATTTAACCATGGTGTGTGTGTCTGTCCATTTCTTCCAGCTTTGCACTCAGGGTCTATACTTGGAGGGTACCAGTGAGCCCACCCAGGTCACTTCCATCTCCCCTCTCTAGTCAGACCCAAGCCTTGGGCAGTAGTTTCTGGATACTTTGGTCTATTACAGAGTTTCTGTTTCTGGAGCAGCCTGGGCAGAGGACAAGGTCCAGTGTTAGAGATTAAAAGAAAAGGAGAAATTTCAGTCTTGAGCAAGTGTTAATAATTAACCACCCCACCCAACCAGAGGGGGGCATTCTGTCAAGTCAGCTTGTGACATCTTTGTGGTAAAACTTCAGCCACTCCTGGCTTCCAGCCAGCTGTATGCAGACCTCACTCGCTCGTGACTGGCAAGCTGTGTATGGACCCCTGAGCAGCTGAGGACAAAGTTCCATAGACTGGGTAGCTGCTGCTTAGGAATCCCTGCCTGGGACATCTGCTAACAACCAGGGAGTCACTGAAATGTGACTCTTACCCTCTGCATTTGGAAACCATCACTCACAGGCCTCACCTGTGGTCTTCAGCCTTAGGTTTCACCCGTTGCTAATGTCCCCTGGCCAGGCAGTGATTGTCACCTTGAGAGCAGAGTGGCAGTGAGGGGCAGTGTCAAGTGCAGTGTCATGGGATGGGCTGGTTGGGGTCCTAAGGGCATTTCAGTTGTAACTGCATCTTTTTTAGGTCAGACTTATTAATACACAAATAGTAACATTCACCATTTTTAAAAGTGAACCATTCTGTGAGTTTCAATAGTTATGTAATCACTACCATGGTCAAGTTATAGAATGTTTCCATCATCTCCCAAATTTCCTTGTGCTTCTTTGTAGTCAATCCTGTCTGTCCACCTCCAGCCCCAGGCAACTGCTAATCTGCTTTCTGCATTTTTCAGAATTTGATATAAATGAAATCGTACAGTTATATACTCCTTTTACTCTGGTTTCTTTCAATCTAATTATTTTGACAGTCACCCACATTGTTACATTTATCAATAGTCATTTCTTCTTCTTTTATTTTTTTTTAGTATTTATTTATTTGGCTGCACTGGGTCTTAGTTATGGCATATGGGATCTAGTTTCCTGACCAGGAATTGAACCTGGGCCCCTGCATTGGGAGCACAGAGTCTTAACCATTGGACCACCAGGGAAGTCTCTTCCTTGCCATTTTCAGTGTCTCATACTTTTTTATTGAATGCCAGTCAACATGTTGAGGATGGCAGAGGCTGAGGTAAATAGTCTTACCAGGAGTTGAGCTTAGTTTAGCATTACCCTGCACTTAGGGTGAGGTCTGGGTGTTGGAGGATTTTTTTCAATGTTCCTGCTCCACCCCCAGCTTTCAGTCTAGCCTGGGGCCCTGCCCCTCAGAAAGTGTCTATGTCCATGGTCTTGTCCCTCCCCTGGCAGTAGGCTGTTACTGCTTATTACCTGTTGCTCGCTAGCTTTGTTGGAGGGATTCTGTGTGTTCTGGGCCAGCTTCAGGCTTAGGCTCTGTGTCCCTGGGTCTCAGGAGTAGGGCATTCTCAGTAGTGCTGCCCCTCCCTCAGCCTTTGAAGACCTGAGTGATCTCTCAGGATGGTTTCCTACCTTTCCCACAGGAATAAAGGGTTTCATCTCTTTTGCTCTTCTCATAGCTTAAGAATTGTGTTCCACAAGTGACAAAGATCTTGGTGGGGCTTTGTGCCTTTTCCGTAATTACTCCCCTCCTCCAGGCCTGCACCCTTAAGGATGGTCTTCTTCCATCCCTGCACGCCACCCTCCCCACCCCATCTTTCTAATGAATGTTCCTGTGGAGGTCTGTGGAGAAGACCTTTCAGTTCAGTTAGTCAGTTCAGTCACTCAGTTGTATCTGACTCTTTGCAACCTCATGGATTGCATCACGCCAGGCTTCCCTGTCCATTACCAACTCCCAGAGCTTGTTCAGACTCATGTCCATCAAGTCGGTGATGACATCCAACCTTCTCATCCTCTGTCATCCCCTTCTCTTGCCTTCAGTCTTTCCCAGCATCAGGGTCTTTTCCATTGAGTCAGTTCTTTGCATCAGGTGGCCAAAGTATTGGAGCTTCAGCTTCAGCATCAGTCCTTCCAATGAACATTCAGGACTGATTTCCTTTAGGATGGACTGGTTTGATTTCCTTGCATTCCAAGGGACTCTCAAGAGTCTTCTCCAACACCACATTTCAAAATCATCAGTTCTCCTGCGCTCAGCTTTCTTTATAGTCCAATTCTAACATTCATACATGACTACTGGAAAAACCATAGCTTTGACCAGACAGACCTTTGTTGGCAAAGTAATATCTCTGCTTTTTAACATGCTGTCTAGGTTGGTGATAGCTTTTCTTCCAAGGAGCAAGCATCTTTCAATTTCATGGCTGCAATCACCATCTGCAGTGATTTTGGAGCCCAAGAAAATTAAGTCTCTTACTGTTTCCATTGTTTCCCCATCTATTTGCCACAAAGTGATGGGACCAGATGCTATGATCATAGTCTTCTGAATGTTGAGTTTTAAGCCAGCTTTTTTAGTCTCCTCTTTGACTTTCATCAAGAGGCTCTTTAGTTCCTCTTCACTTTTTGTCATTTGCATATCTGAGGTTCTTGATATTTCTTCCGGCAATCTTGATTCCAGCTTGTGCTTCATCCAGCCTGGCATTTTGCATAATGTACTCTGCATATAAGTTAAATAAACAGGGTGACAATATACAGCCTTAATGTACTCCTTTCCCATTTTGGAAGACCCTTTGAGCAGGTTAGCAACCTGCTAACCCTTGTTAGCTAACCTTGTTAGCTAACCCTAACCCTAACTCTAACCCTAATTTTTAACCTACTCCCCTTGTTCCTGTGGGTTCTTCGCTCTCACCCTGACCTCACTCAGCCTTGCAGCTTGCTAACATGGAAACCTAGTTCTTCTCACCACTTGTATGGCAATTGGTGTCCTGCTTTCCCAGGCTTTGCTGGAGGTGAGCCGATGCTCACTTCCTGTTTTCCTTGGAAGAGTCTGCCTTTCCTTACATTCCAGGCTAGTTGTTTGCTCTGTGATCTCAACACTCTGATTGAAGATAAGTTAACTGTCAGTCATGAAAGTTGGACCGTAAAGAAAGCTGAGTGCCATAGAATTGATGCTTTTGAACTGTGGTATTGGAGAAGACTCTTGAGAGTTCCCTTGGACTGCAAAGAGATCAAACCAGTCCATCCTAAAGGAAATCAGTCCTGAATATTCAATGGAAGGACTGATGCTGAAGCTGAAACTCCAATACTTTGGCCACCTGATGCAAAGAACTGACTCACTGGAGAAGACCCTGATTCTGGGAAAGATTGATGGCAGGAGAAGAAGGGGACGATGGAGGATGAGATGGTTGGATGGCATCACTGGCTCAATGGAGATGAGTTTGAGAAAGCTTCAGGAGTTGGTGATGGATAGGGAGACCTGGCGTGCTACAGTCCATGGGGTCGCAAAGAGTCAGACACGACTGAGTGACTGAACTGAACTGTCAGTCGTGTCCAACTCTTTGTGACCCCATGGACTGTAGCCCACCAGGCTCTTCTGTCCTTGGAATTGTCCAGGCAAGGATACTGGAGTGGGTTGCCATTCCCTTTTCCAGGGATAAGTTAAGATCCTTTTAGATTGTTTGTCTTTTTCTTGTTAGGATGGGATTATCTTGGGTGGGAGCTTGTTATCCATGTCCGCCCCTGGATGATGAAAAAGTGAGACCAGAGTAGTCAATCCAGAGAACAGTCAAGTTACCCCAGATGGCTTGACTTCTTGTCCAGGAAGGACCTGCAGGCCCTGCTCTTACTTTATTTTATAATGAAGATATATGGGTTGGTTACCCATGTATTTGAGTGGCTGAGAGCAACCACAGACATTATGCAGTTCCTACTGTGTGCAGTGCTGAGCTTCTGGTGGCAGCAACAGAAACTGAGGCAAGCAGGTTAGCTTACTGTGAGAGCCCAGGGTCCTGCACCAGGGTGAGATTTCCACAAAGTTAGATTGATTCATACATTTGAGGATGAGATGGTTAAATAGCATCATTGATTCCATGGATATGAGTTTGTGCAAACTCTGGGAAATAGTGGAGTACAGGGAAGTCTGATGTGTTGCAGTCCATGGGGTCACAGAGAGTCGGACACGACTTGGCCACTGGACAACAGCATAATTCTGAGTTTCACCTTTTTTTTCCCTTGTAATGTTAAGATGTTTTTATTTGGTAAGAATGCAAGTTGCTGACTTGGTGCAGCTCCCTACATATGTATGTGTGGGACTAATGCTGTTACAGTTTTACTTGTGATAGACCTAGCTGAGGACCACCAGGCAGGGCCCCTGGTATCCTTTGATGTTGAACAGACAACCCTTTAAACACTGCTCTTGGTGTCCCATCACTGTCATTACCCACAGCCTGTCACGTGCGCCTCTTCCAACTCTTGCCCATCATCTTCTTATCTCTGCTTTGTCACTTACTTGCCAAGCTCTTGGGGAATGCCACATCTGCAAAGTGCTCGAGTGCAGGTGAGCAGCTCTCTGGGGCTGAACTGCTGGCCCTTTGCCTTGTGGGGAGGTGTCATTCCACAGGAATGTCATCACGGTGGGCTTGGCTCTTTGAGGTGTCGTCGAGTGTGTGTGGAGGGCCTGCCGGCTCTGTGTTCAGCTCTGCCATGCAAGCATTCCAGGGCAGGTGGGGCTGGGGAATGACGCAAAAAATATTAGAGCCGGGAGCTGGGAGCCTCCATGAGGATGGAAGAGGCGCTGGGCATGTGGCAGCAAATCCACAGGCGATGTCCCCTGTCAGAGGCTGCTTCCTGTCAGGAACTCCCTGTACTTTGAGTTCAGATCCCAGCTGTCATTTCCTGTATTAGAATAAGTTATTTAACCTCCCTGATTCTGCTTCCCCATCTGAAAATTAAGGCCAGTGATGCCTGCTGTGAAGGGTCATTGTAGGGATTAAATTAAGTGACATCTAAAATGCTGGCACATAGGTGACAAGTAAACCACAGTGGTGTCCGTCTTTATGTGCTGGACTGGCAGTGTGTTAAGTGCTGTAATGTCTGTAGTCCTGGTGAAAGTAAAAGCAAGAGCAAATGGCGTGGCTGGAGGAATAGCCCAGGGCAGGCAGAACCCTGGACTTGTGAGCAAGGCTGGAGGCTGGGTACCTTCTGACAGTTATTTCCTGTCTGAGCTCCGGTTCCTGTAGCCTGTCTTCCCAAAGCCGCCACCCTGTTTGGGGCATGTGGCTGCTGTCCTCAGTCTTCCTTTGGAGTTGGCTCAGCTTGGGCTCAGAAGGAGGGTTCCTGTTGCTGAAGTCAGTAGTGCTCATCCCCACCCCTGCCTCCAGAGGCTTGGCTTGGCACTGTCTATCTCCAAGCCATTTTGCAGAAACACTCAGAATTTCCATCCCGTCCTTCCCAGGCAGCAGGCAGCGCCCGACTGGTCACTCCTTGAGGATGCTGGTCATCAGGACAGAGGGCTGCCAGGTTCCTATCCTCCCTCTGGTGGCCTTTCCTGAGGGAGCCAGGGGGACTCAGTGTCAGGAGGAAGGGGAGGGGGTTCTTTGGAAGTAGTGGGTGTAGGCTCCTCCAGAAAGCCTTGTGGGTGATTCATAGATAAGCGTTTCTCACAGTCCAGCCCTTGGAAGTACAGGCCCAGTTGTCACTCCCATTTTACAGATGAGGAAGTGGAGGCCCAGAGGGACTAAAACTCTTGCCTAGGGCCACCTAGCCTGTCGAGGTAGAGCTCAGATGTTGGCCAGGGGCTGTCTGAGTCCCTGCTCTTCCCCACTCTGCTCTGTCTCCCAACAGAACTGCCTGGGTCTGGGGGCCACAGTGTTGAAGGCCAGTCAAGGCTTCTGAAACATTTCCCTTTGGGATGGGCTTTGAGAGCTGAAGTGTAACAACTCCTAGAGGACTGGAAGTCCCCCAGGCCCCATGGGCCAAGGTCTTAACCATGGCCACAGCAGACAGCAGGCCTGTGGATGTGGCATTGCCCTTGTTTTCAATTATGCTCCTCAGGTTTGTGTCTCACATTCAAGTTCTCTGTAAGCACTGGGGCCTGCATTTTTCCAAGTTCAAATTGACGTGCACTTGAGAGTTTGTTAGCTATGAGATTAGAACACTTTCCTAATAAAGGAAAATATGCAGGTAGAGGCCATGTGCTGAGCTGCCCTTCTTTGCTGGTTGGTACTTGTCTTCTGGGCGGATTTTTTTCAAGGATGCTGAGGCCTGCCCAGGAGAGCATGCCCAGGGCAGAGCCACTGGATTTGTCCCGGAGATGGGCCAACTCAGATGAGATGCCAGCTGGCTGCTGATCCTAGGTGAGCCACAGTCGTAGCTGGTGTTCTGCCGTGGCTGGGGCTTTGAAGGATGAGGGAGTGCTGGCTGGAGTGCCCTGCGCTCTGTTGTGTTTGGGGAGTTGACAGGCTTTGAGCCCAATGATGTGTCCTGGGTTTAGAGGGGAAAGGAGTGATGAGTGCAGGCAGGAGACAGGGAGAGAGAGACACAGACATGTGGGTGGGAGGCGGGCAGTCTGGCTTTGATTCTTCCCGCTCATGTGTCCTGTCTCTGAAGATGAGTGGCGGGAGGAACAGGATCGGGGTAGGGCAGGTCCAGGTGTGCAGGAGCACAGAGGAGCTTCTGATTGGGCGTGAGGGGTTGCAGGGTGAATGGATAAGGATGCTTGGAGCAGGGGAAAGGAAGGGCGGATGAGGGGACCCTGGGAGCCAGACACAGGGCAGAGGTGGGAGCAGCGCTGGGGAGGGAGGCAGGCTAGAGCAGGGTCCCCTGTCAAGGGGCTTGAATTTTCTCTCAGAGCCTATGGAGAGCCCCGGAGGACTGGCAAAAGCCAAAGAACAACGTGTAACATTTTGAATGTCTGTCAGTCAGATTGTAGTTGAAAACATTGAGTCCCAAGGGTGGCTGCATCTATGGGTTACTGGGGTTTGGGGCTGCCCTCAAAACTGAACTGAGGAGTGTCAGCCTTGCTGAGCATGTCATTCCCACAAGGAACAAGTCCACAGAGGAATTGTATCTTCCTGAGACATTTGGCCATGCTGTCTTTGGGAACCAGGTGGTTCCCGGCATCCTGCTCTGGCTGCACACGTGCACGATGCTTCTAGGGTCTGGAAAAGCCTTTGTGTGCAGAGCAGTGCCTGACTTTGGGGAGACACGCATTGGACTGGATTAGTCCATTTAGGAAATCACTTGTCCAGTGGCGGCGGTGGCAGGGGAGGATGGCTTCTGCATTCCGGGACTGAGGATCTTAGGAGCACCGAGTCCTTCAGGTTCCCGGAGTCTTCTCTGAAGCAGCATGGGGCACCTGTCCTGTGGATGCTGACTCCGCCAGCCATTGGACCAGCACTTTCACATAGAATCTGTCTGCCCTGGGGATCTGCGCCAGGGCAGGGCCGGACCCTTCCCTTAGTTCTGGGCCATCCCACCCCTAGGGTGGGGAGTGGGTGTTGGGCTAACTAGGAGGAAGGGTGACTTCAGGGGCCAGCATAGACTTCAGGGGCCCTGGACTCTGAGAGGCCTCACACTGGAGGTTGCAGGTCTTGTGAAGAGCTGGCAGCCCCTGGCCTCTCTTGAGGACCTCCAAGAGCCCAGCCTGACATCCCTCCCGGGGCCCTGCAGCCTGGACTGCGATTGCTTTGATTCCACTCCTCGCTCTCAGTCTCTGCTCGGAAAGGAGGGCCCAGAAGTGGAGTCCCGCCCTTGCTCACCAACATTTGGAACTCGTCTTCTCAAGTTTGCTGATGGTTTTCCCCTTGATCCTTTGAGGGGCTCTTTTCCTCAGTGTTTCCTCAAGACTAAAGGGCTCCCTTTCCTTCTATTGTTTTCAGCCAGAAGTGGACCCCCTCGTCCCGCCCGGCAGGGGCAGGAGTCAGGAGTCGATGCAGAGCCAATCCCAGGAGCCCGTGAGCATGCCCCAGTCGCTGACCAGCACACTGGAGCACATCGTGGGCCAGTTGGACGTCCTCACCCAGGTAGGCTGTGACATAGACTCCCCCCATCATCTGCACTTGGCCTGGCCATTTGGACCATTTGAAGTTGGCCTACTGGTCCTGAGTTTTTAAAAAACATACTTATAGTGTACTTATTTTTCAGCCCAAATAAATGAAATGGCAGTGCCTGCCCTGGGATCCTGTCTCTCAGAGCCATTCAATCCCTGGCCAAGCCACTGTACCCCAAAATCACCAACACTGAATCCTGCCAGGGATGCCCACCCAGTGTTAGCTTGGGCCACAACAGAGCTTTGAAAGAAACACTGTCCCTTCATTTGACTCTTCACTGTGGGCGGGGGGCAGTCCAGGGACGTGCCAGGAACTGTGCACAGAGCGTCAAGGCACCGAGAGCCCAGCCAGGCTCTGGGTTTGAGGTGGCACTGCTCCTTACCCTCTGAGCAACCTTGGAGATGCCCCTGTGGCTCTCCAAGCCCTGGTGTGCTTATCTGTCACGAGCCTGCCATGTTTTGTTTGTTTGCTGCAGCGGGTGTTAGTTGCAGCATGCGGGATCTTTAGTTGTGGCATGTGGGATCTAGTTCCCTGACCAGGAATCGAACGCAAGTCCCCTGCATTGGGAAGCACGGCGTATTAGCCACTGGACCACCAGGGAAGTCCTGAGCCTGCCATATTTATGGTCAGAATTAAAGGAGATGAGTCTGCAAGCATTGTTTGGTCTGTGCCTACCCCTGGGTAGCTGCTCAATAAATGTTAGCTGTGGCGCTGATCACCCTCATCCGTGAAATCCATGTGGCCCCACCTCCACCAGGCGCGTAAATGCAACTGGCTGCTCATGGACAGTGGTCTGTTAGGTGCAGAGATTTCAGTGAAGCAGAATGCCCTGACGAGAGGTGGCGGCCAGCACCGTGGGCATGCCCGGAGGGTCTCTCGTCCTGGGGTAGAGGAGCAGCTCTGCACAGGGAGCAGCAGCATGCCTGCAGGTCTGGGCCAGGGGTTGGGGGTGGGGGTGGGGACCACGAGCACATCCAAGCAGTGAGCAGAGTCCAGCACAGCCAGCATGAGGCATGTAGGTGGGGGCGGCGACTGGGCGACTGCAGGATTTAAAGATCCTCAGGCTCCTGCCCGCCTTGGCTTTGGGCGCAGACCACTCTCCTGTGCCAGCTCACGGTAGAAGGAGGGCACAGGAAGGAGGTAGTGTCCCCTTGAGTCTCTGATGGAGGTGGGGGTGAAGTGGCATGGCGTCTCTTCTGTACCGCTGGCTCCGGGCTAAGTTCGAAGAACTCCTCCACACGGTGTCACATGGTCCATGTGTCACAGCATCCCAGCTAGTACTGCACGCCTTGGACCCACTGCCGGATGGACATTTGAGGGGAAAGGTCAGGCATCGGTGACTGGGGGGGGTGGTGAAACTGTGTGCACATCACACCGACATCCCTGAGCGCCCTGAGCCCTGGAAGAGAAGGCCTGTACTGAGAAGGGGAGAAGCAAAGACTTAGAAAACATCCCCCACCTCAGAGCCATCAGAAAGCACCTAGCCTGCCTCGTGTTCTTCACAGCCTCGTCAAGTGAGAGATCAGGGGAGGTGGAATGAATTAGAACTTTATAGGATAAAATTGGAAATCAAGTCTGAGAGGGTGGTTAAAAATAGCCTCATTGCATCCAGAAGAGTATAACACTAAAAACATTTCCTTTCACTGTGTTTTAAAGGCGTACACGGAAGGTTTTGTTATGTGTTAGCAGTCAGGAGTCTGATAGTAACTTCGTAAGAAACTGGCATCTCAGGGAATAAGTGAGCCTCTCTGCCTTGGCCTGTGGCCGGGCTCACACCTTTCAGCCCCTTTGCAAGTCCAGACGGCGCTGCACGCCTGACCAAAGGCCAAGCCCGTCAGCCAGTCACCCACTGTGCTGGACGGTGTGCATTCCTGGAAGCTAGAGTGTGGCTTGTTTCTGACGGACTCAACTTGGGTTCCAAGGTGAAGTCCCTATCAAGGTCTTAGAGCGCAACCTGTTTTTGAAGTGGTGTGTGTTGGGGAGTGTCTGCACTAAATTGCGTGCCACCTCGGGCTTGGTTGTTGGTTGTTTTCCACGCCCACGTCCTCTCCTGGAGTTGGGGCTCTCACTGAAGTGTTCAGCCCCAGCCAGAGCTGTCCCATTCAGGTTGGAGGGTCCCTGGCCCCTTCTTTAGGACCAGCCTGGCTGAGGACTGTCCTTTCTGGAGGCTCCCCTCAGGTGTAGAGCTGGATGACCACTGCCATCCTTGTTCCTGTTGGGTATCTCAGCTGGGCTCTGCACCTCCTGTGGGTACTGGCCTCAGACGCTGCCCCCTTGGCAGTGCTCCTTACCATCTGACGCACGCCTATGCTGTGCAGGAGCCGAGTGTGTCTCGGCCACCCCGACACTGACTCCTGCTTAGTTCAAAGTCCCCTCTCCCTTACATCACTGCCTCTCCCGTCCCCCACAGGCTAGTCTACTTCTGAGCAGCCTCTGAGAGGGACACGGGCTTCTGTCCTGCTGAACATCCTTCAGGGAGGAAGCCTGGGGCTGCAGTGGGCAGTGGCCGGGATGTTTAGTGGAGTCACAGAGTCCCAGGTGACAGCCAGCACCCTGCTGTGGAGGTTCATGGTCCTCAGAGCCTGCCTTCCTGCTGGTGCGACCCGCTGAGTTTATCTGCAGACCAAACCTGACCTTCCTGAAAGTTACGGTTGGACACTCTGGCTTAGTGCTCTGTGGTCACAGCCCAGTGGCCCAACCTCTGAGGCCACTAGCCAGAAAGCACACCCCCTTGCCCTGGCCCTTCTTTGTGTTGGAGAGACCCCCCCTTTGCCCCTGCGGAGTTGCTGTTTGGGGTTTCACTGCCACTGAGCTCCTCAGGGCCTTGATCCCACCTGGCTACCTTACACATCCCTGTTGCCTGTGGGGAGCCGTGGTCTGCCCTTGGGTGTCACGGCTGCTCTGCTCAGCTCAGTGAGCCGCTGCCCATTAGCCTGGGTGTACTGCTCTCCTGGGCTTGGGAGCCAGCGCCATCCCTCATCACCTGGGTAACTTTGGGCAGGGGACGGGGCTTCCCAGAGCCTCAGCCTTCTCGCATGTGAAGTGGGGACAGCCCAGCCTGCTCGTGTCCTCTGAGCGCAGTGGGGAGGCTCCAGGTTACCTGGGTGCTAGACTGGCGCTGACTGTGAAGCAGGACATGAGGGAGACGTTCTCGGGATCCGAGTGGGAACGCACTGGTGTGGTCAGGTGACAGGAGTGGACATGGCGCAGGCCTCTGTGACCGCTGGAGTCCCAGGGATGCTTCTGAGCTGCCAGGAGGCTCTAGTGGTCTGACTAGCCATTAGGATGGGAGGGAGATAAACAGGAGGTGTTGCCCCCGGTCCAGGAAGTGGCAAGAGGGACCGGGGTGCCTGGAGACTATTGAAAATCGGGTGGCTCGGGGTGGGGGGGTTGGCACTAGATGGGAGCGTTGAACCCAGATCCAGGCATCTGGGCCAAGACTGAAGCTCTGCAAAGATGTATATACATCTTGTGATAGCTATTCTTTGAACTGAATCATTGTAATGGTTGCTGCGGAAAATATATTCCCTAACAATGAGATTTAGGTTTTTCTTTGGGAGATTTCTTGTTTTTCAAAACCCCTCATGGGAATTCTCAAGAGCGGCTAGGGCAGAGATCATGGATGTGGGTGCTGTGTACCGTGTGCCCTCCCCCGCCTCCCGGGAGCCTATCCTGCCCCCCACTCCCATTCTGTCCTGCGGCCGCCCTGTCACCGTCCTGCTGGGCCTGCCCCAGTTGTCTCTTCCTGAGATAGATGGCCTGACTGCAGAGGCCTGCATGGGGCCAGAGCAAAGCTCCAACCAGGAGTCAGAAGCCCCAGATGCTTTGGCACAGCCTGCCTCTCTTTCCATCTGTGTGGACTTGGGGAAGCTGTGGTTTCCTCCTCCATGGAGGGGAGACATTAGACCCTGCCCATCTATCTGTCCCGGAGGTGGGCAGCAGGGGTCGGCATCTCAGGTGGGGCCTGAGACTACTCTTACGGCCTTCTTTCCGTGAGTCACCGCTCCCTGCTGCCCCTGGCCGGGCTGCTCCCCTTGTGGCTACTCCGAGGGGAAGGGCTCCAGGTGGACCCCTGCCAGGCCTGCCTGCTTGGTGACAGGCATTCAGTGAGTGTCCGGACAGAGGCCTTTGTGTTCTTGTGGGGGTGCTGCCAAATGATTTCAGGGTCCCTTTCCCAGGTGCTGGGAAACTAACCAGTGAGCAGGGAGAGGCTGTTTTCACAGCCAGCGTCCTCACCTCCCACCCTGGCACCCTTTGCTTCCTTTTCGGACTCCTGAGTGACAGAGGGTGGGTGGTGTCTGGAAGCTGCGGAGGCCCTGCATCTTCCTCAGGGGCGAGGCCCGAGGTGTGCCCGTGTGGACAGGACCTGGGAGCAGGGGAGGCTGCAGTGAGGGGCCTGGGCCCAGCAGGCGACCAGTGGTTTTGCCTCAGAAACTCACAGCAAAGTTATTTTTGACTCTGGTTTCATGTCTTGCTGCTTTTTAAAAATACCAAGCCATGAAATTCCTGTTCCAACTGTGTTTTTTCGTGGCAGCCGTGCTCAAGACTGTGATGTCAGACATTCAGGTTCCTGTGAGTCACGGGGGCCGCTGGGCTCCAGGACTGGAACCCGAGCCATGGGAAGCAGGTGGGGGCGGGCCACCCAGCCCTGCTGGTTAGAAGGTCCAGGTTGTTGTGACTCTGATGACCTAACTCAACAAGGATAAGGATTTTGGCCTGTTTGCCTTGGGGAATTGGATACAGTGACACGTTGCTTTGAGCCCCCCTGCCCGCCATGGTCCCTGCAATTTCCTTTCTGATGGGCTGCTTAGGTGAGGTGTCTAGTTCTACCCTGGTGGGAAGGTGTGGGACTTCTGGGCCCACCTGCCATGGACTGAGTTGCCTGACCACTCTGAGGGGCTGTCAGAGTCCCTCTTTCCTGGACAGACCAGCTGCTGTTTGTGGAAACAGACTCCAGATTTTAAAGCAGTTTCTCCATTTTCTCTGGGGGCGGGTCCTCGCAGGTATGTCCAGATGGAATTCGTTGGGAAGGTGTACAGAGAAAGTGCCCAGTGACCCCTGTTTGTGGGTTGTGTGCACGCTCCCCCCACCCCGTACTCCATGGTAGGTGCACACACAGGTGGGGCCACAGGGGATACTGTTGCTGGTTTCTGCAAGAGCGGGCCCTCCCTCAGGTGCATGTCTCCACCTTGCCTCGACTGTGTACAGTCCTGAGTGGGTTTACCAGCCTCTTCATGGATATTTAAGGGCTGCCCTTGGGCCACGGTTGAGTTCAGGACAGCCAGGGCTCCTGCCTCTTGAGGTTGGGAGACAAGAGACTTGTTTTTCCTGTTAAGAGGCTGCTTCCTGGGGACAAGGGACTGAAGATACTCTGGTCTGTTGGATACTTTGGGTCCCCCTCCAGACGGTTGCAGAGCAGCTGGCCCTGGCCTTCCCCCAGCCCTGTTGCTCGTTCTGGCAGTTTGTCCACAGGCTTCTCTGGCTTTGCAAATGCAGAGGCCTGGGGAGTACTGAGTCAGGGCCAGCACTGCTGGCAGCACTCAGAGACAGGCCATGAGGGGGGCTGGATGGCAGCTCTGTGTTCTGTCCTGTCTGTGGTTGTGGCAGAAGCACCCCCTCCCCAAAAAAGCTGCAGATGGAATGCCCCCACCCACCACATGGGTTTGGGAAGGCTGCGGTTACCTCTGGACCGGGGAGTGTTCACGGTCATATGAGATTTCTCCTGGGAGGCCCAGAGCGGGCTTGGAGCTGGCAGTGGGGGCGGGTGGGGGGCGGGTGGGGTTGGGCCGCAGGAGCTGGAGCACTAGTCTTGAGCAGGGACCTCTCGTTCAGCCTGGCTCTGGATAGTTCTCAGAGGATGGAGGAAGGGGACTCAAGCAATTTGCTCTGGGGACCCAAGGGCCCTCCCTAGAAGAGTCAAGCATAGGCCACAAGAAGGGGCCCATGAGTCTTCCGGTTGTGACAGGCAGCCCCAAATGGGCCTAAGCAGCTCTGAGATTAACCAAGCCCTAGCTGAATGCTTGGCCCCTTGGTGCCCTCATGAATGAAGCACCATGGGAGCTGGGAGGGCTTGCTGTCAGGTCTGCCATTTGTCTCTGCCTCTCTGCAGAGGGCCCTGTGGGCCTGCACTGTTGGTACAGACCCTTATTCTCCCCATGGTAGCTATGGCTGGGTGGAGGAGAAAAAGCAGAAAGGAGCTTTCAACTGAGCAGAGCATGGCATTTGGGGGAAATGGTTCTGTGCCCCCTGTTCTGAACAGGACCTAGCTGGTGGCTTTAGAAAACTGGCCAAGATGAGAGGCTGGGTCTCCCAGCATGGGCAGTGGGCACTCGGCAGGGCAGGGGGAGACTGTGAATCCTGCATCCCTGCACCTGTTGGATGAGGGCCACAGCCTGACTTGCCAGGCTGTACTGAGGTTTTCAGACCTCCAGCAAGCTATCGAGCAGTCTCTCTGACTTGTGACAATTGTGTTTTATTGGGTCTTAGCTAATCAGCTATTGTATATGGACTGCTAAAAATCTGAGTATCTGAAGAAATGGGATACTGAAGGTGGCCAAGGTTCATGCCCTATTTGGACTCACCCTGGAGCCAAAGCACAACAGAGCCTATGCCTGTGCAGTGACTGGCATCCTGCACCTTGGGGGCGTGTCCCTCCCAGAACCTAGGCGTCCTGGGTGGCCTCTTCATGGCTGGCAGAGGCCAGGGTTGGCAGGGAGTGTATGGCTCAGGTCTTTCTCCTGGTGGGGGTTGCACCTTATGGTCCCGGGAGCATCCAGTTTTATGGATGGTGGTGAGTGGACCTGCTTTTTACAGCCTCTTCTTTGGGGGTAAGTAGTAATATGGAAAAGCCTGTATTTATTTAAAAGGAATTGCTATAAGGTCACAAGGAAGGTGAATTAGCCAAGATTCTCTAATCCCATAGCTAATCCACCAATAGAAAATAGTGTTTTATGTACTTCCTGAAGAGAACTAGTCCTCATTAGAGGTGGGGGTGGGGGGATGCAGAAACACCAGAGAAATCCTATATCCCTGAGATAATGTGAAGCAGAAATGTGGACTGAAGGGCTCAAGGGACAAAAGCTCATTTTGTGATGTTGGCAGCAGGCTGCAGGATGATGAGGGGTGGTTAAAAAGACAGTTGCTGAGCCCAGACAGCTTGAGGGGAATGTCTTTAGATCTTGTTTTTCTGTACATCAGATGTGTGTGATCTGGACGAGTTAACCTATCAGACAGACATCAGCATGAGCAGGAATCTCCATTCCTTCCCCTTTAGAGTTCAGGCCTTGAAGCTTTCAGTCCCATCAGGTCGGGAGTGGGGGCAGCGGGGAGGGGAGGAACTGGGCTGCTTCCTGGATTTCTGTCCTGCTTCGCACACCCTCACTTCCTGCTGAGGTCAGGAGGCTTCCTCCCTCCCCAGGCCAGCTGGCAGCAACCCCTCAGGCTCCAGCCTGTCTGCCCTCCTCTTCCTCCTCCACCGCTCCCTCAAAACTCCCCAGATCCAAACCAAGCTGGGGGAATGTCCTCAGAAGCCAGGCAAGCTCATCCTCAGGTGCCCCAGGACCTGGACCTGCCTTCTCTGCATCCTCACGGCAGTCAGGGCCTGGCGTGTGTCCATCCAGCAGTCAGTGTGCCCCTATGACACGCCCAGGGCTGTGCCTGGGAGCAAGCAGAGACAGAAACCCTGTGCCTATGAGGCTGGCACTCTGATGGCCATCAACCAGCTGCTTGTGAGCGGGTGTTCACACCTCTGACTCGAAGGCCCCTGGCCCACAGACCTTCAGGCGCCAGTCTCAGGCTGGGGCTGAGACGCAGACCTTTGGTGGTGGGAAGAGCCAGGCCCAGACCGGCAACCCTTCCCGAGGGAGATGGGCTAGCCCCTTCTGCCCCCACACACCTCTGACATGTAGTGGCCAGCTGGCCAGGGTACTATTGAGTCAGGGCCCCGCGTGTGTACACACACACGTGTACCACCCCGAGAGCCGGAACTGGAGCTGCCAGGAGAAGAGGCTGAGCCAGGCAGGCGCTGGACCCAGCAGCCCTGCATTGTTTTGATAGCTCACAAGACCCCACAGCAAAGAGATTCCCCTTTTATTGCATCTGTTTTAGATCTTTAGAATCTGAGTGAAGTCAAAAGCATGCTACAGGGGAGATTAATTCCACATTTTTCCATCTTTGCAGTGAAACCCAAGGAAAGTTAGACGTTCTGTGCAGCACAGTCGAGTCGGGGGCGCTAAGCCAATGGCTGCCCCTGGATGTTGCCCACACACGAGTGCCCCAGTGGCATGACTGGGTGACTGCCCTCTCTTTGAGGCTCAGGGCACATGGGACCCTCCATTCCCCGCCCCCAGGAATCTGGTTCCTGTGTTGAGGGAAGGGGGCTGGGGTTCCCCAGCCCCTCTGGGGAGACTGCCTGGAGAAGCCAGAATCAACCACAAGCCTGGAAGTGATTAAAAGGAACTTTCCGTCACAGGAGAACTTTAAGAAGCAGCCAGACCACCACGTGCCCTGATGGCTCAGACCCTGCGAGGCCTGACCACAGGCTGTCTTTGGGGCCTCATTTGGGCCCCTCCCCCACAAGCCCAGCACTCAGCCAGGGCCCCTGTGATCCAGGAGAGCCATGTTCCCACGGTGAAGCCCTGCCAAGAGCAAGTGCCATGTAAATGTTAGCTATGATAAAGTGTTAACGATGGCTCTACAAGACAAGGACTCTGAAGTCCAGATCGGATAACTTGCCAAGACCACTCAGCAAGGTAGTAAAAATTCAGGTTTGAACGAAGGCAGCATAGCCCTGGTGCCGTGCTCTCCCTACCCAGGACAAAGGCGGAGGCTGGCATTTTCTAAGGCCCACACCCGTATCAGCACCATGACGTGCTGAGAGAGGAGGAGGGCAGGGACCGGCGCCAGGGTGAGGGCGAGGAGCACTTCTTAGGGGCGCAGGGCTGGAGCGGGGCTTTGAGCAGGCAGGGTGGGGCAGAGAGAGCAGTAGTGAAGGGCAGCACCAGCCTTGAGTGCAGGCCCAGGAGCCTGGCCTTTCGTCCTGTGCTGTTGAACAGAAAAGGAATACTGCCAAAGTGGTATGGAGGGCAAGGGGGTGGGGTGTCTCCAGGAAGCCAAGGTGAAAGGATGAGGACTAAGAGGAGTGGTCATCCAGTCCTGCATCCATGTGGGGGCCCACAGCACTGACTGCACGATGGGGGTCCTGGGGTCGGGTGAGGAGGCTCTTTGGGCAGAGCCCCGACAGCACTGCCGCGCACAGCCCCACACGGCAGCAAAGGGGACACCCTGTATCAGCCCTTCCCATGGCCTCCCCCACCCGCTCAGCGCCCTGCGTGCTCACCCCATTGCCCCTGCCCTCCCCCGCCCTCTCCCAGGTGTCGCCTCTGCCCTGCACGTTTCCCTTCTCAACCTGACCACCTTCCCACGCTGTAGCAGATGTGTGCTTATGTGGCTCTCCTACCCCCAGCCCTTTGCTTTCTTCCCTTCTAGACTGTGAGACTCCCCATCTCCTGGTTTCCCATGAGACTGCCTTCCCAGGGCAGTTTGAGCTCCCCTCGCCATGAGGCAGTGCACTAGAGGGGACAAGTGGCTGAATGTCAGCCCTGTTCTTCTGTCGTCTGTCTGGGCTCAGCCACGGCGTCCACCTCTGAGCCACCTGTCTCCCCTGCTCCAGGGAGACACAGGAGGGCCTTTCAACCATAGAAACCAATACCACTCTCCATAGGGGGCCCCAGGCACCCTGGGGCTCTGCTTAGAGCAGTGTGGACAGGGAAGCGCCGTGGCTGAGGGTTGAGGGCTGCAGGAAGAAGAGCTGTCCCCGAGCTGGATGGCAGCGGGGAGGATGGTGGGGAAGCCTGGAGTGAGTCACCTGTGCACAGGAAGCTTTGTAAGGAACTCGCCCAATAGCTGAGAAAAATGTAGAGAGAACAGCTGGCTGGTCATCCTCATCCTTTCCTCTCGTTCAAGGTGTTGTTCACTGTCAGTCATGGCAGCTTTGCCAGCAGCCCACCCAGATAGGACTGGTACTGCAGCCCCTCAGTGCCTGTAAGCCCCTAGGAGCCAGCGTCTCAGTTACCGCCTGGGATGGGCTCCTGATGAGCGTGCGAGTGCAGGATGATGTCAGGAGGGCTCGTGGTGTCCTGAGGTCCCTCCTTTGCAGAAGTTAGGGTTCTAGTAGTTTTCCTGCTGCATTTGCACATGGGGAGTGTGCAAGAGGTCGTCAGTCAAGATGGTGGCAGTGGTGGCTCTGGACAGAGCAGCAGCTACTGGAAGGGACCTGGCTCGGAGGGTGCAGCTAGGTCTGTGATCTGAAGTGCCGGCTCACTCAGTCCCGTTTCACTACCTGTTGTGAAACTAAGACAGCTGTGATGAGTTCCCGAGCTGAGCCTCTTCTCCCAGGGTCCCCTCTGGATCCAGCACTTGGTAAGTTGGCCACAGGAGCACCATTCTCCCTGGCTGGTCCAGCGAGGCAGTGCCGGGGAGTGGAGGCTCCCCGACTCCTGTCCCTTTTTGACTGCGGGCCCTGGGGGCCCTCCTCCACTCTCCTTGTGGCCACTGCTCTTTTTTCCCTGTTCGGTAACTCCAAACCAACCACTCTGGCCTCCTGGCAGTGCCAAGAGAGTGCTGTGTTCTCTGCCTTGGGACCTTTGCCCCCGCTGCACCTGGTGCTTGGCCTGTCTTGCGCTGTCTCCGCACAGAGGCCTTGGGGCCTCCTCTCAGGGTTGGCACTCTTCTTCCCAGGTCTGCTGGCCCGGGCCGTGGCCCCAGAGCGGGTGAGCCAGGTCAAGGGGCTGGACTCAGGCGGCGCTCAGTGCCTGTGGGCCAGGTCAACACATTTCTTCTTGCATTCTCCCTAAACACAAAGTGAAAAGAGAGATGGAAAAAGAGGCTTAAAAAGGAGCCAGAAATGAGAGATGGGGGAAAGAGCTGAGGAAAAGTGCAGGGCAAGCTCACATGAGAGGAAACCAGGCCAAGGAGAAAGAGGAGGTTGACAGGGCTAAGGCTGCGCCATGGGGTTGTGGGGGCCTGGGAAATGGGCAGTCGATGGGAAGGGGTGGGGAGCGTGTGTGCCTGAAAGGGCTGCGCTGCTCCATGAGCCTGCGGGTAACTTGAACCTGTCCTGCTGTGTTCCACAGCTTCCCAAGGTGGGGGATTATTCTCCCGGGGAGCACTGGTTCTCGCCTTCCCCATGTGATGCCCGCAGAACTCTCCCCTGGACCGGAGCAGAGCCCCTGGGAGTATGGCTGCCTGGCCCCTCGCGGGCAGAGGCCCCACATACCCGCTTTGACTTCTCCCAGTGTCGCAGATGTGTGAGGCCCTGTGGCAGGAGTGAGGGTTGAGGCTCCCCTTGGCCACCTTAGAGGCCGGAGGAGATACACACACCCAGGTTCTGTCCCCTCAGTTTGTGCCCTGAGGGGGCGCAGACACCTGGTGACTCAGTGCCAGCAGAGAAAAGGCATCTGAGGCAGGAAGGTTTGGAACCGTGATGCTGTCAAAATGTCTCCCGTGTTGCGTTCCCTCCCACTTGGAGTTCAGGGCCCCGGGTGTCAGACTTAGCACCGAGGACTGGCATTTTGGTGCAACTCCTTCGGGCGTCACTATAATTCATAGGGGACTAAAAATAAAAGTCTGTCTCTTTAAAATTGGTTATTTTTACATCACACTCAGAAAGCCCTTCAGGGTGTTTCATAAAGCGTCTTACACTGTTGAACTGTGAGCGAGAGAAGCGGCTCGCCCTGTCAGTGTTGCCCCCATAGGAGACAGGTCACAATGTCTTTTCCCCGCTCGGCAGGAAAATCAGGATTCAAAAGATTCAGCCTTGCTGAGTCTCCCAGGGAATTTTCCTCAGAGAGTTCTGACCAGGTCATGACAGGAACCCCACCCATTGGCCCCAGCTGGCCTCTCCCGTGCTCTTGTGTTTGGCCCCCAATGCCTCCAGCATCCTGCTTCCTGTGGGGCCCCTGGGTTGGGTGGCCCTTCACTCGGCACCCACTGAGGGCCCAGCTACTTCCCAGGGGTTGTCAGTGGCCTCACTGACATGGTCCTGAGCCTTGGTCAGAGCCCCCGCACGCCTGCACCAGAGTCTGCTCTCCAGGATCCCGGGGCTGTGGATTCAGCGCCCTCTTCCTCTCCCTGTCTCCCCCCAGCTCCCTCTGCCCCCATTAATGAGGATCATCTGAGAAATGCAAAATAACCCTGCTGCTGGCCCAGGCTTCTTCCACTACAGCCCCATGCCTGCCTGACCCTTTCAGAGGGGCCTCAGCCGTGCCCATCCTCATCCTGTGTTCTTTTCTCTCTCTTTCCCTGTCTGACTCACCACCAGGTGCTGGTGGTTCATACCTCATGGCTCTGAGTCTGTCCACGTTCGTCCTTAGCCCACCCACCACCACCTCCAGACCAACCCGCCATCATACCCTCTCACCCTCTCTTGCCTCCATCGTACCTAATCACAGCCACTCCCAGACCATCCCCATGGAGCAGCCAGAGGGGCCTCACCTGGCCTCAAGCCCCCAGCCCCTTCCTGCCGCTCGGAGGCTGGAGCTGGGGCTGCCGGGTATGGCCTGCAGGGCCGACCCCATCTCCTGCCTCCTCCCAGGCACCTCTCCTGCCTCTTGCCTTCCCTCCCACCTCAGGGCCTTCCTGCCTCTCTCTCCTGGTGAACTCCCCCAGTCTTAGCCCTCTCACTTCCTAGGGCCACCTCCCCTGGCTCTGACCAGGCAGCACCCCGCAATCTCCCAGCACACACTGCAGTCCCCACAGCTGCTTAGCACCGGCCACCAGCTCTCTGCACATCCTGTGGGGCCAGCTGACCCTGTGTGCTCTGCGCCGTTGTCACCCTGGACCTGGCAGGGGCCAGCACAGGGTGGTGCCCCAGAGGATCTGAGTGAGTGAGGAGAGTGTCTCCAGCAAGGGTTGGAAAACTTTTTCTTAACAGTCAATATTCTAGCTCTGTGGACCATAGAGTTTGTCACAACTACTCAACCTGCCCTTGGAGCAGCCATGGACAAAAGTAAGCACGTGGGCATGGCAGTAAAACCTTATTTATAAAAACAGGCAGCAGGCCAAGTGTGCCAGCCCTTGGTCCAGAGAAACAACAGAATTCATTCAACAGCAAACAGGAGTGTTTCTAAGGGAATGCTTTCCCTTAAGAGAAGGGCAGTGGCTTTCTGGAAATTGTTGGTAATAGCAGGAGAAGGTGTTTCTGAAACAAGCCCCCAGGTGATTCTCTGACAGGTGTGACTTTGAAAGTGAAACTTATGGTTCCCCTGTGGCTGTGACCCTGGGAGGCAGACGGTGTTGGGCAAAGAGTGACAGTGTCCAGGCATGGAGTCCGAATTCTGCTTCCTGTTGCTTTGATTCAGGGAGGACGGTGCCTCATTTAAAGTGGAGCCCAGTCTTGTGAGGGGTGGGGCGCCAGTGGTGACCTGGGCAAGTCCCACAACTTAGTTGGGGTCTGACTGCTTGTGTTGTAGGGAAAGCACCCCAGTGAGAGATAGCGTCTAAAATAAGGGTGTTAGGGTCACTTGCCATTGCATACATATTAAAAGGTTTTTGTCGCTATATCCCTATATTATTGCCTTTTCATCGGAGAAGGCAATGGCACCCCACTCCAGTACTCTTGCCTGGAAAATCCCATGGACAGAGGAGCCTGGTGGGCTGCAATCCATGGGGTCGCTAAAAGTCGGACACGACTGAGCAGATTTCACTTTCACTTTTCCCTTTCATGCATTGGAGAAAGAAATGGCAACCCACTCCAGTGTTCTTGCCTGGAGAATCCCAGGGACGGGGGAGCCTGGTGGGCTGCCGTCTGTGGGGTCGCACAGAGTCGGGCACAACTGAAGTGACTTAGCAGCAGCAGCAGCATTGCCTTTTCATAGCTTAAAATTGTGATTTTCATGATAATTCCAAACCTAAATGTTTAGCTAGATAAGAGGCTGCTCCGTGGGCATGGGAGGTGTTTGAGGCCTGGGAACCGCCTCAAAGAGTGGCCAAATGATGTGAGGACACTGCTGGGTGACCGTCGGGGGTGTCCCTTCCAGCTGCTTCTACTCATTTAATCCAGAGCCACCACACCAAGTGGCCTGGACAGAAGGTGGCTGCCACTGGGTGAGAAGAGAGATCCATGGCTGTGTCCTCAGGCAGCTTGAGCTTGGGCACAGGGCGGGGGACAATCAAGGCTGCTGGGTCCCAGGCCCAGTAGTCCTCAGGCACTGCCGCAGTGAGCCGGGGCAGGCTCAACACGGTGGATGGGGACAAAACAGACGTGCGCAGTTCCTGGCACGTCAGCCCTCACTGAGGCCAGGCCACCAGCGTTCACAGTCCAGGTTTGTCATCTGTATGCTGTGTGACTTTCAGCAGGTTAATATCACTGTGCCTTGGTTCGTTGGCAAAAAATGGGATGATAAAGGCTCCCGCCCTGAGGGGTCATATTGGAGTGCTTGGAATATTGTGAGCACTCCATGTCAACTGCCAAGAACAGCCCCTGGAGCTGTGTGTGTCAGGAATCAAGATGGGGCTTCCCTGGTGGCTCAGTGGTAAAGAATCTGCCTGCCAATACAGTGGAACACGTGTTCAATCCCTGGTCCGGGAAGATCCCATATGCAGCCAAGTAGCTAAGCCCATGTGCCTACAAGCCATAGAGCCTATTTCTGTAACAAAAGAAGCCACTGCAATGAGACGCTCACGCACAGCAACAAAGAGCAAGCTCAGCAAAAAGAATCAGGATTCCCCCACTCCCACCTCGAGCCCAGTCCTGGGTCTTCCCTCAGGTCTTGACTTTGGGGGCCTCATGTCTGGATGGCACAGGGCCAAGGAGAGTGTATGAAGCTTCCTGGTTTCTCAAAGGTCAACAGACAGGAGGGCCCTCTCTGTGGAAGAATTTTGGCCCCAGAGTCCCGGCTGATGGCTGTTTTTTGTTTGTTTTTTTTAATATTTATTTGTGTATTAATTTGGCTGTTAGTTGCTGCATGCAGGATCTTTTTGTTATGGCATGCTAACTCTTAGTTGCAGCGTGTGGGATCTAATCCCTGACCAGGGGTCAAACCCAGGCCCCCTGCACTGGGAGCACAGAGTCTTAGCCATTGAATCACCAATTCAATGATAGCTGTCTTTCCCAGACACTTTGCCCAGACCAGTCTGCCCAGGAGCCAGAAACCCTGACTCCTCGGCCCCTTCTCCAGTTTCCCTTGGCCCTCCTTAAAATTAAGTTGCTAATCCTATGACACCATGTCCGGCTGGGCCATTTCCTTCTTTGGGACCTGCCACAACACCCAACTTTCACCCCCCTGGGGACTTTGTGAGAGGCTGGGACCAGGTCATTCACCCTTGAATAAAAGGAAAGTGAGGTGACTGGACTGGGAGCGTGGACTCAGAGGGACTGCAGAGGTGTTGTCTTTCCAGTGCTTCTCCTCACCTTCTAGGGCAGGTTGGCATTGTCTCCAGGCCTGGGGAGTATGGGCACCAGGTGGCAGAAGGAAGAGTCCCAGGGCTGGACCAGGGCATGAGGTGGGGTAAGCTATGAGCAGCCTGCTTGGTGTGGCCCCAGGCACGCAGGACTGAGGGCAGGGCTCTGCCCTGGATGTCAAGGCAGCACATGTTCACAGAGGCATGCTGAGCCCACAGGTGAAGGTCACAGTGCAAACACAGCACAGGGCATGGCCCAGAATCTTATCTGTACCTGTGAGGGGTACTGCTGCCTACTCACATGGACCCCTGGCTGCTCCCTGCAGGTGGCCTGCCTGGCCTCTCACTGCGTGTACCACCAGCCCTGAGTGTGTCTGACCTCTGCTACTTGGCTGCCCCCATCAGAGCCTTCCACCACTGGGGAAGCCCTCTCTCTGGTGGAGGAAGGTGCGTCAGCAAATCAGAAATCAGGGCTTCCGGGCTTCACATTATCAGAAGAGATAACCGTTTCCCATGAAAATGAGGTCCCATGCTCTAGTGGGATAGGATTATTAAGACAGATTTGTAAAGCAGAGACTGTTCTAATGTACAGAATTTCAAAGCTGTGCTTCTCTCACCGGCCCATTCTTCCAGCTCAGATGGGGTTTGGTGGGATCCTACATGACTGGGAAGAGCCTGGTGGACTTGATCAGTGCCTGGTGGCTGCCAGCCAGCATCTTGGCAGATTAGGCTGGGCACACGGGGAGTGGGAGGTGGAGACCAAACAGAGATGATGCGGCTCTTCCAGAAGCTTGCCTGGGGGAAGGGGAGAAGCTGCAGATTTGAGAGGGGTGGGCTTTTTTTTTTTTTCCCAGCCCATTTGTCTATAACATGCTATGAAACCCCCCCTCAAGCGTTTATGGCTTCCAAAGGAAGGACTTCCCAACACCTTCCGTTTAGGTGGCTTGAGGTAAAATAGATAATGCTTTTTTGTTCAAAGAAGTTTAACATCATCAAATTTAATGACCATATTTCTACTGAGCTTGAGTAACCCCTGCCCCACCACCCCCCACCATGGAGCACTACTTAGTTAGCCCCATGAAATGCGTGGCACCCCTGGTATTGACATTGGCCCAAAACCCACTGCCTCCACATTTGGAAATTCGGTCCCTATGGAAAAAAACTTTCTTTTAAGTGTGTGTGTGTTGGGGGGCGGTACTGGCCAGAAGAGGACAAGCTGGCTGGCTCCCCCACTGGGGCCTGGAGTCCGGGACCATCGGAAAAAGTCTGGATGAGGAATGATTCTGGAGCTTGGCTCAGTGTGGGTTTTGCAGCAGCCAGTGGAAACTTCCAGGAATGCTGCTCTGGGCCAGCCGGGGGCTGTTTCCGCTGCCACTTTTACGAACCGCAGACCCCCTCTATGGCTGGCCGGTCAGTAGAGGGGAATGTGATCGTCTCTTTCAGCTCAGCTCTGCCTCTCAGGGTGCCAGTTCATATTCCACAGGCAGCAGCTTTTCAGGCTCTGTCCTGTGCCCTGGGGCTCAGAGCCCCCTGCAGCCCGGCCAGCTTGTTTAGAAGGGGCCAGCCGCCAGGAGGAGCAAGCCTCCATGAGGCTGATATCTGTGCGGGATGCTGTGAGAATTTATAGCAGCCTCAGAGGGGAAACTCCCTCCCCAAATGTTTCAGTGTTTTATTAAATATGTGAAAGGAAAGTTTCATTTCTACTGGACCAAGGCCCAGAGCCTCCATGGAGCCTCGGGAAGGTGGCAAAACCTCTTGGGAAAGCCCACAAATGGGTAAAATTAAGAGAAAGTCTTGTTTCTTAATCTGACCCCTTTCTAATGCCTGTAGGCTACACGGCAAGGAACCAAGCCTGCTTCATTCCCAGTGTACTTGTGGGCCTGCATGGGCCTGGACACTCCTGCACTTCTGCCAACGCTCTGTCCAAAGGCAGAGGAGGGGGGCAGGTTTTGCTGCCTTGTCTGGGGGCCAGGTCGGCAGACGAGCCATCATGCCAGGTGTGCAGGAGAGGCCAGAGAGCCAGTCTCTGCCCCCCAGAGGCCAACAAGACGGGCATCGTCACTGTGGCCAGCGTGGGCCAGGCTGACTCATGCTGGGCACCACGATGTCACCTCACAGTCTCCAGGACTGCTGTGATCTTGGCATTATCGTTCCTGTTATAGCAGAGAAAATGGACTCAGAAACAGGGTGTTAGGGCCTCAGCCCCAGACAGCACATTCCTGCAGCCGTCCCCAGTGGACTCAGACAGGCAGTGGCCCTCCTGGGTTCAGGTTTCTCCCCTCCAAGCCTGGGAAGCCCCTCCAGCTGTAAAGATAAAAGGCCTGGGCAGGACCCAGGTGAAGTCCCTTCGTTTGTGGGTGCAGTTTTCTCATCTTCGGAATGGAGATGGTTGATGGTCTCTGGTTGGTTGGTCTCTGAAAGGACAGATGAGCAAGTGCTTCTGCTCTGCAACTCCAGTCTAAATGTCAGACCACGAGGGCCTGCTTTCCCTCACTGTGTCCTTCCGATGCCCACAAACATCAGAGAAGTACCTTCCCGAACCAGCAGGAGCAGACATGAAGACCCAGGGACAGGGCACCAAGCAGCAGCGTGGGTGGGAAAAGATGGCGTTTGTTCCGGGGCAGCTGAGCAGGCCTGGCTGAGGGCAGCCCAGGGGCCCCTCCATCCTGAGCCTGAACATTTATTTTGCAGACAGTCTCCATCTTGGAGCAGCGGCTGACACTGACAGAAGACAAGCTGAAGCAGTGTCTGGAAAACCAGCAGCTAATCATGCAGAGAACAACACCGTGATCAGGGGAACAAGAATCAAGAGCTCGGTCGATTTGGGGGGTGGCAGGTCGGGGATTTGTACTGGACACTTGGGTAAATAAATAAGATTCAGCCCTGGGAACCATATCCATCCCAGAGCCCCAGGGGTTGTGGACCTATGCCCTGTAACCAGAGACTCTCCACCTGGTGATGGGAGGCCCCCATAGGCCGGGCCCATGTATGCACAAATGATATACCTAGTTTATTGTGAAGGAGCCACTTCACATTAATGTTTGTTACCTTGGAGTCTGAAGGAGCCCTAGGATGGAGCTCTCCTCTGGAGGCAGGAGCCCCAAGTCACCCTGCTTTTCACTCATCCTTTACTGACCTTTCTGCCATGTGACTGGCTTTGTCCTGTATCTCAGAGTAGGGATAGACCACTTGGTTGGATGAGCCAATAGTTTCCTCTAAATCTGACAAAAGGCCCAAAGTGGGCCCGTCTGTCTGATTTATCCAGGAACAAGCCCTCTGGAGGGGGTGGTGGCTTTGCAGTGGCCTTGATTTCTGTCCCACATGTTTACTGGGGCCTGATGGCCTCTTCCTTTGCATCCATGAGGGCAAAGGAACCTGAACATTAAAATGAACTTGATGGAGCTCGTCACTGGAATGGCTTGTTCTGAGTGAGACCTAATCAATTCCTCCATCCCCAGGGTCCATAAAGGGAGAACAAAATGACATCTGGGGAGGGCCCCTGCCAGCATTACCTCCAGAACTGCGCACACCCTGCTTGCTACTGTGCGGGGTCTTCAGAAGCAAGGACAGCCAGAGTCCCTCTGGCTGGCCTGGCCGGCTGCTTCAGCTGGGACCTGGAGGCTTCAGGCACCTGCATGTCCCCTTGCTCATGAGGGTTCCGTAGGCTGCCTCCCTGCATCTGTGCAGGAAAGCCAGGCAAGTGTTCCCCATATGTCTGCATTCAGCCTCTTGGGGCCCTGCCAGCCAGGGAGGTATTTACCCTCCAACACACTTGCCCTGCCCTGGGGCCTAGGGGAGCGGGCGGTGTTAGACTCCCAGGAACTGTCAGTACCAGGCGGCTAATGAGGTTCCCAGCCTCTGCAGGTTTCAGGTGGGAGCAGAGGCTGAATGCCTTAAGAGCTGAGACTGACAAGAGGCAGCCTGTGTTGAGTCTCGATGAACAACAAGCCTGGGGGAGCTGCTCTGCCACCTGGGTGGGGAGAGAGCTTCAGTCTGGAGTCAGGTCTCAGGCTCTGCCTTTGGTCGAGCTGCGTGACCTCAACGTGGTGATGTAACTTCTCTGAGCCTCAGGTTCTTGTGTCGGGTAGCAGAGGTGACCACCCCACCAGGTAGGCACTTGACAGGCCCATGGCTCCCTGGCCTACCTGTCCCTCTAGGAGGATGGAGCTTACTATAGATGGGCAAGAGGCTGACGACGCGGGATGTTTCAGAGCCCCCAGGAACCTGCTGCAGTCCTCCACATGGCCCTGCTAGTCTGTAGAAGAACCAGGAAGTCTTGCTGGTCTAAACTGATAGGTAAGTTCCTCAGCTGCCTCGGGAGGTCATGGTTCCCAGTCTCTGAAGGCTTTTTTTTTTGTTGTTGTTTTAAGGAGATATGGTTTATCTATTTATTTAATATTTATCTGGCTGTGTCTGGTCTTAGTTGTGGCATGTGGGATCTTTTGTTGCTGTATTCAAACTTTTGGTTGCATCACGTGGGGATCTAGTTCCCCAACTAGGGATCAAACTGGGCCTCCTACACTGGGATCATGGAGTCTTGGCCAATGAACCACCGGGGAAGTCGCCCTGGAGGCCTTTAGGGAAAGTTTGAGCGGCCCCAAGTCAGCTTGCTCAGGGGGGACAACCTTGTGGGGCCATGCTTGTCCGTCCCTCCCAGGCTGGCTGCCCTGCCCCTGACGAGACATCGGCTGCCTTGTTTTGGCCGGTGGAGCTGGAGCTTCCAGGTAATGGGGCTGTGGTGATTCGGGCAGCCAGTCCAGGCGAGGTTGTCTCCAGAGACACAGGGTGCCCCAGCAAGGGGCCTTCAAGGCATGTGTGCCAGCTCTGCCCACAGACCGAGCACGGGTTGCCACTCATCACGCCTTCATTGTATACCAGGATCAAGTTTTTAATTTTTCTCTGAAATCTCCCTTCCTCAGTGAGAAAAAATGTGGGTTTGAGAGTCTGTTAACGATTTGGGAAATGGCCTGGGAGGCTGTAGTGTGGTATTTTCCCCACCACCATTATCAGATGTAAACAGTCTAGAGAGGGTTGCTTACCCGCCACCCCCCCCCCCCCACCAAACAGCACACAGCCTGTCTGGGGGGACAGTATCGGCGTGACCTGGGCTTCCCCAGATGGAGGGGGACAGAGCTGTGACCACGGGCCATCTGGAAGGGCTTTGCACGAGGAGTTGGACCAGGGCCTCCTGAGGGGTTTCCTGCCACACTCACCTGCCTTGATGGAGTCACCAGCCAGGCCTGGCACAGGGGAGAAGGATGGATCTTGGAGAGCTGTCTTTGTCTTTGAAACATCACAGAGACCTGCGGCCTCCAAGCCCGGGGTCAGTGTGAGTGACCAGGTTGAGGCAGAGTGTGGGGGCTCAACTAGGCAGTGCTGGCTGGGCTAGTGGCTGACAGGTCTGGCTATGGGGGGTGCTGACAAGCGGTCGGCGGCGGGGAACATGAGGGGACTTGGCCCAGTTGGGGGCCCCATGACCGCCTTTCTTGTGGTCTCCCCAAATGACACTCCCTGCTAGCCCACCCCAGCAGCTCCCCTGTGGCCGGGGCTCTTACCAGTCCCCCAGATGTGCTACCAAGCTCAGAAGCAGTCCTCTGGAAATGTGAATGCCTCAGCTTAGCTGTCATCTCTCCTAAGTTTGGATTTTGGTAACTGAGATTCCAGAAAACCAAACTGCAGAGGGGGGGTTTGTGGCTAGGAAGATGTTTTTAGGCTAGGAGGCTTTTGTTAGGAAGTATGTCTTCATGACAGATCCCAACCCCACACCCCCATCCCTTCATGCTCTAATTTTCCTACCATGCGGAATGAAAGAAGTGTCTCTGACTTAAGTTGCAGCCCCCTACCTACCCTTTGCCAGATTCCAGGAATGGATCTGTACTTCCTGCCAGAGAAAGAGAGAGGCAGGGCAGGTAGGCTCCAAACCAAGCAGAAAGCAGCCTCAGAGTTCAACCCCTGCCTGTGGCAAGCCCGCCACCCTCCCCTCCTGAGGCACCCCTCCCAGGAGCCCGACAGGCTAAGTGCCGAGGGGTCCCCACAGACCGGTGTCCCTCCAGAGACTGGAGGGGCATGAGCCAGCCTGTCCTGGAGACTCTGCCATCCTCACATCCAGCAGCGTCCTTGTCCCTGGGCTCCTGATCTCCACAGGGGTGTGCTGCTTAAGAGAAATCAGGCAAGAGGGTAGGGCAGGGCAGTCAAAGGCCCCTGACCCACTGCCACAGCCCGCTCTGCCCCCCTGCTAGCTCCGTGACCTTAGATGGGTTTAGTAACCTTGTGGAGATGGTTTGTGAGCTAGTTCCTGATGCATCAGGCACAGGAGGTGCCCAGAGCGAGTGTGCTCATTGGGTGGCTGGAGAGAGACTTCTGGAGGCTCGGACCCCTTCCCCAGAACTTGGCCTGTGTCCAGGAGAACGCAGTCTGGTGGTCCCAGAGTCGTGCTGGCTCTGAAATTCTCCATGGCCAGAGTTCTGGTCTCTTGACCCCATGACCGCTGCCATGGGCATCCCCAGTGGTGGTTTTGAGAGCTGGGCTGACAGACAGCCCCCCCACCCCCACCCGAGAAGGCAGGCCCTTCAAGGCCGCCACTAGGGCCAGCGCAGGCTTGGGGGTGGGCGTTTGTGATTGCCGGGAATCCCGGAAACCCAGCCCACTGAGCCGGCGCGAGGGTGGTGAGTCACACTGTCCCGGCTCCTCGTCATTAACCTCGCCTTCCTAAATGATCTGCTCAAGAGGAGCCCCTGATGGCTCCAGCTTCCATGGGTGTGTAGTCATTTACGGGGCACAGACATCAGCCCCAGAGTTTTCTCCAAGCGCCCCCTCCACCCCACCCTGCTCCAGGCTGCCAAGGAGGGAACCGTGTTGCCAAAGCAGCAGCGGCAGACTGAAGGCCTGAGCTCACTTCCTGTGAGCATCACCACCCTGACACCAGGCCTGTCCCGTTGGGTGGGCTCCAGCCCACCCCAGCTGTCACTCTAGCACCCCGGGCTCACTCTCAGTCGCTCTGGGGAAGTCTCTCTAGAGGCCCAGAGCATGGGGCCCTCACATCCAGGCTCACGGATGAGACTGGAGCCGGGCCAGACAGCCTGGGGCGAAGCCATTAGGAAGCTTTCTGTGCCAGCCCCTCCTCCCGGCTGGGAGCTGCTGTGTGGAAACACTCTCCCAAGAACCTATTTATAGAGCAAGGCTGAGCATGGTTTCAATTCAGGTGAGGCCACCTTGAACCCCCTATGCCTGGGCGTGCTTGTGACAGGAACCTCGACCTCTGCCCCCCACTCTTTCCTACCACCCGTGAGAAACCTGAGCACTGCTAGATGAGGGCCCTGGGCAGGAGCGGAAGTCCTGTCGTCCTGCAGCTTCCGTTTCTCAGTCCGAAGCTGCTCTTGCAGGCACGAATACTTGCTTCTGAAAGTGGGACTTTGACTCTCTCTTGGGTGCTCAGTGTGCAGCGGTCTGGCCTGTAGGAGCCAGCTGGGGTCATGGTGTCACTCAGCCACACACACTGACGTCAGCTCCTGGCCTCCATCCTTCTCCAGCTAGGCACCCGGCATCAGCTCTGGAGTGGAGACCGACTGCGGAACTGTGGCCGTCCCCAGGCACCTGGGGCCCACGTTCACCCAGTCCATGTTGTTCTGGTCTCAGGCCTGGCCGAGGGCACCAGTGCCCTGCAGATGCTCTGCTCAACTGGCCTCTCCTCCAGACCTCTGCCCTGCCCCTGCCTTTCCCCAGCTAGGCTCAGCCCAATGACGTGCTTTGACCTGGCAGGTCTCTGGAACCAGCCAGCTCCCCCAGAAGCTCCTGTGATGCCCCACCCACCTCTGCTCTGAGCCCCTCAAACTGACCCCAGCCAGAGTCACCCAAGGACATACCCTCATGCCCAGGGTGGGGCTGGGAGTGCCGATCGTCCTCCCCAGGGCCAGCACCCCCTCAGCTCAGCCCCCAGAATTGTTCTCCATGACAGCTGGTCCTGGATTGGCTCTCCTAGAAGCCTCTGGGACTTGGAGCAGGAGAAGCAACGTAATTAGTCTTCCCGGACCCTCCAGGCAGCATCTCACATGTGCCTGTTAACTAGAAACAGAAAGTGCTTCCTGTCGTGGAGGCCTGGGCTGGCCAGAGTCTGGGCTGCTGCAGTGGGACTTCTTGGCCCCAACTGTGAAGTTAGCCTTTGCTCCCAGGGTGGCCTTGGTTCTGAGGTTGGGTCCAGTTTGCCCTCAGTTGGGATGTGCTGAGGAATAGGGCCATTTGTGAGGTTTCCACAGGGATGCCCATGCCCTTTGCAACATATCCCAAAGTCACCTTTTTTTTTCCCAGTTCTAATATTTTCTTAATGAAGTATAGTTGATTTATAATGTTAAGTTCAGCTGTATAGCAAAGTGATTCAGTTATATATATTCTTTTTTTCCATTGTGGTTTATCAAGGGATATTGAATATAATTCTGTGTGCTACAGTAGGACCTCATTGTTTATCCATTCTATATATAAAAGCTTACATCTGCTAACCCCAGCCTCCCACTCCAGTTCTCCCCCAGCCCCTTCCCCCTTGGCAGCCACCACTTGGTTCTGTATGTATGTCCATGGTTCTGTTTGATAGATTGGTTCATTTGTGTCATATTGTAGATTCCACATAGAAGTGACATCATGTGGTATTTGTCTTTCTCTGACTTAACTTCACATAGTATGATAATCTCTAGTTGCGTTCATGTAGCTGCACACAGCATCATTTCGTTCTTTTTTCACTAGTATTTATTTATTTGGCTGCACCGGGTGTTCCTTGTGGCACGTGGGGTTTTCTAGTTGCAGCATGTAGGATCTAGTTCCCCAACCAGGGATTGAACCCAGGCCCCCTGTGCTGGGAACACAGAGTGTTGGCTGTTAGACCACCAAGGAAGTCCTTCATTCTTTTTTATGGCTCAATAGTAGCCCCCTGTGTTTGTGGACCACATCTCTACCCATTCATCTGTTGATGAACATTTAGGCTGTTTCCATGTCCTGGCTATTGTGAAAAGTGCTGCTATGAACACAGGTGGTGGTGGTATTTGTTTAGTTGCTGAGTCATGTCCAACTCTGTGCAATTCCATGGCTTGTAGCCACCAGGCTCCTCTGTCCATGGGATTCTCCAGGCAAGAATACTGGAGTGGGTTGCCATTTCCTTCTCCAGGGGATCTTCCCGACCCAGGGATCGAACCTGAATCTCCTGCATTGCATGTTGATTCTGTACCACTGAGCCGCCTGGGAAGCCCAAACATAGGTTTGCATGTATCTTTTTGAATTATAGTTTTTTCTGGCTATAGGCCCAGAGAGGGATTGCTGGATCATATGGTAATTCTTAGTTTTCTGAGGAACCTCCATCCTGTTCCATAATGGCTACGCAATCCCACCAACAGTGTAGGCGGATTTCCTTGTCTCTACACCCTCTCCAGCATTTACTGTTTGCAGACTTTTTGATGACGGCCATTCTGACTGCTATGAGGGTATATCTCATTGTGGTTTTGATTTGCATTTTCTCTAATAGTCAGCGATATTGAACATCTTTTCATGTGTCTGTTGACCATCTATATTTCTTCCCAGGGTCTTCTGTTGGGTTAACTGCTTCTGGTTTAGGGGAACCTCAGCTCTGGAGGCCCCTCTTGAGGGGCTGGGGCTTAGTCTGAGGCAGGTTAGGTGAGAGTCTGCCCAGCACTTGGAGCAAGCCCCCCTGAGCAGCCAGACCTGCTGAGATGAGGCTTGCTCCTTTCCTGCCTGATCTGCGTCTGCCATTGGCCCACTCCATCTGTTCTCAGCACAGCAGCCAGAGTCAGCCAAGCCGTAAGATTAAAAAATAATAATAAAAAGAAAACTTGTAAGCTAGCTCATGCCAGCCCTGCTGAACCCCTTCCAGCAGTTCCCCAGCCTCCTTTAAGTACAGGCCACAATGCTCACCGCAGCCAGGAGGCCCTACTCAAGCTTGCCTGTTGCCCAACCCTCATCTCCTACCACCCTCCAGCCACCCCTCAGGCCCCTCCAGCCACACCAGCCTCCTTAGTGTCTCCGACCCCAGGGTCTTTGCACCTGCTCTTCTGCTAGGAGTGTTCTGACTTCACCTCTCTGCCTTGGCCTGCCCATCCACAACATGGGGTAAGAACAGTAGAGGCCTGTAGGGGTGCTGGAGAGATGTGCTGAGACTATTCCCACAACACTGTAAGAACAGGCTTTATCCCAGAAGGGCTCCAGTGCGTGGCCTGGGGAGGTGGCTCCAAGTGCGAGCTAAAGGGCTGGGCCCCCATCATCCACTCCTGTGGGCCAGCTAGCCACAAGACCTACTGCAGGCCCGGCCCTGGTTGGCCCGCTGGAAACCTGGGGCTCAACCAGTGCTCCTGGGAGGGAGACCAATTGTACCCCATGAGGCCCTCCTGTCGGCTCCTAACTGCCACGGGTCTCTCTCATTAGACACCCCACTCCACATGCCACCATGGATCCTACAGAGCCTTTTCCTATGAGGCTTCTAGCCACCAGGCCAATCTGAGTGCCCAGGAATGGACAGGGAGGGCAGGAGAAGCAGCCAACCCACACGCCAGGTCTCCTTGCCCACCCCCAAGCCTAGAACGCAGAGCTGACAGGTCAGTGGCCTTGCTGCACCCAGGGCTCTCTGGTGGGGTCGGGGTAGCTGGGCTGGATCTGAATGAGCATCTTGCTGCTGGGTGGATGTGGAGGGGCTTCCTCACGCTCCCATGGGCCCTGCCATGTACCTGGTTCTATCCTGCTCTTAATGACTCAGAACCCCAGGCCAAAGGGTCAGGGATTTGGGGCTTTTTCTGCCTGAAGGAGAGAAGTGGGCCCTCTAAGGGGTCTCTCCTGCCGCTGCCACCCTTCCCCTCTCTACCCCCACAGACTGCTGGTCTGGGCCCTCCTGCAGGGCTGGGAGCCTGGCAGTCACCTTGTGAGGGGGGTGGGGGGCAGCAGGACTTGTGAGGATAGTCTTCCCTCCTCTGGCCTCCGCTCTCCCTCCCTGTCCTCCTCCTCCAAACACATGGTTCCAATCCCCTCTCAGGCCCCTCTCCCCCTCCCCAGCCCCTTCCCATTTCCTCTCAGAGGCCCTCACTTGCATGTGGAACTCATTAGAAGCCCCTCAGGGCTGGTAACACAACTCTTGGGGAGGGGGCCTTGTCCACAGCCCCCATGCTGAGAGGAGCAGCCTCCCTGTGCAGCCTTGAGCTGGAAACCACAGGAGCTGCGCTGGTTGGGGGAAGTGTGGCCAGGCATCCGGCTCAGCTCTGTCCAGTGCTCATTTAATCATCCTGGCCTCCCCAGGAGCTGGGATGACTTCCGGTCCCACTGTGGCATCGGACCTGCTGGTAAAAAGCAGACCTCAGAGCACCTGGGGTGGATCACAGGGAGAACGTGGGGTCTGAGCAGCTCTTGATGACCCTCAGCCTCTCATCTGAAGACAGGAAGGGAAGTCCAGGGAAGAGAATGTGGTATGAGCAGCCACTGGGCAACATAAAGCCATTTTCTCTCCTGAAGGACAGGCTGAGGGCAGTGCCGTGGACGGCTGGGAGTGGAGGTTATGCAAAAAACGGATGCTCTGGTCCCCTGGAGTTTGGGAAATGCCAGATATGGCGTTTGGCCAGATGCGGCCAAAACTAAGCCCACTGTGTTCCTGCAGGGCTTCTCAGAGCCTTGAACACACCCCTGATGCTCTGCCGCCAGGGCCAGAGCTCAGAGTGTTTCTCAGACATCTGACCACGTGACCCTCTTTCTCCAGGTACTCTTGGTGAGACTAGCATTCTGTGGATCCACTTTGGACAGCTCTCTAGGCAGAGCCCTGAGGAGGCAGGAGGCAAGGGTCAAAGCCCCCTGCTGGGAAAGGCTCCCCGAGGGTCAGAGTAGGGGCTGCTGTCTTCCAAGACTGAGCAAAGGGTGGGAGCTGAATGGTAGTCACAGCTAAGGAAGGGTTTACAGGGGGCTGGTGTGGCTGAGACTTGGAGGGAGGGCCAGGCTTGAGTTGTGCCAGGGCCCTGATGATGCCCAGTCCCTCCCTGCCCTTCCCCATGGGAGCTAGGCGGGCAGCTGTGGGCACCGAGGCGTGAGGCTGGGGACAGGGCCTTCCCCGTCCCACATCAGCCTCGGCTCAGGCAGCCACCCACTCCAGGTTCAGAAGAGTTGCTGTCTCCTCTGTCACCCTTCCTGGCGCCACAGCCTCTCTGCCCAGAGTCCATGCTGCCCACACTCCACAGCGCAGCTGCATACCAGCCCCAGTCCTGAGCCTCTGCTCCAGGAGCCCTTCCCACAGGGGGCACTGCCTGCCCCCAGGGCCCTCTCCCCACTATCCAGGCACAAGAGGGCTGAGCCGGGGAAACATGTGCTCAGCCCTGGGCTGGACCCTGCTTCTCCTCCTGCCTTGCATGGTGTTCCCTATGTACCCCAGTCTGCAGAGGAGGAAGCAGGCCTGGAGTGGGGAGGCTGCTGGTGGAGTCAGCATTACAGCCAGGCCCCTCGGTCAGGCTGCCAGTCTCCACTCCTCCCATTCCTGTTGCCCGCCATGCATGGGGCCAGTTGGGAGTCTGTGCCCAGCGGCTTAGGCCAAAGAAGCCCTTCCCTCTGATAATCCAGGGTAGAACCCACCTGACTGTCCTGCACCCCTGAGAGTTAGAGTAGTAGGCAAAGATATTGCCCCCCCCCTTTTAGATGGAGAGGCTCGGCGCCTCCAGGGGCCAGCCAAGTCCACAGCAGCACCCCAGATCTGAGGGTTCCAGCTCCCCCACTGTGGGTGCTCTGTGTCCCAATAGTGTTCACGGCCTGAGGGATCCAGCCACTCCCCAGCCTGAGTTCTTGGCCTGGCCTAGTGGTTCTGGGGAAGGTTTTTATTTTGTGGTGTTTTAATTTGGCTGTGCCAAAACTTTGTCGGGGTCTTTGTTGCGGCATGCGGGATCATTTGTTGCAGCATACAAACTCAGTTGCGGCATGTGGGATCATCCCTGACCAGGCATTGAACCCAGGCCCCCTGCGTTGGGAGTGCAGTCTTAGCCACTAGACTGCCAGGGAAGTCCCACTGGGGAGGTTTTGACAGGGGGCTTCAGCTCTGGCCAAACTGCCCTCAATGCCTCACCCCCACGAGTCCCAGTCTCAGAGCCACCACTCTGGCTCAGGCCAGAGGGCTGTGCCATCAGGGCAGTGCTGGCTTCTAGCTGGAGACTGCATAAGCCACAGTGAGGGGCAGGGATGTAAGCAGAGCTGGCCCCTGGTCCTCCCTGTGACCACCTCCGAGGGCCCCACTAGGAGCCCTGAGACTCCACTGGTCCCTCGTCTCTCCCCAGGGGACCCTAGTCTTTGCAGGGATGGAGTGCCCCAGGTTTGGGGGGTACATGCCCCTGTGGCAGGAATAGGGCTGGGTGAGGCCACATCAAGAACGGGAGTCACCCAAACTGTTTCCTAGTGCAAGCACCCCTGCCTGCCTACCTGTGAACACAGGACGTTCAGCGCCAGACAGCTGAGCCCATGTGGAAGTACGTGCTGGCCATGAAACCTGCGATGGGGCTGAGCACAGGCCTCAACCCAGCAACCTCATGTCAAGGCCAGGCCAGCTGGCTCCCAGGTCATTTCAGCAGCCTCATCGTGGTCACGTGACAGTGATCGCCATCACTGTCACTGTCAGGGCCTCATGGGAGGGATTCCTGAAAAACAGGGTGTGTGGGCCAATGGGGAGTGGACCAGACAGGCCCAGGCTGGCAGCAGGCAGATGCTAATAAGGCAGTTGGGCCTGGCAGCTACAGAGAGACCTACCAGGCACCACCCCTTGGCCCACCAGAAGCACCCATCCCAGGCCCCTGGCACATCCGCCCGCCAGGTGCCCTGGGAATTCCCAGCCGCCTCTACCCTCCCAGCCCAAAAGGTTGGATTGACTTTACTGTCAGGAGCCTGCCACTGCTAGCTAGCCTACTCGAAAAACCACAGCTGGTTTGGGCAAGACAAGACGAGGGCACCACCCCAGACTCCATCACTGCTCCTTGCCTTTGCTCTGGCTGGGAATGCCTGCCAGAGGCACCCTCCAGCCACCCCCCAGCCCCACCCCTCACCGCAACAAACCATTGGAGCTCCAGGCCCTTCCTTGCAGAGGTGGCCTCAGAAAGGATCAGAGGTGTCAAGCGGGAGGCCAATGGTGACAGGGTGGCTGCTGCACCCCCAGAGCCCTGGCTTCCATCCCTGAGCCCCAGATGGGCTCATGAGGTGCTGCCCAGAACCCTGAAGTGTCACAGAACTGAAGGGGGAGGTCAGTCCACGGCAGAGGTTCTGGGGAGGGGTGTGAGAGCAGAGGGCTCACCTTCACCCACAGCTTCGGGGCAGGGGACCTGCTGAGCCCTTTCCTTCTCCTCCACCTTCCTCTAAGCTGCAAGGAAATCGGAGCCAGCCGCTGCTTTCTCGGGGCTGTTGAGCTGTTTCTCCTGGCCCTCTAGGGGTGACCTCAGTTTCAACATATGGGGCTTCCCCACGCAGTCCAGCCCTTCTTCCAGGCTCGCGAATGGTGGTGTGCAGGGTTGGGACCCAGACTTGGGACTTAAGGGACCCCCTGGGTCCACTGGGAGTGGGAGTTTGGGCTCAGTCTACAGAGGGAGGATGAGATGCCCCAGGTTGGGTGGTGGCGCGCGCTCTCAAACAGGGAGTCTGAAGCCACCAGCCTGAGGACGGCCTGCCAGGCTCGGTGGGAGCAGGAGCCACCCCATCATGGTAAGGAGACATCGACTCCGGGCAGCCCATGCAGGACAGACTGAGGCCCAAGTGAGATATGGAAGTGAAAGGTTTCTGGGATCCTCCAGTGTGGCAGAGAAGGGCCAGAGGCATTTTAAATCACAGGACCATGCTCATGGCTGATGACCCGAGTCCAAAAGGAAGTCGGATCCCTATTCTGACACAGCCACCTCCAGTGGCTCTGGAGACCGGGCAGGGGCAGGGGGAGGATAAGCATGCAAGTCAGTCAGACCGGTGAGTGCTAAGGCCCTGCAGGGGCCTGGGCTGGGGGGAGGGAGGCGTGCAGGGCAGAGGATCCTGGACCCTGAGGGGAGGTGGGAGAGGGGCCGCGCCAGATCACTGAGGCCACACTGGTCTGGGCCACTGTCCCACTGGGATGTGGGAGGGTTCAGAGCAGGGAAGGACCCAGTCTCCTTCTCAGAAGATCCCTGTGGCCGCTTGGTGGGGGATGGACTGTGGGGATGGAGCAGGGGGCGGGGAAGGAGGCTAGTGAAATGATCCAGGGAGACAGGAGGGCCTGGACTATGGAGCCACAGTGGACAGATTCTGGGTTGTGGGAAGAATTAGCCGTAGAAGCGAGCACTGGATGGCACACATACCCTCTCCTCGCTCATGCCCCAAGTCTGTCCCCAACCCTGCCAATGAGGGCCCGCTGCCATTCCAGTGACAGGAAAGAGCTGGTAGAGCAAGGGGCTCCCACGCTCAGAGCCACCTGGGCACCGCTGGACTGGGGGAAAGGAGCTCTGGTTCTTAGTCTGGGGCCCAGCCCCCTGCCCAGCTGGGGCTATAACCATGGGCCTTCATTGCCCCACTGGTCAAAAGAGTTGACAGCCCTCTCAGGGTTGGTGCAAAGCTTGTACATGAGACCATAAGGAAACAAGCCTCGAGAATATCAGGCAGGCGCCTGATCAGGGAGACGACAGGGGCCTGTGTGTGGGAGCCCCAGGCAGGCATATCTGCCCTTCCCACTCGCCTGTGTTTGTGTTTCCTTTCCATCACCTGGGCCACCATGACTCACTGCAGGCGCCTTGGGTGAGTGAGTTAACTGGTTGGGGTTGGAGCCAGACCCTTAGGTAAGGCATTCCCTTCCTAGGCCTAGGTTTCCTCATCTGTAAGATGGACACACAAGGCCCTGCTTTGCTCACCTCACTGGGGAACCTGGGGTGGTGCAGGGCCGAGGAGGTGAGCACTGCACTGGCGTGAGGGCAAACGGTACAGCCTTTGTGCTGGGACCAGGCCTGCTGCACATCAGTCCCGGGTCAGCCAGCCGTGAGCAGGGCTTGAAATGTTCAACTTGTCTACACGGACAAGCCTAGTGGACCGCCCCACTTCTTGAGGGGAACTGCAGGCCTGAGAGAGCTTGGAACAGAGGGCAGGTGGGGTCATGAGAAAGGCCTGGCTGGGCCCAGGTCTCTGGGTGACCTCATGGGGACTCTGGTGGTGCAAGGAGGCTCACACAGGGGAGGTCGCAGAGGCAGGATACCCAGCCTCTGGGTACCCAGAGTTGTACCCCAACTCCAGCAAGCTCAACCGCCCACAAGTAGGTAGAGAGTGGAAATGCTGGGCCCTGCAGGGAAGGATTGGGAGCAGGGGCAGAGTCTGCTGAGGTTAAGCAGCACAGGCTTCCTGAGGCCGTGGCTTTTCCGAAGCTGGAGATAATTTCAGGAGGGTGGGGTGTGGAATAAGGAAGTGTGTGGAGGCAGGGGTGCTGTGTCTGGGGCACTGAGGAGGAAGCAGGAGGAGGTCAGGGTGAAGTGAGCTGGGGGTGGGGACAGAGAGGCAGAGCTGGTCCGGCTATGAATTGGGAATTCAGCAAATAGGTTTTATTTCACTTGACTACCACAGGTAATCAACTGGTTTTGAGGCCTGAGGATGGTTCGTCAAGTGCTGGGATTGACTAGTAATGCCTGCCTGGGAAGAATCACGGCTGAGCGGTGAGTCGTCCACACTCAGGCCGACCCTGTGGGCTGGTGTGTGCCCAGCAAAGCCACACTTTCAAATGAGTAGCCCCGGGAATCCACCCGGGGAGGCTGGCCGAGGGCCTGCAGTTGCTGCTAGGTGGGCAGCTGGGAGAGACAGGATGACATAGTCTAGTCTCCCTCTGAGGTTCCCATGCTCCCTTGTCCAGGGCAGGTGCTCAGAAAAGGAGCCCAAATGGGAAGAGAGGCTCCCCACCTCTGCCTTCTCCAGGCTCCCTGGGGAGTTCCCAGAGCTCTGCCCTGGCTTCCATCCTGCTGGCTTTCGTCCTCTGGTTCTCCCTGGTGTGAGCCACTCTCCACCCTGCTCCCCAGGGCCTCAACACCTGGGCCGGGTGGGAGGAGGCTGGATAGGCTGGCTCTGCAGTTGCAGAGCTGTCCCAGGCAGCAGCCTGTCTGTGCAACTCTCATCACCATCACCAGGGCCTGGCATTCCCCGCTGGGAGGCAGGCAGGGATAGACCCTTCCACTCCATCCAGAACCAGTCAGCCCAGAACACCCCAACCTGGGCCAGTAGGGAAGGGTGGGCCCAGGTGACTGTGGATTCCACCAGCCTGTAACAACCTCTCTGGGTTCTCTGTCTGTGGGCACCCCTCTTAACTGGGTGGCAAGTGCCCAGACATACTCTGTCTACATATCACAGAGAGTATGTGCACATGTGTATTGGACATTTCTGCACGAGGGTGCATTTCCACTCTCTACCTACTTGTGGGCGGTTGAGCTTGCTGGAGTTGGGGTACAACTCTGGGTACCCAGAGGCTGGGTATCCTGCCTCTGCGACCTCCCCTGTGTGAGCCTCCTTGCACCACCAGAGTCCCCATGAGGTCACCCAGAGACCTGGGCCCAGCCAGGCCTTTCTCATGACCCCACCTGCCCTCTGTTCCAAGCTCTCTCAGGCCTGCAGTTCCCCTCAAGAAGTGGGGCGGTCCACTAGGCTTGTCCGTGTAGACAAGTTGAACATTTCAAGCCCTGCTCACGGCTGGCTGACCCGGGACTGATGTGCAGCAGGCCTGGTCCCAGCACAAAGGCTGTACCGTTTGCCCTCACGCCAGTGCAGTGCTCACCTCCTCGGCCCTGCACCACCCCAGGTTCCCCAGTGAGGTGAGCAAAGCAGGGCCTTGTGTGTCCATCTTACAGATGAGGAAACCTAGGCCTAGGAAGGGAATGCCTTACCTAAGGGTCTGGCTCCAACCCCAACCAGTTATTGTATTTGTGTATTTTTTAAAAATTATTTTGTTTTTGGTCATGTCAGGTCTCAGTTGTGGCACATGGGCTGTGTAGTTGTGGCTCACAGGCTTAGTTGCTCCGAGGCATGTGGAATCTTAGTTCCCCCACCAGGGATCCAATCCTTGTCCCTGCACTGGATCACCAGGGATTTGTGTTCTGTGTCTTTCTGCACACACACATCTGTGCCTATGAGCATGTATGTGTGAACACATAGATCTGTGTGTTTGGGCCTGTATTATGTGTCCTTAAGAATGTGTGTGTGTGTGTGTATGTGCACACACACAGATGTGTACAGCCAGGAGTTCTATCCAGGACAGGAGAGTTGCCAGGCCTTTCACAGTCCACTCCTGGCCTGGCTTAGACACTACCTGTTCTGACTGCAACCCAGTCAGGCACCTCACCAAGGTATGTGGGAGAAGCCATCCCAAGGTTCAGGGGCAAGCAGAGAGACTCCTAGTCTGGGTCTTAGGCAGGGCTCTGGATGGCACATCTCCTCCAGCCTGTGGAGTGGTCCTGGGTAGAGACCAGCTCTGTCACCAGAGCAGGGACCCTGGACTGGAGTGCCCCACCCCTGCCTCTGCTCAGCTCTCACAGTGGGAAAAATCTGCCTTTGTGGAAGCAAGCAGGAGCTCACCCCAAATCTGTGCGAGGATATGAGGGCAAGGAATGGACAACCCTCCCCCGCTCCTGCCCAAGACATTGAAAACATGGTGGCTCATCTCTAAGAAATCCAGGGGCACCAGTGGGGAAAGAAAAATTTGCTTCCAAGATGCTTATTCTTGGTGACACAGTTCCTGGGTCACCATGACACATGGACATGGGGTGGGGGGCGGCTGGGGTGGTGCACACCAGTTCTATTCAGTTCACATCAGAGCTCCCGCTGTCACAACCAAGCTTTGCCCCCTGGGAAGTCTCTTCCTCCACCTTGTGGTTCTGGGGCTGAATGTGTGCAGACAGGACGGATGACTCCAAATGTGTCTGTTGAGTTCAGGCCTGGCAACTAAGGGATGAGGGATGAGACAGAGGTGGCAGGAGGAGGAGTGGACTTGGAGAAGGGAGCCAGGCCACTGGACATACAAAGGGAGAGTTTGGGGTTGGGGGGGTTGCTGTAACTATGACTGTGATAAAGTCCAGAGCAAAGACGGGGGCAGGGTCCTGGGATCACCTAGCCTAGAGAATCTAGAAGCTGGGATATTTTTCCAGAAGATGGACAAAGGGTGAGTGCAAAAAATGTCCAGGCTGAGGAAAGTGTGTGCAAAGGCCTGAGGCATGTGGGAGAGGGGTCTGTTCTGCAGACAACTCCATACCCCACCCACAGCTCCCCACTCACCGCCAGGGACCCACCCTGCCCTTCAGGGAGACCCTAGTGAGTGGGGCATCTCTTCTAGGGGCTGCAGGTGAGGAAGGATCTGAACCTGGAAGGGCGGGAAAGGCCACATTCCTGAAGAGGAGGAATGCCTTTGATCCCAAGGCCTGGCCCAGGCCACCCAGTCCCCTCTTCCAGGATCCCTGAGAGGCTCACAGTTGCAGAGCAAGGCCCTGGGCAGGGGCAGCTCTGACGTCTGCTGTCTGACCCTAAGCAAGTTCCTGTCAGGCTCTGAGCTGTGTATGTACATCAGAGGGTTCTGTGTCTGTCCACCGCCCCTTCCCCCAACACCCAGGGGCAGCCCTGCTGGGATCACTTTATGCATTGTGTCCAGCTGGTCAAGGCTGGAGGCAGGGCTTTCACTCAGGAACCAGGGCTTTGGGCTCCTCTCCAGCCAGGGTGACGGGGGCCCAGGACCATGCTGCATGTCGGATGGCCAGGCTAATTTTCTTCCACTCCTTTGCTTCCACTGTCACCGCCGCCGCCCGCCCCCCCCCCCGCCCCCGCAGATGCTGTCCCTTGTCCTCTACTACAGGAGGATGCCCCCACCCCCAGGGTCTTAGCAGTTCTACGCATCCTCACAGGCCTCTCCTCCAGGGTGGTTGTCCCTGAGAGGAGTCCAGAGTGGGAGGGAGAATAGGGAGCCATCACAAGCTAATTGTGGGAAGGTGGGGCTCTTTCCCTCTCCTGGGAGGGGCACAGAGTCCCCTCTCCATTGGGCCCCCACTAATGAGAACACTGCTGTAGTCCACACTCCAACAGGCCCCCAACAAGCCCACCAAGGAATGACTCATTGGTGAGGAGGTCCTCTCCCATGTGTGTCTGCTCAGACCTCTCTTTTTTATTACTTGGCTGCACAGCCCAGCATGTGGGATCTTAGTTCCCTGACAAAGGGGTGGCACCTGTGGCCCCTTCATTGGAAGCGCAGAGGAGTCAATCCCAGGACTCTCGTTTGAGTGCTGTCTCCATCCCTGCCGACCAGCACCTGGACTACCACCTCCTCAGGCTGACAGACTTGAGATGGACTGTTTGGGCACTGTTGGGCCCAGCACCCTCCCACATGGGGAGACCTGAGGCCCAGAGAGATGAGAACTATCACAATGTATCAGCGAGTAGCAGAGTGTGCATCTGAGCCCCTCAGGCTCTGCGAGCCCTTTCCACGCGTTCCAGATCCCCAGGCAAGAAGGCACTGCCCAGCAACCCTAGGACAAGTCTGCGTGAGAGGCCAGGGACCTGCTTTTCCTATCACCTCTCTGGGCCTAGAATCTCGGGTGATAAGACCATCTATGACTGCAATACTCTGGTCTTTCCGGAAATGTAACCGTGGAAGAGATCCCTGCTCCTCTGTGACACAGCCCTGCAGTTGGGATGAAACCTTCAGGTAGACTCTCCTCCGCGAGGACAAAAGAGCGTTAATGGGGAGGTGGGTAGCTGGGAATGCTGCAGGGCCGCTCCTCTACGTGGTCGGAAAGCTCAAATCCTGCTGGTTCCAGAGGCACGAACTCTGGCAAATCTCAGGCACTACCGCCGTTCATCTCTGACCCTAACTCTCTCCTGGATGTAGAGGCAGGGTGGTGGGGAGCCGCCCAGCCTTGGGCAGAGTGGGAGGGGGTAACCCCAAGGAGGTGGCCGCACTCCGCCGGGCAGGGAACGGACCGCACGGGCTGCAGCATCATTCAGGAACTCCCTCCCCGGCGCAGACAGCCTTGACTCCGTAGGGAAAGCGCGGCAGGCCCCGAGCACGCGCGCCGCTCTAGTGGAGCCGCTTTGTTCCAGGGCTACCTGCGGCTCCATTCACCTCCTCCGCCGAGCCAGCCGGCCTGCCACCCGCAGCCAGTGCCGCTGAGGCCCCGCCCAGCCCGCGCTGGGTGGAACTTTTGGCGGGCCCCGCCTTCCCTCTGCCCGCTCCTTAGGCTGCGATTGGCGCTCTGCGTGGTGCGTCCCGCCTGTCATTAAAGTTGATTCGTGAGTTAGGAAAGGTGGGAGGAGGAGAGCAGATTGCAGAGGGGGCCCCCTCCTTCCCACCCCGGGCCTGTGGAAAAGTCACGTGGCGCTTCACTCCGCGCCTGTCACCACTCCGCTTGTAAAGCTTTCTTAAAGGTCCCGCTGTCTCTTCCCAGGGCCGGTCCTTTTGGGGATTTCTACAACCTAACCCGCGGAGGGTGGCACGGCCCTGGGCCTTCCTACGAACTTCGCAGCTGCCTAGTTCTGCTTTCTCCCTCGGGCCTGCTGGAGTGAGATGACCCCTCAGGTCTCCAGACGCAGAGCCCTCTTTGGGACTGTGCAGCCGCCTGAAACGGTGACCGCCTAGGCGCCCTGGGAATGGCACGGAGAGGGTGTTCAGTTCCCGTTTGCTGAACTCGCTGGGAGTTGTTCATAAATTAGTGGAGTCGACAGGACTTCGGCTCAGCTAGATCGCCCCTTTTCTCTGCTCCATCCCCGGGAGATTGCGGGAATGTAGGGGAGAGGATCTCTGGAGCGGGAACCCCCGAGGACAGACAGCTCTTGAGACAGGCACAGAACTGGGAGCTCCGGGATAGGGACCCAGGAGTGTCTTGGTCGGGCCCCTGGGAGAGTTGTAGTGGGTTCTGGAGGCAGCGCTGAGGCCGAGCGAAGGCCAGGGGGCTGGTCTCCGGGCTTAGGGGACCGTTCGCGTGCTCGCATACCCCGTGGGGAGGGGCGGCGGAGCCGCGGCGCCTTTAAGCTCGGGAGCCGCGGCGCGGCCCCGCCCCCTCGAGGACGCCTAGGCGCGCGGCCGCCTGAGACGCTGTTTAATTGGGGCTGTCAGGCCGCGGCGCGCGCGGAGGGCCGGGCGGGACGGAGGCCGGGAGGCCGGGGCGGCGGGCGTGCAGCTCGGCGGGAGGCGGGCGCCCGGAGACGCGGCCGGGGCGCCGTCCCAGGGCAGGGCTGCCCGGCCCCGGCCCCGGGCCGCCCGCGCTCCCCATGAAAAACCAGCTCCGCGGCCCCCCAGCGCGGGCGCACATGTCGGCCTCGGGGGCGTCGGCGGCTGGGGACACCGGGGCGGGGTCGGAGCCCGGTGCGGGGTCTGGATCTGGCGCCGGCACCGGGGCAGGCGCGGCGGCGGGCGCAGGGGCCATGCCCTGCAAGAGCGCCGAGTGGCTGCAGGAGGAGCTGGAGGCGCGCGGCGGCGCGTCCCTGCTGCTGCTCGACTGCCGGCCGCACGAGCTCTTCGAGTCGTCACACATCGAGACGGCTATCAACCTGGCCATCCCGGGCCTCATGCTGCGCCGCCTCCGCAAAGGCAACCTGCCCATCCGCTCCATCATCCCCAACCACGCCGACAAGGAGCGTTTCGCTACGCGCTGCAAGGCGGCCACCGTGCTGCTCTACGACGAGGCCACGGCCGAATGGCAGCCAGAGCCCGGCGCTCCCGCCTCGGTGCTTGGCCTTCTCCTGCAAAAGCTGCGCGACGACGGCTGCCAGGCCTACTACCTCCAAGGTAAGGGCGGCTGCAAGACCCAGTCTGGAATTGGGGCTCTCCCGTGGCTCCCGGATGCCCCCGACGGAGGCGGCTTTCTCTCCCCGTGCCCGGCCTGTCCAGCCGGCGCCACGTCTCCCCCGCCTGCATCCTCCCCTCCAGGGCTCCAGCCCAAGCTGTGCGGGTGTAGGCTGGTACAGTGGCCCCCTCTACACCCCTTTCCGGGCATGATCTGAGTGGGCTGAACAAACTTTTCCGCACTTGGGCTTTCTTTTTTCCCCATTGTTGGGGCCATGGTAGATCCCAGGTTTCCCTGGAGCCCAGCAAAGGAGGGAGGGTCCCCTCCTGGGCACCAATTCAGCTCCTCCAGTCTGGAATGGGTGTCCCTGGAAGGCCAGGGTTAGGACAGGAGCCTTTAATCACCACCCTCGCCCCTGCCAGGGCAGAGGGAGAGTTTGGGTTGGGGGACCCCGGGCATCCCCCTGTGGGGTTTATCATGGGGGAATCACCGCCTCTTGGAAGCGCTTGGGGCAGGGCTGTAAGGAGTGTCGCTTGCCCCAGCTCTGGTTTTCCGAGACCCCCAAGTCCCGTAGCCAGCCACTCCAGAGGTGGTGGAAGGGGGAGGCAGCCCTGGGAGGCGAGTGACTGCAGCCGGTGTTTCCAATTAACATTCCAAAATGGCCTCTTGCTGGCAGCAGGGCGGGCAGACGGGAGGGGAGGGGAGGCCTGCGGCACCCTCGGGCGCAGGGCCCATGCTTAGCTGTAGCGCACTCCCCATTTCTTGTCCCTGTAAAGCCCCCAGCAGCCTCCCCTTCTGTGGGTCCAAGGCCAGAGTGGGGGTACGTTGAGTTCTAAGGTGGGTTATGGAGAAGAGGAGCTAGGACCCCTTTTATGAACTTGCTCCTGCTGGGGGACAGAACCAGCCGATACCTTCACTACCCTCCCTGGCAGTGGTGGGGAGTGGGGGCAAGCGCCGGATTCCCAGTTGAGGGCCCAGGCCCTCTGCCTCGAGCTGACCCAGATGCAGCTCTGGCCTGTGATCTCTTCTGTAAGAGGGTTTGCAAACCCAGCGGTATTGGCCTGAGATGGGGTTGTTTGCTTTCCTTTACTGCTTAGCAATTACTGAGCACCCATGGGTGCCTGGTACAGGGGAGCTGTGGAAGAGACATGGGCTGGACTCTGTCCTCACGTGCCCTAAAGTCAATGGTGTGGCTGGGGCCCTGAAGCCCTGTGGGTTAGGGTATGGTGCTCAGGCATGTTCCTTTACCACCTGGGGTCTCAGTTTTCCCCATCTGTAGAGTGGGCCACAGGACAGATGAGGAGAAAGCCGGAGAGAGGGTACACATGTAAATACTTAGCACTGCCTGTGTTGTCCATTGGTGGTGGTGTGGTCCTTGCTGTGAGGAGCCCTGTTTGGGGATGCCGGGCCAGTGGTACTGTCAGCCTCACACGGGCCCTGTCCACCCCCCGGGGCCACAGGTGGTTTCAACAAGTTCCAGACAGAGTACTCGGAGCACTGCGAGACCAACGTGGACAGCTCGTCCTCGCCGAGCGGCTCGCCCCCCGCCTCGGTGCTGGGCCTGGGGGGTCTGCGCATCAGCTCTGACTGCTCGGATGGGGAGTCCGACCGAGAGCTGCCCAGCAGTGCCACCGAGTCAGACGGCAGCCCCGTGCCGTCCAGCCAGCCGGCCTTCCCTGTTCAGATCTTGCCCTACCTCTACCTCGGCTGCGCCAAGGACTCCACCAACCTGGATGTGCTCGGCAAGTACGGCATCAAGTATATCCTCAACGTCACGCCCAACCTGCCCAACGCCTTTGAGCATGGGGGCGAGTTCACCTACAAACAGATCCCCATCTCTGACCACTGGAGCCAGAACCTCTCCCAGTTCTTCCCCGAGGCCATCAGCTTCATTGGTAAGAGCTCCTGTGCCGGGGCAGGGGGCAGGCGTGCGTGTCGGGATGTGTGGGGCTCTGGGTGTCACCGCGCCTAGCTTGGCTACCTGTGGGCCTGTCAAGGCTTGTGTGGAGCCCTGCATGTGCCAGCCTGTGCCAATGGGTGTACCGGGGCCCACTGTGCGTCACCACTGTGAGGCCCTCAGGGCCGAGCGGTCCCCTGATCCCTGGACTCTCCACAGCTGCTGGAGCAGCGTGGACTCTGCTGTGCTGTTTGGGGCTCAGCACGCTCAAACGTCCCAGCTCTCAGACCTCCCACGGGTCTCACTGGCCCTGCATCACACCTCAGCGCATGTTTCTTGAGGACAGGCTGTCACAGGGCCTCTTTGGGCTCAGGGGGCTGAAGGGTAGTCTGGAGCCAGAGGCCTACCCCAACCTGGCAGCTCTTGGGACGTGCTGACCCAAAGAGCCTCGGGGTGGCCTCGGCTGTTCCCGGCAGCCTGTGGGGCCGGCTTGGTATCCAGGCGGTGAGGGGAGGCAGGGGAAGGCCTCCCCCAGAGCAGTGTGCTCTGCCATCTGGCTCGGCGCCCTCTGAGCCCCTGCATCCGCAGCCTGGCTGACTCGGGCTCCTTATCTCTGACCTCCCTGCCCGCTTCCTCCTTGGCCAGCTGGAAGCTATCAGTCGGCAGGTCACCGTCCCTGGCTCAGCCATCCCCGGGATTCAGGAAGGGGATACGGGATGAGGGGGTGAATGTAAACCCTGGGCTCTGTGAGGCTGGTGACCAGGGTTCTGCCCAGCCTCCGGGCAGCGTTTTCCCACTGGCAGCTGTGTCCAGTGGAGGGCGTTTTGGTGTCAGCTGGGCCGGGCTCGCTTTAATAACAGGAAGTGGGAGGCTTCCCCGCCTCATCCGCTTACTGGGAACCAAAACTAGGTGCCTGGCTGGGAGGAAGGAAGGAAGCTGGGGCGGGGGAGGGGTTGTGTCAGGGGCTATCCGGAGCTTCCCCACTCTGCCCCGAGGACGTGCCCAAGAGGGTATGGGTGCCACCTCAGCACTCATGGTCTCCCCAGTGAGGTGTGGGGTGAAGGGGGGGTGACCCAAGACTTTCCAGGGCTGAGCCTGATTTGTAGGTGCTTTTATCTCCCTTGGAGGCCCCTTTACATTAGGGGAAGGGGACAGAACAGGATATAGAGGTGGGGGGAACTGTGCTCCCTGTTTGACAAGAGAAGGAAATGAGGCTCAAAGATCCCATAGGACTTGGGGTGAGGGGGTTGTGGGGGCAGAGAGGGGATGAAGCACCAGTCTCCCTAAGACCCAGCCCCACCCTTTAAAGAGCTAAAAATAAAGCCAGCAGGAAGTGGTTTTACTTGGGATCACCTGGGTTTGGGTTTGGGGACCAGGCTTCCCCATTATCTTGATGTATTACCACCACTGGAGGCTTTTCTCTACCAACCCCCTTATCCTGCCCCCAATTTCAAGGTCAGACAACGTGTTCCACGTGAATCTGTGGCATGTGTCTTTTTCCCTGCTGGTCTTGCCCCCAGTCGGTCCCCGAGTCTGGATTAAGCACCTACTGCATGTTCAGCCCTGGGAATCCTCGAATGGGGTTGGGAAAAGGGAAGTCCTGCCAGGCCCGAGACTGTGTGCGCCCCCGAGGAGCAGTCTGCGAACCTCTGCTTCTCCTGCAGGAGTGGGCTTGGCTCCTGGGGCTCAGGCGGGAACCCCAAGGGCCCCAGGGCTGCCTCTGTCTCATTCATCTGTGTCCGCAGCACAGCCATGGCACAGGGATGCAGCCGCCCTCACATCCGGGGGTGAGAGAGCATAGGACTGAGCTGGTCAGCGGCTCAGCCAGCATGTGAGCTCCAACCGCGTATCAGGAGCCTGGCCTCACGCTGGGGAGGGTTCGGGGGAGAGTTGATGGAACTTGAGTGGCCGTGCTGGGAGGTGTCACTGGCTGGGCCCAGTCCAGAGCTGAGCGCTGCCCTCTGGTCCCTTGTGGAAGGGCCTCCATGATGCCCACAGCCCAAGGAGGCTCTCAGGGCGCCCCTGGAGCTGCCCCAGGAGGTGGGCTAGCAGGGGTGAGTGCTGCGTGTGAGGAGGAACCCTTGTGTGGCCCTGTCACTGCGTGTGTCTGCCTGTCTCGTTTATAAGAGAACCTTGGTAGCCATGCTGCAGATGACCTGAGAGGACGCAGGTGGCTCCTCGGCACGTCACGTGCAGCACACAGTTCCAGCGGCGGGAAGACTGGCTGCAGGCACAGGGCTCACGGAGCCCTGGCTTGGCTCCGACCTCTAAGGGCCCTGTGAGTAAGCCTGTCCGTCCGACAGAGCAGAGACTGGGGTGCAGGCGTGGCCGCTGGAGCTGTGGCAGAGCCCCCCACAGGCATGCCCTTGGCCTTGACCCCCAGTTGCCATCCCACCCGCCTGGGACTTCACCAAGTCCCTCAGGAGAGTCGGGCGGCACCAGTCCCTTGCCGGGTCCCGCCCTGTGCCCGACCCGCGGGAGCTCCCTGGCGGGAGCACCACCCTGACCCACGCCCGTGTGTTGCAGACGAGGCCCGCTCCAAGAAGTGCGGGGTCCTGGTGCATTGCCTGGCAGGCATCAGCCGCTCGGTGACCGTCACAGTGGCCTACCTGATGCAGAAGATGAACCTGTCGCTCAACGACGCCTACGACTTTGTCAAGAGGAAAAAGTCCAACATCTCACCCAACTTCAACTTCATGGGGCAGCTGCTGGACTTCGAGCGGACGCTGGGGCTGAGCAGCCCGTGTGACAACCACGCCCCCAGCGAGCAGCTCTACTTCTCCACACCTGCCAACCACAACCTGTTCCCACTCAACACGCTCGAGTCCACGTGAGGCCGGGGGCACGGGGCGGCAGGCCAGCCCCGCCGGGAGGGCCCAGGCCTGCTGCCTCTGGCCTGAGGAACCCAGACATCACCTGTGCCCAGAGGTGAGCTCCCCTTGGCATCCCATAGCCAGGCCTCCGCCGGCAGGACTCTCCGGAGGGGCCCGAGGCGATCAGACACACAGCTCTGGGAGTCCCTCGGGGCCTCTCCTTGTCCCAGGACACTCCTTTCTGCTGATGGCTCAGCCAGTTTGGCTGTTTTTTTAAAAGACTCATCCACGGACCTGAGTTTACTTTTTACTTTTGGCAGGTAAACCCAAGCTCCCTGGAGCAGAGAGAATGTTGAAGCTCTGCTTGATTGTTCTTTTTTTGTAATGAAAAGTGTTATTTTCAGGCTACATGCAACAGTGGATTGTATAAACCAGTATTTCATCCCTTTCTTGATCCAGTGAGAGAGAGAGAGAGAGGTGTTACCAGTTTGTTTTTTCTTCCTATTTCAAAAGCAATTCTTGAGTTTTTGTTTCTGTTTTAATGGAAAAGACAAACCCCACGTTGATCTTGACCAAATGCATTTTGCACATGTGTGAAGCCTCCATTTCTGCAGCGGCCCTTAAAGGGGGTGGCTCGCTGCTCCCAGCAGGGGTCTCCCAGGCCTGCCTGCATCTCCCACCTAGGCCGAGCCCAACCTGGCGCTGCATTCGCCTGTGATGACCGTTGTGAGTGGTGGGCTGAACAGGTGACCTCTGCCTTCTCTGCCTACCCACTTGCCCTCTGGTGGTCCCTGCATACCACCCCAGGCAGGAGAGGAGGCCACAGGGGACTGCCAAGCAGTAGCATTAATCCTCTGGGCTCAGCCCTGAGGAGGGCCCCAGGCCCTTTTTATATGTACCCGCTACTTCTGTCTCTCTCTCTGTTTGTAGCTGAGGGTGCAGGCCCAGTGGCTGGGGAAGCTTAGGTGGAGGGCGCAGCCCTGCCTCCCAGGGCTCCTCCCTCACCCTGGCTGTTGCTTGGGTTCCAGCTGCCACTCCCAGCCCCTCGACCCGTGGAAGCCGGCCCTGTGCGCATCTTGCCCATGCCTTGTATTAAGAAACTCACATCCATTTCAATCCCGGGGGGTGGGGGGGGGTGGGGCAGCAAGGGCAGACAGGGAAAGGTGTGTGAGGCTGTCCACACCGCCACCCAACCCCGGTGTCCACAGAACAAAGCCACGGAGTCCATCATCCTCCTCCAGTCCTGTTCCTTCTCCAAAACTCCATTTTCCCAGGTGGTGGAACTGCGTGGGGGCCCAGGGAGGGCCGGGGTCCCTGAGCGAGTCAGCATGCGGCGTGTGAGTGAGGCCACGGAAACTCTGCCCCAATGCATCTTACCTCACAGGGCTGGTCTTCAGGGATTCTTCAAGGCAGCAGATGAAAATCTTGCCACAGTTGAGAAATTGACAAGAAGCTTCCATGCTGTGTACATGGTTCTCTTTCTCTCTCTTTTTTACCTTTGAAAAGAAAAACCCAGAAAAATGCATCAGATTTGTGTAAATGAGGGTATGCCAACAGGGGTGGCCAGTTTTGCTTTATGATCTTATGAAGGAAAATTTGTGACCCTACACACACACACACACGTATATATATATATATATATATATATATATATATATATATATATATATCCCGAACCAGCAACGGGACTTTGTTTATATTGCAAATAAATATTATTTTTTCTTTAAAATGAGTGGTGTCTCATAAGGGCCAGGGCAATGAGGAGAAGCACTGTGGCCATATCTGGGGGCCTGCAGGGCACTTACTGGGACTGGTCAGAGGTGCCCAAAGCTGGGAGGAGCAGCTGGGGTGTGGGTCGGCGGGGACACTGTGGCTTTGGTCCCCGGGGTGACAGGAGAGCGAGGCGTGGAGACGTTCCGTGCACCAGGGTCACACGGCAGAGCCCCTGCTTGCCTAGACACACCCAGCGCTGCCCGCTTGGACGCCGCCCAGCCGCCCCAGGTCCTGACCTGCCCCTGCGGCCCTGGCCCTTCCTCTTGCTGTCTCGGGGGCGGGACATGGCTGTGCATCTGTCAACCTCACTCTCCCCGCCACCGTCCCTAGGATGCCTGCGGGACCTGATGCTGGGTAGTGAGTGGGCCAGCCCCGCGGGAGCCACGGCATCCATTACTGTGCGGTGGGGCCAACACACCCCGATGCCCAGGGCATTCCCGTTCGGGCACAGTGAGCCCCGCACCTTCATTTCCTGGTCTTGACCTGGGCCTCTGGGGGGCCTGGTCCATGCCTGGCTTCCCCAGGGCAGCTGAGCGGCAGCCCTCCAGGCGGGCCCCTCTGGAGGCTTCAGACTCAACCCTCGGGCGAGCAGGGAACACCAGAGGGGCCTGGAGGGGTTGGAAGGCCACGGCCCGAGGAGCAAGGCCCCCAGTGGGCCCACAGCCCCAAGTCAGGGACAGGGAACTGGGAGCCCCACCCGCAGGGGCTCCACCTCTGACCGAGTTGGCCCCAGTCAGGAACTTGAGGATCTGGGGTGCTGACTCCGTCTCCCCGTCTCTGCTGCCCCCCTGGTGTTATCCCTTCTGCTGTGACCAGCACTGGCCCGGCTCCAGGTGGCAGGTAGGTGGGCATGGCAGGAAGAGCGTGATTCAGCCCCTTCCTTAGGACTCCCCACTCCGGGGCCGTCTAGGCTCCCTCCTGTGTCCCACCCCATCTCACCAGAAGTTACATCCAGCAGTCCAGTCACCGCCCCACTCATCGTCTGGTGAGGGCTGCGTGGGCTCGAACCCCAGTGTGTGGCTGTCAGCCTTCTCATCTTTCTTTGGCTGCGCTGGGTCTTAGTCTTGGGCCTGGGGATCTAGTTCCCTGAAGGGAGGGAACCCGGGCCCCCTGCGCTGGGAGCATGAGGTCTTAGCCACCAGACCCCCAGGGGGAAGTCCGCAGCCTTCCCATCTTTAGAACTGGGGAACACCAGGCCTGAGGGAGGGGCAGAGCAGCGGGGGCTGCTGTTGCTCGCGGGCTCCCTGGGGCCTGGGTCCTTCTGTGCCAGGGGCAGGCAAGGGGGTGGGGGCCCGAGCAGGCAGAGACTGGACCTTTGTTCCCCCGCTGCCCTCCGCCTGGGCTGGGGAAGCCCGCGGGTGCTGGGCTGGGGGCTGGGTAAGTGCCTGGCAGTGCCTGCGTGCCCAAGCACGGGGCTGGGGGGCCGCTGGGGGGAGCGGCCGTCTCCTCCTCAGCCAGTCCTCCAGCCAAGGGCTGAGGGGCGATGCCGCCTGTGCAACCCTAGGCCAGGGGGCCTCTCTGACCCTCAGCGTCCTCATCTGCAGCAGCTCCCACCTCACTGCCCTGCCTGGCCGGGGCCCTGGGTCCTTGCTCTGACCTTGGCTGAGGCCGCACTTACTCTGGACTGCTGTCCCCACGCTGGCTCCCAGGGCATGCCTCACGGCCCCTCACTCTGAGCTCTTGTTTCCAGTCTGTGTTGGCCATGCTGTCCCCGCCGCCCCGTGGGCCTGTCCATCCCAGGCCATCTCTGGCTGAGGTCTAGACGCCAGCGGGGCTCAAGGACACCCGGCTCGCTCTCGGTGCCCTCAGCCCCATCTCTCTCCTCCTGACCCTCTTTTTTTGTGCCTCCCTTTGGGTTCCAGTTTCTGTCCCCATCTCAGCCCGGGCCTCCGAGGACCCCCTCATCCACTTAGCGTTCTCGGGGGAGGATCTGAGCCACTCAGTCCCTCACCTGCACATTCATCCAGCAGCCATTTCCTGTGCCGACCCGGCACATGTTCCCAGGAGTGGGAACATGCCTGAGGGAAGCTCAGTGATGTCAGGCTGGGTGGCGGGATAATGGGGCCTCGACTGTCCTACGATATATGAATCAGGTGCAACAGCAGGAGTGACTAAGGCTGGACACAAGAAAGAACTTGTAACCTGTGGAGGAGTCACCTTGAAGCGGGTGTGACAAGGAGACCACATAAGAGATGAACTCTCTCTCGGTGGTCCTGTGCTGAGCCTGGGGCAGAGGGAGGCAGCCCTCAGGAGAGGGCCACTCCCCTTCCCCCAGGGCCCCTCCCCAGAGTGCAAACACAGTCATCCCCAGTGAATGGGGCAGGGCGGGGGCAGGCGGCAAGACTGTGCAGGCCGGCCCCCGGACGCTGTGTCTGCAGCGGGCAGGCCCTCCGCATCAGCGCCGATGTGGCCGGGAACACAGGGACCCACAGCCAAGCCCTTAACAGAAGCCAGAGACGCTGAGCAGAAGCAAGGCCTGCCCACCCTGCTCCCCCAGTCTTCTCACCCACGGGGCTGGGAGCCTTCTCCCTCCGGCCCTATGGAGGACCAGATCCATGAGCGCGTGCACACACGGCCCCCTCATTTCTCAGACAAGACAAGCCCAAGCAGGTCTCAGGGTGATGAAGGAGCCGCCCGCCTCTGACTCCAGCCTCCTCTCATCAGGGTGTGGCCGGTGAGGTCATCCCTTCCCAGGCAAGGCCATTACAGACCATCATTAGCGACTCCCCAGGGGTAAGATGAGGCCTCTGGCTGTGGGCCAGATGAGCCCTGACGGGCGACAGGGGACGCCAGCCCCTGCCAGACCCACTTTGCTCAGGTAGGCAGTCCCCTTCCCGGGGCTGCTCTGTCACCTATCCCCGTGGCGTCTGTGCATCTGGAGGAACCCCATCCGCCCGCTCCTCACCCACACCTCCTCCTCCAGTCCCAGGGCCCTTCCGCCCCTGCTGCAGGCCAAACAGGAGTCACAGCCCCTTCTCCGGGGCTGGATGGGCCAGGAGGGGAGTGGAGGGATGTGGTCCAGAGGACAGGGGAGCCCCTAAAGAGCTGAAAGCCCAGGGCTGGCAAGGTCTGGTTGTCACTAGAAAGACCCCCTAGAATGGAAGTTGGTGCAGCTACTGTGGAAAACAGTATGGAAGTTCCTCAGAAAACAGAAAGAGAATTACCGTATGATCCAACAGTCCCACTCCTGGGCATATACCTGGACAAAACTATAATCCAAATAGATACACACATGCCTATGTTCAGGGCAGCACTATTCCCAACAGTCAAGACATGGAAACAATGTGTATATTCACTGACAGATGAACGGGTAAAGACGACGAGGTGTATATACACAACAGAACACTACTCAGCCATGAAAAAGAACGGAATAATGCCATGTGCAGGTACATAGACAAACCCAGAGGTTATCACACTAAGTGAAGTTAGTCACAGAAAGACAAATACTATATCATACCACTTATATGTGGAATCTAAAGTACGACCCAAATGAATCTATCTATGATGAAATCAACACAGAGAATGGACTGGTGGTGGTTGCCAAGGGGGAAGGGGGGGAACGCAGTGGGAAGCTGGGGGCAGTGATGTACGTATTTGTATGTGGAATGGATGACAACAAGGTCCTACGAGAGAGCACAGGGAACTTTCAGTATCCTATGATAAACTATAACAGAAAAGCATATTTTAAAGTGAATGCGTGTGTGTGTGTGTGTGTATACATATAGAGCTGAATCCGTCTGGTGTACAACAGAACTTAACCCAGCATTGTAAGTCAACTATACTTCAATTAAAAACCATTGTTAAAATTGTTTTTAAAGAAAGGTCCTCTAGTTTCTGAGTGGAGAACAGGCTAAGTAAGGGGCAGGTGTTCGGGACGGGGGACCCTGAGGAGGCTAGGATGGTCAGTGTGAGCGCTGGGGCTGGACCACTATGGCCTGGGAGGGGCGAGGAGAGGACGGCACTGCAGGGCCGGCAGGCCTGTGCGACTTAGCAGGATCCTATGGGCCTCTCCAGGACAGACCCCCCCACGCCCGGCCCCCCGCATAGCCTCTGCTGCAGCTCCTCTGTGAAGTACCCAGATAATACTGTCAGATCACATTTCCTGAGTTGTTTCACAGACGTGAAAACCACCCACCAAATGGAAGATGTTAACGACTTGATGACCACGAGGACAGCAGCCCCTAGACCTACTGGGTCCCAAGGATGGATAACGGTAGCCCCTGTGACACCGTCCTGTGACCTCACCATCAACCAGAGAATCGTGCACAAGCGGATCACACAGCCTGCGACTCCCCTCCCTCACCTGGCCTTTCAAAATGCTTCACTGAGACCCTGTGGGGAGTGGAAGCGTCTTGAGCGCCAGCCACCCCTTCTCTTGTACTGACGCCCGCAGTAAACACTGCCTGTCCCTCACCACAACCCAGGGTCAGAGATGGGCTTCACCGCGCACGGGCAGGCGGGCCTGGGCTTGGTTCTGGCCACTGGAGTCCCTATTGCCCTGCCCCCACCCTCACTGCGCCCCCACATGCTGAGACCACCGGCGTCCTCCCTTGTATTGGACAGCACAGCCTGGAGGCCCCTCCCAGAGCCTCAGTTTTCTCATCTGTACAGTGGGGTTGAGAACTGTAGTTCTAAGAGGAGATGGCAGGATGAAGGGTCTTCCTCTCAGTGAGGCCCTGGGAACATGAGCAGGGGCTGATGCTGATTTAACTGTGGCCGCCCCCTGATGAGGGGCACCCCCGGGGCTGGCCACTGCTGATTCCTGTGTGATCCTGGACAAGCCTCCTCCCCAGTCTGAGTCCTCGGGTTCCCTGATGAGAAAAGTGACTCAGGGGACCCACCCCCCCAGACCCTCAGTTCTGTCTCAAGGCGTGGACAGCCTGACATCAGGAGTCGCCTAGGAGCCCGTGCCCAGCCTGGGGAGAAGGCCAGGGTCCCGGGCCAAGAGGCCGTGGCTGGTGTGGGGGTGCCTCTCTCTGCCAGCAGAGCCCTTAGCTGCAGCCCCTTGAGAACTTTCGCCCCTTCTGTCTACCTGCCCAGAGGACTCCCCGCAGTGTCCCCTGACCCAGGGTCCAGAAAACCTCTCAGAGCGCTGCCAAGCGGCCCGGGGGGAGCCCTGGCCTCTGCTCACAGCTCCACGGTCTGCTCCTCCCCAGTCCCAGCCTGCGTCTGGGGAAGGGTCAATCGTGGAGCGTGAGTGTCTTCTGGGGCCATCAGGAAGGGCCTTGCACTCAGCCTGCTCCCCGTACTCTATCCCTTTGCTCCTTCCTACGTCTCTTGCCCAAAGACCCTCCTCACTAGCCCCTGAGTTCCCCAGCCCTGTCCCTCCGTGGCCCTGCACCCAGGGGACCCCGTCTGTCCTCTGCTCACACTGGCCCCAAACCTAGGCTTGCCGGGAGCTGCTTCTCTTCAGGCCCCGATGGAGCTGGGAGTAGGGGCTTGGGAAGGTGCTCCTGGACGGGGAACAGCCGGAGTAAGGCCTGGCTCCTGCTTTTACTCCAGCCACCTGGAGCCAGGCCCCGGCAGCCCGGTCCTCTGCCCAACCCTGGTCACTCGGGGCTCAGGCTGCCCTGCTTTTTCTCTGTCCCATTGGCACGTGTGGGCTGGGACCCTGGGTGCAGTGTTTTCTACGCTGCTGACTCTCTTCTTGGGCCTTATTCCTGGAAGCGGCATTTCCGGGTCTAACACCTGTGCTCTACATTTTCCAGTTGGTTTCGGAAAGGAAAGCAGGACCGTCTGTCGTTAACTTTTGGCCGTCATTGTTTCTAATTCAGAGAAGCCGTGTGTCTGCAGTGCCGGGCGCTCAACAGGGCACTGGGAGCCGAGTCATAGGCCAGAGGCTCCAGCTGCCCCTCAAAGCTGTTCTGCCTGGGAGTCTGGCTGGCATCTGATCCTCTGGCATTTCTAATTGCAGTAAGAGTAGTAATAATAACACAGCCCCATGGCCCTCACTCTGGGCCAGTATGTCCCTCTGGATTTATGTGGTAAACTCATGTAATCCTCCCTGCAGCCCTGGGAGGGAGGTGCTGACCATCCCTGATGGGCAGATGTGGAAGTCAAGCTGAAAGGGGTCCACTCTGGGGTCTGAGTGACCGTCTGGCTGACTCTTCTCATAGGGAAGAACCAATCTGACCCCGCACTGGACCTGTTTCTTTTGCTCTAGCCTTTGTGTTCTATTGCTTTTGCTACAAATTCAGAATGCTGCCTAGGGGACTTTGCTGGTGGCTCGGGGATAAAGAATCCATCTGCCAGTGCAGAGGCCCTGGGTTTAATCCCTGGTCCGGGAAGACCCCACACGCTGCGGTCCAACTAGGCCCGCGTGCCACACCTGCTCAGCCTGCACACGTGTCCGTGAGCTCCAACCCCTGAAGCCTGCGCGCCCAGAGGCCGAGCTCTGCAACAGAGAAGCCAGCACAGTGAGGGGCCCGTGCGCCGCAGCTGGAGAGCAGCCCCGCTCCCCGCAGCTGGACGAGCCCTACAGCAATGGAGACCCAGCGCAGCCAATAAATAATTATCTTTTGTGAAAAACAGTTTCAAAAGAAAAAAGAATGCTGCCCATAGCCTGAAATACCCAGGCTAGCCCATTCTCAGGGCTCTGACTTTTACAGGTTCCCTTTCCCATTCATACAAAGATAGAAGGTTGTGGAACAGAGAACCACGTTTGTCTTATTGGAAGTTTACAGAACGTCATGACCTGAGTTCCATGGACAGCCGCGAGACTGAAGATCTGACACCAGGTTTGCAACAACTAACCACACCCCCACCCCCCTTAAACACAAAAGAAGCCTGAATTCTAACTCCGGTGAAGTGGTTCTTCGGGACTCTAGTCCACTATCTTCTCAGTTTGCTGATTTTTTTTTTAAAAAGCCGCTATCCTTGTAGCAACAAATCACCTCTCGATTTACTTGCCTGTTGTGTGGCCAACAGTACAAGCTTGGACTCAGTACCACTCAACTACCCCAGGCATGAGCTCCACTGAGGCTTGGGGTCTCTCCCAAGCCTACCACCACCTGGGTTCCCACCAGTGCTGACCGCAGGAAAGCAGCATCCTGAGGGAGGGAGCCTGTACCCCTCTTTCTGAGGGGATTACCATGCATCTGTGGGTTCTGGGGGCCAGGTGGGCAGAGGAGGCAGAGGAAGAATGCTGGTAACATCTTGGGAGGCTGTCCCAGAGTGCACAACCTGGAGGGCCAGAGGCTCAGGGACACGCAATTCTAATAGGTAAGGTACCTAGGGATTAGATCTGGTAGACAAAGTGCCTGAAGAACTATGGACAAAGTTCATAACATTGTACAGAAGGCAGTGATCAAAACCATCCCCAAGAAATGCAAGAAAGCAAAGTGTTTGTCTGAGGAGGTCTTACAAATAGCTGAGAAAAGAAGAGAAGTGAAAGGCAAGGGAGAAAGGGAACGATATACCTGACTGAATGCAGAGTTCCAGAGAACAGCAAGGAGAGAAAAAAAAGCCTTTTTAAAAGAACAATGCAAAGAAATAGAGGAAAACAATAGAATGGGAGAGAGTAGAGATCTCTTCAAGAAAACTGGAGATATCAAGGGAACACTTCATATAAGGATGGACATAATCCAGCACAGAAACGGTAAGGACCCAACAAAAGCAGGAGAGTTTAAGAAGAGGTGGCACCGATACACAGAAGACTGTATAAGAAAGGTCTTAATGACCCACATGACCACGATGGTGTGATCACTCATCTAGAGCCAGCCATCCTGGAGTGTGAAGTGAAGTGGGCCTTAGGAAGCAGTACTACGAACGAAGTTAGTGGAGGTGATGGAATTCCAATTGAGCTATTTAAAATCCTGAAAGATGCTGCTGCTAAAGTGCTGCAATCAATATGCCAGCATATTTGGAAAACTCAGCAGTGGCCACAGGACTGAAAAAGATCAGTTTTCATTTCAATGCCAAAGAATGTTCATAGTACCAGACAACTGCATTCATTTCACATGACAGCAAGGTTATGCTCAAAATCCCTGAAGCTAGCCTTCAGGAGTACATGAACTGAGAACTTCCAAATGTACAAGCTGGGTTTAGAAAAGACAGAGGAACCAGAGATCAAACTGCCAACATCCACTGGATCGCAGAGAAAGCAAGGGAATTCCAGAAAAACATCTACTTCTGCTTTATTGACTACGCCAAAGCGTTTGACTGTGTGGATCACAACAAACTGGAAAATTCTTAAGAGATGGGAATACCAGATCACCTAACTGGTCTCTTGAGAAACTTATATGCAGGACAAGAAGCAACAGTTAGAACCAGACATGGAACAACAGACTGGTTCCAAACTGGGAAAGGAGTACATCAAGCCTCAATACCGTCACCTTGCTTATTTAACTTATATGTAGAGTACATCATGTGAAATGCTGGGCTGGATGAAGCACAAGCTGGAATCAGGACTGCCGGGAGAAATATCAATAACCTCAGATATGTAGATGACGCCACCATTATGGCAGAAAGTGAAGAGGAACTAGAGAGCCTCTTGATGAGAGTGAAAGAGGAGAGTGAGAAAACTAGCTTGAAACTCAGCATTCAAAAAATTAAAATCATGGCATACGGTCCCATCACTTCATGGCAAAGTGAAGTGGGGAGAAAGTGGGAACAGTGACAGATTTTATCCTCTTGGGCTCCACAATCACTGCAGATGGTGATTGCAGCCATAAAATTAAAAGATGCTTGCTCCTTGGAAGAAAATCTATGACAAACCTAGACAGTGTATTAAAAAGCAGAGACATCACTTTGCCGACAAAGGTCCATATAGTCAAAGCTATGGTTTTTCCAGTAGTAATTGTATGGATGTGAGAGTTGGACTATAAACAAAGCTGAGTGCTGAAGAATTGAAGATTTTGAACTGTGGTGTTGGAGAAAACTCTTGAGAGTCTCTTGGACTGCAAAGAGATCAAATTAGTCAATCCTAAAGGAAATCAGTCCTGAATATTCATTGGAAGGACCGATACTGAAGCTGAAGCTCCAATACTTTGGCCACCTGATAAGAAGAGCCGACTCATTGGAAAAGACCCTGATGCTGGGAAAGACTGAAGGCAAAAGGAGAAGAGGGCGGCAGAGGATGAGATGGTTAGATAACATCACTGACTCCATGGACCTGAGTTTGAGCAAACTTGAATAGACTCTGGCAGACGGTGAAGGACAGGGAAGCCCGCCTGGCGTGCTGCAGGTTGCAGAGAGCCAGACATGACTGAGCAACAACAAGGCATGTCAGAGGCCTCCCGCAGAAGGGGACATCCCGTGGTAGAGGTCCTGCCTCCAGGCCTCTGCACAAGATATTTCCTTGCCATGAATACTCGGCATCACCATCACTCCCTTCAAATGGCCACACCTGTCTACCCTCTCCCTAAGCGTGGTTCAAATGCCTCCTCCTGCAGGAAGCCTTCCCAACTTCTCCCCCCACCCCCAGTTGACGTTCTGGCGCCTCCTCTGACTCCCACAGTCCTCTGTGCAGAGCCATCCCCTCTGGGGGCCTTGATGGCCAGGGTGCTGACTCATCAGCCCTCTGGGCACCGTCTGGGGCAACTCTGGGAACCTGCCCTGCTCAGGATGTCAGGCCAGTGTGACCTGTGCACACAGACATGCTGCCTGTGTCCCCAGAGAACACACTTACTGTGTCCTCACGCTGCTGACTGGGTGTCTGCCTGTGCAGATGCTGACGAGGTGGGCCTGGGCCCCTCTGCGCCCCTGACAGGATCTCTGGCCTCTGCAGCCCTGTTTTCCCTGCCTCTGTGCCCACCATGGTCGCCTGTCCTCCCCTCTGGTTTTAGCCAGAACTCATGTTTATAAATACCTGCCACCGTGACAGCTAAGTAGAGGGGTCTGGAGGCCACACTAATTGATTAATTAAACCCTCTCGGTTAATTAGCTCTGTCCCTCCAGGGAAAAAAGTCTAGAGCTGGAGCCAGAGCCTCCTCTGGGCTGGGGGAGGGTCTAATTAGCCTGGGTCAAGCAGAGCCTGATGCCAGCTGATGGGGGCAGTGGAGAGCCCTGGAGGAGAGGAAGTCTGGGTACTGGGGCCAGGGGGGCGACAGTAGGGGGGTGAGGGGGCCCCAGCTTGGGTGTGAACCAGCCCCTCCCAATCATCCTGCCCAGCCTCCTGGCTCCTCACCTGAGCCCCAGAGGCCAGGGGGACCAGGAGGAGGGCGGGGGGTGCACTGGAGGGGGCAGGATCTGTGGGAGCAAAGGGGTGGAGGCTGACCCCAGGAAGATTTCTAAGGGCCTTTACTTGGTTACGTCCCCACATGGGCTAAGGGATACTCCAGTCTCTAAAGGGGCCTCTCGCCCTTCGCTGCTGTAGCACAGTGAAGGCCCTGAAGGGCAGCACAAGAGCTGGAATTTTCTCTGGATGTGGGAGGACATGGCAGGTTTGAAGCCAAGGAGGGACCTGATCAGTTTCGGTTTTAGAAAGATGTGGGGTGCGGTGTGGGGGGTCAGGGGGGCGGTTGTGCTCAGGGGAATGGATTAGAGAGCAGGAGAGGGGTGGGAGCTACAAAGAGGGGGGCTTCAGTGTCCAGAGAGAGCGGGGGTCCACCAGGCATGGAGACTTTGGGGGAGGCAGGTCTAGCCCGGGTATCAGCAGACTGGCTGCTAATGCCCTGTGGTCTGGGCCACCCATTCCTTCTCTGGGCGTCTCTCCCCTCAGCTGCAAGGGTCGGGGAGGGGTTCCCAACATCTTGGGGTGTGCGGTCAGGCCTGTCTCCGCGGCCCAGGACAAAGCACCTGCTTCACCCCACCCCAGCTCTCCTGACACCCAGGCGTCCTGCCCAGCAGGCTCCCATGTCTGTGAAGAGCCCAGCCCCCAGCACCGAGACATTGGACTCAGCCCCGTGGAGCTCAGGGGACGGAGGGGCACCTCCGGGTGGATACCTGTGCTGGCCCAGCCCGGGAGGGGGCTGGCCCCGGGAGGGGAGGCCGCCAGCCCGGGACACTCCGCCCGCCGCGCGGCAGGCAGGGCTGCAGGCTTGGCAGGCGGCCGACCCTGGGCCGGTCCTCCAGCTCCCCGAGTGGCGGTCCAAGTGGGAACAATGACCCTTTCACGTCACGCCTCCTTCAGTCACAGCAACTTTGGCGCCGCGGGACAAAGGGGCCGTTTCATCATTGTTGGGCTGGATCAACAGCCCGCCCGCCCTGAGCCCCGCTGCCCCCGCCCAGCCCAGGCTCCCGGGCCGGGGAGGCCGACCGCCCAGCTGGGCCAGAGCCCGGCAACCCTTTCCCCACTGGCTCAGCCACATCCGTCCAGAGACCCCCTCGCCTTCCTGGCCTTTTGCCCCTTCAGGCCCAGTCGGAGCTGGGGCCAGAGCCACGCTCTAGGAGCCCCCGAGGACCCCAGGTTCTGCCCCCTCCCGAGCCTTGGTCTCCCTCCAGTGGCTGAGAAGGACTCCCAGGCTCCATCCACATCTGCTACCCTGACCCTGAAGGCAAGACTTCCCACTTGTGTTCCTGCCCCCAGCCAGCACCGGCGCCCCTGGCCCACGGGTGCGGAAGCAGGGGAGGCCCTTGGTCTGAGTCCTCGCCAGGCCTCTGCTCCCATATGGCCATTCTGCGGCATGAGCCAGCTCAAGACCCCTTCCGCTCAGCCTCAGGCAAGTCTCCCTCCACGCGCAGCTGGCCCAGAGGCCAGGGCACACGCTCCCCACCACAGCCCTGCCTCCAGCCTCCTCCTGTTAGGACCTGGGGACTGGAACCCGAGCCCCCAGACCTCCTCCCTTCTCCACCTGGCCAGAGAGTGTGCTGGGGCTTCCCGAGAGGGAGAGCACTGGGGCCTTAGGGAGCAGGTCCCAGGCTGGGGATGGAGACATAGACTGCGCCTCCTACCTGCCGAGGTCAGAGCTGTGTCAGAGAGAATCCAGAGCCCTGGGGCCCTGGGCACTGCCCCAGAAGCAGGCCTGTGGGATGGGTGGTGACCTCATGGTGGGTGTCCCAGACTTGGGACTGCAGGCAGCATGGTGTTGGTAACTCACCCCCAGTGGACTGCAGGGGGGGCTCCAACTGCTGGGGGCCACCAGGGGATGGGGAAGCAGAGAGCTCAGCGAAGGCCCGGGGGTTGGGGGTCACCCCTGGCTGCACCTGCATGAATCAACTGTTACTGCAGCCAGTTCTCAAGAAGGCCCTGTGCTGTGGGCCCAGATCGGCCCTTCTGCTCAACGAGGGCACAGGCTCTACCAGGAGAGCTCTTTCTTCAGGACCCCAAGAGTGGGGCCCCAAACTGGGAGGGGGAGAGCCAGGGGCACGTGAGTGTCGCAGTTTTCCCCACTTTACAGATGAGAATCCTGAGGCTCAGAGGGTGAAGAGACCTGTCTAACCACACAGCTGCAAAGCAGAGGCTCGGCCACCAGCAAGGAAGGAGCCGGGGTCTGGGGCCGGTCTCCCTGGCATCTGGGTGCAGGAAACAGGCTGGCTGCCCAGGGCAGATACCTTGTGTGTGGCTGCAGGGAACCTGCAGGGCCAGGCCTGCCTCCTGTTTCCTACAGCTGCCCGCCCGCCCAGCCCCGCCCCGCCCGGGGGCACTGCACACACGCTGCCCATCTGCCCCGCTCACTTCCTCTGACTAAGACTAAAGGAGCCCTCCTTCAGGGCACTGGAGCTGGCACCCGCCAGCAGGAAATGCCTGGCCCTGCCCTCCCCAGCGCCTGTCTGTCCCGCACCCCTCTCCCGCCCCATCTGGACTCCTAGGAACATGTTGGGGCGGGCCGCTGCCCTGGGTGGAGGGGGCCAGGCTCACTGGGAGTGGAGGTGGATGCTCTCCCACCCGAACCTGGCCAAGGGCCCCTTCCGACCGGCTTCAGAATCCCTGGAGCCCGAGGTGTCCCCAGCCCACTCAAGCCCAGGACCCTGGGAGCGGGGGAAGGGCTGAGCCCCCGCTACAAGATCTGGGCTCTGAGCATAGTTTCAACCCTTTTCGACTCCCAGGCAGCCTCTGAACTCTGTCCTTGCAGACGCCTGGGGAGCAAGTGGGAGCCTGGCCTGATGACACTGGGGCTTCTAGGATCCCTGATGATCTCCTGCAGCCGCCACAAGAGTAAGGTGGGGGTCGGGGGTGGGGCTTCTGGCAACTTCTGGCTCCAACACCTTCAGTCCAGGCTCGGGCCCTGGCTGCGGTCAGCACCTGCCCAAGCGGGGTCTGGACTAAGCTACCTGAGGCCCGGAGGCTCAGCTGCCGGAAGAGCCATGGGCCTGCAGCTGGGTTCCTGCACCCTCTGGACCTCGGTCTCCCCAGCTGCACACACCGCTTGGACTCACTGAGGGCTGCTCCCAGTTCAGACACCCTGAGTTCTTGTATAACACCTGCTAAGCCAGATGAACCATGGTCTGTTAGTCAGCAGATAATGGGGTCAGAGTCACCTCATTTGACTCAACGGTCCTGGGAGGACCCCTCTGTCCTCAGCCGGCCCCTCTGTCCTGACCTCCCAGGACGGGTCACTCTGGGGAGGACACAGCGTCCCTCAGCCCCAAGACTCCCGAGAGCCTCTGTGCAGGAGTGCATCCCTCCGCTGCCCTGGACTCGGTGACCGGCTCAAAGCTGTGTGAGCCAAGGCCAGCTCTGCCTTCTCTGGACCTCAGCTGCCACCCCTATGCCGAATCTGTTCCCTCTCTGGGGGCTGTGGCCAGGATTAGAGGTGTCTCCTGAACAAGGGGCCGTGGACACACCCAAGCCGGGGTGACCCAGGGGATGAGTTCTCTGGCCTAGCTGGCAGTCTCTCTTTGCTGACTGCTCTGCAATCCCACCACCAGAAGTGATCTTTCACTTCCCTGAGCCTCTCTCCAGGGGATAACAAAGATACCTGTCTCAGCAGCCGTGGGAGTGACTTGTCTGAGCCACCAGGCCCCAGGGACACTGGGAGCAGCTGTTACTGGGTCTGGCTTCTGGGAGGTGGGGGAGCGCCCAGACACCCTCAGAGCTGCTGGTTCTGGGCTGACAGTGGACCCCCAGGGCCTCGCCCCACTGGAAGAGGCCCCCAGGACACACTGTAGGCACTGCCCAAGCAGCCACACCGCAGGGTGGGCCCCTGCCGGAGGAGGACGGAGCGGGTGGGCGTGCCGCCTTGAAGGAGGGAGACACAGTCTGGTGACCCTGTGGGGGGTCACCCTGTGGGGGGAGGAGTGGGGTGCTGGGCCACTCTGTCCAGGGGGAGGGCGGGGGGGGGGGGGGGGTCAGGCCCTCCGGAAGGTGGCCTGAGGCCTCTCTCCTCTGACAGCAGGACTCTGCATGCTGTGATCTGAGCCTGAACCTTGGCTGCTGGGAGCCCTGGGGCCTTGGCCGAGGCTAGTGGCCTCAGCCATGCTCCTCCCTCCCAGGAGAATGCCGCCTCCTGGATATCCGGGGCCAGTAGTGACCTCCGCCTGAAGCTGAAGACCTCAACATCAGCTCTCCAAACTCCTCTACCAGGCTCCCATTTTACTGTGAGCGTGGAAACTCAAGGTCAGAGAAGTTCAGTTACTTGGAGTTTGGGGGAGGGGCTGCCCACACGCCAACCCTTGCCTGGGAAAGAATGATAAAACTGGGGTGCTTTATCCTTGGGTCAGGCTCAGCCCCAGGGAGGCTTCTGGACGAGGCTACCTCATGGCCTGGCTATGCACACACTCCCATCTGTCCCCAGCCAGCTAGCCTCCGACCTGGCTTAGCACTGCCTCCTCCAGGAAGCCACTGGGATAGACTCAAATTCCTTCACGGTGACCACCCCCGTCTAATCAGTGGTCAGGGCCTGTCTACCTGTGGGGCCCCCATGAGACTGCAGGAGAGCAGGGCTAGCCTGCCTAGCCCTGAGTCCCCACAGACTGAAGGGGGAGTCCTTCTATCATGGGGGGACTCCAAGGGGCCACAAGTATGACAGCTTCCAGAGCAGTGCTGGGTCACAGATATGACTGCCTCACAATCTGCCAAGGCCGTGGGCCTGGAGACACTTTCTGAAGGCCATCTAGCTGCTGGTGTCAAAAGGCCTAAAAATACGCGCAGCCTTTAACCCAGCAGTCCTGTACCTGGGGATCTGCCCTAAGGAAATCGCCACTTGAAGGAGAAGCAGTGAGCCTCCAGTTGGCTCTGCGGTCTTAGAAGAGTTGCTTCTGGGCCTCAGTTTCCCGGGCTGCACAAACATACGGCCCTCACACCTCATTTGTGCTGTGATCCACCCAGGCAGACGTGACATAATCCTCTTCTACTATTCTCCAGATAACCCTGCCAATGCGGCAGAGTCCCCCTCTTATTTACAGAGTGTAGGGCATCCGGTAAGGGGGTTCAGGAGACCAGGCCCACTCTGGGGCCAGCTCTGCAAGCTATGGGAAGAAACTCCTTCTGGAAGCTGCTTCTCTCATGCTTGGGGGGGGGGGGGTGTGTGTCAGGGCCACCATGTCTATAAGCAGGACCTTGTCCTGTGACCTTGAAGCCACCACCCCGGCTCATACCAGTTCCAGAAGCTGGTGTCCAGCCTCCTCCAGGGGACTGCCTCCTCCCAGGGGAAACAGTGCTCTGGTCATGCCCGCCGTCCTTCCATGGAGGATGCTGCCCACTATGCCTGGGTCACTGCGTGGGCCCCTGTCCCCTGTCCATGGCCTTTCCCTGTCCTCTCTCTGGGACTCAGGCCGTCTCTCTCCCCAGCCATGCAGCTCTCAGAGCCCCCTCCACCAGGTAGCAGGCTCAGATTTCACCTCTGGGAGTCCTACACCCTGTTACCCTCCCGCGTGGCAGTCATCATGAGATAGGAGGGAAGGGGCAGGACATGAACACTAGACACATAAAGGAGGGACACAGCTATTGGGACGCAAAAAAGACCAATCGGAACCAGCTGACACCAAGGCAGCTTGAGAATAGTCTGGTCATTGACTCAAAATCACTCCCCCTTATGCCTTAATAGTTCCAAGACGAACCATAAAAGGTCAAAAAGTGGGCAGTGGCCCAATTCCTGGAAAATCCCCACCATTCCCTGAAATAGTAAGAATATTCCTCCCACTTGTTAGCAATGAAATTACTAATCCCATGAACACCTACAAGCCTTGGGCCTGCTCTCAAGTTCTGAGCTGGTCCACATTCTGCCTATGGAATGTGTTCCTCTCAGTAAACATGCCTCTGCTTTTCCCTGGCTCCATCTTGACTTCTTTTCTGCATGAAGCTGAGGACCCTCACTTGGCAGTGGCCTGTCCTAGTGACTCCTGTGGGTCCCAGGACGTGACACTTCCCTCTCCTGCAACATCTTCTGTAGCGACCATGAAGGGACCTCAAAGGTCATAATCTTGCCCCACTTGTTGTGCTATGGCTCCCGTGGCCGGGACTGAGGGTTCTGAGACGTGAAAACCAAGTAGCCTGTTACGTTACTTGACGCAGTCCACAGCACCTGGCAGAGACCAGCTCTCTGGTTAGTAAGGAGCCTGCCGGGCCTGAGACTCCTCTCTGCTGGCTCTCTCTCCTTCTTCCCCACCTTCTGGTTAAATCACTCCATCCCTTTGGACCTGAGAAGATCCATGAGACAAGCACCCAGACACTACAAATAAGTGGTGACTTCATTGGGCGAGTTTTCCCTCTGTGGCTCCTTGAGCCCGATTCCCCTCCCTACTCATTCTCAGTTCATTTCCAAGACCCAGAACTGCATCCAGGGACCCAAATAGAGGACTACAGGAGTACCCATTACATTTGGGGCCTGGCCTCCCTGCATCCCTGAGCAGAAGTCACAGGTGGCCACGTCCCTCAACGGATCACAGACATACATTCATTCACAAAATCCATCACCCAAGGGAAGGGATATTCCCCTCCTCCTCCTCAGCTCTTCCTGACTTCTTAGACTGTTGGCTGGTCCTTGAGCTCCCTGGCCAACTTGGCCAACAGGCCAGGTGTTGTCTCTGTTTCACGGCTATACAGAGGGATTCCTTCTTAGTCTTCCCTGGAAAGGCCCATGACATTAATACTACATATATAGAAAACTCTAAAAATTCCACACACACACACAAACTAGTAGAACTTATAAACAAATTCAGCAAGATAGCAGAACATAAGATTAACATTCAGAAATTGGTTGCATTTCTTTACACCAACAATGAAATACTAGAAAGGGAAAGTAAAAAAATTAGCTTTTAAAATCATACTCCTATAAAATATTAATACTTAAGAATTAATCTTACTAAGGATGTGAAAGACTTACATGCTGAGAACTATAAAACATTAATAAAGTAAACTGAAGGTGACTCAAAGAAATGGACAGATATCCTATGCTCTTGGATTGAAAGGTTTAATATTGTTAAAATAGCCATACTACCCAAAGCAATCTACATGCAGAGTAAATGCTATTCTTATTGAATTATCCACAACATTTGTCACAGAACTAGAACAAGTAATTAAATTTGGAACCATCAAACACCTAGAGTTGCCAAAGCAATCCTGAGGGGAAAAAAAAGACTCTCCCAGACTTCAGACAATACAAAAAGCTACAGTACTCAAAACAGTGTGGCACTGGCACAAAAACAGACATATGGATAAACGGAAAAGAACAGAGAGCCCAGAAATAAGCCCACATATCTAAGGTCAACTAATCTTTGACAAATGAGTCAAGAATATACAATGGGAAAAAGACAGTCTCTTCAGCAATTGGTGCAGGAAAAGTTGGACAGTCACATTAAATCAGTGAAGTTATAACACACCCTCACATCATGCACAAAAATGAACTCAAAATGGCTTCAAGACCTCAACGTAACACATGATACCATAAAACTCCTGGAAGACAGCGTAGGCGGAACATTCTCTGACATAAATTATATCAGGGTTTTCTTAAGTCAGTCTCCCAAGGCAATAGAAATAGAATGAAAAACAAATGAAGGACTAAGGGATCTGCCTGACAATGCAGGGGACACAGGTTCGATCCCTGGTCCGGGAAGATTCCACGTTCCTTGAGGCAACTAAGCCCAAGCACCACAACTACTGAGCTGGCATGCTGTAGCACTGAGGCCTGCACACCCAGAGCCTGTCCACAACAAGAGAAGCCACTGCAGTGAGAAGCCCATGCACCGCAACTAGAGAGCAGCCTCCACTCTGCAATGAGAGAAAGCCCACACGCAGCGGTGAAGACCCAGCAGAGCCAAAAAATACACAAATATTTATAAAAAGAATCATGTATTTTTAAAAAATGAACAAACAAATGAGACTTAATAAAAGTTACAGACTTTTGCACAGGAAATGAAGCCATAAATAAAGCAAGCAACCTATGGAATGGGAGAAAATATGTGCAAATGACATGACCAACAAGGCATTAATCTCCAAAATATACAAGCAGCACATATAACCTAACAACAACTACAACAAAAATCAAACCCAAATGAAAAATGAAGAGAAGACCTACACAGATAGTTCTCCAAAGACAAAATACAGGTGGCCAATAAGTGCATGTAAAGATGTTCAACATCATTAATTATTAGAGAAATGCAAATCAAAACTACAGAGGTCCTACCATACACCTGTCAGAATGGCCATTATTAAAGAGTATACAAATAACAAATGTTGGACAGGATACGGAGTGGCCATTATTAAAGAGTATACAAATAACAAATGTTGGACAGGATACGGAGAAGATGGAACACTCCTAAACTGTTCTTGGGAACACAGGTTGGTGTGGCCACCAAGAGTGTGGAGAGTCTTCAGAAAAGTGAAAAGAGAATTACATATGATCCATACGATTGTTGGATCCATATGACCCAGCAATCCCACTCCTGGGCATACATCCAGACAAAACTACAATTCAGAAAGATACATGCACCCCTATGTTCATAGCAGCACTATTCACAACAGCCAAGATATGGAAACAATCTAAATGTGCATCAACAGATGAATGGATAAAGATGTGGTACATACACACAATGGACTACTACTCAGCCATTAAAAAGAAATCCTGCTATTTGCAGCAACATGGATACAACTAGAGACAGTCATACTAAGTGAAGTAGGTCAGAAAGAGAAAGACAAATTCCATATGAAATCACTTACATGCTGAACCTAAAATATAACACAGAGACTGGATCAAAATGGCGGAGGAGTAAGATATGGAGCTCACCTTCTCCCACAAATACATCAAAAATACATCTACATGTGGAATGATTCTCACAGAACATCCACTGAATGCTGGCAGAAGACCCAAGACTTTCAAAAGGGCGAGAAAATCACGTAACTGCATAAGGCAAAAGAAAAAAAGAGAGAAAAGAATCAGGACAGGTCCTGAGCCCCTGGGAGGGAACATTAAACATGGAAAGCTTTCCGCTCACCGGGAAGTCCACTCTCCAGCCTGAAAACACTTGCACTGGGTGAGCAGGGGCTAGGTGCTGAGGCTCGGGCTTCAGAGGTCAGACCCAGGAGAGGACTGGGGTGGGCTGTGTGGGGACAGCCTGAGGGGGTTAGGGTGTGGTCACCACAATGTGGGAAGGAGCCTGGGCTATTATTGGGGTGGGCACAAGAAGAGGGGGGGACTGCCACAGGAGCTTCTTTCTCTGCACGCTCTCAGGCAGCAGGGCACCACCTACACACACTCCAGGGGTGGGTGTGAGCCTCTGCTCCCATCTCAGACTCCAGAGGCAGACACAGGCTGCAGCTGCTGCTGAGGGTCCCGGGATCGGGCACCAACTGCTGCCCCCGCCTTCCTGGAGCCTGTGCCGGTCACACACCTGCGCATCTTCTATCAAGGGGATAACGGCCAGCACATGCCGAGGAAAGAGACAGCAAGCACCCAAACTGGTAACTGCCCTCATGCCAAAAAAAAAAAATTAAAACCACACAAGTTATGCAGGGATGCTCCTGCATATAAAATACTCTCCAAGACTATAACAGATAATTGTTTCTCCTTCACTCACAGGGTAAGAGAAATACAAGCAAAATGAAGAAGCAGAGGAATCATTCCCAGTTAAAAGACCAAGAAAGTTCCCCTGAAGGAACGATGACACAGACCTCTTCAGTCTAACAGACATGTTCAAAAAGGAGGCAATGAAAATACCGAAGGAATTTAAAAAGGCTGTCAACAGAAATGGAGAACACTGTAAAAAAAAAAAAAGAAACCAGAAAGACCTCCCTGGTAGTCCAGGGGTTACAAATCCTCCCGCCAGTGCAGGGGACGTGGTTCAATCCCTGGTCCAGGAAGATCCTGTAATACACGGGGCAACTAAACCTGTGTACCAGAACGACTGAGTCTGCATGCAGCAACTACTGAAGCCTGTGCGCCGAGAGCCTTGCTGCAACAAGACAAGCCACCTCAGTGAGAAGGCCGCACATCACAACGGAGAGCAGACCCTAGTTGCCATGACAGAGAAAGTCTGTGGACAGCAACAAAGGCCCAGAGTGGCCAAAAATTAATCACTTAACTCTTTAAAAAAAATAAACACTGCAGGCCAGAAAGGAGTGGTAAAATATATCCAAAGTCTTGAAAGGGGAAAATCTGCAACCTAGAGTATGCTACACAGCAAGATTACCATTTAGAATAACAGGAGAAAGAATTTCTCAGAAAAGCAAAAAGTAAAAGAATACAGCAGTACTAAACTTATCCTAAAAGAAATATTGAAAAGTCTTCTCTAAAGAGAAATAAAGACGGAAGAAATAGCGAGAAAAAAAAAATCACAATAGGAAAGTAAATCATTTAAATTAGCCAGTATATGGATCAAGAAGGGAAAAAAAACAAAACCTATTTGTGAAAGAGATGACAAACACAAGGAACAGCAAAAAGATAAACATGAAGATGTAAAAAAAGGACACCAAAATCATAAAACGTGAACACGAGTAAGAAAATACAAATTTTTTAACATGTGTTTGAGCCTATAGGACTACCAGTCCAAATCAAGCAGATTCAGGCAAGGATACTTGAAAACCAGGGCAACCACAAATCAAAAACATAAAATAGATTCACCAAAACCAAAAAGAAGAGAACTCAAGCATAAAATGAAGGGGAATCATCACACCACAAAAAAGAAAAAAAAAAAGAGAGGAACAACAGAGAAAGAATCAACTGTGGAATAAGGTTTAAAATGGCAACAAATATATATATATATGTGTATCAGTATATGTATCAAGAGCCTACAATATACTGCCTACAAGATACCACCTTAGGGCAAAGGACACATATAGATTGAAGAGGTGATGTTAAAAGATATTTCATGCAAACAGAAATGACAAGAGGCAGGAGTGGAAATACCCAAATCAGACAAAACAGACTTTAAACCAAAGGCCAAAGATAAAGAAAGATAATACATATGATGAAAGGATCAGGTCAAGAAGATTTTACATTTGTCAAAACATATGCACCTGATATGCGTGCCTGTGTGCTCACTCGTGTCAAACTCTTTGCGACCCCATGGATTATATAGTCCACCAGGCTCCTCTGTCAATGGGATATCCCAGGGGGTTGACATTTCCTCTTCTAGGGGATCTTCCCCACCCAGAGATCAACGTGCATCTCCTGCACTGGCAGGCAGATTCCTTACCACTGAGCCACGTGGGAAGCCCTGCACCTAATATAGGAGGACCTAAATATATAATATAAACACCAACAGACATAACAGGGAAATGGATAGGAATACACAGTAGGACACCTTAACACCCCATTCACATCAATGGACAGATCTTCTAAAGAGAAAATCAATAAGACAACAGAGATCCTAAATGATAGAACAGTTAGACTTAATTGTTATTTTCAGGACATTAGCTCCAAAACACAAAACAAAACCAGAAAACACATTCAAGTGCACATGGAGCCTTCTCTAGGATTGCCCTTATCTCTAGGGCATAAAACTAACCTCAAAAAATTTAAAAGTATAGAAATTATTTCAAGTATCTTCTCTGGCCACAATGGCGTGAAACTAGAAATCAACTACAGGAAAAGAAATGAGAAAAAAAAAAAATTACATGGAGACGAAACAACATGCCACGAGAAAACAAATGGGTCAACAAAGAAATCAAAAAGGAAATCAGAGAAGACCGTGAGACTCACAGACAAAGAATGAACTTACGGTTGCCAGAAAGAAGGATTTGGGGAGGGACAGTTAGGGAGCTTGGTATAGATATGGACACACTGTTATATTTACAATGGATGATGAACAAGGACCTACTGTACAGCACATGGAACTCTGCTCCATGTTATGTGGCAGCCTGGATGGGAGGAGAGTTTAGTGGAGAAGAGATACATGTATATGTATGGCTGAGTCCCTCTGCTGTCCATTAAAACTATCACAATATTGTTAATCAGCTATACTCCAATACAAAATAAAAAGTTTTTAAAAAAAGAATACTTTGAGACAAACGACAATGAAAACACAACCATACAAAATCTATGGGATGTAGCAAAAGCAGTTCCTAGAGGGAAGTTCACAGTGATACAGGCCTTCCTCAAAACAAACAAACAAACAAAAAAAAAAACAAGAAAAATCTCAAAAAAAAAAAACCAACCTAACCTGCCACCTAAAACTATTAGAAGAAGAACAAGCAAAACCTAAGGTGTGCAGAAGGAAATAATAAAGATCAAGGAGGAAATAAACAAAATACAGACAATAGAAAAAAAAAATCAATAAAACCAAAAGTTGGGGCTTCCCTGGTGGTCCAATGGTTAAGAATCAGCCTTGCAATGCAGGTAACACAGGTTCAGTCCCTGGTCCCAGAAGATTCTCCATTGCCACGGAGCAACTAAGCCTGTGCACCACAACTATGAGCCTGCCCTCTGAGCCCACGAGGCAGAGCTACTGAGCTCACATGCCACAACTACCGAAGTTCACAGGCCCAGAGCCTGTGCTCCACAACAAGCCACCATAATGAGAAGCCTGAGCACCTCAATTCGAGAGAGAGTAGCTCCCGCTCGCCACAACTAGAGAAAGCCAATGCACAGCCACAAAGACCCACTGCGGTCATAAGTAAATAAACTTTAAAACAAACAACCCAATCAAAAAATGGGTGGAATGCATTTTTAATTAAATAGACATTTCTCCAAAGAAGACATTCAGATGGCCAGTAGGCACAAGGAAAGATGCTCGACATCACTAATTATTAGAGAAATGCAAATCAAAACAACAATGAGGTATCACCTCACACTGGTCAGAATGGCCATCATTGTAAAATCTACAAACAATAAATGCTGGAGAGGGTGCAGAGAAAAGAGAGCCCTCTTACACTGTTGGTGGGAATGTAAATTGGCACAGCCGCTATGGAAAACAGTGTGGAAGTTCCTTAAAAGAACTAAAAAATAAAACTACCATGTGGCCCAGAAATCCCACTCCTGGGCATATACCCAGAGAAAACCATAAAAAGATACATGTACCCCAGTGTTGATTGCAGCACTATGTACCATAGACAGGACATGGAAGCAACCTAAATATCCATCAACAGAGGAATGGATTCCCCTAGTGACAAAGTGGATGAAATTCTGCCTGCCAATGCAGAGCACCCTGGTTTGATCCCTGGTTCAATCACTGGTTTGGGAAGACCTCAAATGTTGCGAAACAAGTAAGCCTGTGCACCACATCTATGGAGCCCGAGAGCTGCAATTGCTGAGTCCCTGTGTTGCAACTACTGACGCCCACATGTCCTAAAGCCCGTGTGCTGCACCGCTGAAGCCCCTGCACCAACAGCCTGTGCTCTGCAACAAGAGAAGCCACAAAGAAGACCGCTGTGACCAATAATAACAATAAATATTTTAAATAAATGGGTTTAAAAACAACAACAACAAATGAATGGATAAAGAAGACATAGTAGGTCCAGTTTTAAGGTTCACACTCCCAATGCAGGATGCCTGGATTCCGTCCCTGGTCAGGGAACTAGATCCCACATGCCGCCAAGTAATAAGAGTTCACATGCCCCAACTACAGATAGATCCAGTACGCTGCAAGTGAGACCCAGAAAAGCCAAATAATTTTTTTTTAAAAGAAGATATGGCACACATATATAATAGAATATTACTCAGGCATAAAAAAAACTAAAATTGTAGAGACTGTCACACACAATGAAGTAAGTCAGAAAAACAAATGTTCATATTAACCCATATGTGTGGAATCTAGAAAAATGGTAACAATAAGAGTTATTTGCAGAGCAGAAACAGAGATACAGACATCGAGAACACACACATGGACACCAAGAGGGGAGAGAGAGGGGTGGGATGCATTGAGAGATTGCCATAGTCATATATGCCTTACTAGGTGTGAAACAGGTAACTGATGAGAACCCACTGTGAACAGGGAACTGTGCTCAATGCTGTGTGGGGACCTAAACGGGAAGGAAATCCACAGAAGAGGGGATATATATACACATAGATGGAATACATATGGCTGATTCACTTGGCTGTAAAACACAAACTAACACAATATTGTAAAGCAACTATACTCCAATACATTTTTTCAAAAGAATAGATAATTTGGACAGACCGATCGCTAGAAATGAAATAGAAGCTGTAAAATATATATAAAAAAAAACAACCAACTCTCCCTACAAACAAAAGTCCAGGACCATATGGCTTCACAGGAGAATTCTGCCAAACAAAAAAGAACTCACACCAATTCTTCTCTAACTCTCCCAAGAGACTGAAGAGGACAGAACACTCCAAAATATACTCTATGAAGCCAACTGACACCAAAAACAGACAAAGATACCACCAAAAAAAGAAAACTACAGGTCAATATCTTTGATGAATATACATGCAAAACTTCTCAACAAAATATTAGCAATTCAAATCCAACAACACAGAGAACGACCAAGTGAGATTAATCCTAAATTCACAAGGATAGTTCAACATACACAAAACGATGTAATACACACCACATTAACAGACGTCAAAACTCACATGACAGTCTCAACAGATGCAGAAAAAGCATTTGACAAAATTTCTCATCCATTCATGATAACAATTCTTACCAAACCGAGTAGGAACACATCTCAACATAAGAGAAGCCATTTCTGACAAACCCACAGCCAAAATGATACTCAATGGTGAGAAGCTCAAAGCTTTCCCACTAAAATCTCGAATAAGTCAAGGATGTCCACTCTCACCACTTCTATTCAATATAGTATTGGAAGTCCTAGCCACAGCAATCAGACAATAAATAGAAATAAAAGATACCAGAATCAGAAAGGAAGTGGTAAAATTGTCACTAGATGCAGATAACATGATCCTACATTTAGAAAGCTCTAAGAACTCCACACTAAAACTACTAGATTTAATAAAGGAATTCTGCAGAGCAGCAAGATTAACATTAAGACATTGCTTGCATTTCTTCACACTGACAATGAAATATTACAAAGGTGATATAAAAAGAAACACCTTTTAAAATTGTTTGAGGACTTCCCTGGTGGTCCAGTGGCTACAGTTCTGCACACCAAATGTAGAGGACCCAGGTTCAAACCCTAGTCAGGGAACAAGATGCCACAAGCCACCACTAAGAGTTCACATGCCTCAACTAAAGATCCTACATGCTGCATTAAAGATCAAAGTCCCCATGTGTCCAGCTAAGACCCAGCACAGCCAAATAAATACATGAACAAAGGTAATTAATTAATTAAATTGCACCAAAATAAACACCACAACCACACATATAAGAATAAATATGACCAAAGAGGTGAAAGACATATATGCTGAGAACTATAAAACACTAACAAAGGATATTAAAGTGGATTCAAAGAAAGATATCCCATGCTCTTGGATTGAAAGAATTAATACTGGTAAATGACAATACTACCCAAAGCAATGTACAGATTGAATGAGATCCATATCAAATTATCCATGACATTTTTCCCAGAACTAGAACAAATATAAAAATTTATATGGAACCATAAAAGGCCCAGAACTGCCAAAGCAATACTGAGGAGAAAAACAGAGCAGAAGGTATAACTCTTCCAGACTTCAGACAATACTACAAAGCTACAGTAACCAAAACAGTGTGGTACTGGTACGGAAACAGACATACATCAACAGAACAGAATAGAGAGCCCAGAAATAAACTCACACACCCTCAGTCAATTAATCTTCAACAAAGGAGGCAAGAATATACAATGGAAAAAAGATAGTCTCTTCAGCAAGTGCTGCTGGGAGAGTTGAACAACTCCATGTAAATCACTGAAGTTAGAACGCACCCTCAGACCATGCTCAAAAATAAACCTGACTTGCCTTAAAGACTTCAACGTAAGACATGACACTATAAAACTCCTAGAGGAGAGAATAGGCAAAGCATTCTCTGACATAAATCATACCAGTGTTTTCTTAGGTCAGTCTCCCAAGGCAACAGAAATAAAACAAAAATAAACAAATGAGAAAAACAAATGAAAAAAAAACTAAAACAAGCTTTTGCAAAGCAAAGAAAGCTATAAATGAAAAGACAACCCATAGAGTGGGAGAAAATATTTGCAAATGATATGACTGACGAGGGGCTGTCCTGGTGGCTCAGCTGGTAAAGAGTCCACCTGCAATGAAGGAGCCATAGGTTTGATCCCTGGGTCGGGAAGATCCCCTGGAGGAGGGCATGGCAACCCACTCCAGTATTCTTGCCTGGAGAATCCCATGGACAGAGGAGCCTGACAGGCTACAGTCCCTGGGGTCACAAAGAGTCAGACATGACTGAAGTGACTTGGCTGACAGGTAGGCATGACCAACAAGAACTTAATTACCAAAATATACAAGTAGCTCATACAACTCAACAACAAAAACCAAACAACCTGATCAAAAATGGGCAGAAGATCTAGACATTTCTCCAAAAACAAAGTATAGAACATGAAAAGATGCTCAACATCATCATTATTAGAGAAATACAAATCAAAACAACAATGAGGTATCACCTCACACCAGTCAGAATGGCCATAATTAAAAAGTCTACAAATAACAAATGCTGGACAGGGTATGGAGAAGAGGGAATCCTCCTACACTGTTCTTGGGTGTGTAAGTTGATGCAGCCACTGTGGAAAACAGTATGGAGATTACTAAAAAAAAAACTAAACATAGATTAAATTATGATCCACCAAACCCGCTCCTGAGCATATAGCTAGACAAAATATAGTTCAAAAAGATACATGCACCCCTATGTTCAAAGCAACACTATTCACAATAGTCAAGACATGGAAGCAACATAAATGTCCATCAACAGATGAACAGATAAAGAAGATGTGGTACACACATATACTGAAATACTACTGAGCCAATAAAAAGAATGAAATAACATCACTGCAGCAATGGATGTGACTAGAGACTGCCACATGAAGAGAAGTCAGAAAGAGACAGACAAATACCATGTGAAATCACTTACATGCTGAACCTAAAATATAACACCGAGACTGAATCAAGATGGCGGAGGAGTAAGATATGGAGCTCACCTTCTCCCACAAATACATCAAAAATACATCTACATGCAGAATGATTCTCACAGAACATCCACTGAATGCTGGCAGAAGACCCAAGACTTTCAAAAGGGCGAGAAAATCACATAACTGTGTAAGGCAAAAGAAAAAAAAGAGAGAAGGAGAGAAAGGAATCAGGACAGGTCCTGAGCCCCTGGGAGGGAACATTAAACATGGAAAGCTTTCCGCTCACCGGGAAGTCCACTCTCCAGCCTGAGACACTTGCACTGGGTGAGCAGGGGCTGGGTGCTGAGGCTCAGGCTTCAGAGGTCAGACCCAGGAGAGGACTGGGGTGGGCTGTGTGGGGACAGCCTGAGGGGGTTAGGGTGTGGTCACCACAATGTGGGAAGGAGCCTGGGCTATTATTGGGGTGGGCACAAGAAGTGGGGGGGCTGCCACAGGAGCTGTGGCACAGGAGTGTGGAGAAACCTCCACACACTCTCAGGCAGCAGGGCACCACCTACACACACTCCAGGGGTGGGTGTGAGCCTCTGCTCCCATCTCAGACTCCAGAGGCAGACACAGGCTGCAGCTGCTGCTGAGGGTCCCGGGATCGGGCACCAACTGCTGCCCCCGCCTTCCTGGAGCCTGTGCCGGTCACACACCTGCGCATCTTCTGTCAAGGGGATAACAGCCAGCACACGCCAAGGAAAGAGACAGCAAGCACCCAAACCTGTAACTGTCCTCATGCCAAAAAATATTAAACCCACCAAGCTACCCATGGTCTCTCCCTCTTGTAAAAAGCCCTCCAAGGTACTTTCCTGGTGGTCCAGTGGGTAGGACACCAAGCTCCCAAAGGGACTTGGTCAGGGAACTATATCCCACAGGCTGAGAGGAAGCCCTGTTGTAGCCAAATAAGTGAAAACAAATTTTTTTCAAAAGCCCTCCAAGATTACAGAAAATAAATGTTTCTCCCAAACTCAGAGAGTAAGAGAAATGTAAGCAAAGTGAAGAAGCAGAGGAACCACTACCAGTTAAAAGACCAAAGTTCTGAGGAACAATGACACAGACCTCTTCAGTCTAACAGACACTGACTTCAAAGCGGAGGTAATGAAATCACTGAAAGAATTAAGAAAGACTATCAACAGAAATGCAGATGACTATTAAAAAAGGAACTAGAAACTATGAGGAGGAGCCAAGAAAAATAAGAAAATTCACTTGTTGAGACAAAAGCTGAGCTCAAGGCAATGAATAGCAGAATAATGCCGAAGAAAGAATAAATGACCTGTTAGAATAATGGAAATTATCCAATCAAAACAAACAAACAAACCCAGAAAACCAAATAAAAAAAAAAAATGAAGGCAGTAAAAGGGACCTATGGGGTAACATAAAGTATGCCAATCTACACATAGTAGGAATTCCAGAAGGAGAATAAACAGCAAAGGGGATTGAAAATGCATTTGAAGAAATTATGGCTGAAAACTTCCCAAATCTAAAGAATACAGATATCCAGGGATGGGAAGCACAGAGGGTTCCAAACAAGATGAACGCAGACAGATCTATACTGAGACATATGATAAAAATAACGGCAAAAGTTAAGGGAGAATTCTAAAGGTAGCAAGAGAAACACAAAGAAGTTAATTACAAGGAATCCTCCATAAAGTTATCAGCTGATTTCTCTATAGTAACACTGCAGGCCAGAAGAGAGTGGCAAAATACATTTAAAGTCTTGAAAGGGAAAATTCTGCAAACTAAAATAGTCTACTATGAAAGATTATCATTTAGAATAGGAGGAGAAATAAAGAATTTCTCAGAAAAGCAAAAAAACACAATACTAAGCGTATCTTAAAGGAACTATTGAAATGTCTTCTCTAAATAGAAAAGAACAAAAAGATATGAGAAGAAAAAAATCACAATTGGAAAGTAACTCACTTGGATTAGTCAGTATATAGATCAAAAAGAAAAAAGAACTAGTTGTGAAAGTGATGACAAATACAAGGAACAGCAAAAGGATACATATGAAGATGTAAAAAAGGACATTGAAATTATAAAATGTTGGGAAGGAGAGTAAGAAAATGCAGATTCTTTTTAATATATCTGAGCCTATATGACTATCAGTCCAAAGCAAGCAGATATAGGAAAAGATTAACATATTTGAAAAAGGGTAACCACAAATCAAAAACACACAACAGATTCACAAAAACCAAAAAGAAGAGAACACAAGCATAGAATAAAAGGAAATCATCAAACCACATCAAACCAAAGAAAAAGAACAGAAACAAACAATGGAGAAACAGAATCAACTGGAAAATAAAGTTTAAAGTGGCAATAAATATGTACGTATCAATTTTAAATATCAATGGACTAAACGCTCCAATCCAAAAACAGAGTGGAAGACTAGATAAAAAAAACAAGTGCCTACAATATGTTGCCTACAAGAAACCTACCTTATGGCAAAGGACACATATAGATTGAAGAAGGGATGGAAAAATATATTTCATGCAAACGGAAATGATAAGGTGAGAGTCCCAGTACTCATATCAGACAAAATAGACTTTAAAGCAAAGGCCATAAAGAAAGATAAAGAAGGACAATATATTAATATAATCATAAACGGATCAATACAAGGAGAGGATTTTACACTTGCCAACAAACATGCATGTAATATGTGTACATGTGTGTTCATTTGTGTCTGACTCTGCAACCCCATGGGCTGTAGTCCACCGGGCTCCTTTGTGCATGAAATTCTCTAGGCATGAATACTGAAGTGGGTTGCCATTTCCTTCTCAAGGGGATCTTCCCTGCAATGGGTCTCCTGCACTGCAGGGGGATTCTTAACCACTGAGCCACCTGGGAAGCCCTGCACCTAACACAGACGCACCCAAATACATATAATAGATACCAACAGACATAAGCGAGAAATGGATAGGAATACAATCATACTGAGAGACCTTAACATCCCATTCACATCAATGGGCAGATCTTCTAGACAGAAAATCAGTAAGGCAACAGAGATCCTAAATGATATAATAGAACAGTGAAACTTGATTGATATTTTCAGGATGCTATGTTAAAAAAAAAAAAAACCAGAGTATACATTCTTTTCAAATACACATGGAGCCTTCTCTAGGACTGACCACAAACTAGGGCATAAAACTAACTCCAACAAATTTAAAAGTACAGAAATTGTTTCAATCATCTTCTCTGACCACAATGGCATGAAACTAGAAATCAACCACAGGAAAAGAAATGAGGGAAAAAAACGACTACATGGAGACTAAACAACATGCTATGAGAAAACAAATGGGTCAACAAATCAGAAACGGAATTAGAGAAAATCTTGAGACTCACCAATTTAAAGAATGAACTTACGGTTGCCAGGGAGAAGGATGGGGGAAGGGATAGTTAGGAAGTTTGGGATGGACATGTACACACTGCTCTATTTAAAATGAATAAGAACAAAGACCTACTGCATAGCACATGACACTCTGCTCAATGTTATGTGGCAGCCTGGATGGAAGGGGAGTTTGCGGGAGAACAGATACATGTATATGTACAGATGAGTCCCTTCCTTGTTCACTTGAAACTAACAAAACATTGTTAATCAGCCATATCCCAACACAAAATAAAAAGTTGAAAAAAGAATACCTTGAGACAAATAACAATGATAATACAACCATACAAAACCTAAGGGATGTAGCAAAAGCAGTTCCTAGAGGGAAGTTCAAAGTGATATAGGCCTTTCTCAAAAAAACAAACATAAAAAATCTCAAGTAAACAACCTAATCTGCCAACTAAAACAATTAGAAAAAGAACAGCAAAACCTAAGGTCAGCAGAAGGAAGGAAATAGTAAATATCAGGGAGAAAATAAATAAAATATAGATCAAAAAACAATAGGAAAAAAAATCAATAAAACCAAGAGCTGGAGCTTCTCTGGTGGTCCAGTGGTTAAGAATCAGCCTTGCGATGCAGGGGACACGGGTTCAATCCCCAGTCTCAGAATATCCACATGCTGCACAGCAGCTAAGCTTGGGCACCAAAAATACTTAGCCTGCAGTCTAGAGCCCACAAGTCGAAATACTGAGCCACATGCCACAACTGCTGAAACCCAGGCACCCAGAGCCTGCGCTCCACAAAAAGCCACCACGGTGAGCGCCCTAGCACCTCAACTAGAGAGAGCCCGTGCACAGCGACAGACCCGGCACAGCCATAAATAAACAACATTTAAAACAAACAATCCAACCAAAAAAATGGGTGGGAAGCATTTTTAATTAAACAGATTTCTCCAAAGAAGACATACAGATGGCCAATAGGCATGAACAAATGGGTCCACAAGGAAATATGCAACTGGAGAAGAGTGGAGAAATAACTCCAGAAGGGATGAAGACACTGAGCCAAAGTTGAAACAATGGCCAGTTGGGGATGTGTCTGGTGGTGAAAGTCAAGTCCAATGTTGTAAAGAACAATAAAGCACAGGGACCTAGAATGTTAGGCCCATGAATCAAGGAAAATTGGAAGTGGTCAAACAGGAGGTGGCAAGAGCAAACATAGACATTTCAGGAATCAGTGAACTAAAATGGACTGGAATGGGCGAATTTAATTCAGATGACTGCTGTATCTACTATTGTGGGAAAGAATTCCCTAGAAGAAATGGAGTAGCCCTCATAGTCAACAAAAGAGTCTGAAATGCAGTACTTGGGTGCAATCTCAAAAATAATAGAATGATCTCAGTTCATTTCCAAGGCAAACCATTCAATATCACAGTAATCCAAGTCTATGTCCCAACCACTAATGCTGAGGCAGCTGAAGTTGAACAGTTCTATGAAGACCTACAAGACCTTCTAGAACTAACATCAAAAAAAGATGCCCTTTTCATCATAGGAGACTGGAATGCAAAAGTAGGAGGTCGAGAGATACTTGGAGTAACAAGCAAGTTTGGTCTTAGAGTACAAAATGAAGCAGGGCAAAGGTTAAAAGAGTTTTGCCCAAAAAAATGCCCTGGTCATAGCAAACACTCTCTTCCAACAACACAAAAGAAGATTCTACACATAGACATCACCAGATGGTCAATACCAAGATCAGACTTATTATATTCTTTGCAGTTGAAGACGGAGAAGCTCTATACAGTCAGCAAAAACAAGACTGGGAGCTGACTGTGGCTCCAAACATGAACTCCTTACTGCCAAACTCAGACTTAAATTGAAGAAAGTAGGGAAAACCACTAGACCATTCAGGTATGACCTAAATCAAATCCCTTATGATTATACAGTGGAAGTGACAAATAGATACAAGGGATTAGATCTGATAGACGGAGTGCCTGAAGAACCATGGACGGAGGTTTGTGACATTGTACAGGAGGCAGTGATCAAGACCATACCCAAGAAAAAGAAATGCAAAAAGGCAAAATGGTTGTCTGAGGAGGCCTTACAAATTAGCTGAGAAAAGAGAAGTGAAAGGCAAAGGAGAAAAGGAAAGATATATCCATCTGAATGCAGAGTTCCAAAGAATAGCAAGGAGAGATAAGAAAGTCTTCCTCAGTGATCAATGCAAAGACATAGAGGAAAACGATAGAATACGAAAGACTAGAGATCTCTTCAAGAAAATTAGAGATACCAAGGGAACATTTCATGCAAAGATGGGCTCAACAAAGGACAGAAATTGTATGGACCTAACAGAAGCAGAAGATATTAAGAAGAGGTGGCAAGAATACACAGAAGAACTATATAAAAATATCTAATGACCCAGATAAGCATGATGGTGTGATCACTCACCTAGCGCCAGACATGCTGGAATGCAAAGTCAAGTTGGCCTTAGGAAGCATCACTATGAACAAAGCTAGTAGAGATGATGCAACTCCAGCTGAGCTATTTCAAATCCTAAAAGATGCTCCTGCTAAAGTGCTACACTCAATATGCCAGCAAATAAGGAAAACTCAGCAGTGGCCACGGGACTGGAAAAGATCAGTTTTCATTCCAATCCCAAAGAAGGGCAATACCAAAGAATGTTCAAACTACTGCACAATTGCACTCATCTCACATGCTAGCAAAGTAATGCTCAAAATTCTCAAAGCTAGGCTTCAACAGTAGGTGAACTGAGAATTTCCAGATGTTCAAGATGGATTGAGAAAAGGCAGAGCAACCAGATATCAAATTGCTAACATCCGCTGGATCATAGAAAAAGCAAGAGAATTCTAGAACATCTACTTCTGCTTTTTGACAATGCTAAAGCCTTTGACGTGTGGATTACAACAAACTGTGGGAAATTCTTAAAGAGAGAAGAATACCAGACCACCTAACTTGCCTCCTGAGAAGCCTGTATACAGGTCAAGAAGCAACAGTTACAACTGGACCTGGAACAACGGACTGGTTCCAAATTGAGAAAGGAGTACATCAAGGCTGTGTATTATCACCCTGACTATTTAACTTATATGCAGAGTACATCATGCAAAATGCTGGGCTGGATGAAGCACAAGCTGGAATCAAGATTTCCAGGAGAAATATCAATAACCTCAGACAGGCAGATGACCCGATCCTTATGGCAGAAAGTGAAGAGGAACCAAAGAGCCTCTTAATGAAAGTGAAAGAGGAGAGTGAAACAGCTGGCTTAAAACTCAACACTCAAAAAACGAAGATCATGGCATCTGGTCACACCACTTCATGGCAAATAGATGGGGAAAAAATGGAAACAGTGACAGGTTTAATTTTCTTGGGCTCCAAAATCACTGTAGATAGTGACTGCAGCCATGAAATTCAAAGACACTTGCTCCTTGGAAGAAAAGCTATTACAAATCTAGACAGCTTATTAAAAAGCAGAGACATTACTTTGCCAACAAAAGTCCATATAGTCAAAGCTATGTATGGTTTTTCCAGTAGTCATGTATGGATGTGAGAGTTGGACCATAAAGAAGGCTGAACGCCAAAGAATTGATGCTTTTGAACTCTTAAGAAGAGTTCTTGAGAAGACTTGAGAAGGAGAAGACTCTTGAGAGTCCCTTGGACTGCAAGAAGATCAAACCAGTCAATCCTAAAGGAAATGAATCCTGAATATTTATTAGAAGGACTGATGCTGAAGCTGAACCTCCAAGACTTTGGCCACCTGATGTGAAGTGCTGACTCATTAGAAAATACCCTGATGCTGGGAAAGACTGAAGTCAGGTGGCAAAGGGGAGGACAGAGGACAAGACGGTTGGATGGCATCAGTGACTCAACAGACATGAGTTTGAGCAAGCTCTGGGAGATGATGAAGGACAGGGAGGCCTGGAGTGCTGCAGTCCATGGGGTCACAAAAAGCCAGACACAACTGAGCAACTGAACAACAACAATAATAGGCATGCAAAGATGCTCAACATCACTAATTTATTAGAGAAATGCAAATCAAAACTACAATAAGGTATCACCTCACAGCAGTCAGAATGGCCATCATCAAAAAGTCCACAAAAAATAAATGCTGGGGAGGATATGGAGATAAGGGCACCCTCTTACATTATTGGTGGGAATGTAAATTATCACAGCAACTAAGGGGAACAATATGTAGGTTCCTTAAAAAAATTAAAAACTACCATATGAAGCAGCAATCTCACTCCCGGGCACATACTCAAGACAAAACCATAATTCAAAGTGATACAAGCACCCCAATGTTCACTGCAGCGCTATAAACAGTAGCCGGGACATACACACAATCTAAATGTACATCAACAGAGGAATGGATAAAAACATATGGCAGGACGTCCCTGGTTGTCCAATCACTAAGGCTTCACTCTCCCAATGCAGGGAGTCTTAAGTTCAATACCTGATCAGAGAACTAGCTTCCACATGCTCAACTGAGAGTTTTCATGCTGCCAGTAATGATCCCACGTGCCACAACAAGACCAGGCACAGCCAAATAAACAAATACTAAAAAAAAAAAAAAAAAAAAAGATATGGCACATATATATGGAGTATTACACAACCATAAAAAGGAACAAAATCATGCCATTTGCAGAGATACAGATGGACCTACAGACTGTCATACACAGTGAAGTAAGTTAGAAAGAGAAAAACAAACATCATATATTTAGGCATGTATGTAGTATCTAGGAAAATGGTACAGATGAACCTACTTCCAAAGCAGAAAAGCAGAAACAGAGATACAGATGCAGAGAACAAATGAATGGACTCCAAAGGGGAAGTGGAGGGATGGGGAATGAATAAGGAAATTGGGATAGACATATACACATTATTATGTATAAAATAGATAACAAATGAGAACTCTCTCAATGCTGTTTGGTGTCCTAAATGGGAAGGAAATCCAAAATGAGGGGATAAATGTTTATGTATGGCTGATTAACTGCTGCACAGCAGAAAATAACATAACATTGTAAAGCAACTACACCGCAATAAAATTTTTAAAAAGGAATAAACAGATAATTTCAACAGACTGATTACCAGAAGTGAAACATAATCTGTAATTTTTAAAAAACACCCTATAAACAAAAGTCCAGGACCAGAGGGCTTCATGGGAGAATTCTACCAAACATAAAAAGAACTTACACCAATTTTCAGACTCTCCCAAAAGACTGAAGAGGAGAGAACACTCCCAAATACATTCTATGACGCCACCTGATACCAAAACCAAACAAAAATACCACCAAAAGAGAAAACTACAGGCCAGTATCTTTGATGAATATAGATGCAAAAATTCTCAACAAAATATTAACAAACCAAATCCAACAACACATAAAAGCAATCATACACCATGACCAAGTAGGATTAATCCCAAGTTCAACAAGCATAGTTCCACAAACACAAATCAATGTAGTATACCACATTAATGAAAGTAAAAAACCACATGATCATCTCAATAGATGCAGAAAAAGCATTTGACAAAACTCAACGTCCATTCACAATAAAAACTCTTACCAAACTGGCTATAGAGGGAACACACCTCAACATAAGAAAAGACATTTCTGACAAGCCCACAGCCAAAATAATACTCAGTGAAAAGCTGAGAACTTTCCCGCTAAATTCTGGAACAAGACAAGGATGTCTACTCTCACCACTTCTATTCAGCATAGTATTGGAAGTCCTAGCCATAGCAATCAGATAATAAAAAGAAATACAAGGTTCAGCTTTCCGAATCGGAAAGCAAGAGATAAAACTGTCACAGATGCATATAACATGATACTATATATAGAAAGCCCTAAGGACTCCACACTAAAACTACTAGATCTAATAAAGGAATTCAGCAAAGTAGCAGGATATAAGATTAACATTCAGAAACTGGTTGCAATTTTTACACTGACAATGACATGTCAGAAAGTGAATATAAAAAAATAATACCTTTTAAAATTGCAGCGGGATTTACTTGGTGGTCCAGTGGCTAAGGCTCTGCACTCCAAACACAGGAGATTCAGGTTCGAACCCTGGTCAGGGAACTAGATTCAACAATCTGCCAACCAAGAGTTCACATGCTGCAACTAAAAGACCCCTCATGCTTCAGCTAAGATCCCACACAGACAAGTAAATAAATGAAAGAAGGTAAAGATTAAATAATGTTGCACCAAAACAAACACACGAACAAACCCTTAGGAATAAATCTGACCAAGGAGGTGAAGACTTACACACTGAGAACTATAAAGCATTCACAAAGGAAATCAAAGTGGATTCAAACAAATGGAAAGACATCCTATGCTCTTGGATTGGAAGAATTAATGTTGGTAAATGGCAATACTATCCAAAGCACTCTATGGACTGAATGTGATCCCTATCAAATTACTCATGAAATTTTTCATGGAACTAGAACAAATAATACAAACATTTATATGGAACCAAAAAAGACCCAGAATTGTCAAGTCAGGGTCAAAAAATCGTCAGGAAAAAGAACAAAGCAGAAGGTATAACTCTTGCAGACTTCAGACAATGCTACAAAGCTATAGTAATCAAATAGTGTGGTATTGGTACAAAAACAGACATAGTGATCAACAGAACAGAATAGAGAGCCCAGAAATAAACCACACACCCATGGTCAATTAATCTTTGACAAAGGAGGGAAGAATATACAATGGAAAAAAGAGTCTCTTCAGCAAGTGCTGCTGGGATAGGCGGGCAGCTGCATGTAAATCAGTGAAGTTAGAACATAAATTCACATTATACTCAAAAATAAACTAAAATTAAAGACTTCACAAGACATGACATTATAAGAGAGAGAAGAGAGCATAGGCAAAACATTCTCTGACGTAAATTGTACCAAAGTTTTGTTATGTCGGTTTCCCAAGACAATAGAAATAAAAACAAAAATAAACAAGCAGGACTTAATAAAACTTAGGAGCTTTCACACAGCAAAGGAAGCCATAAATAAAATAAAAAGACAAACTATGGAATAGGAGAAAATATTTGCAGATGCTATGACTGACAAGGGCTTAATTTCCAAAATATATAAGCAGCTCATACAACTCAACACCACCACCAACAAAACAACCCAATGGAATAACACGCACAGGACCTAAATAGACATTTCTCCAAAGACAAAATACAGATGGCCAACAGGCACATGAAAAGATGCTCAACATCACTAATCATTAGAGAAATGCAAATCAAAACTACAACGAGCTATACCCAGGCATTAGTCATCAAAAAGCCTACAAACAATAAATGCTAGAGAGGATGTGGAGAAGAGGCATCCTCTTACACTGTTGGGAATGTAAGCTGGTGTAGCTCCTATGGAAAACAGTGTGTAGGTTCCTCAGAAAATTAAAAATTAAATTACCATATGATCCAGCAATCCAATCCCACACTGGGGTATATACCTGGACAAAACCATAATTCAAAAAGATATATGCATGGGGCTTCCCTGGTAGCTCAGTGGTAGGGTCCACCAGCCAATTCAGGAGACATGGGTTTGCTCCCTGGTCCAGGAGGATCCCACATGCCATGGAGCAACTAAGCTTGTGGGCCACAACTATTGAGCCTGTGCTCTAAAGCCCAGGAACTGCAACTAATAAGGCCCATGTGCCCTAGAGCCAATGCTCTGCAACTAGAGAAGTCATGGCAATGAGAAGCCCACACACCACAACTAGAGAGTAGCTCCCAGCTCATTGCAACTAGAGAAAAGCGCAGCAGGAACGAAGGCCCAGGGCAGCCAAAATAAATAAATAATTAAAAGAAAACACACTTGCATGGAGTGTAACATTCATCCATCCACTCACACACATAACCACTGTATCACTCCATGGACCCACTTGTAACCAAGACCCAGAGCAACAGAAAAATACCGTCAAGACCTAGAATATCTCGACGTGAGCCTGCCAAGACCACTTCCTAGGCTTCTACCTGGGCAGTTTCCCTGCGTATGAACCTCAGTGAATAGGGTCACACGGGACAGACTCTCACAGGTGCTCTGCGTTCCCTGGTCATGTACCTTGGGATGAAACATTTGATTCCATTTCCCACATCAACATTTTACTTTCAATATTTCACTGTTGGACTTCCCTGATTGTCAGTGGTTAAGAATCCACCTGCCAATGGCTGGGGACACACAGGTTCTATCCTGTGTCTGGGAAGATTCTACATGCTGCAGAGCAACTAAGCCTGTGCACCACAACTATGGAAGCCTGCACGCCCGAGAGCCTGTACTCCACAACAAGAGACGCCACCGCAATGAGACGCCCAAGCACCGTAACTAGAGAAAGCCCCTGCACAACCACAAAGACCCAGCACAGCCCAAAATAAGTAAATAAATAAAAGCAAAATTTTGAAAATATTTCACTGTTGTTATTTTAAGGTCTTCTTGTAGATAGCCTTTATCAGATTAAGAAATGTCCTTCTACTCCGAGTTTTCTATGAGTATTTTATTTTTAATGAATGGGTCATGCATTTCATTCAATACTTAGTATGATCTACTGATTATGTGATTTCTATGCATTATTCTGCTCATTTGACAAATTATATAGTAGATTTTACAGAGTTAAACCAGCCTGTATCCCTAGAATAAACCTAGAATAAATAAAATACCCAGAATTACCACAATGTATCATCATCCATAGTATTTGTTGCTGGATTTGGTCTGATAGTATCAGCTTGGGTTTTTGCATCTATTGAATAAATGCATGCATATGACTGGCCTATGATTTTTTTTCTTTAAATTTTTTGGTAGATTTTGGTTTCAGAGTAGCACTGGCCTTATATATTAAGAATTCTTTCCCCCACCTTTTTTTCTTTTCTGAAAAAATTCTTAAAAATAATTATATTTGTTACTAAACTTTATTGTGGAATTCAGTTGTGAAGCATCCTGGCATTTTACCTGTGGTAAGACTTCATTGTACGCTCAGTAATTTTATACAAAACCCTTCAGATTCTGCATTTCTTCTAGTATAAGTTTAGCTTACAAGCTTTGAGATATTTGTGTGTTCCATTCAAATCTTTAATTGATAAATTTTAAAAATATACAGTCATAGGTTTTTAATACCTTCAAAAATTGAAGCAATATTCTATTTTCCTTTCTGCCTCTGTCCACATGTACTTTCTTACTGTTTTTCTTAATCGGCCTCCTGGGAGATCAATCAATTTGTTTATTCTTTTTCATAAAACAGTGTAGAATTTTAAAAAAAGATACATGCACCCTTATATTCATGGCAGCACTCTTCACTATAACCAAGACATGGAAACAACCTAAATGTCTATCAACAGATAAACAGATGAAAAAGATGTGACACATGGATACAATGGAATATTACTCAGTCATGAAAAGGAACAATATCATACCATTTGCAGCAACATGAATACAACTAGAGATTATCACACTAAGTAAGTCAGAAAGAGAAAGACAAATATATATCACTTATATGCTTAATCTAAAATATGGCACAAATGAACCTATCTACTAAAGAGAAACGGATCCTAGACACAGAAATCAGAGTTGTGGTTGCCAAGGAGTGGGAATGGAGAGGAATGGACTGGGAGTTTGGGGTTAGTAGATGCAAGCTATTTTATATGTATATATATGATAAAAGCAGGTGACATGGGTTCAATCCCTAGGTCAAGAAGATCCCCTGGAGAAGGGAAATGATGATGCACTCCTGTATTTTTGCCTGGGAAATCCCACGGACAGAGGAGCTGGTGGGCTATTTATATAGTTCATGGGATCTCAAAAAACTGGACACGTATTAGCGACTAAACAGTAATAATGACAAAGTCCTATTGTACAGCACAGGGGACTATATCCAATCTTGTGGGATAATCCATAATGGAAGAGAATATTTTAAAAAGAATATGTGTGTGTGTGTGTGTATGTATAGCTGAATCACTGCTGTACATCAGAAATTAACACAACATTGTAAATCAACTATGCTTCAATAAAAATGATATTGATTTAAAAAAAATACCAATATTAATGCTGACAACCCCCAAAGGGCAAGTCCTAGTAAATAGCCATTTTATCACTCAATCTGCCCAAGGAACTGGGAAAAAATTAAAGAAGGCAACTGTGAGACCCCAAATCCCCATAAATAAGCTATTGGTCTTGGCCTCTGTAGTATCTAACAATAGAGACAGGCTTGAGGAGGCAAAGAGGATTCAGAAACAACAATGAAAGGCACAATCTCAGCAGAGGCCCTGGCTTCCGCCCCTCCTCAGGGTTACCCCCATTGTGACAGCCCATGGTGAGGGCAAGACTAGAAAATCTAGATCTGAGCCACTGCCCAGCTGGGAATGGACCAGTTTTAAATAAAGCAAGGAGGGCCGCTGTAAGGACAAATGCCTCCTGCGTGGAAAACATCCACTGGGACCCTGCCTGACATGCAAACCATAGAACCACTGAAAGCGGGGTTGCCCCCGTTCTGAAGGGGACTTGGGTCTCCCAAACCGATGCTGGCAGAGAGGACTGAAGCCTGATGGGGCCCAGGACCATCCCTGGCTCCCAAAAGACACCTGGGTCATTTCCCAGGAGGAGCCTTGGGTAACCCTTAACATGGCAAGTGGGAAAGTTTGTTTTTGTTATTAATAGATCCACCTACTCTGTGATAACATTTTTTCCCTGGATCCTTGTCTTCCCCACCCTGTATAATAATGAGGATTGAGAAGCCCAAAGCCAAGTGATTCACACGACACACATCCCTCAGCTACTTTTTAGGAAAGTTTACCTTAGCACACCAGTTCCTGTTCATGCCTGAGTGCCCCATCCCCGTGCAAAGAAGGGAGATGTTCACTCAATTCCAGGTGAGAGTTCAATTTGGAGATTCCACCCCGCCAGAGAAGGCACCCACAAGGAGAAACCACTGCTCTTGGCCATGGAGACCACCCCAGTCAGCCTCAGAGGAGGTATCCCCTTCACCCCGTATTTTTTGTCAAGTAAACCCCTCTGTCTGGGACACTGAGGTTCCTGAAAGGGCTATAATGTGCCTTTAGGTCAGGTTTCATTGAAACCCAATGCTGATGACCCACAGAAAAAACAGTAACCCTTGAGACCTGAGGCCCAATGAGGTTCATCATTTAATAACCCAGTTATTAAAATATGGGCTTTTACAACCCTGCCAATTTCTGTGTAGTATTATGTTGGTACAAACGTAATTTCAATTTTTGCATTGTTGAAATTTGCCATTTGATATTGGAATACATTCTTAAATAGATGTCATTGTTATATATCATTTTAACGTGCATTTCTTGCTTTATTTTTTTGCTGTTTATTTTATATTCTAGACTATGGAAATGATGCTAGACAAAAAGTAAATTTGAGCAATTTTCTTATTTTAGTTCAAAATGGGTTGTAAAAGCAGCAGAGATTACTGACAACATCAACAATGCATTTGGCCCAGGAACTAGTAACAGATATACAGTGCACTGGTGGCTCAAGAAGTTTTGCAAAGGAGAGCCTTAAAAATGAGGAGCTTAGTGGCTGGCCATCCAAAACTGACAACAACCAATTGAAAGCAATCATCGAAGCTGATCTTCTTAAAACTACACAAGAAGTTGCACAAGAACTCAATGTCAACCATTCTTTGGTCATTTGATATTTCAAGCAAATTGGAAAAAAGGAAAAGCTCAATAAGTGGGTGCCTCATGAGCTAACATGTATGCTAAGTCTGAGTCTGCGACCCCATGGACTAGAGCCCATCAGGCCCTCTGTCTATGGGATTCTCCAGGTAAGAATACTAGAGTGGGTTGCCATGCCCATCTCCAGGGTATCTTCCTGACCCAGGGATTGAACATGCATCTCTTACATGTCCTGCATTTGCAGGCAGGTTCTTCACCATTAGCATCATGTGGGAAGCCCTCATGAGCTGACAGCAAACCAAAAAAAGTCATTTTGAAGTGTTGTCTCCTCTTATTCTACGCAACAATGAACCATTTCTTGATCAGATTGTGACGTGTGATGAAAAGTGGATTTTATATGACAACCGGCGATGACCAGCTCAGTGGCTAGACTGAGAAGAAGCTCTAAAGCACTTCTCAAAGCTAAACTTCCACCAAAAAATGGTCATGATCATTGTTTGGTGGTCTGCTGCCTGTCTGATCCACTAGAGCTTTCTGAATCCCAGTGAAACCATTACATTTGAGAAGTATGCTCAGCAAACCACTGAGATGCACCAAAAACTGCAGCACCTACAGCTGGCATTGGTCAACAGAAAGGGCCCAATTCTTCTCCATAACAACGCCCAATCATACGTTGTACAACCAATGCTTCAGAAGGTGAACAAACTGGTCTACGAAGTTTTGCCTCATCCACCATTTTTAATCTGATCTCTCACCAATCGACTACCACTTCTTCAAGCATCTTGACAACTTTTTTCAGGAAAAACGCTTTCACAACCAGCAGGAGGTAGAAAATGGTTTCCAAGAGTTTGTTGAATCCTGAAACAGGGATTTTTATATTACAGGAATAAACAAATTTACTTCTCATTGGCAAAAATGTGTTGATTGTAATGGTTCCTGTTTTGATTAATATAGATGTGTTTGCGCCTGCACATGATTTAAAATTCAAAGTCCAAAACCACAGTTACTCTTGTACCAACCTAACACCCCTGCTTCTGCCTGCAAAGTGGAGAATACAGGCTTGTTCAAGACCAGAAGGTGGTTTACGAGGCAGTGGTCCCAGTTCACTTATTAGCCCCTAATCCATACAACCACACTACCCTAAGTTTCAGAAAATGCAAACTGTTTATAGTGCCAGACCTAAAGGACAACTTCTTTTGCACTCCCCTGCACTCAGACTCCCAGTACCTCTTTGCCTTTGAGTGGACAGATCCAGACGCTAGTATAACTTCCCAGCTAACCTGGACTCTGCTGCTCTAAGGCTACAGGGATAGCACCCACCAATTGGTAACGGGTCTCTCCTATACTGTGTGGATGACCTCCACATAGTCCCACTACGGAAGATTCAGATGATACCACCACTCACGTTCTCCACTTCCTAGGTGAACAGGATACTGAGTCTCTCCTCACAAGGACCAGATATCCATACAACAGATTAAGTATGTGGGAAATGTGCTGACCCACCAGATGAGGACGAAAAGGAAGTCACTGCAACCCTCCAACACCTACTCCCGACCCCAACAAAGGAGTAACTGAGGACCTTTCTGGGGATGGCAGAATTTGGACTCATAGCAAAGCCCTTTTATGAAGCCCTAATAGAAAGTGACCACAACCCCCTCAACTGTGATGAAAACAGCCAACAGGTGTTCCTAGCTCTAAAATGAAAATTATGGACCACCTCTACGTTAGGTCTCCCAAACAGAAAAACCCTTTTTCTCCTCCATATAGCTGAGAGACAAATAGGTCCAGTGACTAAGGTTCCACACTCCCAATGCAGGGTGCCTCAGTTTGAACACTGGTCAGAGAACTAAATTCCACAAGCTACAACTAAGCATTCACATGCCCTAACTACAGATCCCACATGCTACAACTACAGATCCTGCATGCCTCAATAAGACCTGGAACAGTCAAATAAATTAAAAAAGATTTTTTTATAAAAGAAGATACGGCACATATATATAATGGAATATTACTTAGCCATAAAAAGGAACAAAAATTGTGCCATTTCCAGAGGTGTGGATGAACCTAGAGACTGTCATATGGTGAAGTGAGTCAGAAAGAGAAAAAAAATCATAAATTAACCTATACATGTGGAATCTAAGAAAATGGTACAGATAGACCTATCTGCAAAGCAGAAAGAGAGATACAGATGTAGAGAACAAACATATGGACATCAAGGGGGAAAAGGAGGGGTGGGATGCATTGGGAGATTGAGACAGATATATACACACTCCTATGTATAAAATAGATAAGTAACGAGAATGCACTGTATAGCACAAGGACCTGCACTCAATGCTCTGTGGTGACCAAAATGGGAAGGAAATTCAAAAAAGGGGGAATACGTGTACACATACACAGTTGATTCACTCTAATGTACAGCAGAAACAAACAACATTGTCAAGCAATTATACTCCAATGAAAGTTTAAAAAAAAAAAAGATAATTTGGACAGACCAATCACTATAACTTATGTGCAGAGTATATCATGAGAAACGCTGGGCTGGAGGAAGCACAAGCTGGAATCAAGACTGCCGGGAGAAATATCAATAACCTCAGATATGCAGATGACACCACCCTTATGCAGAAAGTGAAGAAGAACTAAAGAGCCTCTTGATGAAAGTGAAAGAGGAGAGTGAAAAAGTTGGCTTAAAGCTCAACATTCAGAAAACTAAGATCATGGCACCTGGTCCCATCACTTCATGGCAGATAGATGGGGAAACAGTGGAAACAGTGGCTGACTTTATTTTTCTGGGCTTCAAAGTCACTGCAGATGGTGATTGCAGCCATGAAATTCAAAGACGCTTACTCCTTGGAAGAAAAGTTACAACCAACCTAGATAGCATATTAAAAGCAGAGACCTTACTTTGCCAAAAAAGGTCCGTCTAGTCAAGGCTATGGTTTTTCCAGTGTTCATGTATGGATGTGAGAGTTGGACTATAAAGAAAGCTGAGCACTGAAGAATTGATGCTTTTGAACTGTGGTGTTGGAGAAGACTCTTGAGAGTCCCTTGGACTGCAAGGAGATCCAACCAGTCCATCCTAAAGGAGATCAGTCCCGGGTGTTCGTTGGTAGGACTGATGTTGAAGCTGAAACTCCAACACTTTGGCCACCTGATGTGAAGAGCTGACTCATTGGAAAAGACCCTGATACTGGGAAAGATTGAGGGCAGGAGGAGAAAGGGATGACAGAGGATGAGATGGCTGGATGGCATCATCGACTCAATAGATATGGGTTTGGGTGGACTCTGGGAGTTGGTGATGGACAGGGAGGCCTGGCATGCTGTGATTCACGGGGTCACAAAGACTCGGACACAACTGAGCGACTGGACTGAACTGAACTGAATCACTATAAGTGAAATATAATCTGTAACTAAAAAAAAAAACAAAAACAAAACAAAACTCCCTACAAACAAAAGTCCAGGACCAGATGGTTTCATAGGCAAATTCTACCATACATACAAAGAAGGACTTACACCAATTCTCAAACTCTCCCAAAAGACTGAAGAGGAGAGAAAGCTCCTAAATACCTGCTATGAAGCCACCAACACACTAATACCAAGACCAGACAAAGACACCACCAAAAAAGAAAATTAGAGGCCAACATCTTTGATGAACATAGATGCAAAAATTCACAACAAAATAATAGCAAACCGAATCCAACAACACAGAAAAAAGATCACACTCCACAACTAAATGGGATTTTTCCCAAGTTCATAAGCAGTTTCAAGATACACAAATCAATGTAATACACCACATTAACAAATATCAAAAACCACATGACCATCTCAATAGATGCAGAAAAAGTATTCAACAAAATTCGACATCCATTCATAAAAAAACCTCTTACCAAAGTGGATATAGAGGGAACAGATCTCAACATGAGAAACCATTTCTGAGAAACCCACAGCCAAAATAATACTAAATGATGAGAAGCTGAGAACCTTCCTGCTAAAATCTGGAACAAGACAAGGATGTCCACTCTCACCACTTCTATACAGCATAGTACTGGAAGTCTTAGCCACAGCAATCAGACAACAAAAAGAAACACTTTCTAAATTGAAAAACAAAAGGTAAGATTGTCACTAGATGCAGATAACTTGATACCACATATAGAAAGTTCTAAGGACTCCACACTAAAACTACTAGATCTACTACTAAATAAAAGAATTCAGCAAAGTAGCAGGAAACAAGATTAAAAATCAGAAATTGGTTGCATTTCTTTACACTAACAATGAAATATTAGAAAGGTAATGTGAAATACATATATACCTTTTAAAATTGCACTGGGACTTCCCTACTAGTCCAGTGGCTAAGACTCTACACTCCAAGTGTAGAGGACCTGGGTTTGAACCTTGGTCAGGGAACTAGATCCCACAAACTACAACTAAGATTTGCATGCTCCAGCTGCAGATCCTGCATGCTGCAACTAAGACTCAGCACAGTCAAATAAATAAATGCTTTAAAAAAAAAAAAGAAGAAGAAGAAATGGCACATATAAACAGTGGAATGTTACTCAGTTATAAAAAGCAATGAAAACTGTCATTTGCAGATACGTGGATGAACCCAGAGACCGTCATGCATGGTGAAATCAGAAAGACAAAAACAAATATCATATATTAACCCATATATGTGGAATCTAGAAAAATGGTACAGATGAACCTATTTGCAAAGCAGAAATAGAGATACAGCCATAGAGAACAAACACGGACACCAAGGAGGGAAAGGCAGGGTGGGATACATTGGAAGATTGGGATAGACATATAGACACTACTATGTATAACATAAATAACTAATGAGAACCTACTGTGTAGCACAGGGAAGTGTACTCAATGCTCTGTGGTGACCTAAATGGGAAGGAAATCCACAGAAGAGGATATATATATATATATATATATATACAGTTGATTCACTTTATAGCAGAAACTAACACAATATTGTCAAGCAACTCTAATCCAATAAGAATTTTTTTAAAATAACAGATAATCTGGACAGACTGATCACTAGAGTAAAACAGAATCTGTAATTGAAAAAAAAACAAAAAACAACTCCCTACTAACAAAAGTCCAGGACCAGATGGCTTCACAGGCAAATTCTACCAACATACAAAGAAGAACGTACACCAGTTCTTTTCAAACTCTCCCCAAAAGACTGAAGAGAACACTCCCAAATACTCCCTATGAAGCCACCAACACCCCAATACCAAAAGCAGACAAAGACACCACCAAAATAGAAAATTAGGGGCCAGTATCTGCGATGAATATAGATGCAAAAATCTGCAACAAAATATTAGCAAACCGGATTGGTCCAACACCACATAAAAAAGGTCACAAACCACTACTTGGGATTCATCCCAAGTTCACAAGCACAGTTTAGCATACGCAAATCAACGTACTATACCACATTACTGAAGGTCAAAACCCTGGGCTTTCCTGGTGGTTCAGCGGGTAAAAAGTCTGCCTGCAATGTGGGAGACCTGGGTTCAATCCTTGGGTTGGGAAGATCCCCTGGAGAAGAGAATGGCTACCCACTCCAGTATTCTGGCCTGGAGAAGTCCATGGACTGTGTAGCTCATGGGGTCACAAAGAGTTGGACACGACTAAGCGACTTTCACTTCACTTCACATGACCACCTCAATAGGTACAGAAAGAGCATTTGCCAAAAATTCAACATCCATTCTTACCAACTCCCAGCTCTTACCAACTGGGTATAGAGAGAACACACCTCACCATAAGAGAAGCCATATCTGAAAAACCCATAGCAAAAATAATGGTGAAAAGCAGAAAGTCTTCCTACTAAAATCTGAAACAAGACAAGAATATTCACTTTCAATCACCAGTATTGGAAGTCCTATAGTCCATGGGTTCGCAGAGAGTCAGACGCGACTGAGCAACTAAGTACAACACAGAAGAGCCACAGCAATCAGACAATAAAAAGAAATAAACGGTGTCAGAATTGGAAAGCAGTGGGTAAAATTGTTACTAGATGCATATGACATATATAGAAAGTACTAATAAGGACTCCAAACTAAAATTACTAGCTTTAATAAAAGTGGAAGGGTTAGTTGCTCACTCATGTCTGACTCTTTGCTACCCAATGGACTGTTGCCCACCAGGCTCCTCTGTCCATGGAATTCTCTAGGCAAGAATACTGGAGTGGGTAGCCATTCCCTTCTCCAGGGCATCTTCCCGACCCAAGGATCAAACCGGGGTCTCCTGCATTGCAGGCAGATTATTTACCGTCTGAGTCACTAGAGAAGCCCACTAGATCTAATAAAGGAATTCAGCAAAGTAGCAGGAAACAAGATTAACATTCAGAAATTGGTTGCATTTCTTTACACTGACAATGAAATATTAGACAAGTAATTTTTAAAAAATACTTTTAAAAATCGCACTGGGACTTCACTGGTGGTCCAGTGGCTAGGGCTCTGGACTCCAAATGCAGAGGGCCCAGGTTTGATCCCTGGTCAGGGAACTACATGCAACAAGCTGCAACTAAGAGTTCACATGCCACAGGTAAAAGATGAAAGATCCCACGTGTCACAGCTAAGACCCAGGGCACCAAATAAAGAAATAAGCAAAAATAAAGAAAAAATAAATAAACTGCATCAAAACAAACACACTTAAACAACCCCTAGAGATAAATCTGACCAAGGAGGTAAAAGAATTATAGGCTGAGAACTATAAAATATTAACAAAGGAAATTAAAGTGGATTCAAAGAAATGGAAAGATACCCTATGCTCTTGGATTGGAAGAATTAATATTGGTAAATGGCAATACTACCCAAAAGAGTCTATAGATTGAATGTGATCCTTATCAACATATCCATGACATTTTTCACAGAACTAGAACAAATAATACAAAAATGCATATAGGAACATTAAAGACCCAAAATTGCCAAAGCAGTACTATGGGGAAAAGCAAAGCAGGAGGTATAACTCTCCCAGACATCGGACACCACCACAGTTACAGTAATCACAACAGTGCACAAAGACAGACAGAGACCACTGGGACAGAAGAGAGACAGCACGGAAATGAACCCTCAAACCCAGAATCAGTTAATCTTGGACAGAGGAGGCAAGAACATGCAATTGGAAAAAGACAGTCTCTTTAGCAAATGGTGCTGGGATAGCTGGACAGCCGCATGTAAATCAGTAAAGCTAGAACACACTCTCACACAAAAATAAACTCAAAATGGCTTAGACTTCAACCTAAGACATGACACCATAAAACTCCTAGAAGAGAGCACAGGCAAAACATTCTCTGACATAAGTCATACCAATGTTTTCTTAGGTCAGGCTCCCAAGGCAATAGAAATAAAAGCAAAATAAACAAGTGAGACCTAATAAAACTTACAAGCTTTTGCACAGCAAAGGAAGCCATAAATAAAAGAAAAAGAGAACTCATGGAATGAAAGAAAATATTTGCAAATGATATGACCAACAAGAGCTTAATTTTCAAAATATTTAAATAGCTCATACAACTCAACAACAACAAAAAGCCAAACAACCCAATCAAAAATAAGCAGAAGAACTAAATAGGCGTTTCTCCAAAGACAAAATACAGTGGCCAACAGGCACATGAAAAGATGCCCAACATCATAATTATTACAGAAATGCAAATCAAAGCTACAATGAGGGACCACCTCACACCAGTCAGAATGGCCATCATTAAAAAGTCTACAAATAACAAACACTGGAGAGGGTGTGGAGAAAAGGGAACCTTCCTACACTGTTCTTGGGAACGTATGTTGGTGTGGCCACTGTAGAAAAGGGTAACAGAGGTTCCTCAGAAAACTAAAAATAGAATTAGCATATGATCCACCAATCTCATTTCTGGGCATATATCCAGACAAACTATAATTCAAAAAGATGTATGCACCCCTATGTTCATAGCAACACTATTCACAATAGCCAAGACATGGAAACAACCTACAGGTCCATCAACAGATGAATGGATACAGAAGATGTGGTACATACATATAATGAAACACTGCTCAACAACAACAAAAAAGAATGAAATCCTGCCTTTCACAGCAACATGGATACAACTAGAGACTGTCATACTAAGCAAAGTAGGTCAGAAAGAGAAAGACAAGTACTTATGATATCATTTATATGCTGAATCTAAAATATGACACAAAAAGTGGATCAAGATGGCCGAGAAGTAAGATATAGAGTTCACCTTGTTCCACAAATAAATCAAAACTACATCCACAGATGCAATGATTTTCACAGAACATCTACTGAATGCTGGCATAAGACCCAAGACTCCCAAAAGGGCAAGAAAATCTCCATATAACCATGCAATGGCAATAAAAAACACAGAAAGGAATCAGGACAGGTCCTGGTCTGGGAGGGAACGTTAAATGGGAAATCTTTCTGCACACTGGGAAGTCCACTCTCCAACCTGAGACACTTGCACTGGGGTGAGCAGGGGCTGGGTGCTGAAGCTCGGGCTTCAGAGGTCAGACCCAGGAGAGGACTGGGGTGGGCTGTGTGTGGACAGCCTGAGGGGGCGAGGGTGTGGTCACCACAACTGAGGGAGTATGGGAAGGAGCCTGGGCTATTATTGGGGCAGGGAGGGGGGAATGAGAAGAGTGGGGACTGCCACAGGAGCTTCTTTCTCCACACACTCTCAGGCAGCAGGGCACCACCTACACACACTCCAGGGGTGGGTGTGAGCCTCTGCTCCCATCTCAGACTGCAGAGGCAGACACAGGCTGCTGCTGCCGCTGAGGGACCCAGGATCGGGCACCAACTGCTGCCCCCGCCTTCCTGGAGCCTGTGCCGGTCACACACCTGCACATCTTCTATCAAGGGGATAATGGCCAGCACACGCCGAGGAAAGAGACAGCAAGCACCCAAACCGATTACTGTCCTCATGCCAAAAAATATGAAACTCACACAAGCAACCCACAGGCATTCTCTCATATAAAAAACCATCCAGGACTGTATAAAGAAAGAGAAGTTGCTCAGTCGTGTCCGACTCTTTGCGACCCCATGGACTGCAGCCTACAAGGCTCCTCCATCGATGGGATTTTCCAGGCAAGAGTACTGGAGTCCCAAACTCACAGAGTAAGAGGGCTTCCCTGGTGGCTCAGAGGGTAAATTGTCTGGCTGCAAAACGGGAGACCTGGCTTTGATTCCTGGGTGGGGAAGATCCCCTGGAGAAGGAAATGGCAGCCCATTCCAGTACCCTTACCTGGAAAATCCCATGGATGGAGAGGACTGGTAGGCTACAGTCCATGAGGTCTCAAAGAGTCGGACACAACTGAGCGACTTTTCACTTTCACAGAGTAAGAGAAATAGAAGAAAAATGAAGAAGCAGAGGAACGACTCCCAATTCAAAAACCAAGAGAACTCCCCTGAAAGAACAATGACACAGATCTCTTCAGTCTAATACTCACTGAGTTCAAAACGGAGGTAATGAAAATATTGAAGGAATTAAGAAAGACTATTGACAGAAATGCAGATAACTATAAAAAAGGAAATAGGAACTATAAGGAGGAGCCAAGAAAAATTAGAAAATTCATTTTCTGACACAAAAGTTGAGCTCAAGGCAATGAATACCAGAATGAATAATGCAGAAGAAAGAATGAATGACCTATTAGATAGAATGGAAATAACCCAATTAAAAAAAAAACCACAAATGAAAAAAAAAATGAAAGCAGCAAAAGAAATCTATGGGATAATATAAAGTGTGCCAATCTACACATAGTAGGAATTCCAGAAGGAGAATAAAGAGAAAAGGGGATTGAAAATGTATCTGAAGAAACTATGGCTGAAAACTTCCCAAACCTAAAGAAGGACACAGATATCCAGGGACAGGAAACACAGAGGATTCCAAACAAGATGAACTAATAGAGACCTACACCAAGCCATATGATAATAAAAATGGCAAAATTAGGAAGGATTCTAATCCTCCCTCTCTTCCTTTAGGAAGAGAAAAACAAAGAGTTAATTACAAGGGATTCCCCCATAAGGCCATCAGCTGATATCTCTATAGTAACACTGCAGGCCGGAAGAGAGTGGCAAAATATATTCAAAGTCTTGAAAGGGAAAAACCTGCAACCTAAAATAGTCTACCCAGATAATTATCATTTAGAATAGGAGGAGAAATAAATAATTTCTCAGAAAAGTAAATACTAAACCCATATTAAATACTGAAACATCTTCTCTAAATAAAAAAGAACAAGGAGATATGGAAAGAAAAAATCACTTAAGGTAAATCACTTAATTTAGTCAGTATACAGATCAAAAAGAAAAAAATCCCTATTTGTGAAAGTAATGACAAACACAAGGAACATCAAAGTGGTAAACATGAAGATGTAGAAAAGGACACCAAAATCATAAAATGTGGGGAAGGAGAGTAAAAAAATGCAAATTCTTTTTTTTTAACGTGTCTAAGCTTATATGACTATCAGACCAATGCAAGCAGATATAGGAAGGGACAAACATACTTGAAAAAGGGCAACCACAAATCAAAAACATACAATAAGTTCACAAAAACCAAAAAGACAACAAAAACATAAAACAAAAGGAAATAATCAAACTACAAAGAAAAAGAAAGGAACAGAATCAACCGGAAAACAAAGTTTAAAATAGCAATAAATACATATGTATCAATAATTATCTTAAGTATCAATGGACTGAATGCTCCAAACAAAAAAGAGAGTAGCAGCAAATTAAAAAACAAAAACCTCCTACAAGACACCCACCTTAGGGCAAAGGACACATATAGACTGGAGAGGGGATAGAAAAAGGTATTCCATGCAAACATTAATGACAAGAAGGTAGAGTTACAATACTTGTATCAGACAAAATAGACTTTAAAGCAAAGGCCATAAAGGAACATAAAGGAGATCAATATATAATGAAAAAAGGATCAACACAAGAAGAGAGTTTTCACTTCTCAACATATATGTACCTAACATGCATGTGTGCATGCTCTGTCGTTCTCATTCCTTCCAACCCCATGGACTGTAGCCCACTAGGCTTCTCTGTCCATGGGATTCTCTAGGCAGGAATACTGGAGCGGGTAGCCATTCCCTTCTCCAGGGAATATTTCCAAACCAGGAATCAACCTGGGTTTCCTGCATTGCGGGTAGATTCTCTAACACGAGCCAACTGGGAAGCCCTGCACCTAAAACAGAACCACTCAAATACATAAAATGAAAACCAACAGATATAAAAGGAGAAATGGATAGGAATGCAGTAACAGTAGGAGACCTTAACAACCCACTCACACCAATGGACATATCTTCTAGACAGAAAATCAGTAAGGCAACAGAGATTCCAAATGATACAGTAGAACAGTTAGACTCAACTGCCATTTTCAGGACATTACATTAAAAAAAAATACACAATCCTTTCAATTGCACATGAAACCTTCTCTAGGATTGACCACATACTAGGGCATAAAAGTAATGTCAAGAAATTTAAAAGTACAAAAATTATTTTAAGCATCGTCTCTGACCACGATGGCATGAAACTAGAAATCAACCAAGGGAAAAGAAATGAGAAAGAAATGATTATATGAAGACTAAACAACATGCTATTAAAAAAAAAAAACAAATGGATCAATGAGGAAATCAAGAAGGAAATTAAAGAAAACCCTGAAACCCACACTTAGAGAATGAACTTACGATTGCTGGGGGGGAAGGACAGGGAAAGGGATAGTTAGGGAGTTAGGTATGGACATGTACACACTGCTATATTTAAACCGGATAACCAACAAGGATCTGCTGTATAGCACATAGAACTCTGCTCAGTATTATGCGGCTTGCCTGGGTGGGAGGGGAGTTTGGGGGAGAATGGATACATGTATATGTAGGGCTGAGACCCTTTGCTGTTCATCTGAAACTATCACAACATTGTTAATCAGCTATAGGCCAATAGAAAATAAAAAGTTAAAAAAAATAATACCTTGAGACCAACAACAGTGAAAATACAACCATACAAAATCTATGAGACGCAATGAGAAGTTCTTAGAGGGAAGATACAAGCCTTCCTCAAAAAAACAAACAAGAAAACTTTCAAATAAATGACTTAAAGTGAAAGTTGCTCCATTGTGTCCGACTCTTTGTGACACCATGGACTATACAGTCCATGGAATTCTCTAGGCCAGAATACTGGAGTGAGTAACCTTTCCCTTCTCCAGGGGATCTTCCCAACCCAGGAATCAAACCCAGGTCTCCAGCATTGCAGGCAGACTCTTCACCAACTGAGCCACACAGGGAAGCCCAATAATACTGGAGTGGGTAGCCTATCCCTTCTCCAGGGGATCTTCCAGACCCAGTAATCGAACCGGGGTCTCGTGCATTGCAAATGGATTCTTTACCAACTGAGCTATCAGGGAAGCCAAAGTGCTACCTAAAACAATTAGAAAAAGAAGAACAAACAAAACCTAAAGTCAGCAGAAGGATGAAATACTAAGGACCTGGGAGAAAATAAAGAGAGATTAAAAAACAATAGGAAGAAATCAATAATAAAATGAAAAACTAGGTCTTCCCTGTTGGTTTGGTGGTCAAGAATCCGCCATGCAATACAAGGGACATGAGTTTGATCCCTGGTCCAGGAAGATCCCCTGCAGAAGGAAATGGAAGCCCACTCCAGCCTGGGAAATCCTTTGGACAGAGGAGCCTGGCAGGCTACAATCCATGGGGTTGCAAAAGAGTCAAACACGATTTAGCAACTACACAACAACAAGCACACTCTAGGGCTCATGAGCCAGCTAACGAGCCCCTACACAGCAATTACTAAAGCTCCTAGAGCCTGTGCTCCACAACCAGAGAAGCCACCACTATGAGAAGACCATTCAACATAGCTAGAGAATAGCCTCTGCTCTTTGCAACTGGAGAAAGTCCACATGCAGCAATGAAGATTCAGGGCACCCAAAAAAATAAAGCACTGTTTACATGTCAAAAAGATATTTAATAAAAAAAGAATGGGAGAAAATATTTGCAAACAAAGCAACTGACAGGGGTTACCTCCAAAACAAACAAACAGCTTATGCAGCTCAATATAAAAAAAACCTAACAGGACTTCCATGGTGGTCCAGTGGTTAAGAATCCAATGCAGGGGGTATGGGTTTGATCCCTGGTCAGAGAAGATTCCACGTGGTGCGGGACAACTAAGCCTGTACACCACAATCAAGAAGCCCACACAACTGCAGCTAAAGACTGGCCCTCACTTGCTGAAACTAGAGAAAGCCCAAGCACAGAAACAAAGACCCAAGGCAGCCTAAATAAATAAAATTTAAAACAAACAACCTAATAAAAAAAATTGGCAGAAGACATTTTTAATTAAATAGACATTTCTCCAAAGAAGACAAACAGATGGCCAATAGGTATATGAAAAGGTGCTCAACATCACTAATTATTAGAAAAATGCACATCAAAACTAAAATGAGGGCTTCCTTGGTGGCTCAGTGGTAAAGGATCTACCCACCAGTACAGGAGACACGGGTTCGATCCCCAGTCCAGGAAGATCCCACAGGCCATGGAGAAACTACAACTATTGAGCCTGTGCTCTAGAACCCAGGAGCCACAACTACTGAAGCCCACGGGCCCTAGATTCCATGCTCTGCAACAAGAGAAGCCACCACGATAAGAAGGTTGTACACTGCAATTAGAGAGCAGCATCTGCTCGCCGCAACTAGAGAAAAACCCTTGCAGCAACAAGGACCCAGCACACCCAAATATAAATAAATAAAATTATTAAAAAAAAACTAAAATGAGGTATTACCTCATACCAGTCAGAATGGCAATCATCAACAAATCTACAAACAATAAATGCTGGAGAGGGTGTGGAGAAAAGGGAACCCTTGTACACTGTGGGTGGGAATGTAAACTGGCACGGCCATTATGGAGTACAGTATGGAGGTTCCTTAAAGAACTGAAAATAGAACTACCATACGACCCAGCAATCCCACTCCTGGCATATATCCAGAAAAAAAACCAGAATTCAAAAGAATACATGCACCCCAGTGTTCACTGTAGCACTATTTTCAAAGGCCAAGACATGGAGGCAAACTAAATGTCCATCACAGAAGAATGGATAAAAAGATGATATGTCAGGACTTCCCTGGTGGTCCAGTAGCTAAGGTTTCACACTCCCAATGCAGGGGGCCTAGGCTCAATCACTGGTCAGGGAATTAGACCCCACATGCTGCAACTAAGAATTCACATGCCACCACTAAATATCCTACATGCCACAACTAAGACCTAGCAGAGTTAAATAAATAAAGAATGATAATTTAAAAAAAAATATGGCACATATATACAATGAAATATTACTCAGTCATAAAAAGAAATGAAATCATGCCATTTGCAGAGACATGGATAGACCTACAGTGGTAATACACAGTGAAGTCAGTCAGAAAGAGAATATCAAATATCATATATTAACACATATATGTGGAATCTAAAAAAATGGTACAGATGAACATATTTGCAAAGCAGAAAGAGAGATACTAATGTAGAGAACAAAGGTATAGACACCAAGGGGGTAAAGGTGGCAGTAGGATGAATGAGGAAATTGGGACAGACATACGTACCCTACTATGTACAAAATGGATGCTAATGAGATCTATACTCAGTGTTACGTGGTGACCTAAATGGGAACAAAATCCAAAAAAGAGGGGATATATATATATGTATGGCTGATTCACTTTGCTGCACAGCAAAAAATATCACTGTAAAGCAACCCTACTTCAATAACATTTTTTTAAAAGAATGTATAGAAATTTTGGACAGACTAATCACTGGAAGTAAAAAAGAATCTCTAATTAAAAAAACAAAAAACCTCCCTACAAATAAAACTCCAGGATGAGAGGCAAATCCTTCCAAACAAACAAAGAACTTAGACTGATTCTTCTCAAACTCTCCCAAAAGTCTGAAGAGGCGGGAACACACCCAGATAACACTCTGAAGCCACCTGATACCAAAACCAGGCGAAAAGCAAAAAAGAAAACTACAGGCCAGTATCTTCGATGAATACAGACACAAAAATTCTCAACATAGCAAGTTGAACCCAACATATAAGCAAGGCCACACATAATGACCAAGTGAGATGCATCCCAAGTTCACAGGATAGTTCAACATTTGCAAATCAATCAATGTAATACAACACATTTACAATGGTCAAAAGCCACACGATCATCTCAATAGATGCAGAAGATGCATTTGACAAAATTCCTCATCCATTCATGATAAAAAGTCTTACCAAACAGGGCATAACCAGAACACACCTCAACATAAGAAAAGCCATTTCTGACAAACCCACAGCCAAAATAACACTAGACAGTGAAAAGCTGAAAGCTTTCCCACTAAAATCTGTAACAAGTCAAGAATCTCCACTCTGACCACTTCTATTCAACATAACATTGGAAGTCCTAGCCACAATAATCAAAATATAAATAGAAATAAAAGGTATCCGAATTGGAAAGCAAGAGGTAAAAGTGTCACTAGATGCAGATAACATGATTCTATGCATAGAAAACCCTAAGGACTTCACACTGAAACTACTAGATCTAATAAAGGATTTCAGCAAAACAGCAGGATGCATTAATGTTCAGAAATTAGTTGCATTTCTTTACACTAATAATAAAATATCAGAAAGATAATGTAAAAAAAAATAACTTTTAAAATTGGACTGGTGGTCCTGTGGCTAAGGCTCCATGTTCTAAATGCAGAGAGCCCAGGATCAATCCCTGGTCAGGGTTTATGGGATCTATCCCACAAGCTGCAACTAAGAGTTCACATGCCACAATTAACAACTGAAGATCCCACATGTGGCTTCTAAGATCTGGTGCAGCTAAATAAATAAATGAAAACAAATATTAAATAAAATTGCAACAAAACAAACCCTTAGGAATAAATCTGATCAAAGAGGTTAATACACTGAGAGCTATAATACATTAATAAAGGAAATTAAAGCAGATTTAGAGAAACGGAAAAATATCCCATGCTCTTGGGTTGGAAGAATTAACATTGTTAAATGGCAATACTACCCAAAGCAATCTACAGATTTAATACGATCCCCATCAAAGTACATTTTTACAGAATTACAATTACATTTTTCACAGAAATAGAATAATCCAAAAATGTACATGGAACTACAAAAGGCCCAGAATTGCCAAAGCAATCCTGAGGGGCAGGGGGGAGGGAGCAGGAGATATAACTCTCCCAGACTTCACACAACACTACAGAGCTACAGTAATCAAAACAGTGCAGTATTGGTACAAAAACATACATACAGATCAACAGAACACAACAGAGAGCCCAGACATAAATCCACATTATGAAAGGGACAGTCGCTCAGTCGTGTCCAACTCTTTGCAACCCCATGGACTGTAGCCCACCAGGCTTCTCTGTCCATGGAATTCTCCAGGCAAGAATACTGGAGTGTGTTGCCATTTCCTACTCCAGAGGATCTTTCCAACCCAGGGATCAAACCAGGGTCTCCCAAATTGCAGGCAGATTGTTCACTATCTGAGCCACCAGGGAAGCCCCAAGAACACTGGAGTGGGTAACCATTCCCTTCTCCTGAGGATCTTCCCAACCCAGGGATCAAACCCAGGTAGATTCTTGCATTGCAGGCAGATTCTTTATAAATCCATGTATCTATGGTCAATTAACCTTTGACAAAGGAGGCAAGAATATACAATAGAAAAAAAAAAAAGCAGTCTCTTCAGGAAGGGTGCTGAGACAGTTGGACAGCCACAGGTAAATCAGTGAATTTAGACCACATCCTCATACCATGCTCAAAAATAAACTCAAATTAGCTTAGAGACTTCAACAAAAGTCATGACACCATAAAACTCCTAGAGAGCATAGGCAAAACATTCTCTGACAGGTCGTACCAGTGTTTTCTTAGGTCAGTCTCTCAAGGCAATAGAAATAAAAACAAAAATAAACAAATGGGATATAATAAAACTTACAAACTTTTGCACAGCAAAGGAAGCCATAAATAAAATGAAAAGACAAACTATGGAATGGGAGAGAGATAGGCTTGAGGAAGAAAACAGGATTCGGGAACAAGGAAAGGCCCAAACTTGGAGGCAGCCCTAGCCTCCACCTCTCCTCAGGGTTACCTCCCTGTGACAGTCCATGGTGGGGGCAGAACTAGAAAATCTGGATCAGAGCCACTGCCCAGCTGGGAATGGATCTGTTTTAAATGCAGCCAGGATGACTTCCCTGATGGTCCAGTGGTTAAGATTTCACCTGCCAACACAGGGGACACAGGTTCAATCTCTGGTCCAGGAAGATCCCACATGCCTTGGGGCAACTAGGCCCTTTTGCCACAACTACTGAAAGCCTGCATGCTCTAGAGGCCATGCTCTGCAACAAGAAAAGTCACCACAATAAGAAGCCCGGACGTTGCAATGAAAAGTAGCCCCCACTCACAGCAACTAGAGAAAGGCTGCTAAGCAATGAAGACCCAGTGCAGCCAAAAATAATTAATTTAAAAAAAATAATAATAAACAAATGCAGCCAGGAGGGCCGCTGGAAGGACAAATGCCCCCTCTATGGGAAAAATCCACAGGGCCTCTGCCTGATATGCAAACCAGAGGGCCACTGGAAGCAGGACTGCCTCCAGTCCTGAAGGGGACTTGGGGCTCCCAAACCAATGCTGGCTGAGAGGATTGAGGGCCCAGGACCCACCCTGGCTCCCAAAGGACACCGGGGAGGAGACTTGGGTAATCCCTGGCATGGCAGGTGGGGAAGTTTTTTTTTGTTATTAACAGATCCACCTACTCTGTGACGACTAATTTTCCTGGACCCTTGTTCTCCCCATCTGGTATAGTAACAGGGATTGATGGAGCCCAAAGCCAAATGATTCACAACACCCCTCAGCTGCTTACTAGGGAAGTTTACCCTGGAGCACCAGTTCCTGCTCACGTCTGAGTGCCCCATCCCCTTGCTGAGAAGGGAGATGCTCACTCAATTCCAGACAATTGTTCAATTTGGAGACACTCTCAGAGAAGGCACCTACCAGGAGAAATCACTGTTCTTGGCCATGAAGCCCGCTTCAGCCACCCTCAGAGGAGGTCTCCCCTTCACCCCATACTGTTTCTCAAGTAATCCCCTCTTTCTGGAACACTGAGGTTCCTGGAAGAGCTATAATGTGCGTCCAGGTCAGGTTTCCTTGGAACCCATGAACAAAAACAGTATCCCTAGAGACCCGAGGCCCAATGAGGTCCAGCATTTAATAACCCAGTTCTTAATATATGATCTCTTATGACCCTGGGGAAATGAGGATACTGTCTCTCCTCACAATGCCCAGATTTCCACACAACAGATTAAGTACATGGGAAACATGCTTACCCACCAGATGAGGACCAAAAGGAAGTCACTGTAAGCCTCCAACACCCACCCCCAACGAAGGGGCAACTGAGGGCCTTTCTGGGGATGGCAGAATTTTGCAGGATTTGGGCTCATAGCAAAGCCTCTCTATGAAACCCTAAAAGGAAGTGACCACAAACCTCTCAACTGCAATAAAAATTGCCAACAGGCGTTCCTAGCTCTAAAATAAAAATTACAGACTACCTCTGAGTTAGGTCTCCCAAACTTAGAAAAACCCTTTCTCCTCTATATAGCTGACAGACAAATAGCCAAAGAAATCTTGAGAAAGAAAAACAACTGGAGGAATCAGGCTCCCTGCCTTCAGACTATACTACAAAGCTGTAGTCACGACAATAGTATGGTACTAGCACAAAATCAGAAATATAAATCAATGGAACAAGATAGAAATCCTAGAAATAAACCTACACACCTATGGTCAATAAATCTATGACAAAGGAGGCAAGACTATACAATTGAGAAAAACAGCCTCTTCAGTAAACAGTGCTGGGAAAACTGGACAGCTATATGTAAAAGAATGAAATTAGATCATTCTCTAACACTATACACAAAAATAAACTCAGAAATAAACTTTTGATTGGTCTCCCAGAGTAATGGAAATAAAAACAAAAATAAACAAATGGGACTCAATTAACTCAAAAGCTATGCACAGCAAAGGAAACCATAAACCAAAGGAAAAGACAACCCACAGAATGGGAGAAAATATTTACACATGATGCAACCAACAAGAGATTAATCCCCCAAATTTATGAACAGCTCATATAACTCAATATCAAAAAACAAAACAAAAAAATGAGTTTCCCTAGTGGACCAGTGGTTAAGAATCTGTGCTTCCACCACAGCAGGCGTGACTTCCATCCTTAGTTAGGGAACTTCCACATGCCACGAGGTGCAGTCAAAAAATAAAATAAAAACCTAGACAATCCAATTAAAAAATGGGCAGAAGACCTATATAGACATTTCTCCAAAGAGGACATACAGAGACATACAGAGAGCCAAGGGGAACATGAAAAGATGTTTTAAATCACTAATTATTAGAGAAATGCAAATCAAAACTACATTGAGTTATCACCTCACACCAATGCGAATGGCCATCATCAAAAAGTCTGCGAACAGGCTTCCCTGGTGGCTCAGTGGTAAAGAATCTGCCTGTCAATGCAGGAGACACGGGAAGATTCCACCCTGGCCAGGGAAGATTCCACATGCTGCAGAGCAACTAAGCCATACACCACAACTACTGAGCCTGTGCTGCAGAGCCCAGGAGCTGCGACTACTGAAGCCCATGTGCCTACAGCTTGTGCTCTGCAACAAGAGAAGCCACTGCAACGAGAAGCCCAAGCACCGCAACTAGAGAGTAGCTATCACTTGCCTCAACTAGAGAAAAATTCACGCAGTAACTAAGACCCAGCACCGCCAAAAATAAAATAAATGGATAAAATTATTTTTTTTAAGTCTACAAGCAATAAATACTGGAGAGGGTGTGGATAAAGGGGACCCTGCCTGTTCTGTTGATGGGAATATAAAATGGTAAAGCCACTATAGAAAACAGTATGGAGGTGCCTTAAAAAACGAAAAATAGAGCTACCATGTGACCCAGCAATTCCACTCCTAGGCATATGTCCAGAGAAAACCATGGTTGAAAAGGATACGTGCAAAAAAAAAAAAAAAGGATACGTGCATCCCAATATTCACTGCAATGCTGTTTACAACAACCAAGACGTGGAAGCAACCTAAATGCCCATGGATAGATGAATGGATAAAGATGTGAGATATAGACAGATAGACAGATATACACACAATGCAATATTACTCAGCCTGAAGGAAATAATGCCATTTGCAGCAACACGGTTGGACCTGGAGATTATCATACTAAGTGAGGTCAGTCAGACAGATAAAGACAAATAGCATATGACATCACTTAGTGCAGAATCTTTTAAAAAGAAATGATACAAATGAACTGATTTATAAAGCAGAAACAGACTCACAGATTTAGGAAACAAATTTATGGTTACCAAAGGGGAAAGGCCCAGGGGAGGGATAAATTGGGATTTGGGATTGACGTATACACACTACTATATTTAAAATTACAAAATAAAAGATAACCAACAAGGGCCTCTTATATAGCACTGAAAACTCTACTCAATAGACTGTAATAACCTAAATGGGAAAAGAATTTGAGAAGTATGTATATATATAACTGAATCACTACTCCGTATACCTGAAACTAACACAAGGTTGAAAATCAACTATGCTCCAGTATAAAATAAAAATTAAGTCATAATCATTTTACAAATTAGTTAATTTAAAAAAAACAATGGTTTACTGATGGAAGCAGCTTTATACATGAAGGGGTAAGGCTATCTGGCTATGTCCATAGTCAGTCTGTGGACAACTGTGAGCCTGGACTTCTACCCTCTTAGATTTCCATCCAAAAGGCCAAGCTGATCCCCTTGACCAGAGCACTCCAGCTAGGAAAAGGGTTAAGAATCAATATAGGAGGATTTCCCTGGTGGAGTGGATAGGAATCTACCTGCCAATGCAGGGGATATGGACTCCATCCCCAGTCTGGGAAGATCCTACATGCCGCAGAGCAACTAAGCCCATGGACCGCAACTACTGAAGCCCTCGCACCTAGAGTCTGTGCTCCATAGTAAAGTGAGACACCACAGTGAAAAGCCCATGCACTGCAACAAAGAGTAGCCTCTGCTCATCAAAATTAGAGAAAGCCTGCATGCAGCAACAAAAACTCAGTGAAACCAAATAATTAATTTTTTTAATAAAAGAAAAGAATCAATAGAGGATTTCTCTGGTGGTCCAGTGGTTAAGGATCCACCTGCCAATGCAAGGGACACGACTTCCATCTCTGGCCCAGGAAGATCCCATACGCCACAGGGCAACGAAGCCTGTGCACCACAACTACTGAAGCCTGCACGCTCTAGAGCCCATGCTCCACAACAAGAGAAGCCACTGCAATGAGGAGCCTGTACACTACAACTAGAGAGTAGCCCCCCCACCTGCCGCCAAAACCAGAGAAAGCCTGTGCACAGCAGGACCCAACACAGCCAAAAATAAAACAAATATTTTTTAAGTCAATATATGGGAAGCCATAATAAATAAAAACAAAATTTTTTTTTTAATAAAGAGTCAACATACAGGCTTCCCTGGTGGCTCAGTGGTAAAGAATCAGCCTGCCAATACAGGAGACACAGGTGTGTTCCGTGACCCTGGAAGATCCCACATGCCTTGGAGCAGCTAGGCCTGTGTGTGCACTGCGCTCAGTCATGTCCAACTCTTTGTGACCCCATGGACTGTAGCTCACCAGGCTCCTCTGTCCACGGGATTTTCCAGGTGAAAATACTGGAATGGGTTGCCATTTCCTCCTCTGACAGATCTTCCTGAGCCAGGAATCGAACCCACGTCTCCTGCATTGGCAGGCAAACTCTTAACCACTGGACCACCAGGGAAGCCCAATTATGCCCGTGTACCACAACTACTGCGCCTGTGCACCCCAGAGCCTGTGCTCTGCAACAGAATCTACCGCAACGAGAAGTCCATGCACCACAGCTAGACAGTAGCCCCCAATCTCCACAACTAGAGTAAAGCCCTCGTAGCAGTGAAGACCCAGTACAGCCAAAAATAAATAAATAAAATAAAAATTCTAAATATATATATATCAGTTCAGTTCAGTTGCTCAGTCGTGTCCGACTCTTTGCGACCCCATGAATCGCAGCACACCAGGCCTCCCTGTCCATCACCAACTCCCGCAATTTACTCAAACTCATGCCCATCGAGTTGGTGATGCCATCCAGCCATCCCATCCTCTGTCGTCCCCTTCTCCTCCTGCCCCCAATCCCTCCCAGCATCATAGTCTTTTCCAATGAGTCAACTCTTCGCATGAGGTGGCCAAAGTATTGGAGTTTCAGCTTCACCATCAGTCCTTCCAATGAACACCCAGGACTGATCTCCTTTAGGATGGACTGGTTGGATCTCCTTGCAGTCCAAGGGACTCTCAAGAGTCTTCTCCAACACCATAGTTCAAAAGCATCAATTTTTCAGTGCTCAGCTTTCTTCACAGTCTAACTCTCACATCCATACATGACCACTGGAAAAACCATAGCCTTGACCAGACGGACCTTTGCTGGTAAAGTAATGTCTCTGCTTTTTAATATGCTATCTAGGTTGGTCATAACTTTCCTTCCAAGGAGTAAGCGTCTTTTAATTTCATGGCTGCAATCACCATCTGCAGTGGTTTTGGAGCCCCAAAAAATAAAGTCTGACACTGTTTCCACTGTTTCCCCGTCTATTTCCCATGAGGTGATGGGACCAGATGCCGTGATCTTCGTTTTCTGAATGTTAAGCTTTAAGCCAACTTTTTCACTCTCCTCTTTCACTTTCATCAAGAAGCTTTTTAGTTCCTCTTCACTTTCTGCCATAAGGGTGGTTTCATCTGCATATCTGAGGTTATTGATATTTCTCCCGGCAATCTTGATTCCAGCTTGTGCTTCTTCCAGCCCAGCGTTTCTCGTGATGTACTCTGCATATAAGTTAAATAATATACACACACACGCACTGATTCCAAGTAAGGATGCCTACTGCTACATGTGCACGCTGTCATGTGGGAAGAAAGAAGATTCCTAACAAAGGAGTCCCTATAAAACACCACCAGAAATTGTAGAACTCCTAGAAGCATTCCAGCTTTCAAAGGAGCTTGCAGGGTCGCCAAAGGCACAACACCTCCTTACAAGGAGAGACACCCTGGCCAGCAAGGCCACCAAGGCTGCACCCAGGCACAGCTGCAGTTCTCAGGCCTGACAGCATCTCCTTCCTGACAGTGCCACCCTGCACAGCGGAAGAACTGGAGTGGGCTGGCTAAACCTAAGGGGCTGAAAAGAGACCCCTCAGGGTGGCTGACAAAAGAAAAAAGCTTCTCATTCCTGCATCAAGGAATGGAAAGTAATTAAGCACTTCCTGTTCAGAGTGGGACTCCCTATCCAAACTGGTTACTTAGGTGTTCCTGGGCAAGGGACTGTCCCAAACTGTTAAAAATGTCACCAGGTCTTGCGAGTTTTGTGGCTGCCTTGCCTCAAGAAGCTACTGCATACCTTCTCCCCTCACTCAGCCCATACAACATCGGGGAACCTATGCAGGGGAAGGCTGCCACATGGACATGCTCCCATGAAGGGGATGGAAACACCTATCGGCATTCATAGAACATCTTCACAGGGTGGACAGAAGCTTTCCCTATTAGGACTGAAAAGGGAATAGACATATCCAAGTTTCTGCTTACAGAGAGAGCTGTGAGATCCCAAAGTTTCCAGAATGATAACAGACCTTCTTTCACTGCCAAGGTGACCCAACAGGCTTCCTCAGCTCTAGGTATTCACGACCACTTCCACTCTTCCTGGAGGCCCCAATCTTTAGGCAAGGTGGAAAAAGCAAATCATGTTCTAAAAAGAAGGCGTCCAACTCTATGGGAGAAGGCGAGGGTGGGATGATCTGAGAGAACAGCATCGAAACATGTATGTTATCAAGTATGAAACAGATCACCAGTCCAGGTTGGATGCATGAGACAAGTGCTCCGGGCTGGTGCACTGGGTTGACCCAGAGGGATGGGATGGGAGGGAGGTGGGAGGGGGGTTCAGGATGGGGAACACATGTAAATCCATGGCTGGTTCATGTCAATGTATGGCAAAAACCACTACAATATTGTAAAGTAAAAAAAAAAAAAAAAAAAAATTCTCTCTGAAAAAAAAAATTAAAAAAAGAAGGCATCCAAGAAAAACAAAGAAGAAGATGCTTGCTAAGCTATGCCAAGAGACTTCAGAAACCTGAGTCTCCCTTCTGCCTGTAGCCTTTCTATGGACGAAGATGGCACTAAAGGGAATTTTAAAATTGAGCCCATTTGAAATGACCTATGGGAAGCCCTTTGTGAGTTCAGATCTCATTTGATGAGGAAAGCCACAAATTCATCTTGAGCCAAGTTCAAAGCGCCCTCCAAGAATATGGAAACAAAGTGCTGCCCATCCCACAGAGAAAGGTCAACAGATACACTACTGTATATAAAATAGATAGCCAATGGGAATTTTCTGTATGACTCAGGGAACTCAAACTGCGACTCTGTAACAACCTAAAGGAGTGGGAAGAGGTGGGAGGTGAAAGGGAGGTTCAAGAAGAAGGGGATATAAGTGTATCTATGGCTGGTTCATGTTGATATATGGCAGAAATCAACACAATATTGTAAAGCAATTAGCCCTCGATTAAAAATTAAAAAAATTTTTTTTTAATTATTTAAAGTAAAAAAAAAAAAGGAAAGGTTGAGGTCTCCATCCACTCAGGGCACTCTGTCCTACTAAAAACCTGGAAGGAAGGGTCACTGAGGACCAGATACAACCAAAATGGAAGGAACCATATCAAGTGTTCCAAAGTACCCCATCTGCTGCCAACCTATGGGGGGTTACTACTTGGGTTCATCTGTCTAGAACAAAACCTGTATCTTGTAAGTCCCAACAGAAACCAGAAGAGACCTACTCCTGCGAGTCCATGCAAGACTTCAGACACCTGTTCAAGAGAACAGGTAAGTGACTTCTTGTGGCTGTGGTGGGTTGGCCTAGTCATCCTTGTGTTTCTTGACTATCATGCTCTTATTCTGCCACTTTTCAGGAGCCCCTACCCCGGTAAACATCTTTGCCTCAGCTAGGTCTGAAATAAAAAAATAGAGTACTATGATGCCAAAAGCCATAATATTCCTGGTAGGACTTCTGATGATGGTCATGGCTCGAGAGGAATGAGAAGATCATGCTTTAATAAACAAATATAAAATAATCATCCCGGGAGAAAACCTAGTTAATTGTTGGGCCTACTGTAAAAACTCTGGCTTGCAACCATCATTACAGGTACAAACAGGTACATACAACAAGAGTTTTACCAATTCCATGAGTTTCCAACACATGGAAACCATCTCCCCACCAACCCCAACCAATACAAGTGTAACAGGCAATACGCCTATCAGGCCTAATGCCTTGCCCACATTGAACTCTTTTTAAAAAAGTGACATAACTTTTCTGTTAATCATGGCTACGCTTTTTTTTTTGGTGGTGCCATATGTAGCAATCTTAGTTTCCTGACCAGGGATCGAACCTGTGCCCCCTGCATTGGAAGCACACAGTGTTAACCACTGGACCTCCAGGGAAGTCCCAATCATGGCTACTTTTGTTACCCAGAAAAGTTGTCCTCTTCCAGTTCAAGATGGCGGAATAGAAGGATGTGCGCTCATCTCCTGTGAGAGCACCAAAATTGCAGCTAGCTGTTGCAATTGACAGGAAGACACTGGAACCCACCAAAAAAAGATACCCCACATTCAAACACAAAGAAGCCACTGCAAGATGGTAGGAGGGGCACAATCACAATAAAATTAAATCCCATATCTGCCAGGTAGGTGACCCACTGACTAGAAAACAATAATACCAAAGAAGTTCTCACACTGTTGTGAAGGTTCTGGACCTCACGTCAGACGTCCTAGCGCAGAGATCTCACAAAGGGACTGCAAATCCCCAGGTAATCTGCCCTTGAGGGTCAGCGGGATTTGACTATAGGACTTCCAGAGGACTGGGGGAAACAGACCCTCTAGTCTTGGAGGATACAAACAAAATTGTGCACATACCAAGACCCAGAGGAGAGGAGCAGTGACCCCACAGAAGACTGAACCAAAACTACCTGCTAGTGTTGGAGGGCCTCCTCTGGGTCAGTAGGGGCTGACCACAGGGTACAGGGGGCACTGGAAGGACCCCCTTGGCATAAACCCTCTTGGAGTTCACCATTAACCCTACCATAGAGCCACAGACCCCAGGGCTGGGTTGCCTCAGGCCAACCAACTATCAGGGAGGGAGTACAACCCCATCCATCAGCAGATAATTAGATTAAAGCTTTACTGAGCAAGGCCCTGCCCACCAGAGCAAGACCCAGTTTTTCCCATCACCAGTCCCTCCCATCAAGAAGCTTACACAAGCCTCTTAGCCTTATCCATCAGAGGGCAGTCAGAAGATGCAAGAAGAAACATAGTCTCACAGTAGCTAAAACAAAAGCCATATTACAGAAAGTTAATCACGATGAAAAAGCAAAAAAGTATGTCCCAGATGAAGGGACAAGACAAAATTCAAGGAAAACAACTAAATGAAGTGGAGATAGGCAACATTCCAGAAAAACAATTCAGAATGATAGTGAAGATGATCCAGAATCTCGGGAAAAGAATGGAGACAAAGATTGAGAAGATGCAAGAAAGGCTTACCAAAGACCTAGAAGAACTAAAGAACAAACAAACAGAGATAAATAATACACTAGAAGGAATCAACAGCAAAATAACTGAAGCAGAAGAAAGGATAAATGACCTGAAGGACAGAATGTTGGAAATCACTGCTGCAGAACAAAAAATAGAAAAAAGAATGAAAAGAAATGAAGACAGCCTAAGAGACCTATGAGACAACATTAAACACACTAACATTCACATTATATGGGTCCCAGAAGGAGAAGAGAGAGAGAAAGGACCTGAGAAAATATTTGAAGAGATACTATCTGAATACTTCCCTAACATGGGAAAGAAAATAGTCAAGCAAGTCCAGGAAGCAGAGAGGAACAGAGGTTTTTCCAGGAAGGAAAAACCCAAGGAGGAACACACTGAGACACATAGTACCCAAACCGACAAAAATTAAAAACAGAGACAAAATATTAAAAGCAACAAGGGAAAAATGACAACAAACAGGGAACTCCAATCAGGCTATCAGCTGATTTCTCAACAGAAACTCTACAAGCCAGAAGGGAATGGCTTGATATATTTAAAGTGATGAAAGGGAAGAACCTACAATCAAGAATACTCTACCCAGAAAGACCCTCCTTCAGATTTGATGGAGAAATCAAGTTTTCCAGACAAGCAAAAGTTAAGAGAATTCAGCTCCATCAAACCACCTTTACAACAAAAATGCTAAAGGAACTTCTCTAGGCAGGAAACACAAGAGAAGGAAAAGACAGAAAATAAACCCAAAACAACTAAGAAAATGGTAATAGGATCATATGTATCGATAATTACCTTAAATGTAAATAGATTAAATGCACTAACCAAAAGACATAGACTGGCTAAATGAATGAAAACATCTGCATGTATGCACTTCCACTTACCACATCATTCTGCTTGACCCCCCTCAAATTGCATGTAATTATTTTATATCGTTATGTTAACCATGGTTCCATTATGGCTTGCAATTATCTTTTATTTTTTGTCTGGCTATTGATTGTGAAAACTGATAAACATCTTCTATTGTGATTATGCAATTATTACTCACTTAATACCATTGTATCATGATTGGTCAACAGAAAAATAACAGAACTCTATATCACCAAAACTAGGATCTAACAGAAAAACCTGTAATCACCGATTAAAATCTAGATGCATATCAGAATTATCTTGAAATTAAAAAAATAAATAAAATGCCCAGGTATTGTTTTTTTTTCTCCAGAGCTCCAGAAGTGTTTCTAATGAGCGGTCATGTTTAAAAACAACTGGGCTATATGATGATCTCTTACTTTTATCTAGCTTGTTTCACTTTTCTACTTCATATTCAGTGCTTCCATTTCATTTAGTTTATGTTTTCTAATTTCTCCATCTCTTTTTTTTTGGATGTTCTTTCTCAAGCCTTTATCAAGTATAGTAGAAAAGCTTTTGTATATATAAATATGTATAATACATACATTTCAGAAAATTTATGAATTTATGCCTAACTAAAAAAATTATGATATTTTGATTCCACTTGTTTGACTTAGTATGCATAGAAGGCTAGATTTATAATTAAAAAAGAGACTGCAACAAGCAACAAAGATTTACTGTATAGCATAGGGAACTATAGTCAACATCTTGTAATAATGTACAATGAAAAAGAATTTCAAACATAATATACGTGTATTTGCATAACTGAATCACCTTGCTGTGTACCTGAAACATGGTAAGTCAACTATACTTCAACAAAATACATATATCACACACAAAAAAGGCAGTCATGCTTCTAGCACCGCTACCCCTCTACTGGTTCTCTTGGCTATGGTGAGCCTCTTAAGAACAGTCCCTGGGCACCAGATGGTAACATTACCACAGCGTTTAGGAAGTCAGACCCAAACTGCATTCCCACAAATGCCTCCACTCTCTGTGCTAAGAATGAAGCCCTGACCCCAGGTGCATACAAGATAGGGATGGAATGGACTAAACCTGGGGCTGGAAGCCGTGGGTTAAAACCGTCTCACTACATCATCTCATCTAAGCCAAGGGCATGGAATACTCCCAGATTTAACTACCTTGCATATACTAATGGGCCCATGTCTCTGCACTGCGTTCATAACTTTTCCTTTCCATGGATCTAGATGGCTGCTTCCTGGCTAAATTCTTCTATCCCCATTTTTTCTTCTTGGTAGGCGGCATGTGACACAACTGAGCATGCAAGTATGCATGCGTGTGGAATCTTAGTTCCCCAATCAGGGATCAAACCTGCGCCTCCTGCGTTGCAAGTGCAGTGTCTTAACCATCAACTCCCAGGGAAGTCCCTATTCTCAGACCTCTGATTGCACCTTCAGGATCTGTCTGGATAGCAGCACTCCCCAGAGTAAGCGTCCAAAGACAAGGTACTCCAGGGTAATCCCACCCCTATACATGCTTATCCTTATAAAATGTGTGCACAGGGGAGCCTGTACATTAGGACATTTGGTTCTATTCACTGTCACAATACATAATAATATTTAATATCATCCCAGGAGGGTTATTGGATTAATACTGGCAGGAACAGGACTGGCAGGTGGATTAGCAGCTGCTTGAGAGGCTGTGCCTACCATGAGGTAACCCTAGAAAACCTAACCTACATTTTAGGCAACCCAGCCCGGGACCACTGGCAATGCCCCAAGTAGACTTTCAACTTCTTTCAACTCACTGGCCAATGTTGTTGTGGACAATAGATTAGCCTTGGATCACTTGCTGGCCAAGCAGGGTGGTGTCTGTGTGGTCATAAACGAAACCTACCGCACCTATATCAACAATTCAGGCCAGATTGAGATGGACATCAAAAAGATTTATGAGAGACTTTCCTGGTGGTCCAGTGGCTAAGACTGTGCTCTCAATGCAGGGGCCTGGGTTTGATCCCTGGTCAGGGAACTATATCCCACATGCCGCAACTAAGAGTTCACATGCCACAACTCAGATCCTGTGTGCCACAACTAAGACCCAGTGCAGCCAAATAAATACATTTTCAAAGGACTTAAAACAAGTATCATGGTTACACCGCTACAATCAGGGATTAGACCCTAATGCCATCTGGTCCATTATCAAGAGCAGCCTCCCTAGCCTTACTTGGTTCCTTACTTGGACCCCAAGAAAAGATCATACTCTTCCCCCTCCTCTTTGGACCCTGCCTCTTTAACCTCCTCAGAAAGTTCATGTCTTCCAGGTTACAACAGTTCCACATCAAAATGAGGGTTAGCAGAGGATTCCAGCCCATACCCCCCTCTGACTTAAAATAAGAAGCTATCCTGCCCCTGGGACCCCTATACCAGACATACAGAAATTTTTACTACCTGACAGGCAGGGTCAATGCCCCTACTCAACCCTGAAACAGCTACAGAAAACAGATTATTGTCCTTCTACATCCCATAAGAATATGGGAGTAAGAGACTTCCCTGGGGGTCCAGTGGCTAAAACTCCCTGCTTCCAAGGCAGGGGGCCCAGGTTCAAACCCTGGTCAGGGAACTAGATCCCACATGCCACAGCTAAGATCTGGCGCAGCCAAAGAAATAAGTAAATATTAAGAACATATGAGGAAAAAAAAAAAAAGAACATATGAGGGAGGGAGGTTCAAAAGGGAGGGGCTTATGTATACCTATGGTTGATTCATGCTGATGTTTGGCAGAAACCAAATAAATTCTGCAAAGCAATTATCCTTCAATTAAAAAGTTGAAATTGAGAGAAAAAAAAAAGAATATAGGAGAAAATCTCTGATGGGGAATGAGATAGGAGGGGAAGGGCAGCACACAACCACTAGATATTGAAGAGGCGCAGCTGTTGGTTGGGATGCGATTAAGATCAAATGGAACCAGCTGAAATCAAGCAGTATTCGAGAATGGCCTGGTCATTGGCCTTCAGCTCATTATACTTTCTTTGTAATACTCAAAATCACTCCCCCTTATGCCATGATAGTTCCCAGATGGTTGTAAAAGGCCAAAAAGTGGGCAGTGGCCCAATTCCTGGAAAAATCCCCCCTTCCCCGAAACAACAAGAATAATCCTCCCACTTGTTAGTATAGGAAATAACTTGGCCCATAAACATCTACCACCCCCATCCCCCGGGGCTGCTCTCACTTTCTGAGGGTCAGCATTCTGCCTATGGAGTGCGTGCATTGTGCTAAATAAACTTACCTCTGCTTTTCTCTGGCTCCATTCTGAATTCTCTCCTGTGAAGAAGCAAGGACCCTCACTTGGCGGTGGTCTGTCCTAAGGACTCCTGCGGGTCCCAGGACGTGACACTTCCCTCTCCTGCAACAGTGAGAGGCCTCTACCCTGCCGGTGGGGTCTGATCAGGGCTGGGCTGGGCTGCGCTCTTTACGCAGCGCTGGGTTACCACGCCCTGCTAAACCCCAAGGGCTTCTGGGAAGGCACGAGGCTGAGGCCCTCTCTAGGACAGGCTAGCAGGCACATAGACTACACAGCCCACGGGGACCTGAACAGGGTCCCCCTCAGAGTCCCCAGCCTCAACACAGCATTAGCGCGGGGACGCCTGGACACACCTGTCTAGGCCCTGGGAAGGTCAGGGCTGCACAAGCCCTCAGGGGCCATTTGTCCCCCCACCCACTGCCAGGCCCTGAGGCCTGCAAACCTCCCAACAGGAAAGTGGAACTTCTGGCCTGTGCTCTGTGTGAGTCCAAAAGCCAGAAACACAAGCTGCTGGGCAACGAGTACGGCGTGGTGATTCGGTAATTGATCCATTCGCACCGTGGGCTGCACCTGGTGGTTTGTTTGCCTCCCAGGAGCTCACAGGCCAGCCCAGAGAAGGAAGAGGAAACTCCCAGTGCGGGCTCTGTTCTAGGCACATGTCCTCTCATTTCAGCCTCCCAGGAAGGGATTTCCCCCCTCCACCCCCCATCTTGTGGGACATGAAGCAGAGACTTACCGGTAAGTCTTACCAGTAAGGGGTTTCCTGCCTCCAGCCCTTCCGCTCCTGTCACTGGGGGGGGTGTCCTCTTTGGCCCCATGGCTGGCCACCGTCTGGAGTCCCACCAGGCCCCTGTATGCCTGGAGGTGGAATTCGGGGCATGGGAACCCGCTGAAGGATGGGGATCAGGGAGAGCCGATGAGGGCTGGAAGTGAGGTGACCAGCTTCAGTTAGAGGAGAGGGACAGAGGGGCAACGCCACCTGGGAAGAACAAGCAGCAGGACGTGCCTGTGGGTTAGGCGCGGGCTCTAGGGACAGCTGCTGAGAGAGGGCAGTGGCTGGACTCCTGGCCGGTTCTCAGTGGGCTCTCTGTGGGAGTGGGTAAGGTCCTGCCTTGTCAAGCTGGGATGCACGCAACAGCTCGGAGCAGGGTGGACTGGGTGGACATGCAGGGGAGATGTGTGGTGTCTCCTCTGGCCAGTGCAGGGCTTAGGTGGCCCCAATCCCGGGCCAGTGTCTGGCAGCCTCTTGCTCTGCTCAGACAGCAGGCGGCCTGAGAGAGGTGACAGGTTCAAATCCTGACACCAGCATCCCCTATCTGTGTGACCTGAGGCGGGTGTCCATATGGGCAGCAAGAGTACTCGGCGCCAGAGTGACTCTGCGCCAGAGACACGGATGAGAAAGGCCCGTGTGGATGCCCTACAGTGGTTGGTAGTTGTCCTCCTGGAATCTGGTGAGCATGCCCAGGCCTGCGCCTTCCTCTCCCCTTGCCATCACCTTGCCCCAGATGACAGATGGGGAAACAGCCTGGCTCGGTACTCTGACTGGCCCAAGACCACGGTAAGTCTGCACCAGAAGCTGCCTAGCTTCCTGCCCCTCGGTGTCCTGGACCCGCAGGAACACCAGGCAGGCACTGGGCTCGAAGCAGAGATGAAGAACAGACCTGCCCCAGGGAGGCCTGCCTGTGAGTGTTCAGCCCTGTCCCCGCTTCACCCCATCCTCATTTCAGCCCTCCACCCTCCCTGTCCTCCGGCACAACACCCACTCTGGGCACTGCCACCGTCTCGGAAGCCTTCATCCACCCCCGAGTTCACTGAGCCCAGGGCTGCTGCAGGGAGGCGTGGGCAGGGACGTGGAGGCCAGTGGCTCCTTTATTCCATCCAGCCCAAGTGCAGCCAGACTAGGCTGGGAGTACAGCTCAAGGGAGGCTGTAACCACCACGGGTCGGCCCGCCCCCAGACGGATGCCCAGAGGCAGCGTGGGTCTCCGGGGCAAGAGGAAGGGCACGTGTCCCCAGTGTATCTGCTGCCACTGAGGGTGGGACCCCTCAGAACCCCAAAGACGTGAGAGGAACATGAAGCAAGTGACAGAGAGGAAGAGAGGGAGGAGTCGGGATGCTGAGCAGGGGCTAAGCCAAGACTCTCGGCCGCCTAATGTCTGGACCAGGCCTGGAGCCCCAGCCGGGACTCTGCGCCCAAGACCCAGGCCCAGCCCACCTCCAGTCGTTGTCCCCAGCCAGGTGGGCAGAGAGGCCCAGGTGGAGAGAGAAAGAAAGACAGAGGGCAAGAGTGCCCTGGCAGGTCGCCGTGATCCGGTCTGTGTGGACGCTGGATGCTAAGGTAGGGGAGGTGTGGTCCTTGGGCTCTGCGTAGGTGCCCCCCAGCACGTGTGTACTGGGGTGCCCCATCTGCCCCCGCATCACCCCAGGTTTTAGATCTGTGACATGTGTGTTACACAAATGGGATCCATCTGTACCAGCAGCAACAACCTCCCCCCAACCAGAGGCTTGATCCACTTTCCGTGCCAGCTTCCACATCCACCTCGTTGGAGTCCTGCGCATGGACTCGACTATGGGTGTTTCAAGTCACTCAGTGCCCCCCCCATTAAGGATTCTTGCTAGGAGGATGCTCGTGAGCAGAGGGACATACCCGGGGAGTGCGTTGAGGCCCCTCTGGGACCGCCGTGCACGTCTGCTGCTAGGATCATGGATGCTCTGTGGCTCTGGGCCTAGGTTCCTCACCTGTAAAACAAGGAACAACACTGAGCACCCCTCACAGGGTCAGGAGAATAAAAGGCCGTGGGAGACTGCCCGTAAGGCCAAGCTCAGCATTGTCCGGGGCACAGCAAGAGCCGTGTTTCTCGGGTTTCTTTTTGGGTTGCTAAAATTGTCATGTGCCTGTTCTGTCCTCCAAGGGGCTAGGCCAGCTCAGTGTGGGGTCCCGCTGCTGGCAATGTGCCTCCCCACAAACCACGAAGGAGGGGACTTCCTAGGATGGGGGTTTCTCTGGGGGAGGCAGCCAGGTGCTTATCTCCTGAGGACTGGAGGTCTGTGTCCATCTTCCGCTGGGTTGATGTGACCGTGTCCGAGAGTAAAAACCCTGCCACACCTGAGGTCCCAATGCCCCCAACCAAACCCAGGTCAGGCCCCTCTGGGTGTGGGGGTCCCAGGGGGCTGCGGTGGTGGGGCCGACACAGCTGTGCCTGTCTGTCCTCCTGTCCCTCCACAACAAAGCCCCCAGGGACTCCTTTCTGCACCAATGTTCATGCTCACTGGCTCCTCCCCCTGGCCCTGGAGCCCATCCCTGCACAATCCAGACCCCTCTCCCCCGCCAGCACGGCCCAGGCTAAAGAGTACCCAGAACCCCCGAAGCTGGTCATGGGCAAAAAAGGCTCTCAAAAGCACCCCTAGGGCTGCCAGATGAATTCCAAGACTCCCAGGTTGCCCCCCTCTCCCCCAGCTACATTTCATTCGCAGAAAGTATTCTGCAAATACTTTCCAGAAAAGCCTCTGGCTGGTTCTGGGTCAAATTTACTGCCCTGGACATTAGGGCAGAGAGAGGAGATCCAGGGTTCATCTCCCAGACCAGCCCCTGGTCCCGGCAACACCGTGGACACATCAACCCTTAGTGATACCAAAGGGGAGGGCCACAGGGCTGAAGTGTCCACGGTGGGGCAAGGCCCAATGTGAGGGGTCTCCTCACTCCTTCATCCTCCCCCTCCTCCCTCTACACTCCAAGAATTGGGTTCTTCTCTACACTCTCAAAGGTGATACTGTCTTCTCGGATGGAACCACCGTGAAGAGCCAGTAAGCAGTGTGCAGAGGTGTCCCTGGTAGGGAGATACTGAGACCAGTGTGCCCAGGCCCAAGAGAGGGCTTCACCAGCTTCAGGGACTCACAGAGGGAAAATGTCACTATTTCTGCTCATCAGTTTGCTCGTTTTAGACTTAATAATTTGTTCAGAAATGTATATTGGGCCCCACTGAGCGCCACTACCTGCAATGTGGGAGACCCAGGTTCAATCCCAGGGTTGGAAAGATCCCCTGGAGAAAGAAATGGCAACCCACTCCAGAATTCTTGCCTGGAGAATTCCATGGACAGAGGAGGCTGACAGGCTACAGTCCATGAGGTCACAAAGAGTGCCACGTGACTGAGCAGCTAACACACACAAGTGCCAAGGTAGGGAGGTGGGGGAAGCAGAGCAGCCTGGGGGTTTCTGACAGTTTGGGGATACCAGCTTTTAGCTGGCCAGAGGGACCCAGAGCTTTCCTCCACCCAGTGGGTTTGTTCTGGTCTCTGGCAGGCACCCAAAGCCCCTCTGGGCAGACAGGGCTCTAGACACAGTTCTGAGAACCCTGCATTCCAAACCCCCCGCCCCCGGGCCACTTCCTAGCAGTTCTGCCTTTGGGCTGGTGCCCTCTCCTCTCTGGGTACTGCCTCCCTCTGGAAGAAGAGGACAAGGTAATGCCTAGTCCCCAAGGTAGAGGGGACAGGACGGAGGCCATGCAGGCAGCTCCTGAGACATGGTGAGTGCCCAGTGACCTAGCACCCTGTGGATTTCCCCTCCCACTCTGTCCAGGAAGCTGAAGGCAGGGTCATGACCCCGTGCTCGCTCCCTTTGACGAGACGAGTCCAAAGTCCACACCTCCAGGCCTTGATTTCCCCAGCTGTGAAGAGGAAAGACAGAATTACAGGGACCCTACCATGGCACAGAACGCAAACAGGAAATGCTCATTTCACTCCATGCCCAACGAAGCCCAGCTCCTTGCCCCCGGAGGGCATGAGGTAAGACAGCCAGATGCCTGCCTGGCCAGCAGGCACAGGGGCGGGGTCTGGGTGGCAGAGGGTGGGGTGGGGACAGAGCCCTTCCGCACCCTCTGCCCTCTGAGTGACCCTAGATTATCTCCTCCAGACAGCTCCTTCCGCCAGCTCTGCCCTCTGGCTACAGCTTATCTCCCTGATAAATGGCCCCACTGTCCTGCCAGAGGAAGAGCTGTCTGTGTCCTTCAGAGCCCTCCCGGCTCCGGCAGGGCCCCGTGAGTGAGGACCTGGGCCTCGGCATGTCGGCATGGTGGCCAGAGAGAGGTCCCAGGCCACTGACCCAAGTCCTGCAAGGTGCTCTGGGGGCTCCGGCCCGAGGGAGGCGACTGTCTCGCTGCCAGCTACCTTTCTGGGGAGACTCTGGGCTGAAGCATGAGAAAGGCCAGGTCTTGGTGAGTTTGAGAAGGCAAGGCCCCGTTCTCACAAGGCACTCACCATCCTCTCCCAGGGCCCCCAGCCCCTGCATGCCCCCCACCTAACACGCGCATAGCAACAGGACACCCCAGCCATGACCTGGTGGCAGAGACAGGCTGCTTTGATCTGCACATGACCCTAATGTGACCGTCGGCAGACGCTGACTGGGGGCTGGATCCTGCGTACAGGCCATGAAGAGGGGCAGACATGAGCAGGGACATGTCTGCTGGGTCCTCTGGGGCCTCCCAGTTAGAACAGTTGCCTGAACACTGGTCCTGGGGAGGGGTGGGGGCGACTGGCCCAGGCCCCCAGCAGAACAACCAGAGTCTCCAGGGCCCTGCAGGACAGGGTCAGGTTGCGCCCTTTTGCTGACAGAGATGGGCTCAGAGAGCACACATGGAGGAAATGTCTTCCCTTCCTTTTGGTCCACAGCCGAAAGTGGGTCCACTGATCCTGCGTTTCCTCCGGCTTCAGCCTGACGCCGATACAAGCAAAGGCAGGCCGTCTGTCCACGGCCAGATCCGCAGTGCTCAGCCAACCCTTGGCACGTAGCTGGCTCTGAAGAAATGTCTGTTGATGAATGAATCTTGGCTCCACACACATCTTTGATACTCTAGGTTCTGGCATCCAAATATAATGTTTCATTGAAAAAAATTCTGCACTTATTTGGTGCTGAGGTGGCTCCCAACACATGGCCAGGGTCACTGCTGTTGCTGTTCACTTCAGAGCCGCCCTGAACCAGCTGCTGCCAATGACTTTGGGGACCGGGCCTGGGGGTGGTTGCCTTTTAGGGTCCAGGGTAATCATCTCTGCAACATCCTCAGCTTGTGGGTATATGAGAATGCATTTCAATCTTACTAGCTGACGTCTGTGCCTGAACTTAAATTTCTATTAATAGAAACACTGTGGTTTTTTACATTTACTCATCATTCAACATATATCCCAGGGACGGGGGAGCCTGGTGGGCTGCAGTCTATGGGGTCACACAGAGTCGGACATGACTGAAGTGACTCAGCAGCAGCAGCAGCAGCAGCAACACATATTGACTAAGCACATGCTCTGGGCTCATGTGGGGTGAGACCGTGGGATCCAGCTGTGGCCATGAGAAATCCAGCCACTCTGGGTCCTGGGGGCCACCGTCAGTGGAACTAGCACACAATTAATTACAGGGTCCGTGAATGCTCTGAGGAGAAGTGTAGGGGGCTACAGGGACAGGTGCCAGGGGGCTGTCTTGATCTGGAGGCTGGGAAAGCTACCCAGAGAGGAAGCTGGAAGCCAACTCTGAAGAGTGAGTAGGCGTCAGCAAGTGAAAAGGAAGGGGACATTTTCCAGACAGAACAACCTGGGCAAAGGCCAGATGGCCAGAGAGGCCATTAAACCCTGAGTGCTCACTGCAGCCGAGTTCCCGGGGAGGCTGGACCAGAGTACACAGAGGCCATCTGGGGGCCAACAAAGGGGAGGCATGGCAGGTCAAGCAGAACGAGCAGGAGGCCAGAGGTGACTTTGAGAGGTCCCTCGCTGCTGCTGGAAGTCGGTAAGCTAGGATTTCACAAACCCGAAGTCTGGAGCCAATCTCGCTGATATGGCCGGGGAGACAGGTTTTTTTATGCTCTCTGTCATCTCCTCCTGCTTGTCCAGACCACTGGCTCTCGGAGGCAGGGGCCGGTCGGTGTCTAACTCATTTCTGAGGGCCCAGCAGCCATCACAGAGCCAGACATACGGCAGGAGGTAAACAGAAGCCTCCTGAGTGAGGGCGCACACCGACCTGGCGCCCCACCCGTCTGCCCAGCACAGCCCGTGGAACTGCCCGCCAGGCCCTGACTCTACCCACTGGCTCGTGTCCTCGACCGAGCAGGGCCGGGCCCTGCAGGACGTGCTGGACAGCAGGTCACACATCCAGGAAGCGGGCTCCGTGCCTTTCCTCACGCTCCCACGCTGGCCGCCAGCCGGGGAAGCTCCAGCCCGGAAGCCCTCCCAGCATCAGGCTTAGGACTGCAGGCACCACACTGGGGCCAGATCAGACCCAGCCTTGGCGGGCTGCAGAGGCCCAGGGTCCTGCCTGCCGAGACCACCCGCGGCCCTAGCGTCACCTCGCATAGCCAAGGTGGAGACAAGAGGTCCCGGGTCAGGTAGAGGACAGAACACAGGGAACCTTGGATGGGACTGGAAGGGAGCAGCACAGCCCACGCAGGGAGAACTGTCCACCAGGTAACAGTGGGCCAGTTCAGCACAGGCGGACAGGAAGCAGCGAGCTCTCTGTTCCAGGAGGTGTGCAAGCAAGACCAGAAGTTGGAGGAACCCCCAGGTCCCCTCTCCTCCCTGCTGAAAGAACCCCTCACCAACCATCCTCTCTCCAAGGAGCCCCAAAAGCCACCCCTCCTGCTCCCAGGGGACCACCACTGTGGCTGTGTGGCCTTGGCAACCCCCGCCCCCCACCTCACTTGCCTCTTCTGTGACACAGGCGTGGGCGAGCTCAGGAGGTATTTTCCTTCCATTCTCTGCTCTCAGCACCACACAAGGACTGCATTTATGCTCGACATCCATAATGATTTTCTTCTAAAACAAAAACATGAAAAGTTCCAAACCAATTAGTGAAAGCACAGGAAGGCACCTTAATTTCAGGACACAAAGAAATACCATCAGGCTCCCATGTTTTCCTTGTGGTAAAACATTGCTTCTTCAAAGGCCCTAGGCTGTCTGGAAGAGGGGGGAGACCAATGTGGGAGGTCCCAGGACCCCCTCATCTGCCCCCACACCCCTTTATACCTATACTGGAACCCCCAGGATGGGGCTGTGGTTCCAGCACACACACACACACACAATCCCCTTCTACTCCTGGGATCACAGGTCTCCTCTCCCCTTGTACTTCTGATGAAATCCAATCCCCGAGCATGACTGACAAGGCCCCTGGATCTGAACAAACCAGTGCCTCCACCCACTTCTTGACGCCCCTCCCTCACTCTCTGCTCCTGGCCTTTGCACTTGATGTTCTTTCCTCCCGGAACTCTTTTCCCCTGGCTAAGGACATATGCATCCTTTGGGACTCAGCTTATATACCCCTTCCTCCAGGAAGCTCTCCCTGACCTCATCAAGGGTTCCCAGGGCCACTTGGGAACAGCCCCAGCCACAGGCCTGCTCATCCTGACATGTACTTCCTGGTCATATGTCTGTCACTTCCACTGCTACTCAGTGTCTCAGAGCTCAGCACAAGGCCTGGCACAGAGAAAGTGTCCAGAAAGTGCTTGATGAATGAATGACTTGATCCCCCAAGTGCCCTCAGAATAACAAACTGGCCTTAACTAGATGTTCTGGGTCTAAGCTTGTTGTCAAACCCCAGGAGGATACAGCCTCACCCTGAGCCTCAAAGTAGGTCTGAGACTGGGGCTTCCTGCACCCTGGGGTGGGAGGGTGTGTGCGCCCAGAATTCTTTCCTAACGTGGTCCTGTTATTTAGGGATGGGTCAACCGAGAGCCCTCTGAGCAGGAAGCAGGAAGGAGAGCTGGCCCTCTGTTCTCCTACCCAATCCCCAATTTGGAGGACATGCAGCCTGTAATTTGGAAGGCTAATTCGGTCCAGGGATGGAAGGGAGCGCTCTGTGTGCTGAATGATGCCACGCCCTCCCAGGGGAGGAAGTGTCCTCTCCTCTGCTCTCAGGCACAGGCCACGCTGCTCCAGTGGATCCCAAGGCCTGGGCGGAGCCCCCAGATCACTGGGTAGACAGCCCTCAGCCAGAGGAGAAGGAGAGAGGGAGAACCCTGGGGTCCAGTCCCCTTGGCCACTGACTGCCCAGACAGGGGTTACCTTTGTCAGTGGGCCTCAGACATCCAAAAGAACTAGTGGGGAAAAAGAAAAAAAAAGAACTAGTGGTCAGCAAGGACTAGGGTCTGAGAGTGCCCCAGACAGCCACTCCAGAGAAACAGCAGGGAGATGGGGACTGTGAGGACCTGGCTCAGAAGCCACACTCCCCAGCGATTCCTCACTCCTGCCGCTGTCTGAGCCCAGTTACAGAGTCACTCAACATCCCTCCAGCGTGGTGGGCGAGCATGCTGTTTCCAGTCGCTGAACACTGTTCACCTCCTCCCCTGGGAAGCCCTCTCTGACCACCAGGCTGGATCAAGAGCCACTTCTGGACTTCCACTGTGCTTCCCACTTCACGGCCCTGGGTGTTTTGCCTTAGAGGCGCCTCCCCCATCAGAACACAGGCTCAGTTAGAAAGGGCTCAGAATATGGGCCTGGTTGTGGTCACCTTGGTGGCCCAGAGCACTGCCCAGGGTCCAGTTCAACAGAGAGGGTATGACAGGACAGGCAGAGAGGCTGCTCCACTGACTGCTGTGTGGCCTTGGGCCAGGAGCGGCACTTCTCTGGGCCTCAGTTTGCCTGTCTGTGGACCACACACACGGCAGGATTTCAGTACTCAATGAACATGTGAGTGAATGAATGAGAAGCTGGTCTAGATGCAAATCAAACCCTCAACAATTTCTCTCCTCACTCAGGTCACAAGGCTCTCTGCCCAGGTACATGCCAGCAGGGGCTGCCATTGGCTTTGGGATGAAGTGGACAGAAGGCCCGGGGGATGGTCATGGCCGGTGGGACCTGCAGGGGAGCTGACAAGCTGGAACCCTGATGGTGATGGGGGACAGAGCCTTGTGGGGAGGGCATAAAGACTTCCGGGTGACAGGTGAGGTCCCGAACACACCTGGTGTTTGAGGACCCCGGCCTGCCTGGGGGCAGCACCCTGGCCCCAACTCACCCACACCTCAGCAGCTTCTCCCAAAACTTCTGCTCAGCTCTAACCGTCTGTCACCGGGGCTGGTGATTCACACGCTCCGCTCCTCTTTCCTCTTCCTGACTAATTATAACTTCTGCGTGTTTTTCCCCCTGGAAAAAAATGTCTTCTTAAAAAAATATATCCCCAAGACAGCAGTAATTAACTTAGTGAGTGCCAGTGTGCAATCCAGACAGACTCTGAGGACGGGAAGGTCCCAGGTGTGGGGAGAGGTCTTCTGTCCAACAGTGGAGGGACGTGGGTGGGACGTGGGTGAACACGGGACACGACGCAGCAGCAGCTCAGCCTATCGCCCGCCCCACCTATCGTGACTCTGGGGACCCTGGGGAATTACAGTCACAGGAGCTGTCATGGGGACTCTATGGAGTACCTCTTTATGCTGGGCACAGTACCCGGTGCCCACCAAGTGCACGGACATTCCCTCCTCTGACACCTGCTCGAGTCAGCCCTGCTGGTTCCAGAAGACACAAGACGAGACCATGCCCAGAGTCCTGAACCATCAGTGCTGGGGTGAACCATGAGGCCTGTGGCACTGGTGGTTGTGTGTGGTGGGGACCATGGCCAGTGGCCCAAGCAGAGGGAGGCCAAGGGCCGTGAGTCCCTCAAGGGACAGGCAAGCATAGGCCCCTCTGGTCTGTCTCCCGCTCAACTACCTTCTGGGAATAGAACTTTGGCCAGAGTTGAGACCACAGGAGTTGTCTGAGCACTTGGTGGGGCCCAGTGAGCAGACGGCAGAGCAGATGTCTGAGCAGGTGCCCCAGCCTGGTGGGAAGAGGAGACACTGCCAGGACTGGGTCCCAGAGCAACAGTGACAGAAAGGCTGGGACATCTGAGACTGGGTCCGGGAGCCAGACTGAGACAGAGAGGGGGCAGAGATGGAGACTAAAACAAGAGAGAGAGTCAGGTCTGAGTCAGAGCCCAGAGGATGAAGATAAACCCAGAGAGAAGAGACAGAGACCCAGGGCAGGGGACTGAGCCCCAGACCGAGCAGCAGAGACAGCTGAGACAGGAGAGCAGCCCAGACCCAGTGTGGCCAAGGGGCTGGTTTAGTCAGAGAACCAGAGGCCCGGGGGTCTAGGAAAGAGCTGGGAGAGAGGGAGGGTTGAAAGTGAGAAAAGAGGTGGAGGCCCAAAGCCTCGCGCGGTCCGGCTCTGCTGGTGGGGGCCCTAAGGACACGGGGTGGCCCTGGACACTGCAGGCCTGGCATGGGAGTGGGTGCATGGGGCCGCCTCATCTCTCATCAATCCAGGAGGACTGCCTGGGGAGGTGGCTCCAGAGGGACGGAGCGCGTGGGCATCAGGAGAGTGAAGGCGCCCAGATCAAACGAGCAGGGGGGCCCATCCTGGGAGGAGTCCCCGGTTCAGGCTCTCTGAGGCGGCCCGCCTCCCATCTCCACCAGCACAGAGGTAAAGAGCCTCCCCAGAGGCTGAGGAAAATCCAGGCAAGGCTAAGGCTTCTCCTTTTCTCCCAGGGAAGGGAAACCCTGGGGCTGTCTGGGTGGTCAGCCTGAGCACAGAGGCCTCTTGCCTTGCCCTGCAGAGCCGTGCACCTCCCAGACAGGACCGGGAGGCGGGCAGATTCAGAGCTGCCCCCTGAGCCCAGGACATGGCAGCCTTCCCTGGTGTCAGGCTGGGACAAGCTCCCACAGCTTATTCCCCACCATCCTTTAGGAAACACATCCCCTCTACCAGCCTCCACAGGGGATCTGTCCCCGTCCTCAGATTTCTCAGGCAGGGCCGGGTTTCTCTCAGCTTAGGACAGGGCTGTGCTTCCTCTCCCAGACCCTCAAGACAGGGCCCATCTCTCCCCTCGGACCCTCCAGGCTAAAGAAGGACCCTGCCCCCAGGCCCCTGGCATCACTCTTGTCTTCACACCCCAGGAGGTGTTGACAGCCTCGCTAACCACAGGCAGACTGCCCCTGGCTCCAGCCATCACCTCCCCCAATTCCTCTGGACACCTGACACGGCCGCTGCCTGCCCTGGGTCAGGGCCCAGTGCCCAGGACCCGTGAGCCAGGCAGCTGTCGGGATTTCCGGCTCAGGGGGCCTCCAGGGCTGACACCTCTTAGTCACTTTCTCATCTGGACTCTCCCGGCCAAGTCTCTGATCGTCCGGGGTCGGCTCTGGATCTTGGAGCATCTGTCACGGGAAGGGAGGGGGACATAGCAGGGAGAGGGTAGCCTCAGGTGGCCTTGAGCCCAGAAGACTAGCACAGGCTCCTGGATGTGCCCTTGAGCCCCAGGAAGGAGGGAAGAAGGGGTCGATGATCCCTGGGAGCGGGGTTCACCAATGTAGGACAAAGCTGCCCATGCAGGCCCTTCATTCTTTGGCCACCACGGTGGGCTGGGAACACTATGGTGATCAGGGCATTTTGATGGAGATATATGTTTCATGGATCCCTGAGACAAACCAAGAAATCTCCTTTTTCAGTGACATTAACAGGGGGCAACACGACTCCAACAGGGGTTTGGAGTTCTGACAGACCGGGTCTGTCCAGTTCGGGCTCTGAGGAGATGACCAAGCCTCAATTTGCTCATCTATAAAATGGTACCACCATTTACTTACTGCTGAGAGAATGCTGCAAATAATCGAGATTCACACATGAAGCTGAAGCATGAAAGACTCTGCTTTCGGCTCCCAGATCCCACTGGAGGCTCCCAATTCCCCATTCCCCAGAGTCCCCTTTCTCTTCCAGGCCTCTCCTGGCAGAAGGAGACAGGCAGCCAGCCCTCAGCCTCCAGCCCCTCTGCAGCCTGGGGCAGACCAAGCTGAGGTCAGAGAGGAGGGAGAAGGCCCAGGTTGGGGCAAGGAGCCAGGAAGGCCAGATCTGATCCCCTCCTGGGTGGGACCACTGGTAAGCCCCCCACACCCACCGTCGGGGACTGGACTGGCTGCGTGCCTTCCTGCTCCAGCCTGGAATCCTCAGGCCATCCCAGGGCTCAGTCGCCCTCTGCACCCCCATGCTGGCTCTGGCCCCCTTCCAGGCCAGCCTGACCTTTGGCCCCAGCTCCTCTGACGAGCAGAGAGGGAGGACACGGGGCCCACCCCCATCGCAGACCGTTTTTAGCCCCCAAGGAACTCGGCGTCCTCCCAGCAAGGGTGCGTGGGTCCCAGCTGGGTATTAATAGCTCAGCCGGGGGAGGTGACCGGGACTTTCACAGCCAAAGCCTGGAGGCCTCGCATCCTGGGCGGGCAGGGCCGCCCTCTTGTTGTCCACTTGTCCTTCACTGGCTCCCCACCATTCCTGCCTCCTAGGGGTTCTCTCACCTCCCTCCAGCCCCCGACCCACCCACATGCCTGGTGCCCCCCCCACCTTGTTGAACCTCCCTGTACTACCCTGTGGGGAGGGGGTGACCTCTGAGGTCAGGGGTGGGTAAATGGCCGAGGCCGGTTCATGACCAGGCCCCGTGGGAGATGAGAACAGAGTGGGCTGTGATAAGGCTTCCCCCCTGGCACCCTCTCCTCTGCCCGCTGGCCTCTCATTCCTGCTTGCCTCCTCCACCCGGCTCCCTCACCGGCTGCTCTGTGGGCTTGTCCCCACATCTCTGGCCACGCTGGGCCTGGAACGGAGAAGAGGCGGGAAAACCCAGCTGACAGGATGGAGGCCCAGACAGTGCTACCTGCACGCGGCTCAGGGCGGGCCGCAGCGGCCTGAACTGGCTGCACAGCCACCTCTCAGGGGCAGCCTGGGAATGACAGGGCCCTGGGGCGTGAATGGGGACGCAGGGCTTTGGCACAGTTCCTCTCGAGACCCCTACTCAGTGCCATGGAAGCATCTCACACACCCGCCGTGACCACTGCCCCTTACTCTGTTAGCTTATCTACCCCTACTCCAGGGCCTACAGTCCGGACAGTAGAAATCAGCAACACTGATAGAGCGTGATCAACACGGAGGCAGAGGCGTGATCATCCACATTTCAGAGGTCAGCAACCAAGGCTCCCATCCTGAAGGCAGGGGGCTGGGACTGGGGGCCAGGCCCCCAGCCTTGCTCTAGTGGCTTTGAATACAACATCCTGTCTTATTTATCACAGGTGGGTGTCGCCATCCCACCACCGGTCACTTCCAGGACAGAGTTAGGACAGCTTCTGAGTCTTTGCGGACTTCTTTCTCAGCTAGCCATGGCCTTCAGCACTGGACTGATTCCAACCTCTAACCTCTAACCCTACCTCAGTCTGAGACCTGACCTTGACCTCAGACTGAGCTTAGCTCTCCATTCTCATGAAGTTCTGAGTCACAGCCCCTACCCTCTGACCCCTGACTCCAAGCCAAGTCTGGACCTCTGGCCACTGGACAAGACTGATGCCTGACCCTTTGACCTCAGCTCCCGTTTAAGTCTCAGCCCTGAGGCCCAGGTTGACACCGGGCTGACACCCACTGGTTCCCACCCCAGGCTGAGCCCCCAGGCCAGCTCCGGTCCCTGCTTGCCTTCCTGAGCCTCAGTCCTGGACTCACCCTGGCTCCCAGCTTCTCAGCCTGGAGGAGGCCCTGCACGCTCCTCACACTCACTCAGCCACCCCCCTCACACTCACTCAGCCACCCCCACGCTGAGTTTTGAAGCAAGCTGACACAAGGAGCACATCACACCGGGCGATTTATGACTTGGACTAGCAGAGGCTGGAAACATATGCTATTTCTGGGCTGGAGCTTGTTGTTTGGACCACGGAGAAGCAGAACCCACGGCAGAGGGAAGGGAAACAGACGGGCAGATGGGCCCTAGTGCACACAGACACCACGTGGTGGGCTGCAGGGGCCCTGGGTGACCTGGGGCTGGGGCCACGCTCTTCCGGAGCAGAGAGGCAGGTGCGCCCACACTCTCCAACCCGGAGGAAACCAACGACAATAAATGGGACACTCCCCTCAAGTCCTGCACCTAGTTTTCTTCCTAGCTGCAGAACCCACACTCCCAGCAGCTCAGAATGGAACTGGGTCCAAGTCCCGGCTCTCCTTTGCACAGGCTGTGAGCCCCGGGGCGTGCCGCCTGGCCTCAGCCTCCGACAGTGTCAGCGACCCGAACTGTAAGATAGGGAGGGGACACTACCTTCCTCGTGGGGTTTTCTGAGGACACACGTGGAGGCAGAGGCCCAGTACATGTCTGGCACATGGCTCACAAAGGAGCAGCTACTAATATTTTATCAAAGATCGAAGTCCAGCCATTCCAACTGGAAGGTCAGTGGCCTCTCACTTCCGCTCCCACCCTAGGGCTCCTGGGGGACACAGTTTGGAAACCCTTGACCTAGATTCTGGGCTGGCCATAGGACCAAAAGTAGCATTAGCTGATGATTTACAGGAGCCGGAACAGCATGGAATTTGTCAGCGTGGAATTAGGTCACAGAATTCTTGAAACAGAGGAGCCACAGAAGCCAAAAAACTCAACATCTGAAGGCACAGTGATCTCCTGGGCCAAGAATGGTGTGGACCAACCAAGAAAGAACAGAGCCCTCCCTTGGACAGCAGGCTGCGGCACTGTCTCATGTCCTGGAGTGTCCTGGAGCAGATGGAGGGCCTCCAGCTCCACCATGATCTCCACAGCCCCTCATCTCCTGGAGAATTCCCACTTCCCCATCACCACTCTGCTCAAGTGTCCAGAAAGTCCAGCTGTTCCCAGGCCCCCCTCTCCCAAGCTAGATCACCTCTATGCCTCCTCCCAGGACTCCCCGCCCAGTAGCAGGGTCCCTAGGGTGAATCTCAGAGGGCCACCTCTGCTGCCTACCCTCAGCCGCCAGACACTCTGCAGAGTGGGCTTCGGACACACCGATGACTCTAGGCCCTGCCGGCTCTGGGCCAACATTTCCTCAAGAGTGAAGCAAAGGAGCTGACCCCGTGGGTAGAAGGTGAGCACCTATGCACTGGGAACCCACTGTTTTACCTCCGTCATCTGTGATTCGGGAAACAGAGGGTCGGACAGGAGGACACGCCCAAGGCCACACGGCTGGGAAGTGGCAGGGGGCAAGATCTGACCTAAAGCTCCTGCCTGCCCTGAGAGCAGGGGCAAGAAGTGAGGTTCCAAGTGCAGGTGGGCTACCGCTAGGCGAGCGGCCGCAGAGACCTACAGCCCCCAGCGCACCCCGAACCCCGATCGCTGGCAGCTCCCAACCTCCACCACGGCTGGCTGAGCCCCACCCCCGATGCCATTCCCACATGACCTTTCCAGGTGGCTAATGAGGGCCGGGGCACCACTCAATAATTGGCCTCATTAGGCGGCTGGGGCTGCCCAGGGGATGGGGTGGCGGATGCTGGGCCCCGCGGGGACAGGCCAGACAGCCTCCCGTTAATTACCTGAAAAATCAGACAATTAGGCCTCCTGCCACCCGCCTGCCCACGTCCTGCTGGCCCCTAATTACCGATGACTGCTGAGCAGGCCGGGAGTGACCTGGATTTGGAACGGGGACCACTCACTGCCATCTCCCCCATCCCCCACCCTGCATCCATCACAGGCTCTGGAGGTAGAGAGCTGGGGGGAGTGTTCTCAGGGAGCTTCCTGTCACCCCATTCCTGGACCTTGCCCACCCACTATCTCTCCTGCCAAGGGCAGCTCTGGAAAAAAAGAGATGGACACGTGGAGCCCTGGTAGCCCTCAGGGAAAGATGGGTGGACTGCTGGAAGGAGGGGTGAAGACCCAGAGACTGGAGTCCAAGAGGTGTGGGGGCTGGTGAAGAAACTGACCTCCCCTTCGTGCCTGGCTCCTCCAGGGAGAAAATGCCAGACTGCGTGCAGGAGTGGGAATGCCAGAGAGGATGAAGCTGAGAGCCCTCCTTGGGGAAGGCCCCCGTGGCCCAGGCCTGGGGAACCTGGGCCTGATCTAGGGGAGTGCCCCAACTCAGGAGAGCTAGGCCTAGACAAAGCATGACCAGGGTACAGCTTGTGGTGTTGCAGGAGGTGTGAAGAGAAGGGCTTGGCCCGGCTGGGGCGGTCCTGGAAGATTAGACGGAGCCAGGTGGGGGTGCACTGCTGCAGGCGGAGGGAACAGCACATGTGAGGGCCTGGAGGTGCATCCTTTTCTGCTGAGAGCAGTGACAGAGAGGCAGGGTGCCCCTCAGCAAGTACCCACCAGGCACCAGGCCATGGAGGGAGGGCAGCTAGGCTGGCCCTGCCCCAGGAGGGCCGGGGACGCGGGCTGGGGGCCGGGGATGCAAGCACAAGCCGGACAGACATGAACCCCAGGCCTCGTGCAGCTTACAGTCTCGCAAGGTACATAATGTTCCTGTTGTTGTGTTGTGTGGCAGATCACCAGTGTCCGATATATGATGGATGCTTGGACGGATGGACGGACGGCAGACTAACACCCCCCGCCCCCTGCCCGGGTGAAGGTGCAGACTTGAGACAGAGCCGACCTGTTACTCCCCATCTTTGGCACCCTCTGCCTCTGTTTGTCATGTAAGAGCCCTGGGCCAGAAAGAGGGGGGATTCCCCAGGCTCTGCACCTCTCTCCATTGCATTTGACCTCCCCAACTGGCTCTGGCTCTCCCGGAAGCTGGGTACCCTCCCCCGCCACCAACCTTGCACTCCAAGCCAATCTGACCTTCACCTGCTGAAGAGTGAGGGAGTAACCTTGTGGGACATTCAGCTGGAACTGGACATCTTGGGGGGATGTGGGTCCAAGGGTTGGGACTCCTGGATGAATTTGATGGTGTATCAGTGAGAAGAGGTGGGGAGAGGGGCTCAGCCCCCACACCTCACCCACTTGGGTGGGACTTTTTGAGGGAGAGGTCAATTACCTTTGCGGTTCTTATTTACTTCTTTAAGTATAGTATTTGATTAATGTAAAGGAATGTCTGTGACAATAGGTAATAACATAAGGGGCTTTCTTGAGAGTCCCTTGGACTGCAAGGAGATCCAACCAGCCCATCTTAAAGGAAATCGACCCTGAATATTCACTGGAAGGACTGAAGCTGAAGTTCCAATACTTTGGCCACCTGATGCAAACAGCTGACTCAATGGAAAAGACCCTGATCCTGGGAAAGATTGAAGGCAAGAGGAGAATGGGGCGACAGAGGATGAGACGATTGGGTGGCATCATTGACTCAATTGACATGAGTTTGAGCCAACTCCAGGAGAAAGTGAAGGACAGGGAAGCCTGGCATGCTGAAGTCCATGGGGTCGCAAAGAGTCAGACACGACTTAGTGACTGAATGACAACAACAAAGGAATGTCTGTGACAATACATAATAACCTAATGAACGCTGGTGACCTACCGTGCAACACAAGAACAGGATCAAAGTGTGCTTCGCGAGACTATAAGCACCGTGAGACCTGGGGTTCACGTCTGTCTTGCTTGTGCCCACCTACCCTGTCCCCAGCACCCCAAACAGCACCTGGCACCCTGTGAGCTAGCAACAGATTTTATCAGGGGAATCTCCGGGTGTGTGACACCCCTACCTGACTCCTACCTCCCCCAGTGTACCAAGAATGCTCGTTTATCACTTGCTCTTTTGTAAGAGCTCGATCATATGCATTTGAACGTCTCAAACAGTGCTGTGTGGTTTCACCCTGGTGGAGGACTTGATAAAAACGGCTTTGAACTGAGTGTAGTTTCCTGCAATTTGTGTTCTTCCCTCTACTTTATGCTTTAGGGTTCACCCCTACTGCTGCGAGAAGTGCGGTTGATTTCTTAATTCTCCTGTTACTGGATGTTTGTGTTGTTCTTAGCTTCTCCTCAGGAACAGAGCTGCTAAAAACATCCTGGGGGGTGGGTTGTATTACCATTATTGTTAATGATAATGTTCCCATCCCGCCGGGGTATACACTCCCTCTTCTCTCCCCGACCCCCCTGCACACAGGGACCCTTCCCAGGCACACTGGAGCCCAGGAACGAGGTGCTCTGTGACCTGAGCCAACCCGAGAGGGGTAGGGGAGGGGTGGGTCGGGGTAGGGGTCCGCAGCTACATGACACTGTGCACCTCACATCTGGATCCACACCCATGCACCCCACTTCAACTCAACCACATAAGTGCATCTGGCTCCATGTTCAGAACAGGATGAAATGAGAAAACAGATTATGTAGCTGGACAGTCCTTGGTTCAAAGGTCCAGTCCTGTGGTCCAGTGGCTAAGACTCCATGCTCCCAATGGAGGGGGGCTCCGGGTTGCATCCCTGGTCAGGGAACTAGATGCCGCCTGCCGTAACTAAAGATCCCATGTGCTGCAACTAAGACCTCGTGCAACCAGATACATAAATAAAGGTCCGGTTCATCATGCACAAGACCTAGGATCCCGGGTGAGTCACTTCTTCTTTCTGAGCCTTGGTTTCCTTGTGTGCAAAGTGAGGGTGACTTTAGGACAGAAGGTTGCAGAGCCCCGCGAGTGCTGAGAGGTGAGAGGCGGGCAGGGGTAGTTGCTCTTTTCCCTACTCCACTTTGGCTCCTTCTGCTCTCCATCTAAGGGGACTGCCAGGGCATTCAATCACCACCCCTACGGATAAGGAAGCTGAGACAGAGCATGAAGGGCCCCCACCCAGCGCCCTGCAGGTCCCAGCCCATTCCTCCTGCTGGGCTGACTGGCCCCCCCACCAGTGTGTCCCCCACTGCCTCTGCCGGGTCTGCACAAAGGACAGCCATCGGTCCCCTCTCCCCATGAGACCCTGGCCCCACCATTGAGCCTCCTGCGCCCTGTCTCGTGCTCTGTCTCGGCCCTGGGGTACAAAGCTGGGGATGGCAGAGAGGGCAGCACCAGGAGGCCAGCAGGGCTGGCAGCCCATTGTGCAGCCCGACCTCAGGCTCCTTCCTGGGCCCCACGGTGACCTCCCTCGTCCCATGGGCACTGGAGCCCCCACCCTCCCAGACCAGCCCGCCTTCATGCGGGGACCCCAGGTCCTGCTGGCTTAGGGCCTCATGGATTCTACCACAGCCCCCAGCCTGCTTGGAGGGGTGGTCCCATGTAGGCTGTCTCAGCCCTGTACCCAGGGGGTGATGGGGGAGGTCTGATGCCGCCTCTGCAGACAGACGGAGGAGGTGGGGCTGCGAGAGGAGGCTCGGCTTGCCCAGGAGTCTAGTGCTTCATGCTGCAGTTGCACCCAGCTTTTGGATGAGGATCTGGGGCTCCGTGTCCCACCACAGGGAAGGCGAGAGGAGACCAGGAGCGCCCCCTGCTGTCACTGCTTGCATTCAATAGCGCAGAGCTGAGTGGAGGGAGGTCTCCTTCAAACACAGACTTCCTGCTGGGAGAAGCCCGCTGCTACTACCCAGCCAGACTGGCCCCCTCCGCGGTGCGCGGCCAGAGATCAGGGACAGCTTTCACCCCCAGCCCTACTCCGGAGCTGGCCTGAAGAGAAATGGGTGAGACAGGGCTGTTCCCTTCAGCCCCCCGCACCCCTTCCCACCTGCCAGCAGCGCTTTTCTCCTTCTCCTCACAGGGAACCCCCTCCCGGCTGCAGCTCCATTCCCTCCAGGCTCCCGCCCCCGCAGGCCCCCGGGCCCCTCCTCCACGCCGGGGGCGGGAGCACAGTAATTCGAGTTATTTTTAGCCAAGCCGCATCCTCTAAGAGACGCAAGTCAAGGGGAAGCCGCCCCCGCGCCTCCGGGAGTTTCGGAGCTTCTTGCAGAAAAAAGATGGGTTAAAACCAGTGCTTGGAGGACTCGCGCCAGTCAGACAGGGCCAGCGCTGTGGCAGGCGGAGCGACGCCCCTGGGTCTCTCACCCACGGCTCCCTGTGCCGCGGGCTGGTTGTTAGGGGTGGCCAGGGGCCCGCACGTGCCCTCACTGCCTCCACTCAGCAGTTGTCCTCAGCCGCCCTCTCCTGGCTCCATCCCCCCCATCGTCATCCCTGCCTGCTGGGGGCTGAAGAGAGCATCTGGGGAGCCATCCCCATTCTCCCAGCCCCCTCTGGGCGGGGTGCCCTGGGGGTGGGCAGCCTACATGTTTCCAGGGGAGATTTGGGAGTCTGGGAGAGGGCCAGGTATCACCAGCCGGGCCTTCTGGCCATTTCAAGCCTTTTCCCTGGGGGCTATCAAATGGGACAGGGCCCCGTCGGCCAGGCCCTGTGAGGGTCCCCAGAGCCTCACCGTAACCCACAGAGCAGTAGGTGGCACGCTCATCCCTGTCTCACGAGGTCACGGAGCTATAAGAGAATGGAGCTTTTGCTCAAGGTCACCCAGCTGCTAAGTGTCAAGGCAGCAAGTGGGTCACGCCCTCCAGCCTTCACCAGTGGACAGACGGTGAGTGCCTGAGAATGTGATGACCCACTAATGAACAAGAGTGGCGGGGGGACATGGAAAGGAAGGACCGAGAGCGCTGCGGAGGAGGGATGCTGTATTGGGACCCACCTGCTGTTGGAGACCACAGCACGCTCTCTCAGAGGCTCGCTCCTCGGCTAGGATGTGGCCCTCCTTTTCCCAAGCTGTCATCGTGCGTCTCCGGCAGCATCCAAGCCCAGCAGAGCTTCCAGGAGTGGCCTTGACAGAGAAATAGCTGTGCGACCCTGGGCAAGTTACCTTACCTTTCTGGGCCTCTGTTTCCTCACCTGTAACAGAATTAACAGAAGCAGCCAGTTTGCAGGTGTGGCGAGGACCAACGCACAGCTCCTGGCTCCCAGCCCTAGCAGAACGCCCCTTTCCTGCCCCGGCCCTGGATTCAGGATACCCACTGTGGGCCAGGCCTTGGGGGCTTCGGGGGTATGGCGACAGCTCTGGGAGGCCCTCATCAGCTGCGGACCAGTGCCAGAGAGCCATGGGGAGCAAATGCCAGCTTGAGCCTGCTCGGCCCACAGCATCCTCCCCACCCCACCCCCACCTCTCCCTGACCTCACAAGGCCGGCTGCCCCTGTGCCCCAGCAGCCCTCCTCCTCTCCCAGGAAGGCTCCAGAGCCCCTCTTCCAAACTCCAGCAGCTCCTGCCTAGACAGACTCTCTCTGTTCTGCATCCTGGGGTGCTGTGCCCGCAGCTTCCTCCTGTCCCAGCCCTCAGGTTCTGCACTTCACAGATGCTCCAGGTGATCCTGATAGTAGCCCTGGGCCTGCAGATGAAGGATTTCAAGCTCACAGGCCCAGCCACTCACCTCCCAAGTGGAGCCAGGGGTCATTCTTTCTGTTTGCTCCATCACAGAGAATCTCCCTCCAGGCTGTGGGCTGACCCTGTTTTACCTGGAGCGTGGACGAGTGAGGGGCAGATGCTGGGAGTTTGGGGGATTTGCCCAGGGGCCCAGAGCTTGGAAAGGGCAGCACTTGGGCCAGAGCGCTTCTCGCGCAGAGGCTCTCAGTGGGACCTTGCGGGTTCCAGCTCTCCTGTGCGCCTCCTCGGATCCCCAGCTCCTTGCTGCTCTCTCTGGTTTCCCTTGTTCCTCCCTAATCTGGGCCAGACCTCCTCCCTCCCTCACTCCATTGTGCCCTGGAGGCGGAAGTGGGTTTACTGAAGCGCTAAATGGGGAGCAGGCAAGGCAGGCCCAGAGCCTTCCCCAGAACCACCCCGAACCCCGCCTCCACACCATAAGGCACAGCCCTCCTGGTCCCCGCTGCCTGCTCTTCAAGCCAACAATAAGGATGCCCCCCTGCCCTGCCCCGCTCTGACCACCCCGGTTCTGCCTTTGCCACATCCTCTCTGTGTACCTTGGGCAAGTCCCTGCTCATCTCTAGACTTCAGCTTCCCTACCTACAGGTGTGGAGAGGGGATCCCGGTGATCTTCAAGACCCTTGCCCCAACGCTGGTTTTCTCATCCTTTCCAGGGGCTCCTGGGTTGCAGCCTCTGTGACCTGGGAAAGAGTACAGACTTTGAGAGTTGGGGGTTTGAAATCTTAGGGAGGTGATTTCATTCATTCATTCATTCAGAATTCTTGCAAAGGCCACTTCACCCTTCCCTCTTGCCCCTTGATCCACCCCTTGATCCTGAGCCTGGGGTGGCCCTGGGACTCAGCCCCTGGGCCATAACAGGGGCTGGGAAAGGAGCCCTCCCTACCCCAGCTTCTCTTTAGCCCCAGCTAGAAAGGTGTGCACAGGCTGGAGGGGCATCCAGGCACGATGGGGCTCAAGGAGAGAGAGGACCTGGAGAGGCCACAGTTGCCATGGCACTGCAGTGCTGGCTCCACTGGAGGCTGCTAGTGGGGAAGGAAAGGGGTCCCTCCCAGTCCTCAGCTTCATTCTTCCTTTTCAGATGCTCTTTCTTCCCCTCAGACACAGGGCTGAGAGTTGGGGGAGCCTCTTGTGAATACAGTCCTGCCCTGTCTGGCCCCCTCTCATGCCCACCTATTCCATCCCTCCCTTTCTGGCAGGTCAGGCCTCCGTGTGGCTGAGCATCTCCACCTTCACACCCGGCCAGTCCCTGTGCCTGAGACCCACAGAACCAAGCCCGGCCCAAGCTGGCAGGAGAGGAACCTGCCCTCCTCCCCGGGACACTGCCACCACCACCACCACCCCCTCCTTCCTAGGCATCTTCTGGGAGGGGCCAGTGGATCTGAGCGGAAGCAGGGCCAGCACAGGGGATACCCCTATTCTGAGCATCTGTTGGCTGTAGAGGCCAGGGTTTCTCCCAGGTCACCTGTCAGTATCACAGGGTTTCCTTCATGACCACATATCATCCCATGTTCCTCTGGTCCTGGGGTGGGGGCATCTGGACCACAATAGCTCTCCCAGGTGGCGCTAGTGGTAAAAAATCTGCCTGCCATTGCAGGAGATACAAGAGATGCGGGTTCGAACACTGGGTCGGGAAGATTCCCCTGGAGAAGGAAATGGCAACCCACTCCAGTATTCTTGCCTGAAGAATCCCACGGATAGAGGAGCCTGGCAGACTATAGTCCAAAGGGTCGTAAAGAGTCGGACATGACTGGTGATTTAGCACAGCTCTCCATTTGGCCGTGGGACGTCTAGCAAGTCAGGCCCAAGGACTCCATCTCCTCGTCTGTGAAATAGGGTGATGACAACCCTGCCAGCTCCCAAGGACCCTGGGAGGCTTCCTGCCTGCTCAGCATCCCCCCACTGTCACAGGTGGAGAGACTGAAGCTCTGAGAGGTGAAGTCACTCCACTGGGGAGCAGCAGTCAGAATTTGAACTCAAGTCAGATATGGAAACCTATTCCTTTAACCCCCGATAGGCATAACCTCCAGTAACTCGGATGTAGACTAGCAGGGGCTGCCCAGGGACACCCACATGCTCCACTTTCTCTGCCTTGATCCCTCTTTGGGATCAAGGTATAGGTGGGACACCCTATACCACCACCAGGAACCTGGAGCCAGGGAAGATTCAACCTACACAGAGAACCTGCTGAGAATGGGTGTGGGGTTGGGGGGCTGGTGGGGGTGATGGGTGCTAGACGCTGGGGTGTGAGAGGTCCTGAAGGCTCAAAGGGCTTCTTCCCAGAGGGGTGCTCCAGACAGCGACTGGCAGCCCCATTCCATCCGCAGTCCTGTGCTGCCCCCATGTGGATGATAGGCTAACATTCTCAGCTGAAGATGTCACATCACTTCATGGCCAGGAACTCTCCAGAGGGAATATGTGGCCTGGGACTGTGAAGGTGTCTCAGTGACTGGAGGAATGTGCTACCCCCAAGCCTGTGTGGCACTTATCTTGTCTCTTCCTGACAGATCCTGGGCTCCAGCCTGGCACTGCAGACTGCCCACCACATTTCCTTTTTCCAGGAGCTTCGGACCCCAGACTTTTGGAGGAAACTCAACTTGAGAGCTATATTTTCCAACCCTCCATCCCTTATTTCAACCTCTATTCCCAGTAATTTCTCATACCTGAGAGCTTGTCACTCTGGGAGCAGCCCATGGTGTGGAAGAAATTCTGCTTGCAAAAATGACCCTGATCCGTGGAGCTGGTATTTGCCTCCCTCAGACATAGCTCTGCCCTCTGGGGCCACAAGAACCAGATGGTCTCTCACAGGAATTTTCAACCAGATCCAAAGCTTAACCCGGTGTTCAGGGGCCTCCTCTCTGACTCCCAGTCTTCTCTCCTAAAACACTGTGGTTCTGACGAGCCACTCCAGTTCCTCCTATCAGGGCACATGGCAGTCTCTGTCCTTCTGTAACTTTGGGACTGAGGGGACCCAGCACCCCTGAGGACTGTGGTGGCCCTCCATCCTGAACCTTCCTTGGAACCTGTGCTCTGTTAGCATTCACTTGACACTGACATTTTCCCTTAAGTCATGTCTGCCTCCTCAGGAGCCTTATGGGGAACAGTGTGGCTGGAATGAACAATGATTAAATACTTAATGTATACTCAGCACAGTGTTCAGTGCTTTATTCCAATTATCTGGTTTAACTGATAAAGGAAACTGAAGATGAGTCAAAGAAATGGAAAGATATCCCATGCTCTTGTGTTGGAAGAATTGATACTGTTAAAGCAGTCATACAACCCAAAGCAATCTACAGATTTAATGTGATCTCTATCATATTACTCATGACATTTTCCACAGAACAAGAGCAAATAATCCTAAAATGCACAGGGAACCATAAAAGACCCAGAATCGCCAAAACAATCCTGAGGAAAATGAATGAGGTTGGAGGCATAACCCTGCCAGACTTCACATGATACTACAAAGCTACTGTAATCAAACAGCCTGGTGTTAGCACAAAAGCAGATACATGTATCAATGGAACAGAATAGAGAACTCAGAAATAAACCCATATACCTATAGTCAAGTAATCTTCAACAGAGGAGGCAAGAATATGCAAAGATAGTCTCTTTAGCAAGTGGTGTTGGAAAATTGGACAATCCCATGTAAACCAATGAAGTTAGAACGGACCCTTACTCTATATGCAAAAATAAACTTCAAATGGCTTAAAGACTTAAGTATAAGACAGGACACCATAAAACTCTTAGAAGGGAACAAAGGCAAAGCATTCTCTGATATAAATCATACCGATATTTTATTAGGTCAGTCTCCTAAGGGGATAGAAATAAAAACAAAAAGAAACAAATGGGACATAAACTTATAAACTTCTGCACAGCAAAGGAAACCATAAGCAAAATGAAAAGGTAATCTACAGACTAGAAGAAAATATTTGCAAACAGTGCGACTGACAAGGGGTTAATTTCCAAAATACACAAACAGTTCATACAACTTAATATTAAACACACAAACAACCCAGTCAAAAAAATGGGCAGAATACTTAAATAGACATTTCTCCAAAGAAGACATACAAATGGCCACCATGCACATGAAAAGATGCTCAACACTACTAATTATTAGAGAAATGCAAATCAAAACCATGAGGTTTCACCTCATACAGGTCAGAATGGCCATCATCCAAAAGTCCACAAATAGGGCTTCCCTGGTAGTCCAGGGGATAAGAATCTGCTTTACAATGCAAAGGACACCAGTTCGATCCCTGGACTGGGAAGATCCCACATGCCACAGAGCAAATAAGCTCAAGCACCACAAGTACTGAAGCCCACGAGCCTAGAGCCTGCACTTCACAAGAGAAGCCACCACAATGAGTAGCCCACACACCACAGCTAGAGAGTAGCCTCCACTGTGCAACTAGAGAAAAGTCTCGGCAGCAATGAAGTACAGCCAGAAATATAAGAAATAATTTTTTAAAAAAAGAACTGACTTGTCTCTGTGAACTCCCTCCAGGCTGACTGATGTCTTGCCCACTGATTCAGCCATCTGCCTGGATTTGTGAAATATTTACATTTAATTCTGCAAACATATATCAGGTCTCCACAGGTACCCTGGCACGGTGCCAAGCACAGCAAAAATAACGCCAGATGTCCCTGACCCTGTACATTTCAATAAGTAGGCCCCAGTGGATCCCACTTAGGCTGTGGGTTGGGTTGTGGCTGGACAAGGCCTGGACAAGACCACGCCTCTGCAGGCCACAAGGCTCAGGCGCATCACACCCAGTCCCACCCAGACCAAGGTTTGTTGGGTCACAGGGGCCTCACATGTCTGTCTTGTGCCCAAGGCACAAGAGACCTGGCTGACAGACATTCTGCTGAGTCCAGCTAGCAGCTCTGCCCAAGGCTATGCCACAGAAGCCTCCACACAGACAGAGGGTGAGTCCCTGGGGGAACGGCTGAGGGCTTCACCATTTTTGTGTTAGAAACTCCTTTGACATTTGGTGATGTTTATTGACCTCCTCTCAAAATAAGATTTTTTAAGCGTGTAAAATAAAATAGGATTACAAAAGGTTTTCATGAAGAGGAAAAGATGTCCACAGGTTACGACTGAATGAATAAAATCAGGTTACAGAAGAGCTTACATAAGCTCTTTGTACATTTATGAAGAGAAAAAGAGACAGATTGGGAGGGGAGAATGAAAAGGAGGAGGAAGAGGAAAGAAGAGAGGAAAGAAAGAAACAGGGAGGGAGGAAGGAAGAAAGAGGAAGAAGAAAGGAAAGGAGGAAGGAGAGAAGGAAAGGGAAAAAGAAAGGAAGGTAGGTAGGAAAATTCTCTCTTTATACCTATGGCTGGCCCTACCCTCTTTTCCCACTGTGAAAAGCATGGCAGGCCAATGGCTCCCAATCATGGTTCCCTTTAGCCCCCAAAATGGTCCCCTCAGATCATAGCTAAAGCTCTTCATCCTTGTCATTGGCTCCTCCCTCGCTCCGCCCTGGGCCCATCCCCACAGCACTCCAGGGGTACTGCATGGCTGTCATCCACCTCTGAATCTGCTATGGCTCTCTGCTCACTGCTCACTCTGCCACTGTCAAAACCTGGCAACAAGTCCTCAGCGTGTGTCTGTGTGCTTCCCTTTCTCAAGGTGTGAGAGTCAAAACCTTCTCTTCTGGGAATTCCTCGGCAGTCCAGTGGTTAAGACTCAGTGCTTTCACTGCTGAGGGTGTGGCTTCAATCCCTGGTCAGGGAATAAAGATCCCACAAGAGGTGCAGAGTGGCCAAAAAACCCCCCAAAACAAAACAAAAAAACCCACCTTCCCCTCTTTGCCCCAACTTCCGGCCCCACCTCTCCCACACCCTGGGGCCTTGCACCACCCCCATCTCCTATAGTCCCCACCTCTTCCCACCAGCTCATCCGCCTGTTCTCAGCACTCATCAAGGACTTAGCTTCTGTAGAGACACCTTCCTTCCTGGCCTCAACGGATTTTTTTTTCTTCTCTTAAAAAAAAAAAAAATTGGCCATGCCACACAGCACGTGAGATCTTAGTTCCCCGACCAGGGATTGAACCTGTGCCCCCTACAGTGGAAGTGTGGGGTCTTAACCACTGGACCTCAAGGGGAGACCCTCAATTGTTTCTTTGTTGGCACTCCGCCACCCCTGGAGCATCTGAGCCTGCTCTTCATTCTCCTAACTCAACCTGCCAGATTTCTCTCCCTTTTCTCAGGAATGCTTCAATAAGGAGTCGCCTGTGTGTCCAGCCCCCACATCCTCCTTTCCCTTTCACTCCCCAACTCTCTGCAACATGTGTCAGTCAATCCATGAACTTGCCTGCCAAGGAGTGCAAGGAGTGTCCATTCAGGGTGGTTGGGGGCGGGGTGGGGGGGGTGGAGGGTTCTCAATCTCCTGTTCTGCATCAAGTGCTGTGCCAGGCAATGGAAAACGACAGTGACCAAACCAGTCCTGAACTCATGATGCTTGAGCCAATGAACACACATACACAAGTAAATAAAAAAGGTAATTAGAGGCTGGGAAAGTTCTATGAAGGAAGCAAACAGAATGAAAGGACAGAGAGTAACTGCGGAGATGGGGCAGAAGTTCTCTATTTTAGATAGGGCAGTCTAGGGAGGCCTCTTCAAGCAAGCACACCATCCAAAGAGCAGGAAGAAGGCAGTCCACCTGGAGTGGATAGCAAGTGCAAAGGCCCTGAAGCAGGAACAAGTATTTGTGCCTGGCAGGAAAGAAAGAAGTCCATGGGGGTGGAGAGAAGTGAATGATGAGTTGCCAGGATTAGGGGAGGTAAAGAATTCATCTCTAATGCAAGGGGAAGTCCTTGCAGACTTTAAGTGACAAGATCTGATTTGTATCTTAAAAAGTACCCTCAGGGAATTCCCTGGCAATCCAGTGGTTAGGACTCCACACTCCCAGTACAGAGGACAGGGGTTCAACTCTTGGTTTGGAGGAAGATCCCACATGCCGCACCCGGCCAGAAAAATAAAGAGAAGTGCCCTCAGACCCCACCGCTGTGTGGGGAAAAAAACTGTAGGGTTAAGACGTGACAGGGCAGTAGAGTTATCAGGAGGCAATGTTTACTCATTTTGGGTATCAACAGACATATCACATTCAATGCATCTAAAAAGAAAACACCCAGGATTAATGTATACATATAGCTGAGTCACTTTGCTGGGCACCTGCAACTCCTCTCACAATACTGTTAATCCGCTGTACTCCAATATAAATTTAAAGTTAAAAAAATAAATAAATAAATAAACACCCGAGCCATTGGCTCCCTCAGAATAAAGCAACAAGACCCCTGTCTCTCCCCCATTCTTGCCCATTTCTGTAGAAGGCACGATCTTCAACTGAAGGGCTACACTGGCCTTCTTTGTCTCCCCAACCTTCTGCTTCCCAAGCCCAGTCTACTGTCTTTCTTTATCCACTCCTATCCACCTTTCGTGTCTCCCTCAGCTCCAGGTAAAGTCCTGTCCCAGATTCCTCACAGCTCTGCCTCCTCTCCTCTGCCCCCTACAGTTCACTCTCCAGACAGTAGCCAGGGGTACTTTTTTCGGCACACGAATTTCCTGTCACTTCCCGCCTAATGTGTGTTCCTCTAGGACTCCCGTCGCCTTCAAGACCTTTAATGAGACCTGAGACTCAAGTCCAGGAAATATAGGAGGCAAAACCTGAATGAGCCGGCCCGGCTTGTTAACCTCGTCTTCCTGTCGAGATTGTATCCTCCGGGCTTAGGAACCTTTCTTCACAGAGTTGAGGGAAGCTTTTCCAGTAGTGCCTTCCTGCTGCGACGAACCTATTTCCCGTGCTGCACCGCGGCTTTCCTCTTTCTCTTCCGGTCCCACGCGCTTCGGCATCTGCGGGCCCTGGTGAGTGTTAGTCGCGCCGTATCCGAAGCCATCCGTGACTCCTGGATGGCTGCGGGGCGCGAGGCCTGGCGAGGACTGGGAGACCGGCGCCTGGCTGTGGGGAGCGAAGGCCGCGGGGCGGGGGCGGTGCTCATGGGTTTTCACCGGGTGGATGGGAGTGGGGAGAATTCAGATTTAGGGGGAGAGCGCAATCTTGCGGCTGGGGGATGGTTTCAAGGTACACTTAACCTAAGTTTGGAAGGGGGAGACTGGCGTCGGGGCGTACAGAGTGAATCGAGGCACATGCGTCTGTGCTGCAGCCTCATTCTGGCTGCACAATCTTCTAGATCAGGGCGAAAAGGTAGACCCAGTCTGGCGAGCCCCCAGCTCTGATCTCCACTCTCGTTCTCCAGGTGCAGACATGGCCAAGTCCAAGAACCACACCACGCACAACCAGTGTAAGTTCCCTGGCCCAGCCTTCATCTAATGCCCCAGGCCCAAGCAAGGATTAGGGATAGTGGCCAGGGAAAGAAGGCACATTTTCTACTGTGGACATGGGGCTGATGTTACTTTCAGCATTACCTTTGGAGTTTACATTTACAAGCCTCCAGATACCCATTTGCATTCAGTGGTAAAGGGTTTCTTAAACAAATATTAAGTAATGGGAAGTTATGGTTCTCCCCGGCTTGCCAGCTGTGATGGTTGTCATATTAGAGGAAATCTCTTACTTTGGTCTAATTCCTTTCCTTTCCTGCAGCCCGAAAATGGCATAGAAACGGCATCAAGAAACCCCGATCACAACGATATGAATCTCTTAAGGGGGTGAGTGTGTGCACCGAATCACATGAGTGTGTCTGTTTGGCTCCAGTTGCACGGACAGGGTCTTTCATTCATTCTTGTGCTTAACTGTCCTTCGTTTAACTTGGACTTCAAGCTCTGCCAGGCCCGTAAGAAAGTTTTACTTGGCCTTTATCGGCCTAGGGTATAATCTCCTGGTCAGGTGGTAACCTGCTACCTGAGGGCGGTCTGATCATCTACCTTGGTCACTTAGAGCCTTTCAAGGGAAAGGATGGCCTTGCCTGTGTGTACCTGGTACCTTGTGAGCTGCATTCCATTTTGACCATCCATATGACTTGATCTCACCCAGTGCTAGGCTGGAAGGGTGGGCAGCTTCCCTTCCTGTGCTAGGGAGTTCTCTAACGATTAGCCAGGAAGGCTGATGCCGTGGAGTCTGAGCAGAACTGTGCCTTCTCCCCACTTGGCTTCTCCCCTGTACCATTGGTCCCTCCCCCTCCCCCTCTTCCCTCCTTTAGTCTCTTACGTTATTTGACATTTTTTAAGGAGGAGGGGGTGGGGTATCCTTGAGGGGGGTTTTGGGGAAGACTCAACCAAAATCCTGCTACAGGAATTTCTTCTTTCCTTCTGCGCCTGCATTTGAACTCTACTGGGCTCTGGGCATGTAGCTCTGAAAACGTGTTCTGTGTATAGAATTAGCAGGGTGGCATTACTGACTTTTGGGGTGGTGGTACATGTTTCTCTGCAGATAAGTTTCTAAGGCTCAGGTCATTTCTGCATTTAAGGTTGACTTGATGCTGTCTCGACTCCCAATAGGCCTGATAGTCTCCAAGGTGCTGCTATAGAGAGGGGGGACCAAGGTTGACTTGGCCCTTACATGCTGCACTTACAGCTGCCTGTACTTTTCTTGTCTACCAGGTAGACCCCAAGTTCCTGAGGAACATGCGCTTTGCCAAGAAGCACAACAAGAAGGGCCTGAAGAAGATGCAGGCCAACAATGCCAAGGCCATGAGTGCACGTGCTGAGGCTGTCAAGGCCCTCGTGAAGCCCAAGGAGGTCAAGCCCACGATGCCAACAGGTGGCAGCCGCAAGCTCAGCCGACTTGCCTACATTGCTCACCCCAAGCTCGGGAAACGTGCTCGTGCTCGCATCGCCAAGGGTCTCAGGTTCTGCCGGCCAAAGTCCCAGGCCAAGGCTCCAACCAAGGCCAAGCCACCTGCAGCTGCGGCTCCAGCTGCCAAGGGTGCCCAGGCCCCCACCAAAGCTACAGAGTAGAGACCTTCATCTGCCGGTGTGAGGACAGAAGGACTGGTGTGACCCCCTGGGCTGCTGTCTGCGTGGCGCTGGTGTCCTCCTGTGCTATTTGTACAAATAAATCTGAGACAGGATCTGTCGGTCAGCCTGTGTCTATGATCCCAGGGCTGGAACTAGGGTTTGGGTCGGGTGGGTACCAATGTTTTGTGTGGGAGTAGAGTTTTAGCCTTCCCAGATTGGTACTGTGTGTGAGTCAGGGGAAATATGGCCTTGAAGTGCAAGAATGGGACCTAGTAAGTGAGTGGGTGGGTGCCTCTGGGATACTGGGACACACAGGCTGCTGGACTGGGCAGGATGGTGGGAAAAGAGAAAAAACCCAAACACCTTTGTCAGGTCTTCAAGCTTATCCAGAAGAAAGGGGAATTCTGCACTCTGGCCTGAGGATTTCCAGGTTCCTAGCAGGCTTGGGCAGCATTCACTACTCTGAGGTGAATGGGCTCCCAGGAGGCCAAGCACTGGTGGCACTACCTTAACTTGTATGACTTTGCTGTCTTCCTCTGCCCCCGGATCAGCTGTTTAGCCTGCGGTCTTAGTCCTCAGAGCAGCCAGTGAAGGGCATAGTCACACTAGAGCCTCAAGACTGGCTTTTGAGTATGGTGGTCATTTGTAGTCCACCATTTGAGTATGGTGGTCACTTGGGGCATTGGGAGGCTCAAAGGGAGTTACTGATATACCGGGGCAACAGGTACGGCATATGGTGTATGGTCCCTCATCTCTGAAGTAGTTGTTATCTTTGAAACCCTGCTCCATGGACATCCTTGCTCTTAGTACTTCGGAAGTGGCCCCAGTTCACAGAGACTTTATTGTAGGGCAGGAGGGAAGGGAGCTCCTTGGCAGTGGTCCAGGGTGGAGGTTGGACTGCACGGGGCTCAGCTTTCACTGGGCAGGACCGGCACACTGGCCAGGGCAGGCAGCAGCCGAGTGTATATGTCGACCCCACGGAGGAACACGGCCTCGTGCAGCCGTTCATCGTGGTCGTGGAGTAGGACAGGCGTGCGGTTCATGGGTGAGAAGCCCAGAGCCGGGACCCCTACCTGCAGGGAACGAGGGGAGCTATCAGCGGGAAGGCCAGCACCCAGGAACCAATCCACTGCCCACCCTTTTGTGAGCGGCTCACCGCACGAAGATAGCGACTGTCCGTGGCAGCGGGGAAGATCTCTGGCTCCAGAGTGAGGTTCCTGTAGAGGGTGAATGTGAATGTTCTGGTGAATGTGGAAGCAGGGAGGGCAAGGGAAGGATTGAAGGAGCAAAGGAAGGTGGAAGAGAGGGGAAGGGGAGAGGAGGGCTGGCCAGCGGTGCTCACATGTCTTTGCAGGCCCCGCTAAATGCTGCCCACCAAGGGTCTGAGTCATCAGTAGGTGTCACTTGGGGCTCTGTCCACTTCTGTGGGGAGAAAGATGGCAGGATCAGGACAGAGTCTGCGCATCTTGCCCTATTCTTCATAGAGTAGGCTGTGCCTGGCACAGGACACACCCCCACCCACCTACCCAGACATCCAGCTGGCCAGTCCAGCAACAGGCCCTTTTTCAGTCCTTCAAAGGCCACAGGCCAGAGACCTCTGTCCTCCACTTCCCATCCGTCCTCAGATCCTAGCCCAAGTGCCCCTTGCTCAAGAAGGTGGTCCCAGACCTCAGTCTGGTCAAAGACTCCAATTACAAGTCCACACAGTATAAGGTCCCACCCTTTCCTGGATCATATGTGTTCATATTTGATTCATGTCTATTCCTCTCTTCATGCTATAAGAATTGAGGGCAAAAATTCTTGTTTAATTCCACTCCCCAGTGTTCCCCAGCACCCAGCAGTAGCCTCTACAACTAATGCTTGCTGGTTAATAAAACATGTCTCACAGCTAAAGAAATGTCAGGATGTATGCACGCACACCAAGTGTATAGTGACCCACGCAGCAAACCCAGTCTCCCCAGCTCCTATGACTCCCCCGTCGTAGGCGCCCCTGTCCATACCTGAGCACACTCGAAGGTGACCCCCTCGCCAGCTGCCTGGCACCAGTCCTGCAGCTGCCCCTCGAAAGCCTACGAGAAGGGAGGTGAGCTGACCCCGAGGACTGGGCTGAGGACCCAGGCTCCCTCCTCCAAACCCAGGTGGAGGTGGCACCTTCAGGTCCACATCCGGGGCCACGCGGAAGTCAAAGCTGGCACTCATGGTGGCAGGTACCACGTTAAAAGCCACGCCGCCTTCTAGGATAGTCAGGTTCACGGAGGTCACAGCCCCCTCCTTCAGTTGAGGGTCTGACTGCAGCCTGTGGTGAGGGGGCAGGGGCAGCCAGCAGCAAGGAGGAGGAACAGATAAAAAGGTGGCTCAACCCCACCTCCTCCCTTGCAGGACCTCCCAGAGCCCCGTGCCCTTTCCCAGTCTGCCTCACCTCTGCCTCTCCTTCTCCCGAAAAGCCAGGATGGAGCTCACGACCTTGTGCTAGGGGAGTGTGAGGTGACATGTGACAGGGGCCCCAGGACAGAGCCTCGGGAACTCCCACACTCCCTCCCCGTGGGCCACACACCAGCTTCTCTGCTGCTGTGTCCTCAATGAATCGCGAGCCGTGGCCCGGCTTCCCGGTGCTGGTGACCCGCACCCCTGGGAGAGGCAGGAGGAAGGGGGTGGCTTCAGAATGGGACAGTTTGGAAAAGCAACCAGCCCCGAGATGGGCCCATGGCCTTCCCCCTCCTTCCAAACTCCTCAGGCAGGGCTCTGTCCCCCTCAAAATGCACATGGTAGAGCCGGTTTCTGCCCACAGTTAGGACCTCCACTCAAGCTCAGGAAAGAGACGCCAGGGTAGGAAGGGGCTGGGAGGCAGAGGCCCTGGGTTCAAGGCCTACTCAGGCCCCAACGTGCTGGGGAGCCCTGGGCAGACGGACCCCTGTCCCTGCTGGCCCAGCCTCCCATCTGCACGGTGATCCCCACCCTCCAAGTGCATACTCACACCAGGGGCTCCGCTCACTGTAAAAGACAGTGAAGGCGTCAGTGGGGTTGGCCAGGCCTGGGGAGGAAAAGGCGGTTCAGAGGGTGGAGTGGCCCAGCCTTCACCAGCAGCCTCCCTACCCTCGGCTGGTTGCTCAGTGGCCTGCCACTCTCCTCACCCTCATCCAGGGCGAAGCCAGGCCTCAGGGCCTGGAACTCAGGCCGCTTCACAAACAGCTCCATGCCTTGGTGACCCCCAATCTCCTCATCTGTAAAGGCAGTAGGAATGTGAGATAGGGTGGGTACCCCCAACACGCTCTCCCTGCCCCTGAAGGTGCCCCCCACCAGCCACTCCTACCTGGCACAAAAGTCAAGTGGATGGTTCTGGGGAAATGGTGGCCTTCAGCCTTCAGCCTCCTCACAGCTTCCAGGTATCTGAGGGGCAGGGAGAGGGTGTAAGCTGGGTGCTGGGGGAAGCCATCAGATGCTTGAGCAGGCAGGCTGGAGCCTTGGGCCCTGCTCTGCCACAGCCTAGCAGGTGACTCCCAGCAAGTCTCTGTCCCCATCTCCCCATCCAGGCAATGGTCATAGCAGGAATTCCCACCCAAGGTAAGGGGTCAAGATGTTCCTTGGCCTTGAGGTTCTCCAATCATGCCTGGGTCCTGTGAGGAAACTGGGAATGAAGGACACTCACTGGATGCTGACACACTTCATGTCCTGGGCACCCCTGCCATAGATGTAGCCGTCTGCATCCTTGAAGGCCTCAAAGGGATCATGACTCCAATATTCCTGGGGGCAGGGGCAGGAAGAAGGACCCAAGCCCCAAATGTAGTCATTAACCTACTTTGCTCAACTGTGGTCCTGCCCTGAAGAGGGCTGCTGACAGCCGTCATCCCTCATCTCTGCCTCCCACCTCCACCACCAGCACACCCAACCCACCCTGGCATGGAATGGCTACTGGGCAGAGGTTGCCGGAGTGGAGTAATACTCTATGAGGTCAAGTCTGCCAGGACCAGCACTGTGGTCTCTCTGCAGTTGAATGGGCAGGTCTGTCCTTTGTCCACAAGGGTTGTTCCATTCTGGGACACTGTGTTCCCACACCCCCACACCCCCAAGACACCTGGAAGACAGGAACCACATCCGTATGGGAGTTGAGCAACACGGAGGAGAGTCTGGGGTTGGTGCCTGGCCAGGTTAACACGGTCACTACACGGCCAGGTGCCACCTAGAGAGGGCCAGGAGGAGGGGTAGTCAGTGCAGGGCGAGAAGCTGCTTCAGGCCCACCTCCCCCTTCCCATGCAGCGCCGCACGCTCACCTCCACTTTCTGACAGCCCAGGCCCAGCTGGAGGGCTCTCTCCTCAAAGAAGGCCACAGCTGCCCCTGGGGACACAGAGAGCCTGACTGCTACTTCTGCCTCCCCACCCATCCTCACCTCCCATGGGCCCAGGCAGAGATGCGGGGGACATCCAGAGAGGGGAGCAGACACCTGCCTCCACACAATTCCTCATCCATAAGAGACCTTTGCATCTCAGTCCCCAAAGATGTTTTTTTGGCCAGTGATCCTTTGTGGAAGGCCAGGTGGGAAGTCCAGAGTGAGAAGCAAGTGTCATCGTTACCCTCCTTAAAGATGAGAAAACTGGGACTTCCCTGGTGGTCCAGTGGTTAAGACTCCGGGCTCCCAATGAAGGGGGCACAGGTTCCATCCCTGGTAGAGGGAACTAGATCCCCACATGCTGCAATGAAAGCTCCCACACATGGCAAGTAAGATCTGGCACAGTTAAATAAACAATTTTTTTTTTTTTAATCTGGGGAAACTGACTCAGAGACACAAGGCTCACCAGCTGGGATTTGAACTGGACCTAGGTACAGAGTTCTGTGGCACCAAGTCTGATTCCTTAAGGGCTGTGGCCTTTGTTCAACCCCGGGAGACTTCCGGGAGCCTCTGCTTCCCCTCCCCAACCGCAAGTCCTGGGGAGTGAGGCGAGAGATGTTCCTTATCTAAACGCCGGTTGTAACTTTTGGAGCAGCACAGACTGGAGAGGCTGCTGAGAAGTCTGTTGACCCAGGGAACGACTTAGACCAGTGGCGGAGCCATCTGAGGCAGCAGATTAGGCTCAGCTGGGTGACAGAGGTTGCTGCCTGGTTTAGAGCATAGTCCCCGTCCCTGAAGCCCCACCACAGGTCCTGAAACCGCCGCGTTCTCACCATAGTCGGGCTCGGGCTGGAGGGTGCGGATGCGCAGGTACTGACGGAAGAGCGTCACGGACGGGTGCTCGCCCTCGCTACCTTCGCTGGCCATGGTGCGGCCCTGCCGTGGTGAGCTGGGGGGAAAGCGAGTGGCTGCCTACTCCCCGCACCTGGGGCAAGTGGACTCCATCTGCACGTCGCCCCTCCCCAGGGCGGCTCCCCAGACGTCCCCCGTTACAGAGCCCCCATTCTGTTTCAGGCACTGTGCTGGCCACTTTCAACACAGTTCCTTGTTTAATCCCCCAAGGAGCCCCATGAAGTTCGTGCCTCTGAATGCACACATTACAGAGGAAAAAGCAAAAAGAGGCTCAGAGACAGCTAGAAAGTAACTGAGCCACGTTTGAACCCACACGTTGACTCCCGCCGCCCTTCTCGAAAAGAAATTTCCCCATTGCCTGGATTTCACACTTCAGGGAGCTCCAGATCCCGCTACCCGTCTCCAACGCCCCCCACCTCGCTCTCGGCTGGTCTTGGCCCGCGCTCGCCGCTTGTCGTCCGCCCTGGACTCTGGGCGGGACTCGGGGTCCTGTGAGGTCTCAGGATCAAAACTGCCCAGGTCCGCCCACCACGTGGCCGGACCTCGCAGGGCGGAACCGAAGACTGCGAATCAGGGCCATTCCAGACTCTAAGGCCCAGTCGGAGAGGGCGTCCCCGCCCGCCAGTGGTTGCAGCCTCCACCAGTTACCTGAGGCTGGGATTCGGGAGCCCGCCCCGGGACAGCTGCCTCCACCACCAGCTCCGCCCCGCACCCGGAGGCGAGCTCTGGGCTGACCCCGCCCCCGCAGGCCCAGTCCCGCCCAGCAGGGCACGCCCCCGGCCCCGCCCTTGGTTCTGTGTAGCCGGCCCCACCTCCTGCAGCCTCCCGATTGGGCGAGAAAAGAAGGGGGCAGGCACCGGCTGGAAACGTCGCAGCTGCCCGCCTGGGCGCCCCCTCGCTCTCAGGGTTCAGTCCCGCTAAGTCCTGCTGGAGCTGGTCCCCACCTGCTCCGCCACCCCCTCCCGCGAGTCTCTACTTCTCCCCTCTTCACGCTTCAACTCCTTAGGGACGGCCTCAGCGCTCCCTGTGTGGAGAGGTATACTGGTTAACAACAATCTGTGAGTGCCAGGAGGCTGGTCCAGGTATCCTCAGGATCCTGTTCCTGGCAGGGCATAGAGCAGACGGACGGCGTGCCAGGCACGGAGGATAAGTGAACGGATGAGTGCCTGTGTGATCGCGCCGCTGTGTGGGCAAAGCTGTGTGTCAGTGGGTGACTGTGTATGACCATGTGAGTGTGAGATGGTGGATGTGACAGAGGATGGCACGCTGAGAGGATGTAATCGTGACGCTGTAGACAGAAGGAGAGGTAGGAAACTGCACAGATGCATACGTGTGGCACGTTCTTTGCTGATCCTGTTGCCAGGTTCCTTGGCTCTTCTGCAGCCACCGAAGAAGGACGATAAAAGAGGCACAGGTGTCCCACTGGCCACCCACAGGCTGCACACAGTTGTAGCTGCCCATTTGTGTGTCCAGCTGTCCTCTGTACTCAGCCAGTTCCGGAGGGTGACTCAGCTTGGGGAGGGGTGGGGTTGAAGACTTCAACCTCTGGGCACAGGGGAGGCAGGCTAGGAAGGTAGGGTAAGGTCCATCCAACCCTCCTGGGGTTTAAATTCAGCTGCTGACCCACATATTCCCAGACACAAGCAGGCTTGCTGGTTCACCAGCAATGCTATTGCTGGCATGTTGATTATTTTGAATTAAAGTCACTTAAGAAATGTCCAATGCAGGAGGGACATTCTGACCCTCCTTTCTGTCTCCCTGAAAGCAGGAAAGAAATCTCTGTGAAAGGTACATTCCTTGGATCTGGAGATAGGACACCCTTATCTCCAGAGACAGGGAATGCTGGCCAAGAAGCCCCTATAAACCAACTTTGTTACTTCTTTTAATTTACTACCCCCAAGCCCAAACTCTGTTTATTAATAGAGTATTTACTAATTGAGCATCCAAAATATGTTTTTGTCCTGTCAAGTCCTCACAAATTTATTGTCTAAAAAGTATAAAAGCTGCCTGCTTTGGTCACTTCTTAAGTCTCATTTCTATGAGACCTCCTTGCACACAACTAAAATTTCTTTTTCTCCTGTTAATCTGTTTTGTGTCAGTTTTATTGTTAGTCTAACCAAGAATTCAAGATGGGGAGAGAGGGAAATTTCCCCCTCCCCAACACTATGTTACAAGATAAACCACATTCCCCATCCCCTCCTCTACACATCCTGCCCCTTTTGGCCATGGAACCTATATCCTGATTCACTCATCTCAGCCACCAGACCCTGGATTTCCCATCAATCCCAGTGATCATTTAGCAGGAGTAATGACCCCTCTCAATGACAGTCCCATCTGCCAGCCCCGTGTGGCCAAGTGCTCTGCTTACCCAGACTCCTTCAATCCTAAAACCAGTTTCTAAACTAGGTGTTACATCACACCCATTTTACTGATGAGGAAACTGAGTCACAGACTAGCCACTCAGCAGCCATCTAGTAAGTAGCCTATGGTCTTAGCCTTCTCAGGCTGCTGGAGCAGTCCCTCCAGCTCTCAGTCCCGAGCAGTCCCACACTTGGCTCCAACTCTCACCCCACCTGCAGCAATGCCAGCAAACAGGACCTGTCACTCCCCAGGTATGACAAAAATGCTTTTTTTTTTTTTTAATTGTGCCTCTGAGATAAATGAAAGGTCCCGACTGGGTCTAGCCCTCTGGCCTCTGCCCTCTAATCACAGGGCCTGCTGCCCTGGTGGGGACTGGTCCAGACCCTCCAAGTTCAAGCCAGGCCTGGGGCCTGGACAGTGGGTGAGCTCACAGTAGCTGGTCAAGGAAAGCAAGGAGTTCGAGGTGGAAGTCTTGTGGCTTGTGGAGGTAGCAGGCGTGGCCTGCATTGCGCAATTTCACCGTGGAGTGGTTGGGCAGATGGCGGAGCTGCCGCAGTGACTCCCGAGCCAGGGTGCGGTCCAGCTCCCCATACAGGATGAGAGTCGGGGTCTGCAGGGCAAGGCAAGGGGCCATGATCCTGGGGCCTGAGGGGGACTGACCCTCAAGCCACCTCCTTAGGATATCTTCCCGATACACCTCATCTCTTCCATCCATATCAAGGATGAGGCCATGTATCCTCCAAGTACAACCTATGTGTTTTCCCCCCATGACCCAAGCCAGGGACAGGAAGCCAGGACTTTCAGGGACCCTCCTCCCAGTACCTTCACAGCCTGGAATTGTTCCTGGGTGTAGTTCTGGGTGGAGGCAGGTGCAATGGGCACGAATCCACGCAGCTGGTGGTGGCCTCGCATCAGGAAGGGCAGGGCATAGCGGCCACTCAGTGAAGGGCTCACCAACACGGCGTTCTGCACATTTAGGTCCTGCAGCACTCGCTCCAACAGCTCTGCCCGCCCTGCCTCTGTGCTTGCCTCCTTTGAAGGTGCCGAGTTCCCAAAACCTGGGAACAGCAGAAGGCACCAGCTGAGGGAGGCTGGGAAGGTGGTCAGGACTTCCTGCTCACCATAGTGGTTAAAGAGATGGGGACCAGTGGCACATAACATCTGCCACCCCCAAATCTCCTGAAGTTATGTTTTTGTAAGGTGATAGGGCTGTTAAGAAAACCATCTTTCATTCATCATATTGGCAAAACTAAAGATTGATACAGACCTCCCTGGTGGTCCAGTGGCTAAGACCCTATGCTCCCAATGTAAGGGGCCTGGTTTCAATCCCTGGTCAGAGAACGAGATCCCATGTGCCACAACTAAGACCCAGCACAGTCAAATTAAAAAAAATATATATTGATAATACACAATGTTAGGGAAGATGAGGGAAAATGGATACTTTCATGCATGACTGATTGGAGAGTAAATCCATACAGCATTTTTGGAGGGTAAGATAATATTTGTCAAGAAATTTTAAATGTGTGTCCTCTGACAGATCAATTGTCCCTGATGGCTACCCTACAGAAATTATTGCCCATATGCTCAAAGAAGCATGTTCAGGGTCCTCCCTGGTGGTCCAGTGCTTAACACTCTGTTTTTCCAATGCAGGGGGCATAGATTCCATCCTTGGTTAGAGAACTAAGATCCCACATGCTGTGTGGCATGGTCAAAAAATAAAATAAGCAATGAAAAAAAAAAGAAGAAAAGAAGAGGCATGCCCAAAGATGCTTCAGCTTCCTTAATTGAGCATTTTGACTGACACTGAAACCAGCCTACACAGCCACCGATAGAGGAGTGGCCAAATGAAAGCTGTCCATCCCTCCAATGGCACACATTTGGGTAAGGGAGGGTCACAGTGCCTGATATGACCCATGAGACACGGCCGAGGGGAAGAAAACCAGGTTGCACAGAGATTCGCTAAGCAGGCAGGACACCAGTCATGTTTACAACCCCCACCACATAACCCTGCATCTCTAGGTATAAAAGCACCCAGAGAGGATCTGGCACCCTCAAACTGCTTAGAAAAGTGACAGGGAGAGAGAAATGGCATGGGTCTCTGAGAGGGGTCACTCTTGGTTGATTTTTTAATGACAAGAATAACAGCAAAAAATCATTTGTGTAGCTGAAAAAGACATAAAGCTACCTAGTTTGTCATAAAAAGAGCAGTGAGATCTCCCCATGTGATCTTTTGTGAGGCAGGTCATGTTTCTTTCTTTCTTGGTAAGGTCATGTTTCTAAGCGCTCTGTGACATCCAACAATCCACTCTGTAGTTTTCAAGGTAGAAAATAAAAACACAGAGCTTTTCGTGTTGCCCCTTTGTGTTGTGACTTGCCACTGCCTGTCTAGACCCTGGGGTCCAGATGAGCCCCAGCCACACCTTAGGGCTTTCCCAGCCCTCCAGTTCTACCCTCTGGCATGCTGTCCCTTTGTCCCTGCTGCATGTGACGTCCCTGGACCCAGGGGCGGGGGCTCACCTGGAAGGTCAAGGGCCACGGCCCGGTAGCCCCTCTGCGCCAGCAGCTGCAGTGTGCCCAGCTGCTCCCACGTCCGGGAGCTAAAGGCCTTTCCATGGAGCAGCACCACATCCACCCTGTGGGCACACGGGGAGTGTGTGTGTCCTGGGGGTTCTTTTTTCCAAGGCTTCTCCCACCGCCCTCCCAGGCCCTGAGCACTTTGAGTTGAGCTGGGGGTGGGTCCCACATGGGGACTCTCCTTGGGCCTAATCCTTCTACTACACCCTAGGGTAAGCACCTACCTGTGGGCCCGGTGGGATGGGAGCACCTCACGGTAAAAAATGGGGGAGCTGCCACGGGTGAGACCAGCCAGGATCGTGACATTGGAGTCTCCCCAGAGCCAGGAGGTCTGCTCAGGGGGTCCTGGCAGCCCCACATATAGCAGCAGCATGAACAGCAGGCCCAGGCCCAGGCCCAGCAGGGCAACCTGGGACCGGCTCATGGAGGTCTGTACCACAGTCTGGAGGAGAAGAGGAGGTGGAGAAGAGGGTAGAGCGTAGAGCTGAGCTCCCACAAAACCCCCTCAAATCCCACCCAGGGGTTCCCAGCAGAGGAAAAGCTCAGCTCTTGCCCTTTCCTCTGCCCTGGGCAAGTGTCTGAGGGTTCACACCCAAGTACTCCACATGCCAGGGCAAGGGCTCAGATACCCCATACGTGTGAGGAGCATCTGAGATGTCCCCCTGGCATCAGTGGCCACCACCATCCTTGTGCCAGCTAAAACCACTTCCACTCATTAAGTACTTATGACAGCCAAGCCCTGTCCTAGGCCCTTCACATGTAATGACTCATGAATCCACACAAGAACGCTAGGGAACAGATATGATTGTAGGTTTCTTATAAATGAGCAAACTGAAGCTCAGAAAGGTAGATTCTCTTGCCTGATGTGCAGTGTAGCAAGTAGCAGAACTGACACTTGAGCCCAGGGCCAGGCTCCCAACAACCAGGCCACACTAATTTTGCTAAGAAGGAAACTGGGGCTGGGAGGTGATGGATGAACTAGTGGTCGGAGTGGTGACGGTCATCAAAGGTGAAAGACATCAAAGGGTAAAGCAATGTCCCACTAAGGGCATGTTTGCAAATGGTTCTTTTTATCAGACTGCATACAATAATGCTAAAGTCAGAATGTGATGGGAATATTTAATGTTCTACCCCAACTAGTATTAAGTGGGAAGAGAACTCATGGAGAATATCCCTGATGGAGGAAGTGCCTAGGCCTGAGTATGGGGCTAGCAAGAAGCATGGCACACTTACAAATGGAAAGGGCAGCAGGAGGCTGGAGAGACAAATGCCTCCTACCCCCCAGCTTTTTTCGCCAAGTGACCTGTTTCATGGACTCCTCCAGTCTGAGTCTTTGCCAGCCCGGAAGACAGACCTCAGGACCCACACCCGGAGCAGTCAGCCTTGACTTTGAGACTCCTCTGCCAATTCCTGGCTGTGTACTTTGTTTGTCAGTAAAATGGAGAAAATAACCTTGCAGCTGCCCTCCCAAGCCTTCTGTGAGATTTCAATAATACAGGGGGCCTGACCAAGGGCTAGCCCATCATCATGTTTTGGGTCTAGGGATCCTTGTTCCTGGATTCCAGTGAACATGTCTTTATCTGAGTGCCTGCTGGGCACTGGCCCTAGATCTGAGCTGGGGAATCGCCTTGGACCCCACCCACCTCTCCCAGAAATTTTGGGGATGTTTCCCAAGCCCCCAGCCCCAGTCTCCAGGGTCAGGTGGTGACGGGGCAGTGGCAGCCCCTCTGGAGCAGAGCCAGGAGCTGCGTGGAGGAAGAATACGCTCCTCTCTTCTTTCTGCCTACCACCAGCCTCAGATGCAAGCATCCAACACACCAGCCTAGGTTCCCACCAAGTAGAGTATCCATGCTGAACCTCTCCTGTGATGGGCCTGGGGCACTGGGGCACCTCTCCAGGTAGGGAGGAATGGCACTGCAGCCATTGCTACGGCAACCCAGGCAGCTGGAGCACTACACAACAGTATGCTACAGAGATGGAAGAGGGGGAGGGGAGGCACTGTACCCACGTGAGGTCCTTGGTATACGTTTCAGAATGACACACAGGTGTACAGACATGCACACAAACTCTTGTCCCCAAACACTTTTCCTCTGTACAAGCTAGTCCCTGCATGGACACACAGCCTTCTTGCACATGCATGGGCCTGTGTACAATCGATACCTTGAAATACACCCTCAAAATCACACATACATCAGTTATCAGGAAGGCAGACGCACCGGTAGACACACACACACACACACACACACACACACACACGCTTTTAAAATCATATGCAGACCCTCGTTATCTCAAGCACACAGTCATATACACAATCTTAAAACTACACATATACACACGAACGTGTACTCTGAGGTACAGGCAGACACCCACCCAAACACCGATCCTGAGAAATACACATACATACAGGTAGATATACACCCTTAAAGCCACACAGCACACAGAAACACACACAATAGATATAAACAGACACAAGCGGGCAGATAGACTGACATACTGCCCCCCAGCGTAGGCACACAGAAAAACTGACACACATCACACACGCACACACACACACCCAGGCCCCCAAGAACACACTGCCAACAACTGAGCGGGTGCACACACGTGACAACGGAACACAAACAAGCACACTGGCTCCCCCAGCGCGGCCCCTCCGGCGGTGGGACTCTGCCCCAGGGCTCCGGGGGCTTGCAAGGGGCGGGGCAAGAACGGCCCGCCCCGGGCAACCTGCTGGCCTCACTCCCCGGGGACACTTACCGGGCCAACCGGGATGACTGGACCCGCCGCCGTTGGGCGGGCTCTGCTCGGATGCGACCAGGGTCCAACAGCGCCGCGACGTTGTCGCTGCTTCCACCACTCTGCGGGCCGCTGCGGTCACTAGGTGGCGGAGAGCCTCGGTGCGCTTGCGCACTCCGCGGTCTCAGTCCCGCGCCTGGGGTGGGGCGGGGGGCACCCCAAAGCACAGAGGCCCGGCTCCACTTCCCACTGTCCAGATTTGCTAGGTTGTTTTTCGGCCTGAGAGCTGGGGCATAAAGAGAAGTCACCCGACTTCTTCCCACCAGCGTGTCTCCACCCTTAGTCTCTGGTCTGTATGGCAGGGTTAAGGATAAGGGTTGTCTTTAGGCCCACAAAGGGTTGTCACCACCGCAGAGGGTTGTCTTAAGGACCTGCTGTCTGGCATGGAAGCTTCACTGTGTAACTGCCAGATATTAGTATTGTTTTGAAGCAGCCCCAGGTCTCTGGTCAGCCACTTCCCTGGCCCCTGCAAATACACACACACACACACACACACACACACACACACGCTCTTCCCTGGCCCCTGCAAACACACACACACACACACACACACACACACACACACACACACACACACACACGCTCTTCCCTGGCCCCTGCAAACACACACACACACACACACACACACACACACACACACACACACACGCTCTTAGCCAAAGCCCTGGTGGCCTCTAGGCTCCTTCATGCCATTTCCTTCTCCAATGCATAAAAGTGAAAAGTGAAAAGTGCAAGTGAAGTCGCGCAGTCATGTCCGACTCTTCGCGACCCCATGGACTGCAGCCTACCAGGCTCCTCAGTCCATGGGATTTTCCAGGCAAGAGTACTGGAGTGGGGTGCCGTTGCCTTCTCCGCGATCAAGGCTAGACATTGGCAAAACTTTGCATTCTAATCAGTCTGGCTTCCACTGTGTTCCAGACTGAAAACTCTGGGCTTGGGCAGCCCAGGCTGGGGACTGGGCGGGGGCGGGGGGCGGAAATTGGGGAGGGAGCAGGATCGATGAGACCCCAGAGGAACCCTTCTTCTCAAGACACACCATATGCACCAGGGGCAGGTTGCTCAAGGTCTCTGGGCCCGACCCAGTCCGGGGTACATGGGGTCGAGGGGCATGGGGAAACCGAGACCGCTGTGAGAAGATGGGTCTAGCATAGCAGCACCCACCTCCCTGCGACGGATTGCGGCCACAAGCGGGCGCCCTGGAGCACGGTTCAGCCCCCGCCCTCCGGCGGGCCACCTCCCTCCTTCCCCGCACCAGCCCCTTCCCTGCTTCCCCGCCCCGGCCCCAGTCGCAGCCTGCACTCGCCTGCCTCCTCGCGCAGCTCCCCAGGTACCTATCCTGCGCCCTCCGACTCTCCCTTTCTCTAGTTAGAACCCACCCCCCACCCACCGCAAAGTTTCTCCCCTTCTTATCTTAGCTCCCCTTCCTAGTGTCTGCCCCCCTCGGCTTTTGCATGCACCTTACCAGACCCTGCGATCCACAACCGAGGTCCTCGGAGGGGACCGAGCCAGAGGTGGTGGTGCCGGAGACCACGTCTGGCCTCGGCCGACTGTGTGTTGGGCCTCAGCGGGCAGCGCGCTCAGCACCTCGCGGGTTTCGTGAGCCGGAACTCCAAAGCTTTTCCCCGCTCAGCGCTCCGGTTTCCGGCTCCGGAAAATAGTTTTGTTTTTTTTTTTTTTCACTCCAGCCCCAACTCCGTTGGGTTTGCGTTGCCAATCCATGACCTATATAGCAGTGCCTGGAGGAGGAAAAGGCTGATAAGCAGAATAGTCAGCTCCTTACTGTTGATACCTTTACTATGCTTACTGTGTGCTGGGCACTGGGAGTGTTTTACACGCCTGGCTTCATTTAATCCTATCTACCACCTAGGAGCTAAGTTCTATTGTATTATCCCCAAAGGCAGGAAAGAATACTAACAATGGGAACAATAATTGTAACGGGAGCCCCATGTATTGAGTTTTTTCCAAAGGCAGGCACACTCAATTATGTGTTTTTTTTTTTTTTTTAACTCATACATTCTTGAGGTGGGCATTCATGTCCCATATTTCAGATGAGGAAACTAAGGCAATTAGGTAGTGGCAGAGGCAGAAATAACACCTATGTTTTCCTCATCCCAGGCGTGCGCCTAGAGTTCTGGGAGCCTCCTTGCGGCTGCAGGAGAGACCCCTGCCCTCTCTGGGGCAGCCTCCCTGCTCCACGTGGGCAGGGTGTTCTGTGGCACCAGCACAGCAGCTGGCATGGCGGGCGCGGAGCAGCATGAGGGCACCACCCAGGTGCAGGGCCAGAGCCTCTTCTTCCGAGAGGCTCGCCCCGGCGGTGGGCAGGCCGCCCGCTTCTCCGTGCTGCTGTTGCATGGCATACGCTTCTCCTCCGAGACCTGGCAGAACCTGGGCACACTACACAGGCTGGCCCAGGCTGGCTACCGGGCTGTGGCCATTGACCTGCCAGGTAACTCGGGGGGCGGGGGCAGGCTTCTGGACAGGGGTTGTGGGGGCCTCACTGGGGACCCAGGGCTGGGGGGCTGGGGGGATGTAGCCAGGCTGATCCGAGCTAGACAGGTCAAAGTGCACACTACAAGGGCCTTCAAGCTTCTCTAGTCCATCCAGATACGGTCTGGACACTGCCCAGCTGCATCTCTGTTGCTCGGTGCAGTGTCTCCGTGTCTCTGAGCCTGTTTCCTTATCTGTAATGAGATAACCACACCCATTCTGGAGGATGGTTTTAATGAGAATGGATTGAGATGTTCCATGTGAGTATGTGACCTGTATGTAACACAGAATAATTAGTACTCAGCTGATGGCAAGTAAAATGTTTTGAAAGAGCCGTAAACACCAGCTCTGTTGGAAGCCCTAAGGAGTGTCCCCTGGCACCTTTGGGGATGGCTAAACCCCTGGTCATGATCCCACCTACAAAGCCCTAAGTTAGGTCCTGAGAGAGGAAAGGGCAGCACCAGACTGCCAGTCATAACCACAACTGGCAGGCCCCAGCCCACGGTGCCAAGTGTGAAAGGGGCAGCATGGCCAACCTGCTTCGGTCTCTGGCCATGGCTGGTATGGTTTCAGCGTCCAAGGGCGGGCCTCCAGGACGGGACAGGATTGGTTCTGATAGTGGGTTGGGCCGAACTTCCAAGCCAAGGCCATGAACTAATCCTTCTGCAGAAGGTAGGGACTGAGTAACCAGAGGGGGGATATGTGTGCAGAGACCACCCCTCATCCCCTGTCCTGGAGGCATCTACCCTGCCAGCCCTGGGACAGGTGCCTCTGAAGCAGTTAACTCACTAAATTTTCACAACAATCTCAAACAGCAGGTACTTTTGTTACCTCCTTTTAACAGATGGGGAAACTGAACAGTGGAGAGAGGGCTGAGGGCACTTTCCCAGGGTTACATAGTAAGTGGATCACCGGGACTTGGATCCAGCCATGTGGGGCTTCAGAGCCTGATTCTTTGAGGACACTGTTCTGGTGGAGGTGGGCACAAACATGGAGGGAAATGCCTTATGCTTGCCACAGGTACGACAGACCTAGGTTGCTGTAGGAATAACTACATGCATGTTGCAGGAACCTGACAGAGCTTGACCTAGGAGGGCTTTCTGGAGGAAGGGACTATCTCTCTGCTGTCTTCCTACTCACCACCTTTGTCTCTCCCACACCTGAATCCCTGCAGGTCTGGGGCGCTCCAAGGAAGCAAAAGCGCCTGCCCCTATTGGGGAGCTGGCCCCCAGCAGCTTCCTGGCAGCTGTGGTGGATGCTTTGGATCTGGGCCCCCCGGTTGTGATCAGCCCATCGTTGAGCGGCATGTACTCCCTGCCCTTCCTCACGGCCCCAGGCTCCCAGCTCCGGGGCTACGTGCCAGTGGCCCCCATCTGCACTGACAAAATCAATGCTGCCGACTATGCCAGAGTGAAGGTACCCCTGTGTGGGAGGCTGAAATGCCCCTGCCAGGAGCAAGGAAGAGTCCATCCTGGGGCCCCGGGGGGACCGGGTAACCAAAGGGGTAGTTTCTGAGACGAGTTGAACCACCAATCTCTACCCTTGGGGTAAGCTGATAGCAGATTACTATGCCAAGCCCTTGCTGTGTACTGGGGCAGACACAAATTTATGCCTCTCCATACGACCCTTTCACTGAGCCAACCCGTCTCTCCCCATCATTTGCAGTGACCCCAGGAAGACACCAAAGTGATGGGGAGGGCTGGAGCTGATCTCTAGGAGGCTGGGTCTGGTATGGCAGGTCCCTGTTGACTTTGCCTCCTTTTTCTTTCTCTAGACATCAGTTCTTATCGTTTATGGAGACCAAGACCCTATGGGTCAGACCAGCTTTGAGCACCTGAAGCAGCTGCCCAACCACCGGGTGTTGGTCATGGCGGGGGCAGGGCACCCCTGTTACCTTGACAAACCCGAGGAGTGGCATACAGGGCTGCTGGATTTCCTGCGGGGGCTAGCATGAGGAGCAGCCCTGCTGATGCGGATGGGCCGCTTGCCTGCCCTGCTCTCGCTCTTGCTCATTCTCTCTCCTTTCCTTTGTGGGTTCCTTCTCATCCTGTACATTGCAACAGGTATGTCTGTCTATCTGGGTTCTTTTCTTTTAGGGTCTGTCTTTTCCTCTTCTTTCTCTTGCAGGGACAGACTGAAGAGGTGAAATCGAGAGGAAAAAAATTTCAGGAATCAAGGGACATAATCTGGTGGAGGGTAATCCATTAGATGAACTTCTCCTATAAGTTTTCCTCCTCAGCTTGCATTCCTTCTGCTCTGCCCAGCTTCTCCCCACCTACCACCTCCTCCTTTGGCTGCTCCACTGGGTGGCACAGCCCCTGACTCCGCCTCTTGGGCCACAAAAATATACATGCCCACATGCATGCTTACAAATTAGAGTCATCTATGTTCCCAAATATGACCCTTCACTTGGCCGTACACACAGTTGGGAGCTGACACTCACGGCAGCGTTGCACTGCACGCACAGACACACACACATATTCTGCCACCACACAAGTACTTACACAGGCACATTCTGCCCTCTCCATATCTGGGAAGGCAGAGATCCCATGAGGCCAGCCCTTGCAGGAGACCCTCTACCAGGCTTAGGGTATGGCTAGCTCTGAACTTCACTCACCCACAGGTTGCAGCTGGCCCCAGATCACAAATGCTCCCAAAGGAGGAGGGGGCACCACTTCGACCCTCAGATCTTCCAGCTGGGCGCTCCACAGCTCCCCAGGCCTGGGTCTTCTCGGCCTGTCTAGTTTCCTGCTTTGAGGTTTGGTTGGTAGGGAGACCAAGAGTGAAGGTCGGTGAAATAAAGTGATGCAATTAGACCCGCAGGCTCTCGCAGTTTCCAGAGCGCCGCCCCTCCCCCGTCCCTTGGGGACCGCCACTGCGAGCCCCTCCCCCACCCTGGCGGGACCAGATGGTCCCCCTGCCCTTTGTCCACCGGGCCAGATGGAGGGGAAGGGAGATTGGATTCCCCTCCCCACCCCCACACACCCAGGTGCCAAGAGACTCAGCTATAGGGGAGGTGGAGGTCAGTGGGACCAAGCTGAGCCGATTACGGAGAAGGGGAGGTAGACTTGAGCCCCAGGGGGCGCATCGGCCTGGGGCGCCGTGCGGGGAAAGCGAGAGCTTGGGAACCGCCCAGCTCCCCCCGCCTACTCTTATCCCTTCCCTAGTCGAGTACTCAACTACGCCGCGACCCTAGCCCAAAAAAGAATTCTGGGGGTAGCTTTGGGGAGGAATCACGGGGCGGGTGCACCGGGTCACACCGCTCTCAGGCCCCTCCTCCAGCTGGTCCGGTAACCTGTCCTGGACGCACGAGGGCCGGGCCTGGCGGAAGCTGGGGGTGGCTGAGGGTGTGGGGCTTGGTGGTGGGCGAGAGCCCCGCGCGGGGATGGATGGCGCAGAAGCCAGGAGCGCCGGAAACTCGGCCCCGCAGAGGGTCGAAACCTGAGCTCCGAGGGATCCAAGCGGGAGCGGGGCAGAGGCCGAGATGGGGGTGCAGGGCACTCGGGACGGAAGGACCAGCTGGCCGAGAGCGAAGGGACTGGGAGCGGGGCGCAGCGCGGGCGGCGCGGGCAGAACCGTGACTGGGACCGCGCTTCAGGCCGGACCCCCCTCGCCCCCCACTCCCGGGAACTGGAGGAGCTGCCGGGGGAGGGTCGCGCCAGCCCTCCCGGAAGCGGCCGCCGCTCGGGGCGCACCGCGGCGCGCGGGGCGGGGCGGGCGGCTGCGGCACTGGGGCGGCTGGGGCGGGCCCGCCGCGCTGTAATCGGATCCGGGGAGGGGGCGGGGAGGGGCCGGGCCGGGCGGGCCGGGGGTGGGGGGGGCGCGGAGCCGGGCTCCGGGCCGGCCGGGCTCCGCGCCTGTCAAACCCCTCATTGTTCGCAGCTGATGTCACTCGCAGTTGTGAGCGGCCGCCTCTCCCGGGGACAATGTGGGACTGAGCGGCCCAGCCGCCGCGCCGCCGCCGCCGCCGCAGGACAGCCCCAGCGAGGTAGGGCGCGGGCCGGGCGGGGCACCGCGGGTCGCGAAGTTTGGGGGTTCGGCCGGGGGGCGGGTAGCCCGCGCCAGAGTCCACAGGCCGGGGTCCCGGGTTTGGGAGACCGGGAGACTGCGAGGAACACGTTCCCTGTCCCACACGGGCCCAGGCCTGCACAGGTGGGGGGCGCTGGTCGGCCAGAGGAGCCCCCAGTTACCAGGGAGGGGCTTTCTGGACCCGACACCCCAGATTTGAGGCCCTCATCCCACCTGCTGTTTCTGTCCTTTGGACCTGTTCTCTAGACCTCCTGCCCTGGCTTCTGGTTCTGCTCCACCTCTGTCCCCATCAGCCACTCCCCTGCAGTTCCTGGCTCAGCACACACCCCTTCCCATTCTCTGCAGTCCCTGGGGGCGCCAGCCACAGACCTCCAGGCCAGGGGTGTGTGCAGATGTCAGTTTGGTGGCTCTGAATGGTCCCTGGTGCCCTGTGGCTCTTGAGCCCCTCAGCTCTGACCTAGCTTCTTAGCTGGAGTCAGAGGAGGTGCGGGGGCTCTGGCTACTCACTTGAGCCTGGCCCTGGAGCCTGCCTGGCCAGGAGAGGGAGGTGCCCGCCTCCTCACTCCCCATCCCAGGCCCGCCATCTTGGGACCTGTGGCACCCAGTGCCCCGCCCGGCTCCAGCGCCCTGGGGAGTGGTCTTCAAAGGGATGCACTTAGGGCCAGGTGCAGTCCCTCCTCCTGGAATTGGGCTCTCAGTCCCCCAGCAAGCCCAGAATGATCACCTTCACGCTGGTCCAACACAGCATGTGTCGCCGGGGCTCTTCTTCTCCCACAAAGAGTTTTTAGACCCCAGGGACTCCCTAGGACCTTAAACATCAACTCCAGCCTTCACTCTTCCCTGGGATTACCCTCGCTGCTTCCGAGCCAGCACCTGGGACCCTATTGTTTTCCCATCTGACAGTCCCCTAGCCCCTTGGGGCCCTGGAACCCCCTCAAACTCCAAGGCGCCCCCATCCCTGCCCCCACCCCCTAGCCTTCATCAGCATGCAGGCTCAGGCCGCCCAAACACAAGGGGATTGTTCTTCTTGCATGCTCAGGGTGGGGGGCTGGGAGCAGGCGGCCCACACACCCTGGCAGGCCCAGGCCACAGGGAGGCTGGCTTTGCCCCGCCCTGTGTCCCCAGACAGGCTCTGTCCACCCTCCCTACTCCCATCACCGCCCCCCAGCCTCCATCACCATTGCCTGGTGGCACTGACCTCTTGAGGAAAGAGCTCTGAGCCACACAGGTGGACCCCGGGGTTCCGCCAGCTCTGCCAGCTGCCTCATTCTCGTAGCTTTGCAGACAAGCCCCTTTTTCTCAGGGCCTCAGGTTCCTGTCTGGCAAGGCCCTTCCAGCTAAGACAGGTTGCGCCTGACTTTGTGAAACCTATCCCACACCACAGCTCTTCCTTCAGCCTCCTCTCTCCATGGGGAAACTCACTCAGGGCCCCCAGAAGTCTCAAAGCAGGGTGCAGATCCCCCACCCCAGTGATATGCCCGGCGACTGCCTAGACTCAAAGACACAGCAGGAGCAAGGGCTGGGGTGCTGGGGAATGGGAACTGGGAGTCCTGCCCAGGCAGATCCTGACGCTCCCATGCGGCTGGTCCCCTGCGCCCTGAGTCTTCTCACCCCGCTCTTACAGTTTTCTCTGGGATCCTTAGCCTCATCACTGGTCTCTGATGCCTCCGAGCCCTGAGTCCTTTCTTCTCCCTACAAACTGAGCCTGGTCCTGGCTCCTGGAACTCTGCATAGTGGAAAGGCAGATTCAGAACTGCCCAAATGGGGCTCTTAGTGACAGGCATCTTTGAGGAGCAAAGAGGCCTCAGTGATTGGAAGGTGTGGGGAGGGCTTCATAGAGGAGGTGGCATTTGAGAAGGATTTTGACAGAGAGTGGGGAGGATGGGCAGGTGAAGCTAGGATCAGCCTGGGCAAAGGCCCAGAGGCTTGGAGGTGCTAGGCATGTTTTGTAGTCTGGTGTGTGTGGGGGATGGGGTAGAGATGAGACAAGAGAAGTTGGCAGAAGCTGGATCATGAAGGGCCTTGACGGCCTGTCTGTGGAGATCAGGCTTTATTCCTTGGAGACTGAGGAACCAAGGATGGCTGTTGGGCAGCATCTAGAAGCTAGAGAGACCTTTCTCAACAGGGGTGAGACAGTGAGGGGATGGGTACCAGTGAGTGGGTGGGACTGTACCATGAAGTTGTGCCTATTCGCCTGGAGTCTAGTCTGTGCCTGGCCCTGCCTTGCTTCCCTTGGCCCTGAGGACTCCTCTTGGTGGTAGGGGGCAGGGGCGGGGGGCATTGCCTAACGGTGCTCTAAGGAAGACTGTAGCATTTCTGGCACTAGCCAGCTTGTCAGAGATTCCCTTCTCTGCCTAGTACTGAGTCTACAGGACAGTTCTAGGTCAAGAAACCAGCGGCTGGAGCTCAAGGAGCCCAGGCTGCTCCCCTGCAGGCCCCTCCTCCCTGGACTCTCCCATAAAGTAGGTGTGAATGGCCATCCCTGGAGGCCGTAAGACTGAGAGGGTGGGCGTATGGATCCGAGGATGCTGGGGCAATTCTTGTGGAGGCCTAGCTAATCGGAAAGGGTGAGTGTGCCCAGAGAAAACAATGGGCAGGGGAGTCAGGGCCCCTCAGTACCGATTCCCTCTAGGCCCAGTGTCAACCCCCTCACCCCCCACTTCGCCTGATGCCCCGAGCCATTCCCCAGCATCACTGGGTGTGGCTAGCATGGCTGCTTTTGGAGTAGGAACAGGGGAGGCTGTTAGGTTGGGGGCTGGAAGGGGATGTTGGGATGTGAGGTGGGGATGAACTTGGAGACTGGACCCTTCTCTCTCTTCCCAGCCCAGGTGGGTCTACAAGCCCTAGCTGGGACAGACACTTTGGCTAACAGAGCCGAGGGAATCCCCCAAGGGGCGGGCCGGTCCACTTGAGTCGCTTGGCCCCAGGAGCCCTCCCTTCCCCTGGATTGTTCTTGCTCCAGAACAAAGCCAGGGTGGACACTTGATCCCTCCATGTGGGGGGGGGGAGCTGGCTAAGCCCCCGGCCCTTTGATTGGGCAGCTGTCATGAGAGAGAGGGAGAGAGAGAGAGACAGAGAGACAGAGAGAGAGAGACAGCTGGGGGGGGAGGGGCAGGAAGGGGCAGCCGCCATGGCTTACACAGCTGTCACCCCCCCCCACCCCCTGCAGCCTGAGTGGCAGGAAGCCAGGGACAGAAGGAGTGGGCATTGGATCTGGGGCGGGGGTCTGGGGAGCAGGAGGGAACACCCGAGGTCAGAGGCCTGGTCTGAGCTTGGTATGTTCTGCCAGGGAGCCCTGCTGACCAGAGGGGGCTGGGCACCCCCAGAGGTGAGCTGGAGGTCAGCATGGCATGATTCGTAGCTGCCATGTGGGTGGCCCAGCAGGGACCTAGGTCCCACCAGGCTGGAGCAGCAAACAATTCCCTAGAGCCCCTGTGACGGCAGAAGGGGAGCCAGTATGCCTACTAGGGCTGCTTGTTCTCAAAGCTCCTGGGAGAAGAATTAGAGGCCTGTATCAAGACCCCTTCTTCTCCCCAAAAGACAGGAAAGACCTTGAGGGTCCCTCAGAACAGGAAGGACACAGAGAGACCACCCATTCCCCCTGTCCCCCCAGCCCCCACAAACACACACGTAGCACACGTGGGTAAACTGGAGGTCCAGGTCAGGTGCAGGCCTGGCCAAGGTCACTTGAACTTGGGGCAGTGGGGCTCTGCTGTAGACCCAGGTATTTTCTTTTTCAGGCAGAAGCCCTAGTTTTGGCCACATCTCAGCCCTTCTGCCCTGTTTTCCCAGGAGCCTTTGCCCACAAGAGGTGATGTGGAAATATCAGGTCTCCCACTGGTTAACACCCCAAAGGGGTCCGTGAGCCCCAGAAAATTCTGGAGCTTAAGATGTGGCTCTGGACAAGTACAGTCTTTTCCAAACACAACCCATGTCTACTAACCAGGCAGGGATCTCAGGGACTACTAAAGCCTGCTCCCCACCTTTGAAGAGCCACCCCTGCAACCTTCTCCCACCCCCAAAGAGGAGAGACAGACCCAGACAGGACAGCCAGACAGAGGAGGCAGGCAGGACCCTGCTAGTCCCAGCAGACCCCGCCTTTCTTGTGACCTTGGGCAGGTTACAGACCCTCTCTGGGCACCAGGCTCCCCTTCTGTTTGGTGAAGTCTTCCATTCAGATAATGTGTGTTCTGAGTAACTTCTCCGGCCTGGCTCTGGCACACAAGGAGAAGGTGGCAGTCTTGGCTTCTGCTCTGAGGGGCTCCCAGGCTGGCCAGGGTAACCGAAACTAAGCACGTCATCACGAGTGCTTTACTGGGGGAAGTGCTGGCAGCTGGGGGAATGTTAGCAAGGGCAGCCAGCGTGACGCGGGCCAGGATGCTCACAGAGCACCGGCCCTGCATCCACTGTTGACCTCTGAACTCTGGAGAGCCTATGGACAGAACTCAAGCAGAGGAAGGAATAAGTTCTGGGGAGGCAACAGTTACTGGGTAGTTTGGGGAGTCAGGACATCACCCCCTTAGTACGGATTAAGAACCAGAGGTCTCAGGACTCAGGCTTCCTGAGTCACCCAGGCTGGCAGACCCACCCCTCCCCCTCCATGCCCAACCTCAGGCTGAGGGGTGGGGTGGGGAGGGTTTCTGAAGGGGATGCTGGACAGAAGAGCTCTATACCCTTGATGCTGGCGGCAGGACAGGGCAGGGGGCTGGGGAGGAAGGTGCCTAGAGGTCTCTGGAGGCACTCGAGCTCCCGCCCCTCCTGGCTATGGGCATTTTTAGGGTTAGGGCCTGCTCTTGGCTCAGACTGGGCACCAGGTGGTCCCCTCCCTGTCTTCCTGCTGGGGTTCTGGTCCCCCATGAGCTCCCCATCAAGGCCGAGCCTCGGCGGGAGACAGCCGCTAAAGGAGAGGGATTTCCAAGCAGGATTAAGGTCCAGGATTAAGTCGGGGCATGAAAAGGGGTCGGGTGGGGAGGGCTGGCGGCCTGGCTAATCCCAGCAGCTAATCTCTGGCTCCTCCTTCCTCTATCAGTTAACAGCCTTGACGTTCCCCCACTGCCCCTCAGTGCCGTTCTTACCCATCTCCCAGTCCCAAGGGGGAAGCAGTCCCTCCATTTTACGGGTGAGACCACTGAGACTCAGAGCCCAAGTAATTTGTTTCTGGTACAGTAGAAAGTGCTCCAGCCTGGGAACACCGCCAGCTTGGACACGTCTAACCTCCTCGGGATTTAGGAGAGGGCTCAGAAAGCCACTGTGCACACTGCTGGTCCCAGACACCCCACGCCCACCCCCAGTGCTGAGTGAACCCTGCTCACAGCTGTCGCAGAAGCCTCTGCTCTTGTGACTCCTAGTGGACAGAGCAGCCCACCCCCCCAGAGTCTTGCTACCTTCACTTCCACCCACCTTTCAAGACCGCCTGTGGCTGCTCCGGCTCCCTCTCCAGCTGGCTCTAGCCAGTGGGGGCTCTGCTTCCTGGACGCGAGTGTCTCTTGTTTGAAGTAACCTTTCAATTTGAACCCAGCCTTCAAGGCCCAGTCCACAGGAGGTGGACTCCTCTCCCAGGAGGTCAGGCAGGAGGCTCCCTCTCTCTGGACTCCCACAGGCCTCCGAGTTCATTCATTCTCTCGATGTACCAGGGAAAGGGAAGAATACCTGTGGAGACACTGGCACCCAACTCATTTTAATTCTCGTTAACTCTGGGGATTGGGCTTGGTATCCCATTTGTACAGATGGGGAAGCTGAGGCTCAGAAGGGTTATAGATGCTGGCCAGGCTTACACAGCTGGTGAGTCGCACACAGCACACCAGTCAGTGTGACACTTGAAACTTGTGGTCCACGCTGTCTCCCTGCTCTGGAAGTTTGTCGAGCTTGGCTTTGGGATCCCCACGTAAGGGCAGGGGACCTGAAAGAAAGTGGAGCTCCTCTCTGACCCCTCTCCCACTGCCCCCGCAGAGCCGGCCAGGCCACAGTGTGGACGTGTTCCCAGGCGGCCTCAGCCCCAGCCCCGCCTGACAGGATGAGCGGCTCAGATGCGGGGCTGGAGGAGGAGCCGGAGCTCAGCATCACCCTCACACTGCGCATGCTGATGCACGGGAAGGTGAGGTGGGGAGGCGGGGTGGGCATGTGAGGGGTGAGGGGGCTTCCCTGTGGCTCAGGAGGGGGCAAAGGGGAAGGTGAGGCAAGACCTGGCCGGCTTGTGGAGGGGAGTTTGATCTTGGGTATCCTTGTCTCCTGTGGAGCCCAACCCACCCCACCCTCAGTGGGGGAAACGGCGGTGCCTGGAGTATGGGTATGCTGCTGACTTCACTCTTGTCTGGTTTGCAGGAGGTGGGCAGCATAATTGGGAAGGTAGGTGCCTTGTTCTATTCTGTGTGTCCCCTTCAACCTGAGACCTCAGCCTACGAAAGGAAGCAACAACTGCTTGGCCTAAGAGCCATTCTCTGTTTTGTCTCCTGCAGAAAGGAGAGACTGTAAAGCGAATCCGGGAACAGGTGAGGATGGAGTTTGGGAGGGGAGCCCAGGGTACCTGGTTTGGAGGGGAGGGGAGATGCCCCACCCTGTCCCTGAATCCACCATCTAGGATCACCAGTCAGTGCCCCTAGAAGGTGGCCACTTCCAGCCTTGGCTGGGGCCTGGTGAGTGGCGGGCAGGCAGCTTCCTGGCCAGGAAGCAGAGAAGGAGCCCCGCTGCCCGGCGCTTGTCCTATACCCGCAGAGCAGTGCCCGGATCACCATCTCTGAGGGCTCCTGCCCTGAGCGCATCACCACCATTACTGGGTCTACAGCAGCTGTCTTCCACGCAGTCTCCATGATCGCCTTCAAGCTGGATGAGGTCTGTGGCCGGCTGGAGGGAGGCCAAGGGTGGTCCCCTAGGAGGAACGGGACTCTGATCCACAGAGTGACTACGGGTGGGATGGAAGGCCAAGTGGGATGTGGGTGGGCTTCCCTCCTTCGCCCCCCAGTAGGAAGGTGCCCCAGGGGTGGGGGAGCAGCAGAGGCAGGCACGGCCAACCGAGTCTTTCTGGCCAGGACCTCTGCGCTGCTCCTGCAAACGGAGGGAGTGTCTCCAGGCCTCCAGTGACCCTGCGCCTTGTCATCCCTGCAAGCCAGTGTGGCTCGCTGATTGGGAAGGCGGGCACCAAGATCAAGGAGATCAGAGAGGTGAGGGGAGGGGGGGTCTCGAGGGGAGAGCTGGGCTTATGGCTTCCTATCCCCTGGGGAGGTATGAGCCAGGGCACTCTGCTCTGGGTTATGGGAGTAGCCGGAAGTGGCCCCCATTCTTTGCCCACAGACTACAGGTGCCCAGGTGCAGGTGGCAGGAGACCTGCTCCCCAACTCCACAGAGCGTGCTGTCACCGTGTCCGGGGTGCCTGATGCCATCATCCTGTGTGTGCGCCAGATCTGTGCTGTCATCCTGGAGGTGGGCCCGGGGGCAGGGAGGGAGGGCAGGGGCTGGACCCTGGGGCTGCCTCGTCAGGCCCCCAAGCCTGTGCCTGTGGCACCAGGTGGGGGTAGGGCGGGGCTGCGGGGTTGGATGTGAGAAGCTCAAGGACATCTGTGTTTATCTGGGGCTTGTGGGGAGGGCCTTGGGGACACAGGGCCCTTGGGGAGGGCAGGGGAGCCTGGGAAGGCCCTGACTGAGCCTCCCCATGTGTGCCTCCCAGTCCCCACCCAAAGGGGCCACCATCCCGTACCATCCGAGCCTCTCCTTAGGCACCGTGCTCCTCTCCACCAACCAGGTGAGGGGGACAGCAGGAGGGGTGGGACGTGTTACTGGAGAAGCAGGGGAGGCAGAGGAAGGAATGGGGGGTTCAGGGAGAGGTGGGGGGGGCTGGCCACACTCCCCTATCACAGTGACCCCCTTTGACCCGCTCTGTCCTCACAGGGGTTCTCTGTCCAGGGTCAGTATGGCGCTGTGACTCCAGCTGAGGTGAGTGCCCAAAGCCCATGGCACCCCTTCCGGAACAGAGCCCCCTCTGACTCCTGACCCCTCTTCTTGGCACAGGTCACCAAGCTCCAGCAGCTCTCGGGCCACGCAGTCCCCTTCGCCTCACCCAGCATGGTGCCAGGTGAGCGAAGGGTGCCAGGAAGCAGAGGCAGATCCCAGGGGGCCGGGCAGCTCCCTCTGGAAAGGACGAGGGGAGGCAGGAAGGACCCAGACTCATGCCCAGTCCCTCTTCTCCCCACCTGCAGGACTGGACCCTAGCACACAGACCAGCTCACAGGAGTTCTTGGTTCCCAACGACGTGAGCATGGGATGGGGTGGTTTGACGGGGAGGGGAGGGAGGCCCAGGGGGGTCTGGGCCTCACCTAGGGTCGAATTCCACCCTCTCCCCAGCTGATCGGCTGTGTGATCGGGCGCCAGGGCAGCAAGATCAGTGAGATCCGGCAGATGTCAGGGGCACATATCAAGATCGGGAACCAAGCCGAGGGCGCTGGTGAGCGGCACGTGACCATCACTGGTTCACCCGTCTCCATCGCCCTGGCCCAGTACCTCATCACTGCCTGGTGAGTGTGGGATGGGGGGGTGTCACAGGTCATGGGGCTTCTGTGCCTGAGAAAGGCACCGGTCGGGTGGAGAGAGCGGACCTCCCTTCTCCCAGGCCTGTCCTCAGTCCATCCCTGTCTCTCCTCCCTGGGACTCCAGTCTCCCCATTTCCCCCCTTACCCTATGCTGGATCTGCTTGTCCTTGTCCTTATCTGCTTGTATCCCGATCCCACCCTTCCGACCTGTCCCATCTTTTCCCCAAACACGCCCACCCATGTCATTGTTCTCAATTCCTGTTTTTCATCTAATCTCATCCCTTATATTTGCCCTCATTGCCCCCTTTCTCACCCCCCCCCCACCTTCCCTTCATCTACCCCCTCTATCCCTCTTTCCAGTCTAGAAACGGCCAAGTCTACCTCTGGGGGGACACCCGGCTCGGCCCCCACAGACCTGCCTGCCCCTTTCTCGCCACCCCTGACGGCCCTGCCCACCGCTCCCCCAGGCCTGCTGGGCACGCCCTATGCCATCTCCCTCTCCAACTTCATCGGCCTCAAGCCCGTACCCTTCTTGGCTCTACCACCTGCCTCCCCAGGGCCACCGCCGGGCTTGGCGGCCTACACTGCCAAGATGGCAGCGGCCAATGGGAGCAAGAAAGCTGAGCGGCAGAAATTCTCCCCCTACTGAGGCTGGCTGAGGCACAGGTGTGGGGGCAGGCAGGACCGCCGGCAGGGGGCTGCCTCTGCTACCTGCCCAAGGACTCCACCCCGGGAGGGGGCCCCAAACGCCGCTAATGCCCAGACGCATGGATGCACCCCCCACCCTGCCCCGGTCTGTGGGAGCTCCTGCTCTCAGGGGGTGGTTTCCGGCCCAGGGTTTTGGGAGCTGTGGCAGCCCCAGGATAGGGGGCTTGACCCCCTCTAGCTCTGTGCTTGGATGCAGGGAGCATCCTAAGTGCCCCCACTTTGGGGGGGTCACTCATGCACTCCCCATCCCTCAGGGCTTCCCTTCCACTGTCCCCCGTGTGGGGATCCGGGAGGAGGCCTGGGGGTGGCTGGGGGCCTTGCTTCTCTCCCCACCTCCCTGCAGATTCCTGCTGCTTCCACTGATACCCTTTTGACTGGAACGGACTGGCTGGGCTTGGCAGAGGGCAGCCCGAAGAGGGGGCACTGCCAGGCAGCTGGGGGAGTGGCATGGGGGCAGGGGCCGAGTTCTCAGCAGCAGATACTCTGTACAGTTTTTTCAATTCCTGTTTTTGAATAAATATTCTCAGAGACCAGGAAGCTGTGAAACATTGTGGGTGTTGGCAAAACCTACAGAAAATGGGTGCAGCCGAGGTCCCAGAGGACCCCCATCTATATGACTCCATCAGCCCCAGCTGGGCTTCAGCCCCTTTCCACATGCCAATTCTGGCTCTTTGAGGGTCATGTTGTCCAGCCTCCTGTCTCTGGCACCAAAATGATCCAGTTTTTTTTTTTTTTTTTTTCCTGGGCATTTTTAGAAGCTGATGGAGGAGTCTCAGTAGTTCTGTCCAGCCTCTTCTTGGTGCACATGTCGCAGAGGTCTTTCCGAATGTCCCTCCACTGGTTCTTCCTGCTGTGGCTGTAACCCAGGCCAGCCCTGCTTGGCCCACCCCCTCTGGCTGTGAGCCCTTAGGGCGTCTTCTCTGTGATCCTGCCCACCTCCGCTTCTTCCCTGGCCTGGGGACCATCTGTGAGTGTCCAGATCACTCAAGCTGGAGGAGCCCTTAGACACAGTCCGGGGTACAGATGGGAAAACTGAGGCCCAGGGAAGGGCAGGTGTGTGTACACAGCCATGCAGAGTTGGGCCCGGAACTCAGGATTCCTCCCAGAAGAATCTGGGCCTCACCAGGCTACAGGCCCCCTTTCTCCCATTCCAGGGTCAGAAGTCCAGGCAGGGCACCTGCCACAAGCTGTGCTGGAGGCTGGACGGGCCCTTCCCGGTACCACCCTGCTCTCTCCAGTCCCGGCTCACCTGGGAGACATCTCTCACGTGGCCTCTGACATGCTCAGGCTCTCCCTTCCTGTCAAGTCCCGGCCTTGTTCAGGTGCCTCCGAAGCGCCAAGGGCAGGGCCCTCTGGAGGTCTCTGGAGGCGCTGCAGGAGGGCCCGCGGGTGCCAGGCCCGCGAAGTGCAGGCTCTCGGGGACCGCGGCAGCGCTCGGCGGGCAAGGCGGCCCAGCGTCCGGCGTACAGGGCGCTGCAGCAGGCCGTACAAGAAGGGGTGAGCCGCGAAGGCCGAGTAGGCTATCCAGGTGACGGCGGCCTCGGCCGCTGCGGCCTGGGCAGCAGGCGCCAAGCACGCACAGCCATAAGGCAGCCAGCAGGCTGCGAACTGGCCCACGGCCAGCGCCGGAGCCAGGGCTGCTTTGCCCCAGCGCGGGCGAGGCCGGAGGGGCGGCAAGATGGAGAGGCGACTGTCCAGAGAGTCGGAGCGCGGCCGGGACCCGCGTGCGGGCCGTGGGGGCCGCAGGGCGGCCCGGCGCGCCACGAGGAAGATGCTGCCGTAGGCGCCGAGCAGCAGGAGGGCGGGCAGCGCGAAGGCCAGCAGCGCCCAGAGCGGCCGGAAGGGCCCGAGGCCCCCGGCCAGGACCGAGCAGCGAGCCGGGGCCGGGGGCGGTGCGGGCGGCGGCCCGAGCAAAGAGAGCGCGCCCAGCAGCCCGGCCGCCGCCCACACGGCCGTGAGCACGAGGGTGGGCGGAGGCCGCGCGCCGGGCCGCAGCGGATGAACTATGAGGCGGTAGCGCGCCAGGCCGAGCGCCGCCACGCCGAGCGTGCAGGCGGGCAGCAGCGCCGCCGAGAGGAAGCGCGCCGCGCGGCAGGGTGCGGGGCCCAGGCGCACGCGGCCCAGCCCCGGCGGCGGAGCGGCCAGCAGGCCCAGCGGCATGATGGAGGCGGCCGCCAGCAGGTCCACGACGCACAGGTGCACGAGGTAGAGGGCGTCGCGCAGTCCCGGCGTGCGCAACACCACCACCAGCAGCGCGCCGTTGCCCAGCAGTGCCGCCGCCTCCACGAGAGCCGCCAGGATCAATCCCATCGAGGCTGCGACTTCTGGGGCGCTCAGCCCTGTGGCGTTGGCCATTCGAGTGCTCAGGCTTCGCCCTGTGCTGGGAGGCAGAGAGAGAGAGAGAGATGGAGCTTTCCCCTCCCCGCCCCCCAGTACCCTCATTCCCTTCACCCACCACCCATCCCTTGCTCCTCTGGCCTCTCACCTCACAGGCTGCCCAGGCGCTGGCTCAGACGCCCTGGCTGCCATCCTTCTGGGGGTTTGGCTGGCCCCATGGAAGGGTGCAAGCCGGGGACTGTGGCTCTCTCCTCCACACCAGCGACTCAGCCCCTGCTGGAGATGGTACCGGCTGTCACTCTGATGCTGCCCTTTGGAGACACACAGAGCTGGCAAGGGAGGGGCAGGGCCTGGCACCGGCCCCCTGGGTCCTAGCAGCTGCCAGCTGGAGGCTGGAGGCTGTGCTGTGGAAATGCTGGGGGTGCCTGGGGAGGGGGGCCCAGAGCAGCCATAGGCTGGAGTGCAGACTGAGGACGTTAGAGTGTAGGCTTTGGAGTCAGCCAGGTCCTATTCTGCCTTTTCCAGGCAGAAAATCTGCTCTCTTGTGCCATCCCCCTCAATGAGGGTAACTGGATCATTCAACCTTGGTACTGAGGGGAAACTGAGGTATCAGGGACACAAGAGCTGGAGCTGGGAGACCGCTAAGTACCCTCTGGTCCTCAGGAGGGTTAGTTCTCTAGGTAAAGTGATGGGGGAAGCAGAGGACTTGGCACATAGTAGGTTGCTCAGCTGGTATTAGCTTGGCACAGAATAGGTGCTCCAAGCCACTGTGGAATTAATGAGAGGAAGCCTTATAGGCAACTAAAGGCTATTTTGGGTTGTTTTTGCTGTTAGCAAATGAGTTTGCTTCTGCTAAGAATACCCAGAGTTTTCTTTAGGAAGCTACCTTCCCCAACTCTCAGGACACGTGGTTTGGTTCAGATCCTAACCTTTCATATCATACTCCAGGCACAAAAACCCAGCCTTAGCCATGGTATGGCACCCCCCGAAAAAGGTATTGGCTCAGGGAAAGATGTGTGACTCCAGTGGGGTCATGTCGCCCAGTCCCATGGCAAAACCCCATCTATACCCTGATAGCTTGCATTTGTGTCTGAAGCTCCTTCCTCTCTGTGAACCCCAGTCTGGATACCCAGGTGCCTCTTCAACATCACTCCCAGTACAGAAGCTACTGGGCATCTCAAAAGCTCTATACCTCAACACAGGACCTGACTCATGACCCCCGACCCCAACTTTCTCCACAGAATCCTCCCCTTCTTAGTAAATGCCATCTCAGAAGTTTCCATTGACACCTCCCTTTCCCACTCACCCTACATCCAAACGATCAACCTGTGTAAATTCAGCCATGTCTCACCACCATTATGTTCCCAGGCACTGCCACCCCTCACCTGGACCACTGCAGCATCTTCCTCACCCATCTCCTGATCTTCGTTCCTGCACCTCATGGTGGTCATTTGTCTGTTTGCCCTTAGATCCACTCCCGAATTCCCCAGCACTGCTCTGCCTGCCAAGAAACTGATTTCCCAGGCTCCTCTGTCAGTTGGTTTTGGGGTATATTCAGCCAGTGGGAGCTACCAGCAGAACTGGAGGGTGGCAGGAGGGAAGAAGCCAGGGTACTTTTCCTCTCATGCTCAGCCTGGATCTACCTCTAGATCCGCCTCTGTGGAAGACTTCATCTCCCTCCATAGTCCTGGCTTCCTTCAGGCAGCCCCCTCTGGGGTTCTGGCACCTGCTGGGGGTGCCCAGTCTTGGGCATTGGAATTCCATTATCCTTCCAACCTAAGAATGGTAGCAACTTCCTGCTATTGCTAATCCCGGGATTGACTCACCAGCCCCTCTGATAGTCCAGCTCCTTCTTTGTATCAAATTCCTCTTGTCTGGAATACATAGAGTGATTTGTGTTTTGTTGATTGGATCTTGACAACATAGATCCACTCTGTATGCAGCTGGCCAAAGTGGATCTCTCTAAAGACAAATCGGATCAGGTCACGATCCTGCACTCATCTCTCCAAGAGCGTCCCATCATCAAAATAGACTCAGCCCCTCTGTGCTGAGATTGCCTTCTCCTCACCTTTCTGATCTCACCCGCCTCCTCCTTGCCTCCCATACTTCCAGCCATGCAGTCTTTGTGCTGGTCCCACATGTCAGACTCCTTTCCCCTTGAGGAAGTTTGCATTTGCTGTTTCTTCCATCAGAACACCCTTCCCCCAGATCTCTTAATGACTCGCCCTCTCACCTAATTCAGGTCTCTGCCTTCAGTGACCATCCTTCCTAAAATTGTTCCACTTTCCCATCACTACTTCTTTAACCCTGTTTTATTTTTCTTACTGGCCCTTTTCCTACTTGAAATTGTATTTCATATCTACGCACGTGCTGCTTAGAGCCTGTTTTACTAGAATGCAAGCCCCTTGGTAGCAGGGACCTTATCTGTGTCTTGCTTGTGTCTGTGCCTCACAGGCACACAGTCCACACCGGCACGGATCAGAGTGGCAGACAACAGGGCATGGATCTCTGGGTTTAGCTCACCTGCTGCTGGAATTTGAAGGGCCCTGGGCCAGTTCTCTGTTATTTGGATGAGATTGGTGCTCAGAGAGGGAAGGCATGTGTTCTAGATTACCCAGCTGAGTTGTACCTGGAATCTGGGTCACCTGCTTCCTATGCTCTGTCCACACAGTCACTACTTCCCGTACCTGATCACAACTTTGATGTGGGTATTTGCCTCTAGGCGGTGAATCTGAGGTCCTGGTTCAGAGGAAGGAGAGGGCATTGGCTTTCCCACTGCCCAGTTAGGCCTGTAGGGCCTAGGGAGGACTCAGCAGGACCAGATGGGAAAGCAGATGAGAACAGGTGCCTGGGGAAGGCAATAGGCAGGGATGGGGACTATGGTGGGTTGGGGAGTGCATTCTCCCTCCAAAATCGTTCAACTAAATTAACAGTGAAAACATTTTGTAGTTTATCATCTTTTTTTTTTTTTCCCAAAAAGGAATGCAGGGAGGATAAACCAGAAACTACAGTAGGTTGGTGGGCATGGAGCATGGAGTGAGAGGGCTAGGAGAAGAACACTCTTCTGAGCACAGATTTGGACAGACTGGATTTTGGAGGACCATATTAATGGTCTGTGTGTTGAAAAAAATAAAAATAAACAAAGATGAGAAAGCCCCCTAAAAGTGAATATATTTAGAAACAAATGAACGTACCTGCATTTCAAATGAATAACCACCACGATGAAGGGAAATAAATAACTAATCCAAGTAATATTGGAACCTGTGTTCAAATTGTTGCTTTGACCATTGAACTTCAGTCTAAAGACAAAAAAGTTAGCTTGAATAGGTTTGATAAAATCTTGAACTCTACTTAGCAAGTTTGTTTTTAACAATGGTTATGGGTACAGCAATTCTGAAACTGCTTTTGTGTGGGATTAAGCAAATAAGTAAATGATTTGAGGTTGATGTGAACCAAGGTTCTGACTATAGGGGAAGGGAGTATAATTATAGATTTGGGGAAGAATGGAAGGACACATTGGAATTGGAGAAACAGAGAGAGATGTGTTTATTTACATGTACATATTTCCTAGTCCTCTTTGCTACCAGGACTTAAAAGCAATGACACGCAGTTCCAAGGAGCATACCTCTGCCCAGATATTGGATTCTCAATATCATCCCCTGCTCTGGGGAACCCCTGTGGAGAAATGGCTGATTCTAGGTTTGTACAAGATGAGCCTGGAACATCATGTAATAACCAGAACATAAGGAAGTGCTCACAAAATAGTGTAGACACAGGAGTTAGCCTGAAGGACCTTCTGCTGGCCAAAGCAGGGACAATTTGAGGATCAAAACAGTAACCATAATGGATTGGAACCCACTGAATATAATCGGAACCCACAGGTCCATACTGATAATAAGGAAAGAAAGGTGACTGTTACTAATAAATATAGAAGAAATGATGGAATTAGATAAAAATTTGCAACCATCTTAGCAAAAATTCATTAAAGTCACCAATTTCAGGTAAAAATCGTCACTAAATGTAAAAGCTAGTAGGTGAAAGTTGATAAGGAATGGGACATTTACACCTCAAAATATTTCCCCACAGATTACTGATCAATTACAAATGGAGGAAATGATAACTTCCTAGTGGAACAACCTGGTGGACACGACTTTGAGCAATCAAAGTTACATCACCAAGGATGGGATATGTCCCTCCTGATATAGTACACCAAGGACATGTCATTCACGTAATGTTCCTGCCAAACTGCAATGCCTGAATCTAATTATTGCAAAATATCAGACAAACATGAACTGAGAGAGTCTATAAAACAACTGACCTGTACTCTTTAGGAGTGTCAAGAGTGTCAAAAGTTATGGAGGGAAAAGAAAAGGCTCAAAAATGGTTTCAGATTAAAGGAAATCAAAGAGAATGACAACAAAATGCAGGGTATGACCAAGCACTGGATCCTGACCTGCTGTCTAGGGTCTGCTCCTCTCGTTTGTGGACAGAGTAACCTGGGTTGATAATTACCATTCCTTTCATGACAGCAGAGTTGAACCCCTCACAAATATTCTCAACTCATTTATAATAGATAAAAGACACACATGGGTGTTTGGTGGCAAGACACGGGAAATGCTTGATTTGCCTGGCTGTGTCTGGACTGAAGAAATCACCAGATGGGTCCCCACATGACTAACAGCTCTGAGTGGATGGGAAGGGTCCCTTTCAGAGGCTCAATGATCAGAGGAGGACAGTTGTTGCAAGGACCAACATAGACTGTGACCACAGTGGGTGGGAGTGTGTGTATGACTATGTGAGTGTGAGTGGTCACTCCCTGGAGTGGGGCTGGAAATGCTGTGCGGTGTGGTGAGTTGCCCTGGAGAGCAAGGAGGCCCAGGCCTGGTGCAGCTATGGCACAGACAAGCAGAGGCCAGGGAGTACGCCAATACAATGTTTAATAAACTTGCCTGTGCATGCCTGATGTGCAGTCTACCTCTCTTGTTTATTCATTTATTTTTTGCCACTAATCTTGTGGGATCTTAGTTCCCCAACCAGGGGTCGAACCTGTGCACCCTGCAGTGAAAGCAGAGTCTTAACCACTGGACCGCCAGGGAAATCCATCATCTCACCTCTCTTGGATGGACAGTTAGGTCAGAGTGGATGGCCTGGGTGGATGTGGGACCCACCCACTTTCAGTTTGTGCCCCTCTAACTACACAGCCTTGAATAGGCTGCTGCATTCATGTTGCAGTCCATCACACCCATCACCTTAGGAGGTGAGACTGAGGCCACAGCCATGCCAGAACCAACAGAGAGGGGATCACTGGACCACAGGAGGGAGATGTGAGAGCAGGAAGTGGATATGGGATTGAGGATGATGGTCGAGCTCCTGGCAGGGGGCGGGAGGGTTGGGTGGACAGCTCAGAGGTGAATCTCTAGCAGGTAGCGCAGGCGGCACTGGCTCTCCTGGTAGATGAGATATTCGCTCTGGGAAAAGCTGGAGCTTCTGAACTCTGGGCAGGGCATGGGCTGGCCCTGGGGCACCACTACTCGCTGGCCATCTAGCTCCAGCTCAGTGTCCTGGGTTGGATCTGCAGGGCACAGCAAAGGCCATGGGTGACCCAAGGGCCACTGGTCCTTGGCTTTACCAGTTAGTCCCACCCCCTATGCTCTTCTATCATAGGGAGTGCCCACTCGTTCCCCCCAGCCAACCTCCAAACTGCTGCACAGGGTGGGCCTTCTGCCTAGAATCTCCTCCCCCATTTCTCTGCCTGGAAAATGCTTGCTCATTTTTCCACGCTCAGTCAATGACACCTCTTCTTTGAAGCCCTCCTGGGTGCCCAGGAATGATCTGTTGAACCAGTGAGCGTATGTTGAATGACAAAGTGAAGGACTACGGTGAGGAAGCCGGCTTCTTCTTGTCCTTCTTCACAGTCCCTTTCCTGCTCACCTTCTCCCTGAAAGCATCCTGCTTCATCTCAGCCTCACCTCTATCCTTAGGCCTGCCCAGCTTCCTGAGACTCACCAGGCTCTGTGTGGCCACGGGCAATGACACTGTCAAAGCCAGAGGGTGGCTGCTTCAAGCTGGGCTCGTCGACGGTGATGTGGTACTCTCTGCCCAGTGCCACCTCACCCAGGAACATGTAGCCAATGCGATGGGCCCCGCAGGACATGCCAGTAACTGGGGGACACAGGAAGGCTCAGGGTAGGCAGACTGGCCCTCTGCCTGACTCCCTGGGCCCCTCTCTGCTGCATTGTTATCTCCTTTGGCTTTGCTGCCCAGGCCCAGAAAAGTGCTCATCCTTCTTCCATCCTTCCTCCTACCATTTCTGCAGGCTCCTTGTCCCTTCCTGCCTCTTTTCTCCTCTCAGCTCAGAGGCCAGGCCTCTGCCACCCTCACCAAGGTCAGTAATGGCCTTTCAGTGACCATATCTGGGGCAGGGGCTCTTCTAGCCTGCTCTGCTGATTTTGCCACTGGCCTCCTTCACCCTCTATCCTGGGATCCTCTTACAAAGATGTCCTGAGGCCACCCTCCTCTCCTTCTTAGGCTCTTCTGCCCTCCTAGTGGGCTCCCAGGCCTTGAGCAACCTTCAGCCCCATCTGTTCTTAGATGACTCCTCTGACCTTATTCTCCTGAGTGGGGGCAGGTGGTGGTCTCCAATAAGGCAGTCAACCGGGACCGAGGAGCCAGTATAGGGAGATCAGCTCAGTGAGGACACCTCTGGACAGAAACTTGGGGGTCATCAGAGACACCCTCCACCCTATCCCATACACTGCCCATCCCACCTCTCACATACTCCTCTCCTGGCTTCTCTCCTCCTCCATCCACTGCCCTGGAGTGGGCGCCCATCATAGTTGGCCTGGATGGGAACACAGCCTCCCAGCAGCCTCTGACCTTAGCCACCCTCCCTGTGGCTGCAGCCATGTTCAACTGTACTCCCCATCTTTCTCTGAAGAGGTTCCTTTGATCGTCCTGGGCCCCAAGCCCCCCATCCACACCAGGCATTTTCTCTAAGCTTTGTTATCAGGCTGTGCTCAGAGATGCTGACCTGCTGCAGCCTCCCAGCTTTGTGCCACCCCTGGGCTACTTTACCTCAAAGGCTCCTCTTTCACCGACCCCCTCCCCAGGTCAGGTTGGCACCTTCATCCTATCCACATCGCCACCCCATCCCAGGAAGCTGTCCTGACCACCAGATGCCTCCTGAGTCCCCCAACTGCCAGGATTCCCCACTGAGCTCTCGAGTCAGTAAGCATCCAAGAGATCCTCTCCTGGGTCCACCACCAATTGGACAAGCAATTGGCCCCGTGCTCCTCAGTGTCGACATGCCCACTCAGGACTTGGCCCTGAGGGACACCTCACCATAGCCAGCCGACTTGCGGTTCTCTGAGGCGAAGTAGATGCCCTTGCCAACACGGCCTCCAGAATGTGGCATAATGCGGAGCCCGCTGGTGAGGATGGCAGCCACCACGGCCACGTTGGTGCCATGCCACAGTAGCTTCCGATTACCCAGCTTGGCGTGGACCTGGAACCGATCTCCCTGGGGTGGGGGGAGGTGGGAAGCAGGAGAGTCATGCCCCCCAAGCTCAGGTGCTTCTGTCTGCTATCAGAGGAGATAACCAAGGCCAAGGGCCCCCCCAGCCAGTCACATACTCATGCACACATGCACAAGACCTAGGCCTGGTGGAAACTGGTCAGAGTGGCTCAGCCTACTCCCTAAGGAGTGGGTAAGCCAAGGCCATCTCTCTCAGGGAGAAGGTAGTGGTAATGGGGGGACTCTCCCTCACCTCCCCTTCTCGGTCCACTTTCCAAACGTGTTGAAGAGCAGGGGGCCTGAAGCTGTTGCTAGTCTGTTTTAAGTAGGCATGTATCACCTGCAGGGACAGCAGAAGTTGGGTGTCAAGAGCAAGAGACATGTGGACCAACCTCCTCTTGTCCCCCAGTCCCAGGGCTCTCCTCAGGGCCTGGAGACACAGCGAGAGAAGGCCCAGGGCGAGGGACCCCTCTGGGCACCTGGAGGGCAGACAGGCAGAGGAACAGTGCCCACTGCTAGCTCGGCTCCTCTGCGGGGCCCGGCCCACCTTGTACTCAGGCATCTCTGGGTCCAGCAGCTGGAGCTGGCACTTGAGGAGCTGGTAATCTCGGTCCAGTGGGCGTGGCACCTCCTCCACTTTCTTTATCTCCTCGGGGGCTGCCTGCAGGGTCTGTGCCAGCTCGATGTCCACCAGCACCTAAGGTGATGGGCATTGGCAGCCTGGCTGTCCCCTTGAGCCTCCCTTGCCCTCCCACCTGACTAGGACCATGGCTGCCCCACCTGTGTGTCTTACCTATTCAGCCGCACCCCATCTATCTGCCTGGCCTTCCCCTCCTCTGTCCTTCGGCCTGCTCGTCACAGTCCATCTCTCTGCCCCCCATATCTCTTGCCCCGTCTGTCTGCTTTGTAACCTGCCAGCCCTCACCAGCAACATGTCCTTCTTGGCCTGCAGAAGCTCAGGGGAGTTGATGGGTGGGGGTCGGCTGCGGCCGAAGTTGTGGGGAATTACAGTGTAGAAGTGGGAGGACAGTTCCTCTAGGCTGTGCCCACCGTCTGCGGGGGCTTTCAGGGCCGCCTCCACTGCCTCCAAGGCCTCGAACCCCCGGGCGATCTGCTGCTTGCTCAACTTCCCCAGTGGCATCTTCTTCACATCTGGGGGGATGGGGAGAGTGAGGAGACTGCCTCGCAGCCTTGCCACCCCCAGGCTCCTGTTACCCTGCCTGCCCCCCACTCCTCACCCAGGTTCATGAGGGCCATGGCATTCTGAAACATGTCCTTGCTGAAGATGTTGGTGATGAGCTTCTGCGTGGCTGCATCCAAGGAGCAGGGCCGTACCTGCTGAACCACGGCCCTCACTGGGCCTCCATCCACCTAGGGGTAGAGGACGCATATGGGCAGGAGCAGCTGGGCTGGGCACTTGCAGCCAGAGCAGGTCGAGGCTAGAGAGCGAGGCCTGTCCTGGGTGCACAGCCAGGCAGTAGTGGTCCCCTCCCTCGGCCCAGGCCCACCCTCCCTCCCTGACCACTTCACCTTCACCACGACTTCCTGGGCCTCGTCCTCTCTCTGCACTTCGATAAGTGTATACTTGCCGGGGTGGGCCACAAAGTGATCCCGCTCTGCCCAGCTGTTCTTGGTCTTGTCCCGAAATTTCTTCTCAAAGTCCTTCTTCGCATCCTCCAGTGACACGAAGCGGCTGAGCTTGGACTGGCCCACCTCTCCCTGAAAGCGACAGCCACAGTGCCCGCCATAAATGCTTGCTGGCCTCTGTTGTGCCAGCCTGTGCCAAGTGCCCCTGGGCGTCAGAGGTGGGGCAGGGCCACAGTTAGTGGCTGTGGCCTTTTGGCCTGAGTAAGCTGTGGGGACCCTTGGGGGCAGCAGGCATGCACCGAGCAGGGAGAGGTGGGGAGGAGGTGGGCACAGGATGGGTGGGTGGCACTCACCACGCGTCCCCAGCGGTTCCAGCAGAAGAAGCAGTCACCTTCTTCCAGCAGCTGTATGATGTAGAACTTGTTGTTGTTGTTCCCAATGTTGGTTTGGTTCAGGGTACAGTCGTAGTCTTCATGCACCTGTGGCCAGACGGGGTGCAGTGCAGGGAGGGCAGGCTGGCTCAGGCCACCCCTGGGGTGCCTGGCTGGACGCTGCCAGGAATCAGACTGCACTGGGGCGTCAGAGGAGGCCCTGTCCGGGAACCCTGCCTTAAATGTGGTAGGGGAAAGCCTGAGAAGCTCAGGGGCTTGCCCTGTAGTCTGAAGAGCAGACGTGACCTGCCTGGATCTGATGGGCTATAGCCCTGCCTGACCTCTGGGGTCTCAGGAGAACACAGCTTTCTTGGGAGCCTGGAACCACCTGGCCAGAGCCAAGGGGGTGGGGAGCAGGTCTGAGTGTCCTTGTACCCAGGAGGGAGCAGGCATCGGGACTGGCTGGGGACTACAGCTTACCTGGGTTCCAGGGTTGCCGCTGAGTGGACATGAGGGGTCCACTTGGGCTATGCACTTCTCTGTGGGCGCAGCCTTGAGGGCCTCAGCAGTGGAACGGAAACTGTCCTCCTCTTCTGCCCCCTGTCGCCCCTTCTTCTTCTCAGGACCCTCATGCTGCACTTGGAGCTTGCGCTTTGGAGCCATGGCTGTTCTGTGGCACAGAGGAGTCCCTCAGACCTCCACGGCCTTTGTACCTGACCTGGCTGGCACAGCACCAACTTGCCCCACCCTGAGTTTGCCTTTGGCAACCTCCCTCTGCCTCCATTTCCGCCCCCTCCCCTGGTCCCTGACCAAAACCAGATCTCTGCACCCCGGATACACCCCTTTCTCTAGTCACTGGGACCAGGCCTGGCCTCTGTACCGTCTTCCCAGTTTGATTGAGGAAGAGGGGCTCTCCACCCTCTCTAGCTCTCCTGTGTATACTGAGGTGGAAGGGAAAGTGAAAGGAAAATCTCCCCCCTCCCACTTCTGGACTCCTCCTGGCAGAGCACTCTCTGTCCCTCCCCCCTCTCAGCTGACTTGGACCTGGCATGGCTGCTGGGCTGAGTCACCCCAGCTATGGAGGAGAGTGGGCAGTGGCTCCTGGGGGCAGCACTCATGAGGCCAGCTCTGTCCCTCCAGAGCTTGGGACCCAGTAGCACAGAAACTTCCCAGCAGACTCAAGACTTCTGGGATGCCAGTCTGGGTCCTAGACCAGTGGCACTGAACTGCCGGAGGGCAAAAGCCAGTCACACCCACCCGGCCCTGCCCTGCCCGGTGGAGGGCTGTGGGCAGGGCCATAGGGCACTCACCTAAGAGAAGCAGGGACCTGGGAGAAGTGGTGGGCACCCGGTCAGTACCTCCTAGGCAGTCAATTCTAACAACCCTCTGTAAGCCTTAGGGGAGCAGGGATGAACTGGGTGTGGGTAGATTTCCAGTTATTTGGTCACCAGTCTGGTGAGTCAGAGGCTGGGCAGGCCGAGGAGGGGCAGCCTGTCCCATGGATGGGTGGACACTTGATCTGGACACAGCCAAAGCCCAGGGGACTGACGCACCCTTAGCGTTGCACATCTTGCCTGAGGCATGCAATACGTGTCCACCGGTTTGTCAAGTGACCTTGGCCGCAGGTGCAGGCATTGCCTTCCTCTCCCAGGGACTGCCTGGCTCCCTCTCCCCCGGTTACTAGGGAGTCAGACTCTCACCCAGGCCCCCGCCCCTGACCGGGAGGAGTCACGGTCCATGTAAAGGAACCCTGCATCTCTGACGCCCCCCAGCGTCCAAGGGGCGCAAACACAGAGAAGGCGTCGGAGTCCGACCCCTCTTCAGACGTCAGTCAGCGGCGGGGCGCATGCGCCACAGTCGTTGGCCGGAAGCGCCGGAAAAAGGCTTGCTTCCTTTACCTTCCGAGCCGGGGCGCGGGAGCCTATAGGAACTTTAGGAGGCGGGGCCACAAGCATTTACCCTATGGGCGCTTGGGGGCGTGACAGAACCTATCCAAGGACCCAATAGAGCTGTGGGAGGCGGGACCTACAGGGTGGTGGGAGCCTATCCCAGCGGGGAGTCTGGTGGGACTGCCCGGGTTTAGCCGCCACGTGAGGTCTCCAGCGGCTGACTGCAACACGCACCGTGGGCAGCATGTCGGCGACAGGGGCGGCTCGTAAGAGGGGAAAGCCGGCCTCAGGGGCTGGGGCTGGTGCGGGGGCCGGCAAGCGGCGGCGAAAGGTGAGCATGGCTCTTTGGCAGGCGGGGCTCTATCCCGCCTATTGGGACCACCCTAATCCCATCCGGGGGTCCCGGCCCCGGTCCCCTCACCCCCGGGACCCGGTTTGGAGTCAGCTTCGTCCCTTTCTCTGTGCGTCAAATCCTGAAAAGGCTTTCACTTTAGCCAGGGGCCACCGCCTTTCCCAGTGGCTCTCGAGGGACCCTAAGGGACTCTTGGTCAGAGCCCGAGTGGTTGGGACCCCTGACAAAAAATGTATTCTATAATTCCCAGGGCGACTCCTTTGGGGACAAGGGCAAGTCCAAGGGTGGCGGCAAGATGAATGAGGAGATCTCGAGCGACTCGGAGAGTGAGAGGTGAGCTCTTTTTTTCCACCTAGTGGAAAGGAACCCTGGGACCCATGGTGTATGGAAGGAATCCTCAGTTGAAGGGGTGCTAGAACTGGGCCAGAACCCAGGATCTCAGGTCTTGACTCTTTCCTCCACTTTCTGACCCTGAGAACTGTCATTTCCTTCTCTGCAGGGTCTCTGTGTGGGGCGGACCCCCAGTCCCAATGGGAGACCTGCTGAACCTTCCTGGCTCGTGACAGGGAGCTGAACTCCAGGCAAGGGGAGGATATAAGAAATGCTTGCTAGTTCGTCACAATTTCAGTTACTGAGAGTGCCAGGCACTAGTTTCATTGTTTTGAGAACAGAGATGAGCAGGCAGGTGAAGACTGTGTGTTGTGATGGGAGGCGTATCTTAGAGCTGTGTGTTGTGGGAACAGAGAAGGGGAGTTTAAATAAGGCTTGGAGAGATCAGGAGGGCTTCCTATGGAGAGGTAGGGAAGGCATTCAGGGATCAGAGAAAAGTCTAGGGGTTAAATGGGCTAAATGGAAGATGGAGAGGGTGGAAGGGCAGGTGGTGCATGCATCCAGATTGTGAAGGGCTTTGTGTACCTCCTTCATTCTGCATGTGGTGGGGGTGAAACATACTGCGGAGTTCAAAGTGGGCTAGCAAGGTGTCAGGCCTGACCTTGTGGAATGGAAGCTGTCACACCAGGAAATCCTGGTGCCTTCCTTAACAGTTGGCTTTAAGAGGACTTCCCCGGTGGTCCAGTGGCTAAGAATCCACCTGCCAGTATGGGTTCAATCCCTGGTCTGGGAAGATTCCACATGCCACAGGGCAACTAAGACTGTGTGCCACAACTACTGAGCCCACACGACCTAGAGGCTGTGCTCTTCAGAGAAGTCACCACAGTGAGAAGCTCATGCACCACAGCTAGAGAACAGTCCCCACGTGTCACACCTAGAAAAAGCCCACGCACAGCAACAAAGACCTACTGCAGCCAAAAACTAAATAAATTGAAATGTTAAATTATTATGTTTTTAAAGTTGGCTTTAGAAATTCTGCCTGTCAATATTGAGTACATGTTGGTTTTAACCTGCTCGCAGGAGTTTCTTTACTTTTTGTAGTCCTGAGGTTATCGCGGGTGTGTGCCAGGCCCCGTGTGAAGCACTTTTAAATATTTTTAAAATGTGTTGTGAAATTTATTAGCTACAGAAGAGTTCATGAAATGTAATTGTACCATAGACAGTAATGATGAAATGATAGACCTCTGTGCACCCAC